>NW_024429184.1:34713654-35913654 GCF_017639785.1 Mesocricetus auratus
GGAAGGGTTCACTTCTAGGAAACAATATCATGAATATGAGTTGCTCTTGGGTTTTCATACACAGTGCAAACTTCATCTTCAGATTTTCAGTGAGATATGTAATCCACATTTCATCATTGTCACAGCTTCAGTGAGATAGCTAACCCACATTTTAAATGCAATTTGCACTTCAGATTCTACCACTCAAAATGTGTTTTCATGGGCATTCTCATTTCAGTAAATGACATCTTCATTCTTTCCACTGGTTAGGCCAAAAGCTCTAAGTTCTTTCTCCCATCCATAGGCCGTATCCAACAAACCCACAATTTCCTTGGCCTTAGTTTGACTCATCTCTTACATTTCTCTTATATCTGTCCTTATTCTCAATGGACTTATTTATCACATACTGGAATAACCTGCTTGATAAAATAAGGTCTGATTATGTGACTCCTGTCCTCAAACATCCTCAGTAACTTACTGTACAAATCAAGGACTCCTTTAGGCTGTCCTAAAAATGGAACCCAAACCCCAGTGACAAACAACTCACAAGCTTTTTATTAACATTGCTTTTCTCACACAGATAAAAAAGTGTTCATTTCCACACCATGTCACCTTGAAAACCTAAAAACTTGGACTATTGTAGGAGCCACCAACTATGATATTATCCGTTGTGGTTCAGGGTAAAGAAACCAAGGCCAGGCACACATGGGATCTTCAGAGTGGCATTGTTACTGCTTCCCATATTGCAGTGGCTAAAGTTGTAGCATTCCCAAGTATGAATGTTCCCATGTCCGCCACCTCAATCCTATGCCCTCAGTGGCCCCTCAAGTGCCTCATTCTGCTTTTTACTCTTCTCCTTATAGTTACTGCTGGCTGCAGTCTATCATAACTAAGATGATCCTCAAACACATTCAAGAGCCTGAACTGAACTTATTCTTTGTCTGAATGTAAGATTCTTACCAGGGCTTCACTTATTTTCCGTTTTATCTTTAAATATTCCCCCTCAGCACTCTCTATACAGCATCTTTCCTTAATTCATTTTATGGACCAACCACAGTTCTCCTCCATTCCCTTCTCCTCCTACCCACAGCTACCCCAACCCACCCCACTCCCTCAGAATGTGTAAGGTCTCCCATTGGGAATCAAGGAAGCCTGGCACATTCAGTTGAGGTAGGACCAAGCCTCCCTTCCACCCACATCAAGGGCTCATACACTAGGAACGGATCGGGCTGCAAAACTGTCACCTACATGCAGAAGGCCAGCTGTTGGTCTAGGATTCCTGAGTTCATGTAAGTTAGGATCAACTGTCTCTGTGGGTTTCTCCATCATGATATTGAACCCCCCCGCCCCTTTGCTCCTTCTCTTCAACTGAACTCCTGTAGTGTGAAAATACTAAGATACATTAACTAGGGATATCCTATGATATTTTATTGAGAGATAAATAACTTACGTGAGAAGCCAAGAAAGCCAAGAACCAAAGATCGGCACGCTGCTCTCCAGGCTGCAACCGGAACCCAAAGAGAGAGAGTTTCATCCTTCTAGCTCTTTTCACGCCCAGTATATTCTACATACCTGAGAACACACCCAAATGGGCGTGGTCAGCACTCCGGATACATAGACCTCTCCCTACACTCCTGTAGCACAGCCAGGTGCTTGGATGTGAATCTCTGCATCTGCTTCCACCAGTTACTGGATGAAGCTTCTATGATGGCCCCCTCCCCTCACTAGACTGTAAGCTTCATGAAGACAAGAATATTTTCTATAAATTCATCAACAGTACCTATCAGAACAGTCAAAACATAAAAAGTGCTAAGTAAATATTTGCTGCACAAATATGATGTCCCATCCTACTCTATAGGACTTTAATATATACAAATATTGTAATATTATATTATAAATAAGCCTAATATTTTAAAATAAAATATTCGTATAATTTAGAAACATATAGAAAAAACTAGCCTGTAAATATAGAAAAATTTAATCTAAATAAGATGCCAAATGTATTATTTGATCAAGTTTAATATAATGAGAAATAAGGGAGAGAGTAAGGCAAATCATCTAGTGAAATGCAAACATTTACTACCTGCACAATTCTAATAAGAATTGATGTGGTGTGTCATCTGTAATTTAATCACTAGTGTTACATCTTGATAGTAAAGGAGGATCATAGATTATTTGCTATAAACTTAGATTACCACATATATGAATTACACACAGGATTTGAGTAGTATTTCAGGTGTGACACAAAATGATAAATAGAAATGGTTCAAACCAAAAGTAGCACACTTATCACTGCTCTTATCATGCCTCTAAATTTTAGTGCTTTCTGCACTATGTCACCTGTCTAGTCCAATCTCAGTCTGAATATCAGATCACAGAGAAACAAATTAAATCCTGAATCTACTTCCTGCACTTAAAGTTCTTTCCTTTGCTTGTGTTGCTATTGTTGTTTTGAAGAATTTTATCAAGATTCATGCGAGAATGGGAGTAAAAACAATAGATCTTAATGGCAGTCTGCATTTCTCCATAATTATAGACTAGAAGACTTTGGTTTTCCTCTGAATCCTAAAAGGAGTTAGCTATCTGTCTAAAGAAGCCAACAATTTCCATGCATGTCCCATGAAAAAGCCCTTTATTGAAATTTCCATTCATTACCTCACCATATAGAATAGAATAAGAATCTATCTGAACCCATTAAAAATACTGTTTCCTCCCCTTCCTCCCTCCCCCTCCCTCCCCCCGGTGCAAGCACACTCACATGCACATGCACACACACACACACACACACACACACACACATGCACACACAAGTATATGACATGTTTCTCAAGCTATTATGCTCTTCTGAAGAGTTAATGAATTGTTTCATTGTTTTACAATCATACAAAGCTTATTTTTCAGTGATATAAAACTAGACTGAAATATATATGACATTAAGCAGCTAGTATAAAAGGGATCATTGGTTTGCAGTCTATATAGGCCACAATTTTATATGTAAATGAACAAATAAGAAATTAAGCAGAATATTCCTTCTTGAATAGAGTGGAAAATTAAATAATTATTAGAAAGTGCTGCATAGGAAAGTATTCCTCTTGGGGCTCTTTTATGTATAGGCTTTTGCAGCTCTGGTGTTATCTGATCATAAGGACCATGGACAGTGTCTTGGGTTTATACTGGGACACCAAATAATACTGGGTTCTTAAAAATGCATCATAAACAACTTCCCTTGATGTTTGTTCTATTACTAATGAATTTTAAACTAGTTTTAATTAAAATCCTTCATAAATTCACAAAGAACTAAGATGAGTTTTTTTCCTGAAGCAATGTCAAAACACATTTTATATGTCCTTTCATATTTTCATGATTAAAAAGTCATTTTTAGAGCATTTTTCAATCCAGAGAACATCTGCCTTCCAGATTGAGTCTCCAGAGCAAGAAACAGAGAAAAATCATACGTTACCTCTGCTTCTTTCTCAGCTCTGCATTGTGGAAACATATGCACCTTCTCCCAAATAAAGTGATCCCAAATCACTTCATCTTAAAAAGTGCCCCCATTATTTCTCTCTTAACACTGATATTATGATTTTGCCTTCTGATCTTGGTGCAGATAAGAATAGCACATTTGTCCTTAATTTACAGATCATTTATTCTAATCACATTTCCAGTCAAGGAAGCTGATGTTTGATAATCTTCACTGCAGAGCATGTTGGTATTTATGTATTTGTCCTCACATGTTAAAGTGTCTCACACCCACACTATTTATGGTGTTTTGCTAGCACTTTCAAATGGCATCTAATATAATTTAACCAATTCAAATTAGCAGCCATTCATTATGCAAAGAACTGGCCTTGGTGTATTTTAGGTGACACAAAAGCATAGTCTATATCCTAAGGGATATTTTGGTATACAGATACAAAGTCATGCAGGCATCTCTCACATAAGAGGACACAAAAAAAAGATGACAAAAAAGCTGTAATGGAATCTCAGCACAGTTCTAAAGAAGTAAAAAGGAAATGGATGGATTCTCATGGAAATAAAATAAAACAGAAAACGTTTCAAAGGACTGATTAAATTCTTGGAGAAAAATGGGAACTCAGGAGTCATGGATATTGCAAATGGAGAAGTTAAGTTACAAGGAAAGTTTAAAGTAAGAAGTGGAGGTTCAGATAGTCATGCACATCATGTAGTAAAAAATCAAAGGCACCTTGTAAAGGAATGATTGGGGAGAAACATGACTATCCTAGGAAATAAATACTAGTAAATGAAACTAATCAAGGAAAGATGTGTATAGTCAACTGTAACATGATCCTTAATCCTTAGACAGCAGAGCTATCAGAGAATTTTCAAATATATATTGTTGATATAATTAACTGATGATTTAAAATGTTTTGATTTCACAGAAGAGGGGTTGGAAAAACTGAAAGAGGTGGAAGGTTGGGGGTGTTATCAAATAATATCTCTTGAATATGATACGGTCATGGTCATTACAATCATTAACTTAGGAAGATCCTCTATAATACCTAAATTCAAAAACAAGGAATATGAAAACAGAAGGCAGACTAGCTGGAAAAGTGAAAATCAGCAGGAGTGACAGTATAAGAGAAGACCATTGTGAGTATTGTCACATTGTATCATATCCAAGTATGAAATTGTCAAAAAGTATACTTGTTTGAAGATCTAATGATAAGAACTGGGATGTAGGAAAGAGTTATTCTGGCCTAGTAAAGTGGCAGCAGTAGATTGTTTTCTAAGATCCATAATCTCATTAGAAGAGAAGCTGACTAGATTTCCTGACCAAGCATAAATTACCTTATGCTGTGTGGGTCATATGTCAAATTCAACAGCTGTCAGTTATCTCCATCATATGAGTACCACTTACTCCACCTATAAGAGACATCTGGCCGCCCTAGTTACTGTTGTGTTTCACACTTATTGCCGCTGGGCAATATAGTCTGTTTCCCTCCCATGGCAGTCTACATAATATTGTCTAGTACCAGAGAAGCTAGATCAAAGAAAGGAGGAGGAATTCCTGTCACATCCAGAACAGTTATTACAGTCCTGTGTTCTAAGTATGCAGTATCCTCAGCAATAGGGACCCTCCTGCAACCCTTGAGAGGCAACCAAGAGCTAGCTGTGTCAGTCATCTATGTATTTAAGTAGTCACTGGGACTACCATGACCAAGCTTTCAAAAATAAGTGCAGATACCACTGCTCATTAAAGAAGCTTTTCTTTAAAGCAAATGAAGACCACCACAGAAAACCACAACTGGACAAAATGCAAAGAACAACCCATTGGTAGTCCAACCGAAATGGATACATCCACATAACAACAATTGCATCTATGGCTCAGTGAACACTGAAGAAGAGGATACAAAAAGAATTTTTATTTAAATTAGAAACAAACTGGCTTTACATGTCAATCTCAGTACCCTCTTCCTCCCCTCCTGCCCTGTCCCAGCCAATCCCCTATCCCATCCCTTTTCTGCTCCCCAGGGAGGGTGAGACCTTCCATGGAGGATCTTCAAAGTCTGTTATATTATTTCGGGCAGAGCCTAGACCCTCCCCCAACTGTCTAGGCTGAGAGAGTATCCCTCTATGTGGAATGAGCTCCCAAACTCCATTTGTGCACTAGGGATAAAT
Organism: Mesocricetus auratus; assembly: GCF_017639785.1. Lineage (NCBI taxonomy): Eukaryota > Metazoa > Chordata > Mammalia > Rodentia > Cricetidae > Mesocricetus > Mesocricetus auratus. Next base: position 34,719,274 of record NW_024429184.1, read on the forward strand.
ACTGATCCACTACCAGAGGCCACATAGATTAACCAGAACTCCAAACTGACATCCTCATTCAGGGGAATCTGGAACAGTCCTATGCTGATTTCCCAGATATCAGTCTGGGGTTCATGTACTCCTCCGTGTTCAAGTCAGCTGTTTATGTGGGATACAGAAATATTGTAAGAGCCAGAATATCAAGAAGTCATTTGTGAAACAGAGACCTTGAAATGGCTGCAAAACCAAGACTAGAAAAGTAACAATATCAATGAACATATTAGTACTGAATGGGGAAAATTTTGTGAGGTCCCACCCCAATACAAAGAGCTACAAACAAATAATAACTACTTAGGAGAATGAAAATTTGCCCTATCAAAGGATGAGCCCTCTTTTGGTGTTTCATTCAGTTCACTGTCAGCCCTGACACTGTATGCACACAAAGAATAAAAATGGGCTCAGACAGTTGAATTTATATATCTGTACATACATATACACCCATATATAGTAACAATAACATCAAAGAATAAGGGGAGATATGGGAGTGTTTGTAAGAAGAGCACCTGGGAGGGAGTGGAAAAAGGAAAAGGTGATGTAAAATGATGCAATTCTACTTCAATTTAAAAATATTTAACCTGTAAAATTAAATTTTACTTAAATTTTTTAAGCTTTCAACTTGCAGAAAATAGGAAATTCTACATGATTCCTCCTAAGCACCATTTCCCCTGTTACTATCTTTCATTTGTGAACTACATTTAGTAAAATAGTTAGACCAAGATTAATACATTATTGTTTTTACAAGATCTGTAGTTTACATTTAGGATCACCTTTTCTCTGTTTTTGCAGAATTCTATCCACGTCACCAAATGAGTAATGTTATACATTCTTTTAAAAAGTATCATACATTAGGTTTACTGCCAGGAGCATAACCTCGGTCGTATGTATTCTTTATTGTTTTATACATCTCATCCTTCAGCTTTTTACTGCATTATAGTTTCACTATTTTCAGAAGGCCATGAAGCTGGATGCATGTAGCATTTCTGACTACTTTCATTCATTAGGAATTGGAATTTACTTGTGTTCCATGTTTCACTGTGAGCTCAAAATCTGCAACTGTTAATCCATTTATCCTTTGAAGGGTATCTTAGTTCAAATCTGAGGCAACTATTACACCAGTGAATCTTGCAAGCAAGTAACTGTTGTAGTCAATATGGTTTGTTGGTGATATTGATACAAACTTTTTTCCTCTGGTACTGTGCAAAGTACTTAAAGCATGATGAGAGCTATTGTGTAGGGATAAAGCTATTAGCTGGCCGCCAACTCAAATTCTCCATACTTAATGATGTAAACTATGTCTTCAGCCATAGAGTCTTACTTTCAGGCTATCGAGAGTAATAAAAACTCTGATATGATATTTTGGGGGGCTACCAATGAGATCCCTTTAGCCAATGACTAAGAAAATTACAACCCATTCCTGGCACTAGAGATTTTACTTGGTAACATAAGATGTGTAAATGGGGAATTTTGTCTGCCATTATATATTGACTCCATGTAAATAGTTTTTACTTAGAAATAATTTAAATTTTATTATTTATTTAAGATATCTTTCTTGTATTCATTGTATGTTGAGCACACCCAACTCATGCATCGTGACCCCCTTTTTACATACACATGTTCATGATTTCATGTATCTGTATGAAATGTAAAGCCACATATAAATCATGCTATATTTGCAAGACTGGCTTAATTCACCTAATATGATTATCTTTAGTTGCACACTATTTATTTCAAGTAAGATACTCTTGTCCTTCCTTTTTTTGGTATTTTGTATTTTTGAGGTTATAATTTAGCTACAATATTCCTTCTTTCTCTTTCAATTCTCCAAACCCTCCTGTATACCCTCCCCATTCTCCTTCAAATCTGTGCCATGACTTTTTATTAATTGGTATTTTATAAATATATGCTTATGTTTATGCGTATGCATTCTTAAATATAACTTAGTGAGGCTATATAATGTTACACGTATGTATGCTTTCAGGGCTGATCATTTGGCGTTGGACAACCAACTGGTGTGCTGCTCCTCCGTAGGGAAAACCATCTCTACCAATTTTTGATAATATAATATAATTACTTAATTTCCTCTTTCCTTTCCTCCCACCAAACCCTGCCATGTGCCCCATCTTATTCTCTTTCAAATTCATGGCCATGTTTTCCTTAATTGTTTTTACATATGTATACATAGGAATGGGTTCATGTATGTGTGTGCATGCACATGTGTGTGTGAATGTATGTGTGTGTCTGTATGTATGTCTAAGTGCAGTTGAATGCAACTGAGCAGGTTGCATTTATATATTCCTAAATTTATATATAACTAAATATAGAAATTCAATTTGCACATACCATATAAGTTTAGTTAGGTCCAGAATATCCTTTTCTTTTCATTAATTGCCCATTGGCAAACACAAAAAGTATCACTTAGATTTTCTACAATAATTTCCTGTTCAGTGATTCCATAATAGTTCATGACTAATATTAATGCTTATTTTGTGTTGTTATATCAAATTTATTGGGAGTCCATTCCACATGGAGGGATGTTCTCTCAGCCTGGACACATGGGGGAGGGCCTAGGCCCTGCCTTGGATGATATGACAGACTTTGGAAATCCACCATGAATGGCCTCACCCTCCCTGGAGAGTAGAGTGGGGATTGGGTGGGGGATTGCAGGGCTAGTGGGGGGCAGGGAAGGAGGGGAGGGAGAGGGATCTGGGAGTGACAAGTGAAGCAGGCTTGTTTCTAATTTAAATAATAGTTGTATCAAGACTATCAATACTATAGTGAATACTTTTTATCCATATATTTGGTCATATTCATAACGGTATCATTAGAACTGATTTCTAGGTATAGAATTGCTGAAAATGTCAAAAGTTATTTTCTGTAATTTTTCATTTTGGCATATTCTTTCTAGTGACATAAACCAGTAACTTTTGACTGTTCCTTTAAAATGCCCTCTGAAGGCAATGCGGAAAGTGTCCCAGGTTTTATCGGTGACATGATTTCATATGATTCCAACTCAAACCCTTACCAGTTATGAAGTTTTTAGAACGATGTTTCATTTCCTTGGTCTTCAGTTTCTTCCTCTATGAAGATATCATCACATGATAATTTTTGATCAAATATGACATATATTTCCTAGAGCATAATAGGTACTTGGTGACTATTAACTGTGCCTCCTTGGTTCTTCCTCGTTGTTTTTAGCTGATCTTTATTCCAAATTGGTACTCAAACAGACTTTTCTCCTTCTCACTATCCTTCACTGCCAAGAAACAGTGGCCTGCCATCTCAGGAAACAATTACCAATTAGCCCTTCAGTAAAACTGTTATATTGATATTTTCTCATTATTGTATTATTCAAACCACATAGATTTGGGATTGGAATGCCCTCATGTGACAGAGGAATGACCCTTCAACTCTAAGCACAGGTAATCAGTCAGTCCGCTTGAATAAGGTTCCCCTAGAGCACAGAGAGTTTACATTGCTTCCAATACTGAGATAACTGCTTCTTTTCTGCCACATTTGTTGCAGGAGGCATATAATTACAAAACTAACTGAATCTTGTGACGACTAAGAGAATTTTGTTAAAGTAAATATTATTGAGTATAAAACGGAAGGGTGTAGCCTTAATGTTTTGTCAGGTTTGCAGCCCATATCCCACCCTACACCAAGAATGCATGCAAGATTATAACCTTAGCAACAAATTGTAGTTCTCATTTGTGGCTTGACCTCACTCCCTACAGGGACAATCCAGATGCTTTGGGTTTTCTCCCCGTACTGTGAGAGACTCACAGAGGCCATTTTACACATAGCAAAAAATATCAGGATACTGATTCAACATAATGAAAAGTGGAATTATTTCAAGAACACCACTAGAAAATTGATAACTATCACTCATCATCAAATCGCGCTATAAAACAAAAAACACAGTCATCAGATGAGTGCTATAAAGGTAACTGATCTGTTTCAATTCCTTATTTTAGCCATAAGAAATCTTTACTACAGTACTGAGAATTCTCTTGTAATTAAGCTTTGAAAGATAAAAAAGAACCTACAAACATTGAATATTAGATGCATTTTCTTTAGAAGTCATGAATAAAACAAAAATATCTGTAATTTTCACCTTCTCAACAGTATCCTGGAGGTATTAACCAACATGTACAAGGGCATTATATGAATGAGAAAAGAATGGAAAGAGAGAATGGAACATGTTAGTATGTATTGTTATCCAAACAGAAACCATTTTTAAAATTTGTAGCCAACGTATTAGAAATACAGAGTTCAGCAAGGGAACATGCCATTAATGCAGATTAATAAAAATAAGTAATACTTTTTACGTGACAAAGACATATATATATGTATATATATGTGTGTGTGTGTGTGTGTGTGTGTGTGTGTGTGTCAGCTGGCATGTAAGAACATTGATATATACGTAAGCTAAAGTCTGTGAAGAGAAGTGGCACACTACGCTGATTGACGCTTCAATGGTTATAGAGAGCTTGTAATGTTATGGGTGTAGTTCTGGCCCACTTGGTACCCATCCACTGTCCACCTGTAGTCTGCCTAGTGTTCTAGTGTTCATGTGACTATCATCTGAAACCCTGCAAATTTTATTGACTTAACAGACCACTAATTTCCACCAACCCACTGGCTAAGACTGTCCTTAAATAGCAGCTGAGGCCGATAGCCTACCTACCTGCTGTTTCCACCAGTGCATTTGAAAAATATTTTAATTTATGACTTTCTTTGTTCTTCAAAGAAAGAACTTCAGTGAAAATAAACCCTGTCTAGCCAGAATTTAAGAAACGTGTCAGAATGTTATTAGTTATACTGGCAGTTTCAAAATATGAGCTTTTGGCACCCATCTGGCCAGTAAATTATGAAGGCACTTCAACCTCCGGTAATGTTTATGTTGGTCTTATCAAGAACAGTAGTCAGGGATTTTCTGTTGGCTTCTTATCAGCATGCATGTTCCCTCAAATACCCAAAGGAGTCAGAAGCCAGGAACCAGAAGGCCAGTCGTGACACCACACCTATGCAGGAAACCAGTATGCTGAACCAAGGAAAGAGAGAAAGCATCATCAATGGTCCCTGAATTCACAGTGGAGATGCTAGGCTAGCTCACCTTTACATTGCTTGGTATGTGAAGAATTCTTATTAAAGCCACTTGGCTTTTTTGTCATCTAGACTCAAAAGCATACTAACTGAAACAAATAGTTAAATGATTTATTACTTAATCCTAAAATGTCTGTGATTCCCTTAAAATCTGTTTCAAACACTATTTAATAATATATAATATACTACCAAAACTTTTTGTTTTTTTTTTCTGTTTGGAGACAGAGTGTTTCTGTGTAGTTCTGGCTGTCTTGGACTCACAATGTAGTCCAGGCTGGCCTCGAACTCAGAAATCTACCTGCCTCTGCCTCCCAGAGTGCTGGGATTAAAGGTGTGCATCATCACACATGGTCTAATATTCTTAAAATGTATGACTGAGGAAACTTATGTAAGTCTTACAGCTACTCAGTGTTATTGTTTCTGTGTGAGATGAAGGGAGAAGACACTGGGAAGGATCAGTGATTTCTTTGGTCCTTTGGTTGGACCATTAACGATTAGAGAACCAAGATCTGAACTCAGTGTGTTGATTTCCCACTGTCCTCTGTGGCTACCTTTGCCTCCCTGTATTAATACCTGCAGAAGGGTGTACAATAATACCTCAGCCATTTTTTCTAGTGAAAAGACACATACCTTGATTCACACATATCCATGGAGCAAAAGGTAGCAATAAACACTAAAAGTTGAAAATTTGTCATCTCTGGGCACTGGCGTTAAGGTGATTTTCATTTCATTTTTTTAACTTTATTTTTCCAAAGATTCCACAATAAACAAATAACAGTTACATAACAAGTGTCAAAATAAAGGTTATGTGAAAAAATGTGTCAAGTGGAAGGTGTGCATTTAAAAGGAAAATGCATTTAAATGTAGTTAACCTTTCAAGATACGATATTATACATTTTTAAAATATTACATAAAATATGAAATTCAGCTCAAATAAAAATTACGAAAAATTTTATTTACAAATGTAAAATGATGCACATTTAGAAAGTTAAAAGGTGAAAAAAGTGCATCATTTTAAATCACCATATACCAATTGCATCCATTTAATCTAAACTCCTAGAGGCTTCTTTTTTTTTTCTCGTGAAGAATTTTTGGAAAACCCTTATGTGTTCTCTAAGAAAGCAAACTGAACTCTGGCAAATTTTCTGAGAGTGGGAGGATAGTATTCATTTCCTGAAATGTGGCGATGCCTGTGTTTCAACAATGATATGAGGATTTAAAAATATTTAGCCTGTAATAGTAAATAAGTAGCCAACACTTAAATTGTGCTAGGCCCTGCACTGTTCTAAAGTTTTCACAGGTTATCTCAGTAAAAGAAACTCTCCCAGACACATGATGTCATCACCTGGGCTTACATGTGAGGGAGTCAGGGTACTGAGACCCAGTCCTTTGGTTGACATTCTTCACTAAAATAAACACCAGCCGTCTTCATCCACAGTTCCCACTTATCATTGCTGTTTATATCACACACACACCCTTAATACTTAACTCACTGGAATTTAATTTCAAATACATTAGCAACTTCCCAGCAGTCTCTTGTTTCTACATAACATTGTATAAGACAAAGGAGAGAAACTATAAAAAACCATGACTTCATATTTACATGATACAGTGACTGGCAATTTAAGCACTGAAAGTTCAATGTTCTTGTGAGAGAAAACTGCTTGCCATAAAAACAAATATGAATTTTTATTTAAAAGCATCATGTAATTTTAAAGGGTCTATTAAGAAACAGTGTTAATTAAGTTATTAATAACCATATTTTTGAAAGAAGTTTTCGAGACCAGCTGCAGTTGGATGAAAAAGAATTACTTTAGATACAGATATAAAGATGCATAGATAGAAATATATAGATTCATAGATGTAGACATAGACATGAAGAATTAATATTAAATCTTTTCACATCCCTGGAATAAGCAGGTGCTGAAATATAGGATGGACAACAATTTGAAGTGAACTTTCTGGATACTGGATTAACCTCGCTCAGCGCTTCAGTTGGAGCTATAAATTTAGATGTCTTTGTTTCATTTGTTTTTTGGTTCAGCACACACAGACTGGCCATGCCAAGCTGTGCAAGTTTCTTTCTCCACCCCTTTGGGAGCCACAGGACTGATTCCATATGCTCCAAGCCAGGGGTAATGTAATGTCCAGAACTTTATTCACCGAGTCAGTCAACCATCTTTTCAGCCCTTGACTTCTTGGCTGCTGCTAATCAGCAGACCTCACATTAGTTTCCAATCAAGGGATAAGTCAAGCACATGTGCCATCATAAGCAGAGGCCAGGTCCACACAGGGTCTGCTCCTTGGGCCCAAAATGATTCACATACAAAATGAACTATAACAAACAGACAAACAACCATGATTCCATTAATGATTACGGATAAAACATTTTTATAATTTTCCTTGGTGTTGTGAATGAGCAGTTCTTTCCTGGCACAAATATTTTCAGTCCCTCATGAACTTAAATTTTAACTTATCTTTTTGTTTTGCTTCACTTTATTTTGTTTTAGATTTTGTTAAACAGGACTAGAATCTTACACAGATACACACACATACACACACACACACCATTTAGAAGAATTGCTTCTTCTCTTTCACTCATTTCACTATTAAGTTGTTCAAGTTAAGCTATAGTTACAGTGTACATGATGACCTTATTGTACTGTTTCGCCAGATTTATTGCCCAAAAGGCATGCAAAATATTATAGGCATTCATTATCCTATGAAACATAAGAAGATATCTCCTCAAAGTGTTTTTATTCTTTATGCTCATAATCAGGCTTTTCAACACTATGCCCTAGAATATTATTACACTTTAGATGCGTATTTTTAAGGTCTGGGAAGATGGCTCAGGTAAATTTCTTGCCACAGAGGCATGAGGACCTTGGTTCTGATCTCCAGAACCAAATCATAGCTAGGTAGAGTATCAGTCAATTGGAATTCCAGCACTCCTGGTGAAATATGGGAGGTGAATGCAGGGGATCCCCCAGATACTTGAGGGCCAGCTGGCCTGATGCATGCAGCTGCAATCAACAGTCACAACCTGTCTTTCATAAGTAGGAGGCAGAGTGGGACACCATAGTTTGTACTCTAAACCTTCTTGTACACAAATGCCTACACACGTGCAAAAAATGGCGTGTGTTTTGTGTGTGTGTGTGTGTGTGTGTGTGTGTGTGTGAAAGCTACTACAGTTTTAACATATTAATCTCTCCTCGTCTGAGGCTTTATGTTTTGCAGTTGGTTTCATGGTCAACTGTCTGAACATGGTCCAAGATGGACTCCTATGAGAAGAATTCTGAGTGCTTGTGAGAAAATTGCAAGAAAACTGGACAAGTGTCTTGTGGCTTCTGTCTCTTCAAAATCATGGAATTGTCTGGGATCATGATTCTCCATCCCTCCCAGGTGTCATAGATCAGAGTGACTTTACTCTAGACTATTCATTTAACGTAGCTATTGTTAATTGTTAACATGATGCTATGGAAAAACATGTTTACCTCATGCAGCTTGCTCTTGTGACTGTGCACTTTACTCATGTGACTCCTTTTAGCCCTCAGAGTATAAATTGTCTGATTCTCTGAATAATGTTGACTATTGCATGAGACTTTAGTCCACCTCATTTATCAGGTCCATTCATCCAGATCACAGAGCATCTAAAGCGGTATATTAACTGAAAAAACTCCAGAAAATGCCAATTTTTCTTTATCAACACATAAAAAATTGAACATTTAAAGCATTCCAGTTGAGTCCCTCATACATATTGAAACTGTGTTTTAAATCAGTGTAAATGATAATATCCACCTAATAAATTATCATTTGTTTTTGGTGGAAATATAATCACATCTAACTTTCTTGAAACATACATTATGTTCATTATTATTAACCATAGTCAACCTAAGTTACATACCATTTTGAGCAACATGACGTAATCTCTCCTTGTCTTCCTCTGTCCTGCCTCTAGCCTGAAGTATCCATGTTGTATCCACCAAGGATGTATTAGTTACTCAAGTACACAGGCATGAGATGGACTGCCAAGTACTACAGTGTGGAACGACTTTCATGCTGTCACAAAGCTTCTGCCATTGGCCTTACTTCTCCTCATTATAGGAGCATTGTCTTATCTCATATCACAAGATAAAGGGTGAATACAATACAGTAAAATATTTTGAGAAAGACCACATTCACATAACATTTAAGGCAATAATTGGTATATTTTATTGTCAGTTGTTAGTAGTTTACCATGGTCTGCTATATATTAAACTTTGATATAGTCATATTGCTACATAACTTCAGGTTTTTAGTTGTAAAAACTGTTCTATGCAGAACGTGACAATTTGTCACAAAGCCTGAGAAGGAAATGGAATAAGAAGACTAAGATGTTTCCATCAAACCCCCTTGCTTTTGTTAGCTCAGTTTCATTGGTCAGGTACAAACATCAGTGTGACACAAAAGGAGGTCACAAATCAGACTTAAAACAGGAGGATGATCCTGAGAATGTCTGTAAGTCCAGAAAAGACAGACCTGTAGGCTGGATCCATTGAGAAAATTTGCCTGTGACCTCAACTCTGCAGCGTGGACATGTGAGAGGGGATAGAGCAGGAATTAAACCACCTCCATACTTAACTAAGGGGGCTCTATAAAATAGACACCCCCAGGAGAAAAAAAGTATTCTGTAACTTCATAATGCCCCAGAAGCTCAACTTTAGCTATCTGTAGCTACTGAGACTTGAAACATGGCCTCATAACTATGAAACTACACAGAGAAACCCTGTCCAGGAGAAAAAACAAACAATGACTAAGAAGTAGATCTTGTAATTTTTAAAATTTATATATTTTAGATGATTGACTGTTTTGCCTGCATGAAAGCACATGCATAGTGTGCATGCCTGGTGCCCAAGGAGTTCAGAAGTGGGATTCAGGTCCCAAGGAACTGTAGTGGTGGGTGATTGTGAGTTGCTGGATATGGAGAATGAAACCTGAAAGATTAGCAAGTGCCCTTAAATGCTGAGCTGATATCTCAAGACCCTAAGACATTCTTAACAATTAGAAAAAAATGCCAATTAACGTTATTTTGAGTTTTTATCTTATTCCAGACAGAGCCTAGGACTGAAAAAAAAGCTGACAACAAATGATGGTAAAGATGTGGAGAAAGGTAGCCCTCATTCAGTACTGATGGAACTGCAAGTCAGTGTAGCCATCCTGGAAATCAGTCAGGGATCCTGGAAAATATTAAAGTAGATCTGCCTTGTGACCCAATGATACTGCTTCTTGACATATACCCAAACGACCAGACATCCTGCTCCACTGATACTTGCTGAGCTATGTTCATTGCTTCTGTATTCACAATAGCTGGTGAATGGAAACAACCTAAATATCATTCAACCAATGAGTGAAAAATGAAAATGGAACTCAGTGGAGTCATATTCAGATGTCAAGAAAAATGAAATAATGAGCTTTGCAGATAAATGAATGGAACTGAAAAATATTATACTGATTAGTTTTTTCTGGAACAACTAAAGTCAAAAGTTCTTTGTTATTTGTAGATCCTAGTTCCTCGTGTTTTGATTTGAAAATAGGAACTCAAGTAGCTATAGAAGCCTAGAACAGAGAACATAGAAAAAGACCATGGATTTGAGAGAAGAGGAATTCTAGACAGGAAAACAGCAATACACATCCCATGACGGGGGAAGTGGAGAACAAGGGTGTTTTCATTGTGAAGGGGGATGGGGAAGTAACATGGAGGAAGGAATGAAGGAGAGATAATACTAAAGATACTTGCAAAAGCCATAGGGAAACATACTATTGTATAAGATTACTTAAATATACAAATATAATATATGTGCATGTATATACACATACACACATAATTTAAATTGAGTTTCATATTTTGGCACAAGCAAAAAACAACAGCAACAAAAAATGTTCCACGTATGGGAACTCACTCCCAAATTGTTGGTCAGGGGTGGACAAGAGAGTCCCAGAAAAATGTAAGTTATTGCCAATTGCCCTTGGTTCCCTCCCATTATTTGAAGGCAATATCTTTTTTTCTTGGCTTTTCCAGACAGGGTTTTTCTGTAGCTTTGGAGGCGGTCCTGGAACTCGCTCTTGTAGACCAGGCTGATCTCGAACTCACAGAGATCCCCCTTTTGCTACCACCACCCAGTGAAGGAAATAACTTAATGCTGAAGACACTACACACTTTAGACATTAAGCTGGAACCAGCCTAGAGACCTTCTGTCTGAGGGCTTTCAGCTTTTTAGATGAAAGTGGTAACGAAAGTTAGCTTATTAGAATATTTCCAAGATGACTTGGTAGGTTCTGAGAGCTAATTATAAAACTTTTTATATATACAACAGAATAAGAAAATAAGTATATAAAATGTAACTATCAGTATTTTATGCTTGGGAAAACATGTTTTCTTCCACTGACTTAAGTGTATGAACACCCCGGCCATAAGAATCTAGACATTCTGAAATTAAAGGATTTAATATAACATTACAGATATTGCTCATTCAGAGCCTGCGGCATTTATGGCAAATCAATGACAAGGATATTGTTTCTACTTTAACACTCCGAAGTGATCAAAGGAGTGTTTGCCATGTATCTCCATCTTCAAAGAATTATTGTAGGCGTTGTAGGTAAAATAGAAGAAGTTGGCTCCTGATGACGAGAAGAAAGACAAAATGATGCGAATCTCAAGCCTCCCTTTGAACTGCTTTCCTAAAAGCCTGTTCTAATGAGGCAGCAAGGATAGCTGCAGTCCCCTCAGCTTCTGCATGCATGGAAGGCAGCGCTAATGAATTGTGCCACTTTTTCCTGCTGATCGTCTCAACCAGCACGCCACTAACAGTCTATTGGGATTGATGCTGGAACTGAAACCTATTTCCAACTCCGGTGTTTGTGTGCACACCTTCGTCTTTCTGAAGTGCATCATAAAAGTCGTGAGCAGGTAGCAAGGTCTCATTAGGTATTAAATTATCGGTGAAAAGCTGCCTGAAGAGTCTGGGTACACCTTATCAAAAATCTTCCAAAGTTTATTGTTGTTTTCTACAAGTTATTTTTTTTTCTTGCGCAGGCGCCTGTCTTAAGTTCCAGAAACAGCAGGAATTCTGAGTTGAATCAGGGAACTTCCAATCACTGTAGTGTTGGGGGTGGGGAATCTATGAATCGATTTTTTTTTAGAATCAGTAAAACAGCAGTGTTCTTTCCCTCCAATTTTGAAAGTTGGAGAGCTATGGAATAATATGACTGTAACAAGCTACAGTAGAACTTGTAACTGAAACTCACTACATACAATTATAACTGAAACTCAATCATTTCATACTCCTCATACATGCCTGGGGATACTTGGGTGTAAATCCATTACCTAAAAAATAGCTACTGACTATGGCTGAATTATATCTTAGCAAGTTAACTCATCAGCTTTATTATTATTATTATTACTAGTATTATTATTTGAATTTTAAATAGCTTGCTTCACATGTCAATCCCTGTTCCCTCTCCCTCCACTCCTCCCGCACCCCCCCATCATCCCCCCCCAGCCTCCCACCCTATTGCCAATTCCTTCCACATATGAAATATCTAGAGTCTGTCATTTCACTCAGGGCAGGGTCCAGGCACTCTGCTAAGAGTCCCGGCTGAGAGAGCATCCCTGTTTGTGTTGTGGACACATTAAGTCCATTTGTATGCCAGGGATAAACACTGTGTTTATCAGCTTTAAAAAAACAATAAGCTTCCTATTTATTATATTTAAAATAAAGCACAAATCCATCTTTGTCCACATATTGACAATATGTTAAGGGAATGTGTTACAAGACTATACATGTTAAATATGTACACACCTATACACATATTCACAAATAGACATTCACAGAAAAGCCAAACAGCAAAATGTTAAGGGGAGAGTCCTTTACTTGGTTTATTTGTATTTTCATTTCTACAAAGGCCAAATTTTACATGCTCAGTGCATAACTTCAATGAGAGAGAAACAAACGCAGGAAGATGCTGAGCAGTGTTTGGGGACAGCCTCCTCTTTGTTCAGCTCGTGGAGGAGCCCCATTGGCCAGTCTATTCTAGCCTAGGTCCCAGTACCAATCCCAGCTCTCTCCTTTTCTTCTCTCCAGTATCAAACCAGTATCACTTCTCACCACTTCTCTGACCTAGTCACTTCTCTACCTCCATGTTGCGGCTTTAAGCACATTTCAGACTGACTCCTTCCTTCCCCTGGATTTTCTACACGAAGCTTGACCACCAACATTACCTGTTTCCTCCCTTTGTCCCTGATACTCCACCTACTGAGGGTTTTCTAAGTTGAAAACCTGCCATGAATGTTGTTACAACCCTGTAATGGCTACATGATACTAGTGGAGCTGGACGAAGTGCTTAGTCTGCCCTTGGCAGCCTGGTTTTCATTAGCCTGGGCACAAAAATACAAGTCACAGTAAAAGGATTTGAGGTATGAATAGGGCAGAAGAAGAAAATAACACTCAGAAAGCATCGAGCCTGAGTGGGTGTGGCAGACAGATGCCAATGGGACCAAGTGAAGGGCAAGGCCTGAGGTGAGTGTGGAGGAACTCATCAGCTTTTTAATTGCTCTGATGTCTTCATGCTGTCACCACTATCTCATCCTGAAATAACATCGATTTGGTTTTAAACTTTGACACATCAGGACAAAGAATATGTATGAAGAGCATTCCTTTTGCTACACCTCTTAATGGCAGGTATCTTTTTTTTTTTGGTTTTTAGGAGACATAGTTTTTCTGTATTGTTTTGGAGGCTGTCGGTCCAGCCCGGCCTCGAACTCACATCGATCTGCCTGCCTCTGCCTCCCGAGTGCTGGGATTAAAGGCGTGTGCCACCACTGCCCGGCGGCAGGTATCTTTAAAATACAAATATGTATAGTATGTACACATGGGTATAATGTCTGTTGTGAATTGTAAACATCTGATAGCTGTTTTAAATCATCCTGGTTTTGTTCAATAATTTAGATAAGATTCCTGTGATCAAGGCCTCCCACCCAGACTTCACAAAACAATGTGGACCCCTTTGTAACCTATAGCAGAACTCCATTTTTCAAGCAAAAACAACTTTCATAGGAATAATGTTGCTACACAGTCATTTTAGAAGCAGAAAGTAAGAAGTCTGTTCTCATTTGACTTGGAGCAATTTTAAAAATCTACAATCATTTAAGCATAATTAAAATGTTTAGTTTTTCTTACAGTAATTTTTATCTTAACTTGATAGGAGTTAACCTGCATTTTTTTCTTTTCTTTTCTTTTTTTTGTTTGTTAGTTTGAGTTAGGGCCTTACATAGCTCTTTGCTGAGAACTGCGTTCCCATTTTGGTAGTGATGGTGGTGTTGTGTAGTGGTATACAGGCAAAGTGGGGCTTGGAGACAATTAATTACATCATTAAAGCCCAAATCTTCAGGTAATTTAGGTCAACAAGGAGGCTGAGTGTCAATTATTCATAGGGGTACCTCAGTTCCTTATTTCAATAGTGACACCCTGTTCCATAATTGACCTTAATTAACGCTAGTGTCAGACCTATTCATTACAACTTTTTAATTTGTTGCCTATGTTATGTAGCAGTTTAACTATTTAAGTTTCAGGTTTTTTTAAAGCCAAATTCTTCAATACTTACTATCATGATTTAATATAATGGAGCCACAAATAATTTCATGTCAATGAATTACGCATATATTACCTGAACATTGTACATAATGAAGCAGACCCTCCTAAAAAGAAAGGCATTGGATACAATAACCAGAGGTCAAGTTATTGTTGTATGATCATTAAAGATGATCAAACACTTTTTTTCTTCCTCATTAAACTGAAAGTCTCTTCACAATTGCAGTCTGCCTCCAAGTTTCATGGCCCGCAAAACCTTGACTGTAAAAAACTCAAACCCAATCACTCATAGGAGGCATCTTGAATTTTCTATATAATCCATGTCTAATTGTTTCCTTTCAACTTGGAACATTCTGTTGTTTACTTATTTATTACCTATTTATTATTTATTTGACACTAGCATACAAAGTATGGATTTTTCTTTGGTAACTTCATACATGTGTCTTTATAGTCTCTTCACATTTGTTTCCTTCTACCACCTTCATCTTCTCTGTCACCTTCATCTGGTTGCCATTATCATTTCTCCACACTGATGCTCTTCTGCACCACCTCCCTTAAGATTACCTCCTCCTGGTATTAGATGAGGTGTCCTGGGTAAACTGGGAGCCAATGAGGGAGGCAAAGGGAGGGAATGGGAGGATGGGAACATGAGGGATCAGGATAGTCAATCCCTGGAGCTGGACAGAAGGGGAGAGTAATGAAAGAGATATATTGATAAAGTCAGCCATCATGGGGTTAGGGAGAAACCTGGTGCCAGGGAAACTCCCAGGAACCCACGAGGACGACCCCAGCTAAGACTTCTAGCAAGGGTCGAGAGGGTGCCTGAAGTAGCCTCCCCCTCTATTCAGATTGGTGATTACCCTAATTGTCATCATAGACCCTTTATCCAGTAACTGATGGAAGCCAATGCAGAGATCCACAGCCAAGCACTGGATCCAGTTCCTGGAGTCCAGTTGAAGAGAGAGAAGAGTAATTATAAGAGAAGCAGTGTGTGTGGAGGGGAAAAGTCAAGATCAAGGTAAGGAAACCCACAGACACAGCTGACCTGAGCTTATGGGAGCTCAGAGACAGACAACTAGGGAGCCAGCATGGAACCAATATAGGCCTTCTGCATATGGGCGACAGTTGTATAGTTTGGTCTTTTGTGTGGCCTCTATCAGTGGGACCAGGAGCTGTCCCTGATGCATGAGCTGGTTCACTGGAACCTATTGCCTATGTTGGGATGCCTTGTTCAGGCTTCATGCAAGGGGTAGGAACTTGCTCCTGCCTCAAATTGATATGGCATGCTTTGTTGACTCCCATGGAAGACCTTACCTCTTTGGAATGGAGATGGAGGACAAGTGGATGAGGGGAGGGTGAGTAAAAGTGAAGTGTGGGAGGGAATTTGGGGAGAGAAGGGAGGGAAAACTATGGTTGGTCTGTGAAATAATGAATTAATTAAATAATAGATAAATAAGAGATTACATCCCCCCTCATATTATCACACACACAGACAAATACAGCATATGTATGTATATATATATATGTATACACATATATAGAAATATATATAGAATTTTTAAGCTACTTCCACTTAGAAATATGATATATTGTCTTTCTAAATCTGACTTGTTTCATATAGCTTAATAACTTAGAGTTCCATTCATTTTTATGTAAATGTCATTACTCTATATTTCATTATTGTTTAATAAAACTCCATTACTTATACATACCACACTTTCTTCATTCATTCATCTGCTGATAAATACCTAGGCTGCTTACATTTATTATCTATTGTGAATAGTGTAGCTACAAACACAGCTATGAAAACTCTGTGGTATGCAGATTTGGAGTCTTTGGGTAGGTACTCAAAAGTGATTTAGCTGAATCAGAAGGTAGTTCCATTTTTACTTCTCTAAGACACTTCCATATTGAATTTTCACAGTGACTGTACAATTTTACATTTCCACCAGCAGTTGATAAGGATTTCTCCTTTTCTACATTCTTTCCAACATTGGCTACCTGGCGCATTCTTCTCAATAGTCATTCTAACTGAAGTGAGATAGAACCTCAAAGTGGTTTTAACTTGCATTTTCTTGATGAAAACTGGATAATTTTTATTGTTGTAGTAGTCCTAGGAATCAAACTCAAGCCCATTTAATATGGTGAAGAAACATAGTAACTAATGAGATGTGCCCCAGCCCTCTGTTCCTCTTCTCTAGGTAGCAAACTTGTATTGGTGCCTTGCTATCAATAAATCTCCCTGTATCTGCTACCATAGTACATTGTCTCTACTATCTACTGAAAGATGCTACTATTTTAAAATCAGGTACTCCAGTTTATGCCAAGTACCTTTAAAGATACGAAGCCATGATAAAACTTTAAGGAAATAATTAAAGAGAAAGCCCAATATGAAAATAATATCTAAAAGACATAGATTGTGATTTTTGAAGGATAATTAGAAAATGTGCTAATTAGAACAACATGGTCCTCAGATTTGCCTACTCTAGAACATGGAATATCTGTTAAGCCTACAGTACAGATATTGCACTACGTTTCTGGTTAGAAGGTCCTGATAATACTGAGACACTACAATAATTACTATATTAGTTTCTCTGTACATCTGTGATCTAGTTCTCATTCATTACTCTTCTTTTTCTTCATACCTCCACTTGCTAAGAAAGCACTACAATCCTAAATGGGATGAGAGACATTGCATAATTGTTCTTTTTGTCCTGTAAAGAATATGTCCTCTGGTACATTCCTTTGTGAAGTAATTTGGGTTACACTGGATATTCTCAGAAGCTTCAGCATATCACATACCATTGTGTACCCAAGAAACCAATAAAGAAATAGATTCCTATGATGTTCTCTATAAAATCAAGCTTCAAGGATTCTTTATGAAATATTGAAGTTCTCGATAAACCAAATGGTTTTGGGTTAGCCAGCGTAATACAAGTTGAGACTGTTCTTTGGAAAATGACTCATGACTGAAATACATCTAATTCAATGGTTAATATTCTATTGGTATTGCAGGTTTTACTAACCCCTATGTTTAGAATCTTATATCAAAACATTGTCAAGTGTCATATACATCAATATATGGGTTCATGGTATAGCTTTTCTGCTGTCTTGACTGGACTTATTTGGATAGCCAAAACAAGGTGTTCACTACTCTGGGTTGAAAATTCCAATTAGAAATTCCAAAAGGCCTCACTTAGTGTCCTCTCTTGAAGTTAACATAAGCTGTTTGCTGATATACCTAAACATTCTACCCATATGATTTTAGGGCTTTCCACAGAATGGTGGACATAAACTGGAAAGAATGTGAAGAAAGAACCTTCAAAGTGCCTTGAAGTGCTGAAAACAATATACCTGTCACATTGGTTTAACTCCATTGGTCAAAGCAAATCACAAGTCTCAACAGGCACAGAGATAAACGCAACCACTCTAGAAGCAGTACTATTATAATGCAAAGGGACACAGATAGAATGTCCCAATCTTCAAAGGCCTATATCACAATATTGTATGACAAGGAAAGAATTTCATGGACAGTAGTCAAACTTCATTGTGTGTGATAAGAATTGTTTCTACCCTGTTGCTCCAAAGAAGAATGTAGGTTCTGATTTAATAATGAAGTACTAATTTTTGCATGAATGTACGATAATGGTATTTTTTACCATCTTTTAATGACCCAATTTAAACTGTTTTTACTTAGAATTGCTGGCAAAGGACTATAATGGTAATATCTATACTGGGTTAATGTGAAAGTATATCTCATGGGTTTTAGAAATCTGTGTCACTGGACAGGAAGACCCAGATGGCATCATTTGTGACTCATGATAAGAGATATGACTAGAGAACATGTTAATATAAAGAAAAACTGTGAACCACAAGAATGATTGTTATGGAAAGATATATTCACATGAGCAATAGAGGCATAAATGTTATGAATGTAACCACATACTTTTTGACTGTTTTTAAAGCCCTCTCCACAGGAGGAATGCATGCCTAAAACTGTAAATCTCACCAAGATTCCATGGTGAAGGAGGTCACAGAGCAAGGAATGAATCTACTACTATTATTTTGTTAAATAGAGTTAATATCAGAAAACTTTCAAAAGATGTAGCTTTATCCGTATAGATTACTGAAGCACTAGAATCCACCAGAGAAGTTTCATTTTGCAAAGCACAGTAGCTAATGCAGAAATTCACAAGAGGTCAAAGTGCAAATAATAAATGCCAAAAGAGTGTTAAGCCACAAATTTGACATTTTCTGACCCATTCACCCCAAAGCTCAGGGACCATCGTTGAGGAGGGGGAAAAATGAGTCTAAGAGCCAAAGATCAGGAAAGGACACAGTGAGACAGTATCATCTATACATGACAGGACTTTACCACTTATGGATTCAGTGTTGTCAGTGGTTGTCTGCACAAGACCTACATAATAATGAGCCAATCAACATTCTAGCATAGAGGTGGGTGCTTTTTACTATGTACAAAACTAGTTGTGGAGCAAATGACAGATGATGGTTTATGGAAGAAGACGAGTCAATTTTCTTTAAGAATGTGGTCACTGGTAAGTCAACTGGAATTATAGGGGCAGCTCATACTTAATATGGATTATTTAAAAAAGCAAAGAGGACATAATATTGTAGGGTGTCCTAGTTAGGGTTATATCTGTGATAAAATACTATGAACAAAAGCAACTTGGAAAGGAAAGGGTTCATTAGGCTTACATTTTCCTTTCACTGTTCTTCACTGAAGGAAGCCAGGATAGTAACTGAAACAGGGTGGGAGCCTGGATGCAGGAGGCCATGCAGGAATACTAGATCTATATCATCCTATTTCCAGATGCCTACATGCTAGCATAAAAACAATTGACATGTGAAACAAGCTATTTAAAATTAAAATAATAAAATAAAGATAAAAAATAATGCTTTTTAACACCCAACTGGTAATCACAATCTTGGTTCAAGTCATACAGTCCCTTTATATTATACCTATGCACATAATCCCTTGTTAAAGTACAGCTCATTTTTATCTGTTAAATGTCATATGCAAAAATTCTGTATCTTAGTGATGAAATGAATCTTTACCTCCAAAGAATGGGCTGCTCTACTCAGGGGGGCTCATAGGGGGAGGAAAGGGGTAAGAGGGGAGGGAGAGGAAGCTGGGATTGACATGTGAAGCAAGCTTGTTTCTAATTTAAATAAAAAAGAATGGGCTGCTCTGAAAAAAAAAACAAATTCAATAGCAGCAGGAATGAAATGTCTCCTCTGATACACAGCAAGGTAACCACAGCAGGCCTTGAATATTCCAACATAGCTGAAGTACAGAATAAGACCTTATAACAGACTTTATGGGCAGGTTAGAAATCCATAAAGAGTAAATCAATAAATCCCATAAAGGAATCCAAGAAAATGTAAATAGTGGAAAGAAATAAAATTGTTGAAGACCCAAAAATGGAAATAGAATCAATAAAGAAAACACAAATTGACGGAATATTGGAAATGAAAAATTGAGGAATTTGAGCAGGAACTACAGAGGCATGCTTCACACACAGAATGCAGGAGATAGAAGATAAATCTCAGGCACTGGAGATATGTTAAAAGAAATAAACACAACATTCAAAGAAGATGTTAAATTTAAACCAATACTGAGACAAAACTGCGATGATTTATTTATTATTTATTACCATAAATAATAAATAAATCCTCCTTGCCTGAGGATTCAGAAAGCAAAGTCAGCCTTTAACCCATCCAATAGGAGAGAAATCGTACTTGGTTCTAGAAGCCTTGTCAACCATTCAGGACTTGTTTACGAGACCAGAACAATCCCCGAATACATTCTAAAACTTATCCTTGTACTGGCACACAGATATGTGGAATTCTCGCTGCTCTTATCTTTCTCTTTATGTTAGAGATCATTCCCGAAAACCAAAATTTATCATAAAGCAGAGAACAATGGGCTGTTGGAAGCCCAGTCCCAATGAGTATATCCACAACAAACTCCTGAACATGAGGTTCAGGGAAAATTGAGGACTAGAGGATGGAAAGATTTTTAGGGAATAAACCTGCCACAAGACCCAGCAACTCTACTCTTAGGCATATATCCAAAAGATGCCCATTCATACAACAAGGATGTCTGTTCCACTTTGTTCATAGCAGCATTATTTGTAATAGCCAGAACTTGGAAGCAACCTAGATGCCCCTCAACCAAAGAGTGGATAGAGAAAATGTGGTACATTTACACAATGGAGTACTATTCAGCAAAAAACAACAACAACAACAACAAAAAACAATGGAATCCTGAAATTTGCAGGCAAATGGATGGCACTAGAAGAAACCATCCTGAGTGAGGTAACCCAGTCACAAAAAGAGAAACATGGCATGTACTCTCTCATATATGGATTTTAGAAATAGATCTGGGTAGTGCCAGCCTACAATCTCATGGCCAGAGAGTCTGCGAAACAGAACCTTCTTTCAATGGTTGATGGAAGCAGAGGCAGACTCCCACAGCTAAGCACTGAGCTGAACTCAAGGAATCCAGTGAAACAGAGGGAGGACTGATGAGCAAAGGGGTTAAGACTTGGCTGACCTCACACGGGTTAGCTCTTGAATTCCAGACTGATGGCTGGGAATCCAGCATGGGACTGATCAAGACCCCCTGAATGTGGGTGTCAGTGAGGAGGCCAAGGCAATTTACTGGGCCTTAGGTAATAGATCAGTATTTATCCCAGACATACAAATGGAGTTTGGGCACCCATCCAACAATGAGAGATGTACTCTCACCCAGGACTCTTGGGAGAGGGTCTAGACCCTGCCCTGGATGAAATGACTGACTATGGACACCCCCATGGAGGGCCTCGTGCTCCCTGGGGAAATGAGGGGATATTGGAGGGGTTTGTAGGAGCAGGGGAGGGAAAGGGAAAGGGACCTGGAATTGACAAGTGAAGCAACCTTGTTTCTAATTGAAATTTAAATTTAAAAATAAAAAATATAAAATATATATTATACATATATGCATCTATGTATAATATATATTCACATACAGCTGTGAATAAAATTGTGTTATTACATTTGTAATCAGCTTGCCTCTGATTTTGCATTAATCAACACAAACACAGACCCCCAAATATTGTTACTCTTTATAACAACAATAGCCAAGAATTCTAAGAAGAATTAGAAGAAAGGGGAAATAAAAATTTCTAGATCATTGTTGATGAAAAATTATTCATATTACTGAAGATTAGTTTTCAATCAAAAATATAAAATAATGGCATTTTAACTAAGGGTTACTTGTAAGCCAAGCATCATGACACATGCCTGTAACTACAGCAATTAGGAAGTTGAGGTGGGAGGACAGAAATCATGAGGTTAGCTTAAGCTACACATGGAGTTTAAGGCCAGCCTGACCTTTATGTGAAAGCTATATCTTAAAACAAGCAAACAAATGAACAAATGAATGAATGAGTGAATGACTGACAAAAGACTTAAGAGATATTAGTTATTACAATAAAAGTGGTGATTCAAAAGGTAAAGATTTTTTGTTTAACTGAATAGTAGAACTAAAAATTGAATTAATTTAATTTATAGTAGATGCATTGTCTCCTTACTTTCAGAAATGCTACTCATTTACACTCTCATTAGCTATTGTTACTTATAGCTGAGGTCTGTAAAGAAAATGCAAACCGTGTGAAGATGTCTTAACCAATTTTTCTTTAGGTTATCAAGTAATTCTCCACTGTATCACCACCATGCACTAATCTGTCATGACCATCAAGTAGATGATAATGAATTTGTAGAATCATTGACTTTGTATTACATATAGAACATCCCCTCACAGAAACTATAGGCTATCAAACAAAAGCCCAATCAATGCTAAACATGGGCTATCTCCCTTCAAGTTGCAGGTCAGGAGGATTCAAGAGATCCCCAAAGAAAAACAGGCTATTTCTTTGATTAAATATAAAACATTAAATTTAATGTAGGGAAAACAGGTGGCATGTAGAATACAGAGGTTCACATAACCAATTCATAAGACTGATTTTTTTATTCATTATTTCTATTAATACTGAATTTTCCACTAAGACTGTGGTTAACACCCTATTGCTGAAGATACCATACTTTGGCCAAAGGATTTGGAGAAATAATGCTGCTACTGAACAAGATGCTTCCTCCTTCATGGCCAGCTGTCATAATGATACACAGTTCTAAGAAAGCTGCAAGCAGAGAACCACTGTCAAGTCTTTATCAGTTGTACATCCTGTGAAATACAGTAGTAACCAGCTGAGCAATATATGTCCATTGGTATAATTGTGGGTATGAACATTTTGGGAGATAATCAGCAGCTGTCTGATTGGGTAAAATTCCACTCAACAGAAGTGAATTCATGTGTGTAAACCAAGAACCCATGTTTAGAAGTCATGGACCAGATGGGCGAATCTACTACTGTCATCTTGATAAATTGATATGGTATCTAAACTGCCTTATAAATACTTATTCTTAGACCAGTAGATTAGTCCAGCTCTCAATAAGCATCAAAGGAGCTTCTCTCCCACCCCCACTGTGGACAGAGTTATCATGGCATGATCAAATGTGGTAACACAGATTACCAAACTGCAGAGAATAAGGTACTATGGTATTTTGGTCCCAAAATGGCATGTCTAACTCACAAATGCTTCCTCCTCATGCTCAGGAACACCATGGAAGAGAATATGGAAGGTTTCAAGAACCAGAGGTGGGGGGTGGTGTCTTCTAGATATGACAGGTCAATTCATGACCTTCCAATACCTGTCGTTGTAACACAGGATGTGCATAGGATCAATCTAGAAAATATTCCCCACAGAAAATAGGGACCTCACGAGGCCCCAGTCATAGCTGATGAGCTACAGACACTTTCTTATCTGATGAGAAAAGAAAATCAGGTTTACTTCAAGGGTGGGCCCTCTGATAAGTTGCTTATGCTGACTAATTTGACTCATTATAGACATACACAGATACATACATTGTATATACATAGACAGGTTAGATTAAACAATAGATAGATGATAGATAGATGATAGAAAGATAGATAGGTAGATAGATAGATAGATAGATAGATGATAGATAGATAGATAGATCATAGACAGCAGGTAGATTATAGAAGGAAGGACATAATGTCAAAGAAGGATGTGTCTGAAGTTGGGGATGTCAGAAGGAATTTGGTAAACATAAAAGTTATCTATGTATGAAGTAAAACTATAATTTTAAAATCAAAAACAAAATTTTATTTTTTTAATATAAGATTTATGTTTTTATTTATCCAATGTTCTGATCACAGCTTACCCTCACCCAACTCCTCCCAGGTCCTTCCAACTTTCCCACCCAACCAAATCCACACCCACAGCATGCACAGGCTCCACACAGATCTGAAACAGATGGGGTCCCAGTGCTAACAGAGGAAGTGGACTTAGGTCTCCATCACTAACCCACAAACAACCTCCAATAGATAACCATTCACAAATGAAAATTAACCCTCCATCCTTAACCTGCAAACAACCTCCAATAGATAACCACTCACAATTGAAAACTCAATTTTCTCCAACAGAATCCCCCTGGACATACAAACCACTCTTAGGGACAGGCCCCAGTTTGAGAAGTAGATGGCCATCACATACAGAAATATTAAAAAAAGAAGAAAGCCTCACAGTTTCCTTCCACAATCAAATTCCTTAATTACTGTTTGTCACAAGAATATTTTTTAAAGAAAGTATGTTGTATTGCTTATCAGGTGTGTTGTATAATTTTGTAAATCTATTCTACTTTTTGGATGCTAGAAAATAAATCATGCCAGTTTATAAAGTGATAGGACTCAATGAGTTCTAAAGAATAATTACATAACAATGTATATTTTGATAGAGTCGGAAAAGAAACCAAACATCAGAGAAGTCAGAGAAGAAGACAGTATGTTCCTCCCAAAGTGAAAGAATAAGTATGTTGGTCATTCCTAGGAGCAGGAAGACTTGGAGTTGAGAAACTACAGCGATGCAAAGTGATGATTGAATGACAAATAAAACTGCGAGCAGTGGAAGAATCAGAGTAAGGATCCATATTCTAGCATCATTTTAAAGACAAATGTGTCTTTCTTCCTTTATATATTAGAATTTTTAAGAGAAGGGTAAAATGCACCTAAGATTTCTGACCTTGACAGGATTATAAGGAAACTTGTTTGAGGAACACAAATCTATGCACCCCCTCCCCTGGACCTCCACTGGGTCAAGGATGCAGGTTTTCTTCTCTCACTGGCATCCTTTCTGATTAGAGATTCACAGAATATCTACTTATGCTTTGAAACATTTCTATCACATTTTTGTACATGCTTATATATTTTCCATGGATGTTGATAATAAAAGTCATAGAGGGAAAATATGGTTTGTAAAGAAATATTTTAAGGAAGCATGGTTGTCACTATATGGTTAGCAGATGTGAGTTAAAAAAATAAAACATTATGTTCTTTCCTTAGAACACAATAGGCTCCCAGTCAGCATATAACCTGTGCCATTCTGAATAAGTCAATAAATAAAATATAATAGCTTTTATAACCACATATGCTAACTAAGTCATCTAATAATGATGGCATGGTTCTAGTCATGCGAGGATGTCATCTACTCATTATGATTCAGGTTATGGTCAATGACATTGACATAACTTAGAAGAGGATACAATAGAGAGAATATTTCACAGTAAACAGACCAAGAATGATTCCCTTTGGAACAGTAAAGGTACAAATTGCTTTAGTTTTCATTTCTATGGTGCTAAAATTTGTATTGCACGTGAGAGCCAGTAATTGATGACTGCTTACTTGTCTGGGTGAAATGGGATTTTAAAAAAACACATTATGATTGTCAAGGTTGTTTGTGTTAGTAGCTGAAATGGTAAGCGGTACCCTAAAGTCTTTGTAAACAGCACACAGATATACTTCTTTTTTTAAGGAAAACAAGAAAGCATAAGGCAAAGAATTATACACCAAAACATACCACATCATCCAGCTTATATATAAGGTTTAGTTTAATTTTTCTTGAACAGTGAACCAAGAAACATCAAAACAGGCAGCAATGAGTCCACCTAACAGCAGACTGAGGGTTTCTCAAGAGCTTACAGGATTTTTCTCCTTCAGAATACAAAATACCTGTAGTTGTTCTACATTTTGATATTCTCTCTTAAGAAAAAATTCTAAGTTGACTAGCAAAACCATGTCAACATTGCTATACTTAGTAAATATTTAAAATCCATAATAATTACTTCCATATGTCAAATTCTCTACTCTCCCAAATTCCCTCTTGCCTCTCATTATCTTAGGTAGTCCTATTTCTAAATTTCTCTTGATGTCTTGTAGATAACTATTATGGCCTACTTTTGAGAATAATTCATCACCCCTCTATGTACTGAAGTATTAATTTATATAAGAAAAGAATAAATCATAATTATTTAATAAAAATAAGAAGCAATTTTCTAGCCAGTATCCATTTGGGTCCTTAGACATTAAGGGGTGTGGGGTGTGCATGCGTGCGCGCCTGTGTGTGTGTGTTTGTGTATGTGTGTGTGTGTGTGTGTGTATGTGTGTGTACAACTATGCACATGAACTAAATAAAATTGTTCAAATCTTCACAATTTTCACTCACTCAAAATTGAGGTGTGTCTTTCTCAAAAAATTACTTTTGAAAATATTCACAAACTCTATAGTGACTTTTTAACTACCCTGTACCCATTGTGGCAGTGCTTGTCATATTGTAAATGTTTAAAAAGCAAAATGGAAATTCAGAAAGAAACCAAATAAAGAAGAGGAGGAAGGGGAAAGAGAAGGAGAGAGAGAGGGTGGGGAGAAGGGAAGGAAGGAAGGGAAGGAAGCAAGGAAAGAAGGAAGATAGAAGCAGCTGTTCGTCCTCTGTTTTCACCTCTCCATTATTTTGAACACACACTTCTATATAACACAGTAAACTTGGATGTTTTAACCACACTCAACTGCAAGAGATACATCTGATATCTTCTCTCAGTGTCTGTATGATCATCTCACAGATCACTAAGCAGCATCTGCTTTAGGAATAGCACCTGGCAAGAGGCAAACTCTTTCTATGGTCTCTGGGTTCATTGGCACAATGTTAACCTGAACACATATGTCTACATATATGAAACCCATACACTCTCACACATATGCATAATTTTCAGTTTTTATTTTAAAATGGAAGGCAAAGGGCCATGTTTCTACAAAACAATTAAATATTATAGAACTCTACATACTCATTTTTGCAAAAGCAGGCAAGTTTAATTTTCTCTCCACACAAAGAATAGAGAAATAGAGGAAAGACCATTATGTCTATTCTCAAATCTAGTAGAGATGAAAAGAAGGGGAAGATAAAAATGGGATCTGATCGACTCTTCACTATCTTCATAAGCAGGTTCAGGAAGCCCAGAGAGCAGTGTTGTGCATCATCTGCCATGCCATACTGACAGCAGCCTGATAAACTTTTAAGAAAGCTTATTTAGCTAGGCAGAAATATTCCTAACAGAAGCATGAAAGGTCACATTTAATTTAGTTAAGTTTTAATTGCATTCTTTAATGAAAATATAAGGACAAGACATACTAACTATGGTTGTGGGAAGATACAGAACACAAAAACGCTTGAGCCTTTCTTTAAGCTTATCACTCAGTAAAGCTGCTACTCTAGTACCTTTAATCTCTGCATGCCGTCCATTTCTTCACTTCCTGACAGCAGTGATTGTCATACAACAAAGAGAGATGTTACACAAGTTTTTGAGAAATGTCTGCTGAGATAATGTGTACACCAATAAGTGTACACCTCCATGACTGAGGTCTCAGAATACTAGGCTGTTAAAAATACTGGGTTACAAATGAACAAAATGTGAAAATCTGTCATGATCTACCTCACTATCTTGCTGCATGAAGTCCTACTGATTTGGAGGACAGGACTTGCTTTACGGTAATAATGCTCTCAAGCATTTTCTTTGTGACTAACAAAAGTGGGTATGCATGGCATGGAAAGGGTCTAATGCCAAACAGCTGTTGTTCAACTGAGAGGTGGACAACATTCTTTAAGTTCAGGCTTACCAAGTGGGCTGCTTCTTAGCCAGTAATCTTTTTTTTTCTGAGACAAGGTTTCTCTGTGTAACATCTCTGGCTGTCCTGGAATTCACCCTGTTGACCACACTGGCCTCAAACTCACAAAGATCCACCTGCCTCTGCTTCCTGAGTACTGGGATTAATTGTGTACATCTCATTTTTCAAGTCTATAAGAAAAAGATTTTCAAGTCCTGAGTATTTGTGACACCCTCTGGATATTCTTGCAGTTCAAACTAGCTCTATGATCAATATGACATTGCTTCTGTTTACCTCCTACAATGCTTCTTTTCCAATAATTTCCTAATTCTTCATTCTTTCTTTCAGATCCAGATCCCCTAAAAGCTAGTTTATGATCTTAAATACCAACAATATCTCCATTCACAAAAGGCAAGTTGGAATATCTGAACTCCTCTAAAGAACACAGAAATAAAGCTCTAATAGTGGAAGGTGCCACACTGGAAATGACATTTTGAAGAAGGTCATGGCATTTCCTCCAGGCTCCTCAAATTACCTGTCCATATCGGTGTGCTATACCTATACCATCTGTAAAATGTTTTTCTAGGGTAGTGGTAATCCAAAATATTTCATCCATCTGTCAGATCATGTGTTGAACCATGTGTCTTGATTTCTAGATCAGAAAGCATGGCCACAGCATTTATGTCAGTCTTATTTCTAGGCACTCCCAAATCAAATGTCATTGGGTTAGTTTTGGAGAAGTGACTGTTGTCTCAGTTTTTCTACATAGGACATTCACCACAAGAAAATTATCCATCTCATTTTTACTTATAATTTAGTGCTTATTTCCTCTGACTACATTACTTCTGGCTAAACCACCTCCACTCACCTTGGCTTTCATGTTAGGACATTCAGCCAGAGTGTCTAGCATTAAAGTTTCTCAGGAAAATCATGTTCAGTGCCATCTCGTTTTCTTCCCTCTTCCCCACTCACATAGGCACAGTCACCTTACTTCAGATACAGACCTTAATGAAATTTAAAGACCAAATAATCAAAAAGTTTTAATTATAAGAAGAAAGGTGAGAAGTTCTTCATTCCACAGAACACCAACTACTAGTCATGACCAAGATTCTGAATTATCAAGAGGTTTGTTTATTGGATAGTAATTACTGTGTTTGCTACCCCATGACTTTCATAACTATGAATGCTAATCACCACTTGAATACTATCGGATTAAAATAAGCTGTATGTTTTAGTATCAATTAATTATCTGTATATGTATATTTTATGTCCACATAACGAACTGAAATATCTTGGGAACATGTTTGGAAAAAATGCATAAAAATTGTGAGCTCTGTCTTCTCAGTTTCAGGTCACCACATGTCCTACATATGTATTCAGGTGCAGCACTAGTGTAATAGGACATATCAACACTAGTTTGACTTCTGGCTTTTTCAAGATTTTAGTTAAGTCAATATGTTCAGTACTGTCAAAACTTCAACTTTATTTTTTCAATTATTAGTTAAGACATATATATACATTTTTTACTAAGGACCATGTACCAAATACTATTTTTCAGGAAGATGAACAAAATAAAAAACATATTGCACTCACACAACTACAGCCTAACCCAAGGGGACATATTTTAAACATACACACACAAAAGAATTAAAAAATAATAATACTCAGATTATGCCAAGAAGTGAAGAAAAATAAGGAACAAAAAATTAGAAACCTAGCCATGGACTGCTTCTTAAACCTCTCTCCCTGAACCCTGTACAAATCTTTGCGGTAAGTGTCTTCGTCAATGTTCTATTGATGTGAAAAGACACCATGACCCCAATAACCCTTATAAAAGGAAACATCAAATTGGGGCTGGCTTATATTTTCAGAGATTGTTTAGTCCATTCATCATGGTGGGAAGAATAGCAACACACAGGCAGACATGGTTCTAGAAAGGTAGTTGAATTTTCTATATCCAGATCAGCATGCAGCAATAACAGAGAGTGACAATAGGCCTGGCTTAAGCATTTGAAGCCACAAAGCCTATCTAGTAACACACTTCTTCCAACAAACGCACACCTACTCCAACAAGGCCATACCTCCTAATCCCTGTCAAGTTGTGCCACTCCCTAAAGACCAAGTATTCAAATATTTGAGCCTATGGAGACCATTCTTATTCAAACTACCACAATAAGACAAGGGCTAGAACAAAGCCAACAACTGAGGACACACTAGCCTCCAAAGCCATCTTAGAATTTCTGCACAAAGAGCCCTTTACCTCTAGTCTGAGTTTCCTCTCTCCTTCCAGAGCAGCCAAGCTCAGGAGCAGAGTCAAGAGAGCAATGGTGCCCTCACAACTTACTGGTAACAAGCCAATTACCCAGCATTGGGAGCAAAAAGCAATGGTTCCTTATCATCTATTAGTCCCTGACCTCTGTGAGACAGTGATAGAAATGACAGACCATTTCCCTAAGGTGGGAAGTTCCACAGACTTGCAAGGATATAATGATTAGGTATTTGTGCTGTCACAAGATCTGGATTCCTAATGTTGATTATTTGACAGGCCTAGTCCTCCGGGAATCCCCTGAGTTCACCACCAACTAACAATGAAGGCACCAACGACTTATAGATAAAACCTAATCCAGCCACCTCAGTCACAGTGTACCACTGACAACTAAAACAAAAGTCTCACCAAACATGGAATCAAAAAGAAAGCACTGCCTTCTATAACCAATGCCACATGATATTCACCATCAAGAGGCACTTTCTGAAAAGTCCTCTAGGCTAGTTGGCCCTGTTCTGGCTGGCAAGCTATGAGAGACACATTTCATGAACTATAAGAACTTGGAAATGAAACTACAAGAAAGACATATTTATAAACTGTCTTCACAGAACCTACTGCCATCTGCAAACTCATAGACCTAAGGTTCTTGAGTCATATTTAATTATGAGCCACCATTGCTTGGTCATCCTTTATTCCCTTTCCCATCTCCTCATTGTCTCCCCACTTTATCCTCCATCTGCAGCCATCTCAACAAGCCTAGGTCCAGATCAGTGGTCTTTGAACTTCCTTTGTTCAAATGTCACCTTTGTCTGGTGAGACACTACTTTTCTCTCCACTTACTGCCATCTGCATCCACAAACCTAGCTCCAGACATGTAGTTTGGGAGTTCAGTTAAATAGCTCATCTACCAGCTTCCCTAAGCCTAGCTCAGGACACACAGCTCCTGTACTGGATCAAACTAACATCATGCATAATCAAAGAAAGAAGTCCACATGCCCAGGTCAAATCAGAAACACTAAACAACATGTATGACCAAGATAGCACGTCTCTCCCCAAAGCCACTAAGCCTATAGAAGTGTTGTCTAATAAGAAGTACCTAAATGAACCCAAGGACACAAAATTTAAAAGAGCAATCTTAAATTTTATCAAATAATCATGGAATTTAAAGAAAACATGAACAAACACTTCACCGAGCTTAGAGGGATATTAATAAGATCTTCAGTAATGATCAAAAAGGTACAAATATACAAATGAATGAAATGATGATTATTCAGTATTTGAAAGTTGAATTCAATAAAGAGACTTAAAAAATTGAAGAGAACTCAAGCTAAAATAAAACTGAAATTGAAAAGCTCAACATCTTAGTAAATTCAGAGAAAAGCCTTATAAATAGAGTGAACCAAGCAGAATATAGAGTACCATGACAAAAGATAAAGCAAAGAATTGAGAGGAAATAAGCAAATAATACAGAAAATTTTTAAAACACAAAAATAAATACATAGGAGATCTGGAAATCATCAAATGCCGAATATGTGACTTATAGGCATACATGTGGAGGGGGAAAATAATCCTGGCTCAATTACAGAGACTAGATCACTAACAATATTATAAAAGAAAACTTCTCCAAATTAAGGGAAGACATGCCCATAAAGATATAAGAAGCACACAGAAGCCCAACTATACAAGACCAGAAATGAAATATCTCCATGATAATTCTTAGTTAAAAACCAGATATGTACATAAATATGCAGAACAAAAAAAATACTGAAAGCTGCAAGAAAACAAACACACACACACACACACACACACACACACAAGTCACATATAAAGGAAAATCCATTAAAATAACATCGGATTTCTCAGTGAAATTTTTGAATATCAGAAGAACATACAACAATGCCCTGCAAGTTCCGGAAGAGTATAACCATGAATGCAGACTACTGTACTCAAAGAAACTATCTGCTACGGTTGAAGAAGAATGAAAACTTTCCAGGATACAAACAACTTAAACAAAGCAACAGCAATATAAGTACCACCTTAAAGTAAAAGTTAGGGGGAGAAGTATATTAAGCAAATGGAATCAGGAATAAAGCAGGTATTGCCATCCAAATAAACATCAAATTAAAACTAATCGAAAGAGACAATGAGAAACAATACTAACCAATAGATTGATTAATTTTAAAAAATCATGATACTAAACATATATGTACCAGTCTCTGGTGCATCCCATTTCATAAAAAAGTAAAACAAAAAACATTTTAATGTAATGAAAGATACAGTCTAACACCGAAGTAACACCCCATTTTCCCCAATAGATAGGTCACCTAGACAAAAAGTAAACAGAGAAACTCCAGAATTAAATGATATCCTATATCAAATGGACTTAACAAATATGGACAGTATATTCTACCCAAACACAGCAATATTCATTCCACTCAGCAGCAGTGACAGATTCTTTAACACAGGCATTATGCAATGTGCTCCTAGTTATGACAGAATATGACAGGAACACTGGGGACAGGGGGACCTAAGCTGAGAAAATGCCCCCACCAGATTAGCCTGTGGGCATTTCTTCATTGATGATTAATATGGCATGGCCAAACTCAATGTAAGCAATTTCATCCCTGGGCTGGTGATCCTGGAGGATATAAGAATGCAGGCTGCCTCATCAATTGCAAATCTAGATAATTAAAGACACACACTTTCCATTCACATATTGCTACTTTGGTTCATTTATACTCTGTGTTTTCACATCGTATGTCTCTATCCCATTCATTTCCTGTCCCGACATGTCCTTGCAGCCCTTCCTCAATAGAATTTGAGAGAAAAAAAGAAAAAAGAAAGAAAAGGGAAAGAAAAAATTTTGATCGTGGAAGATGTAGTGTGACATATATGGTGAGTCACGCAGTAAAACCTTGTGTCTGTGTGTCTTTACTTGCAAGTGTCCAAAGAGTCATTGGTCTAGTTCAAGGCCTCTGGTTTCTGCTACACTATGGATACTGGGTCCTCACTGGACTCCTCTTGGTAATCTTGCTGTTGCCTTGCGTTATGGAAATCCTATTCATAAACAGGAGTGGAATATATTAAATAGGCTTTCATCTGCCGGAAACATTGTGCTTCTTTTGTGTCATTTTATTGAATATTCTTTTCTCAAATAATATATCCTGATTGCAGGTTCACCTCTCTCTATTCCTTAGTGCAGAATACAAAATCAACTTAAAAAGATCAATAGCCTTTCTATACTCAAACAACACACACTGAGAAAAATATCATGGATACACTCCTATTTACAGTAGCATCAAAGACAACAAAATATCTTAGAATAAACCTAGCCAAGAAGATGAAAACCTCTGTTATGAAAAAGTTGAATCTCAGAAGAAAGGGATTAACACAAATATTAGAAAATGGAAAGACATACTACATCCATGGATCAGTAAAGTCATTCCCACAAAAAAGCAATTTATAGATCCAAGGTAATCCTGATTAAACTACTCACAAAATTCTTCATATAATTAGAAAAGGTCCAAAATTCATGTGGAACATGAAAGAGCAATCCTGAGAAAAAAATGAAAATACCAAAAGGATTGCCATTCCAGATTTAAAGCTCTATCACAAAGCTGCAGCAGCAAAATTAGTACATACTGTCACAAACACAGACATATAGACTGATGGAACAAAACATGATGACTCGTAACTAAAACCATCTGATATTTGACAACAAGGTAAAAACATACATCTGAGAAAATAAAGCATCTTCAACAAATAATGCTGGTAAAACTAAATGTCTGCATACAGAAGAATTTAATTAAATCCATGTCTATTTTCCTTCATTTAAAAAATCTCAGAGTGGATCAAAGACTGCAATTTGAAACCTAAAACGATAAAACTGATAGATGAAAATGTAGACAGTAACCTATGAGGCCAAGGTAAGCACTTTATGGAATTATGATCAACAATTGACAAGTGGGACCTCATAAAACTAAAAATTTTTCTATACACCTAAGGAAACATACCCTTAAATGAGGAGAAATACACAGAATGGAAGAGAATCTTATATATATATATATATATATATATATATATATATGTTTCTCTTATTGGTTGATGAATCAAACACTGCTTGACCAACAGCCAATGATGCAAGAAGATAGGAGGGACTAGGAGTGGAGGAGAATTCTGGGATAGGTAGGCAGGAGAGCCCCCAGGGCCATTTGCCATGTAGTAGGCAAAGGAATTGGAAGTCCAATGATTAACAGCAGCATCCATGAAAGCCATTGACAAAAGCCTTCATTACCAGGTAAGAAAATCTTCAGGAGGATTGGTCAGAGTAGTTCAAGTGACTCCTCTAAACAAAATAAACTGTGAATGCTCCCCTTGGCTGCCTCTCAAGGACTAAGGTAGGCACTATTGCTAAAGACACCACACACTTAAGCCAAGGGCCTTGAATTAAGTAGCTGGATTTGACCTGAAAGATTCTTTCCTGTTGTTCAGCTTCCATAGTACCAGAAACTACAATACAAGCTTCCAAAGAAAGGACAAAATTAACAGTCCTGTCTACATGTGACACTTATAAACCACAATCATTACCACCATGGCATGATATCCATAAATGTGCAATAAGTGACATTTGCATATTGATGATAACCTACAACTACATGGGCTTAATGACCAATTAACCAAAGAAAAACCATACTTGCTACTGGAAATCTAGCCAAGTATCCAGGGCTAGTGAGGTCATGGATCTCAAAAAGAATCTTCCACTGCTGGACAATGGTAGCGCACACCGGTAATCCCAGCACTTGGGAGGCAGAGGCAGGTAGATCTCTGTGATTTCAAGGACAGCCTGGTCTATGGAGTGAGTGCCAGGACAGGCTCTCAAACAATACAGAGAAACCCTGTATCGAAAAAAAAAAAAAAAGAATCTTCCACTGCCATTTTGCTACACCAGCATAATTCTAACCACATTTAAATATTATCTGTATATCCACAGATAAGTGCACCCCTTACCCTCACCACAGCTGCCTTTCTTTACAACAAAAGGGGACTATCACAGTAAAAAACTGGACACAATCAAGGGATCACATCATTGACTCATGGTGCCTTCAGTCCTGATGGAAATATCTAAATCACACCCACTGAATCTAATTGAAATATTGTAAGAACAGGAATACCAGAAACTCTGCTGTGAAACAGTCTCTCATAGAAATGACTACATAAGATTCCAGTCTTGCCCCTCCAACCTCCGGTTGAGAGCTGAGTCCCAGGGGCTCTTCTAGCTCACCTTCCCGTCTTCAAGACCTCTGACCTGTGGCCGCAAGACCCTTCCTGCCAGATCCTAGGGGGACCCAGAGGCTGAACAAAGCAACCAGTTTCATAGCCCCAATTCTGGAATTGCCCATCTACCCTCCTGTACAGGGGTGATTTCAAGATGCTCTTCTAGCCCACTTCTCGGCTATTCAAGTCCCCTGACCTTCAACTGCCAGAACCCTCCTGACACCAAATCCCCCAGAAGGACCCGGAGGCAGTTCAAAGCAGCCAGCATCATCGGCCACCATTCTGGTCTTGCACCTCCACTAACTGTGTGTGTGAGAGAGAGGGGGGAGGGAGATGACAGAGTCTTGAAACCATACCCATCAGGAGAGGGAGAGACCCCACCTTTACCCATTGGAAGAAGAGATGGGAAGATGAAAGTATAAGAACACATCCAACAACAGAAAGATTTATATGACACAACCAGAGTCTAGGGACTCTACACCAGCAAGACCTGAACATCCCAACACAGATGAAACAGAAGAGAATGACACTAAAAACCCTCATGAAAATGATAGAGGACCTCAAATATGATATGAGAAAATTCCTTAAAGAAATGGAAGAAAAAGCAAACAAAAAGATACAAGAAATCAATACGTCTCTTAAAGAAATCAAGGAAAGCAAAGAAGAAAAACAATCAAACAGATGAAGGAAACAATTCAAACAGTTCAAGACCTGAAAACTGACATAGATATAATAAAGAAAACAGAAGCTGAGGGAATGCTGGAAATAGAAAAGATTAGCAAATGATCAGGAATTGCAGATGCAATCATGACCAACAGAATACAAGAGATGGAAGACAGACTTTTAGGGGCTGAAGGTAAAATAGAGGAAATAGATTTATCAACCAAAGAAAATCTTAAATCCACAAATCCATAACAAAATAACCAGGAATTATGGGACACCATGAAAACACCAAATGTAAGAAAAATTGGTATAGAAGAAATCAAAGAAGCCTATCTCAAAGGGGCAGAAAACATATTCAACAAAATTATAGAAGAAAGCTTTCCCAACCTGAAGAAGGACATGCCTATGAAGTACAAGAAGCTTACTGAACACCATATAAACTGGACTAAAAAAATTCCCCTTGCCACATAATAATCAAAATGTCAAACATATTGAATAAAGAAAGAATACTAAGAGCAGTGAAGGAAAACAGCCATGTAACATATAAAGGCAGACCTATCAGAATTACACCTGACTTCTCCAAAGAAACTCTGAAAGCCAGAAGGTCCTGGATAGATATTCTACAAAAACTAAAAGACCACAGATTCCAGCCCAGACTACTATACCCAGCAAAATTCTCAATCACTATAGATGGAGAAAACAAGATATTCTATGACAAAACCAGATTTATACAATATATATCCACTAATCCAGCCCTACAAAAATTTCTGGAAGGAGAATTCCAACCCAGGGAAGTTACCTACATTCACAAAAACAGGCAATAGATAATTTCACTTTACCAAAAATCAAAAACCAAAAATAAATAAATAAAACCAGGGTAAATCCACACACAATACCACCAACAACAACTAATTCAAAACAAACAAGAATTAACAATTAACACTCAAAGGTCCTTAATTTCCCTGAGTTTAATGGCTTGACTTGTCTATAAAAAGACACAGGCTAACAGGATGGATATGAAGACAGAATCCATTCCTCTGCTGCATACAACAAACACACCTCAACTTCAAAGAGAGACTTTGCCTTAGAGTAAAGGGTTGGTATAAGATTTAACAATCAAATGTACCCAAGAAACAAGCTGGTGTAGCTATTCTAATATCTAACAAATTAAACTTCAAACTAAAATCCATCAAAAGAGACAAAGAAGGTCATTTCATATTCATCACAGTCAAAATCCATCAGGAAGAAGTCTCAATTCTGAACATCTATGCCCCAAATACAAAGGCACCCATGTTCATAAAAGAAACATTACTAAAACTCAAATCACACATTAAACCTGACACACTTATAGTGGGAAACTTCAAAACCCCACTCTCTGGACAGGACTTCCAGAGAGAAACTAAACAAAGAAACAAAGGAACTAACAGATGTTGTGACGAAACTGGGTTTAACAGACATCTGTAGAATATTCCATCCAAACTCAAAAGAATATTACTTCTTCTCAGCACCACATGGAATCTTCTCTAAAGCCAACCACACACTTGGCAATAAAGCAAACCTCAATAGATTAAAAAAAACTGGAGTACCCCCTATATCTTATTGGACCATCATGGCTTAAAATTAGAATTCAACAACACAAATTGCAGAAACCCTACAATGTCATGGAAACTGAACAATGCTCAGTTACATCACTCCTGGGTAAAGGAAGAAATAAAGAAAGAAATCAAAGACTTCCTAGAATTCAATGAAAATGAAGCACAATAAACCCAAACCTATGAGACACTCTGAAAGCAGTTCTAAAAGGAAAGTTCATAGCAATAAGAGCCCACATGAAGAAACTAAAGAAAAGCCACACTAGAGAATTAACAGAACACCGGAAAGTTCTAGAACTAGAAGAAACAAACTCAGCCTAGAGGAGTCAATGCCAGGAAATAATCAAATTGAGGGCTAAAATCAATAAAGTAGAAATGAAGAAAACAATACAAAGAATCAATGACACAAACAGTTGGTTCTTTGAGAAAATCAGCAAGCCAGACAAATCTTTTCTTTTTTTTTTTTTTTGAAAGATGTAGAATTTTTTATTTTGGATTCTATTTGCACTGTGACTTTCTTTTTCTTCCTTTCCATATTTTTTATTTAACTTTTTAAGCATGTCATTTTTCAGTTCCCTCTCCCTCCCCTCCCCCCATCCCCCAATCCTCCCAACACCTCATCCCCACTCCATCGCCCCTCCACTCCCCAGGGAGGGCAAGGGCTTCCATGAGGGTTTTTCAGAGTCTATCATATCATCACGGGAAGGGCCTAGGTTCTTCACCATGAGTCCAGGCTGAGAGAACGACCCTCCACGTGGTATGGTTTCCCAGGGTCCCTCTCTATGCCAGGAATAAATACTGCTCCACTCTTTAAGGTCCCACAGATTTCCAAGGCCTCCTCTCTGTCACCCAGGTTTGGTGGGAAGGATGTCTGGATCAGTCCCATGCTGGCCCCTCAGTCTGGGGTCCATGTGCTCCCCCCTTGTTTAGGTCAGCTGCCTCTGTGGATTTCGCCAGCCTGATCTTGATTCCTTTGGTCATCACTCCTCTTTACAACTGGGTTCCAGGAGTTCAATTCGGTTCACACCTGTGGGTGTCTGCCTCTGCCTCCATCAGCCACTGGATGAGAGTTCTAGGATGGCATATAAATTAGTCATCATTCCCATTATCATGGGAGGGCATTTAAAGTAGCCTTAATGCCAGTTGGTGTCATTCTTGTAGATCTGTGATGATCTTACTAATGTTAGATCTCTCCTCCAACTTATACTGGCTCCTTCTTTTATGGTATCTCTCAACCTTTTCTCCTCTATTCTTATCCTGGCTCAACCTTCCTGCTCTCCCATGTCCTCCTCTCCCCTTCTCTTTTCTCCCTCTCTTTCTCCCATCTCCTTCTGCCATTCCCTTCCCTCCCCCCAATCCAATTAGGAGATCGCATCCCATAACCCTTCTCCCGGTTACCATGCATATCTCTCTAAGGGTCCTCCCTGCACCCCAGACTTTCTGTCGGTGGGATTGTGGGCTGGCAATGCCCTGCTCCATGTCTAAAATCCACATATGAGTGAGTACATACCATGCTTGTCTTTTTGTGACTGGGTTACCTCACTCAGCATGTTTTTTTCTAGTGCCATCCATTTGCCTGCAAATTTCAAGTTTCCATTTTTTTCTGCTGAATAGCACTCTCTATTCACTCTTCAGTTGAGGGGCATCTAGGTTCTTACCAGGTTCTGGCTATTACAAATAATGCTGCTATGAACATAGTTGAGCAGATGTCCTTATTGTATGAGGATACACCATTTTGGTATATGCCTAAGAGTGGAATTGCTGGGTCTTGTGATAAACTGATTTCCATTTTTCTGAGGAATCTCCATACTGATCTCCAAAGTGGCTGCACAAGTTGGCATTCCCACCAGCAGTGGAGGAGTTTATCCCTTTCTCCATATCCTCTCCAGCAAAAACTGTCATTAGTGTTTTTGATTTTAGCCATTCAGACAGGAGTGAGATGGTATCTCAGAGTTGTTTTGATTTGCATGTCCCTAATGGCTAAAGATGTTGAACACTTTCTCAAGTGTTTCTTAGGCATTTTGGACTCCTCTATTGAGAATTCTCTATTTAGTTCTGTACCCCATTTTTTAATTGGATCCTTTGGTGTTCTAGAGACTTGCTTCTTGAGTTCTTTATAAATTTTGGAGATCAGCCCTCTATCAGATATGGGGTTTGTGAATATCTTTTCCCATTCTGTGAGCTGTCATTTGTTTTGTTCACTGTGTCTACTACCCAAGGCCCCAGAGATTTCTGAGGCCTCCTCACTGACACTCCATTCATGGAGTTTGGCCTCTTAGCCATCAGTCTGGGATTCAAGAGCTCCCCCTTGTCCAGTCAGCTGTCTTTGTGGATTTCACCAGCATGGTCTTGACCCCTTTGCTCATCACTCCTCCATCTCTGTCACTGGGTTCCAGGGGGTCAGTTCAGTGTTTATCTATGAATATCTGCCTCTGCTTCCATCAGTCACTGGATAAAGGTTCTAGGATCTCATATCATGTAGTCATCAACCTTATCATCAGGTAGGGGCTACTAATGTAGTCTCTCTGCTTTTATTTAGTTTTCCAGTTGGCAGATCACCTCTTCTTCAGCTCTTCCAAAACTAGGCATTCCCAGGGAACCCACAGGTCATTCTAACCAGGAAATCAGTTAAGCTAAATGCAGATCTTCACTTCTCCACTGATCCTTCAAAAACAATTCTCCAGTCATATTCCCAGCTCCGTAGAAAACTACCTGCACCCAGGATCCTCCCTAGCTGCCCACATCTCTAATGGATTACACAAATCTATGCTCTGGCCCAATTCCAAAAGGCATTTCTTGAGAATGCACAGACTACTCAAAAGAGAGAAGCAAGTAGGCTAACTGCACATTTTTACCTCTCCCTTTAATCATCCAAGTCCTATCCCCTAGTCTCATCCACAGCTCTCTAGTAGACTAACTGCTGTAGCCTCTCCTCACTCTCTAATCACATTTTCATATTACTAAGTCAATCTGGTGGAATATACTCCTTTCCTCTCTCCTGTAGACCCTCTCAGCACACCCTTCCTCACCCATTCCCATTCTTTACTGTCAGCTCCCAATAACTAGTGTCTCAGAATTTCTATTCCCATTAAGAGACACCATGACCTTAGCAATTCTTATAAAGAAAAAAATTTAACTGGAATTGTTTACACTTTCAATGTTTACTCCATTATCATCATAGTGCAACATGTTGGCATATAGGCAGACATAGTGCTGGAGAAGTAGCTGAGTGTCCTACAACTTGACTTGCAGGCAACAGGAAGTGGTCTGTCTCATTGAGCATGGCTTCAGCATATATATATATATATATATATATATATATATATATATATATATCAGCCCTCAAAGCCCACCTCTATAAAGGTCATAGCTCCTAATAGTGTCACTCCATTCAAGTAGCATTTTCTTTCAAACCACCACATTTCTCACAAGCTTTTCTCCAGGTCATAGCAAATGTCTAGCATATGTTAAGCATTCAACACATATTTGGAAGGGGTTAGAACAAATAAAAAATTGATAAAACCTTCAATATCATATGTAATGAGTGGATATGAAATAAGCATACCCGCATACCCAGTAGCAGAGATAAGAGTTATCAGTGACTTAGTTTTTCCCAGAATGGGGCAATGCTTGCTCAGAACTGCAAGGAAGGCTTGGTGTTTAGACTGTTGGCAGAATAGACTGGTGCAGTTTTCCATAACTTACAGTATTTATTTCAAGCCTTTATAAACTCTCATACATTGACCCAGAAATTGTGTCACTAAGAGTTTATCAAAAAGGAAAGTTCAAGTGCAAAAAGTATAAGTGGAAGGATGCACACCAGAGCTGTGCACATATAAAGGCAAAAAAATTCAACTTAAAACAACCCAACTACTCACCAATGATGGTAGTCTTTGCCAAATATCATCTATGCACATGAGAGAATACTCTAAGGCTATCCAAAGAAATTAATATCTTTACTTGTTGATTAACAGAACATCGCATAGCTTACCTAGTAGTCCACATTGTTCAGTTGAATTTCTGTCAAGTTAACATGTATACATCAACAAAGTAAAATTTATTCCAAGAATAAAGCTATAAATACTAACATGAGACTCTCTTACATAATAAAAATAGTTTATTTCTGTACTATAGAGAATGTAACTTTTTTCCAGTGTTACCTTAGAATTTTCACATTTTCTGTATTGCTTTCATGAATGGAAAAGAAGCCTTCTCCAAGCAAGTAACAGTACAGAGATTATCTACTAAGTGTCTGGATAATGGTATAATTCATGAAGTGTAGGGATTGTCCTCTAAGCTCTCTGGATTCCAGCGTTAAGTTTGTTGTTCATGCATCCTCCCAGGTAAAAACTGTTATATACATTCTCGCTCAGCAACAAAGATCTGATCCTAGTGCCTTTCCGGGACATTTACTACAACTTACATAGAGAGGGTGATCAAATATCACTGAGAAAGAAAGGGTCTACCCAAAGGTTTGGCATGAGACATAGCTGAAAGCAAGCCCCCCCCCAAAATAACAATAATTCTCAAAACTTCTATTACCAGTTTTTCATCACAGGCTTATCAGGCCCCTAACTAGCCTTGTTCACACCTAAAGAATGGAAACTTTCAACAAATAAACACTGGTGAACTTTCAAAAGTCTATAAACCCTAGAGGCTACTGTTTCCTCCTGTGTCTCTGCTATCCTGAGCACTCTCTCCCAGACTTTACAGGAACTCTAATGTCACTGCAGCTGAAAATAGTCAGACCTTCTGGTTGTGGAACTCATACCTTCCCACAGTGTAACCTGGGAGATAGAAGAATCTGGCATTCTTCAAAACACTCTGGTGCTTTTCCAGACATCCCAATTCTTCCAAGCACCACTTATAGTGATGAAGGAAAATAATATCCTGAGATTGAAAATGATACAACAGTTTACTAGCTGTTGTCAGAGGGACTCTTCAGCGACGCCTAAATCAACACAAGTCAGAGAAATAGTATAATTTGTGAAATAAAGCTCATTTGTTATTCTCAAATGCCACATATGGCAAAGATACCTCAGAAATGGAACTGGTAAGTTTTCTGAAACATGGGTTTATTTTTCCCTTCCAAAATAAAAGAATGGCTTCCTCTTTACATTTTCATCTACTGTTCATTGAGTGTCCAGATACATCTCTCATCTGCCCTGTCCATAGGTACTCAGTAGATGCAACAATGAATTGAAACTGACTCCTAGAATATTTTTCCTTTGATATGAAGTACAGCTTGTGCTTCATAGAAAATAAAAGAACAGAAAACTGAATTTACTGCACAAGAGAAGCATTTTCCCCTTGACAAATGTGGTCCAAGAGGCAGCTGTTGGTGAGTACATTTGCCATTATTCATACATGTTCATGGTTTCCTTATCCTTACCCTCCATTTCATCCTCATGGACTAGTCAGGGTGTTTCTGGCTATGAGAAATACATGGGGCTTGATCTTTTGATCCTTTCTAAGAATCAAATTATCCTCAACTGTCTCCAATTTCCAATTTCGTTAAGACTCATCCAGCCATAGTGGGCTACTCTGTGCAGATGAACATCAAGCTTGGAAAAGCTGACCTGGACTGGTGTGTCACTGTCAGATACCCCTGAAACGCTCTAATGGCTCTTCTTATTTTAAATATCAGATTTTCAGAGTAAGCTATTTAAGATCCACCTCCCTAGTTATGCCATAAGCAGCTTTGTTGCTGACAGCTTTCCAGAGGGTGGCTCTGTGCAGTGCTCTTTTAGGAGAAGGCCCTGCAGCTGGAGCAGTTTGGGCCACAGCCCCCAAGTGCAGTGATTAAATTAAAAGGACACCTGTGAGATTCTCTTCTCCTTTGTTTCTTACAAAATGTTCTAATAGATTAATATCTGTGTCTGAGAGAGAAGACAATCCTTTGCTGTTGGTTTCCTCCTCTATTGGAAACCAAATTTCAGTTCATACAGTGTCCTTCATCCAATTAAAACTTATAGCACAAGAATCTCCTCATCATTAACCAATAGCTATTACTTCCCCCAAATTCAGCTCAATTTACAGATTCACCTGTGTATTTCCACACTCGTCTTCACTATCATTTAAATTAGTACGACAGTGCATAAATGGTTTTTCTCGGAAGCTCTTTATTATTTACCACTGTTTCTTTCCAGCTGCTTCCAGCAGCCCTTCAAAGTGCAGACTTGAACTCCACCAATTACCACCGCTGACACAGACCAGTGCTCCCGAGGACATTTGATGAGCTTGGTTTCTCCTTTCTATTACCTTTTGGTTAGAGTTTCACAGGGCTTAAATCAAGAAGTCTCTCTAAGGGGGGTTGGAGCTGTTTCTTTCTTATGAGCACAGAGGAAAGGGCAGGGAAATGGCACTCTAATCAAATTCAGACTTTCATGCAATTGGCGATCCCTGCATTTGGTCTGGACTGTTTGCTCAACTGCAGCGTGAGGCTATGGATAACAGTGGCCAACAAAGCAGAAAAACCTATGTCCTGTAACATTGCTTCTACCTGCTCTCCAGAGTACCCTGTGAATTATGTAATTAGTAGATGTGCCATCGTACAGGAAGAAAAAGGAAAAGGACAAGTTTATTTC
The DNA here is from genome assembly GCF_017639785.1 of Mesocricetus auratus. NCBI lineage: Eukaryota > Metazoa > Chordata > Mammalia > Rodentia > Cricetidae > Mesocricetus > Mesocricetus auratus. The sequence continues at coordinate 34,763,502 of NW_024429184.1, forward strand.
TGCATATAAGTAACTTAAGTATAACTTAATCCCACAGCCCAATGGACCATTGAAAATCCTTCTATAGTCAAGGGTGGAAGAGTCAAGAATTAAAGCTAATTGAAAAACAGAAAATGGCAACAATTTGTGTGACTTAATAAATATTCTTCCCTAAATAGTCCTCTCTGTCCATGTATTTTCACCTGTGGCTGTCCGAATCTTTTTGCTAATATCACAGTGCTGTGCAAAGAAATATATTTGATTTTAAAGTCATAGAAAATATCTTTGGTAAAGGAGGGGATTGACAATGTAATGGGAATGAGGAATCTACACTGTTGTCATTATATCAGTGGGACTGTTTAGTGAGCGGGGACCTTAACTTTTATCCCACCAGCACTGCCTACAGTCACATGATGTTTTTTCCATTGCCATATCCATTTACAGACAAGAAACAGAAGTTGGATGAGGATAAAGAGCTTGCTGGGATCGCAACTCTGTAAACTGACAAAGCCGGGTATTGACTCCAAAGCCACAAATGAATCACAGACCCCTATTTTCTTGGTTGCATCTAAGCACAAGGGAATTTTCAGAGATGAATGCTGTACCAAAAAGTATTTCTCCTTCCAGCAGAATATTTGCAATCCTACCAGAAAAAATATTGACCTGGAAAAATGTAAAGGTGATAAAGATGAACACCCTTCATAAGGGTTTTATTTTTAAACTACCGAAGAACAAGTTCCACTCTACCCTCTGAATATCACACTGATCAGGCTGCCATCCTACAATCCCTTCTTATGGCACCCTATTTTCTGTCTACATCCATCTCTTTCTCAAAAACTGATATAATATAAAATAACATAAAAACTTTAAACTGTTTTTAAAAGGGTTCAGCAGGACCAGCATGATGACTCAGTGGGTGAAAGCCCTCGCTGCAAAAACTAATGCTGAGTTGGATCACCAGGAGTCACATGGTAATGGGAGAGAAACACTTCCTACATATAATCATATAATCCTCTGGTCTCCATGTGTAAACTGTGGTACATAGGCACACACACACACACACACACACACACAGAGAGAGAGAGAGAGAGAGAGAGAGAGAGAGAGAGAGAGAGAGAGAGAGAGAGCATGAGTTATAATTGATCTGTATAATGAAATCCCAGAGTCAGATATTAGGGGCAAAAGCCTAAAGATCACAGAAACAGAGCAGATAGCCACTAGAGTTCTCATTTCTACAAAATATCCAGGCCAAAAAGAGACCGAGGTCCAGTCTCCTCCTGCTTAATATTCCTCTCTCTATAAAGCCATATTACTTCCTGTCTTTCTTTCTGTAGACCTCCAGACCTCGATAGTTAACTACTAGCTAGCTCTTGACCTCTGATCTTCAGGCAAGCTTTATTTGTTAGAGTACAAACAAGATTACACATTCCTCCTTTTTTATCTAAAACACAAAGGTTATAGCTAACATAAGAAAAAATTATACACAATAAGTAAAATAACTATATGCAATATAAACAGACAATAAATACATCAACAATGTCTAGTCTATTAGCATTTCACAAATTCAGAGAAAATACTCCATATCTGTCCTACATTGGTGGGTCTAAAATGCTGTACCTAATTCACTTTCTAATCTAACTTGCATTACCTATATCTTTTAATGTCTCTTAACTTTATATACTTTACACCTCTTTAGTGAATTTCCTTTCTGAATCTTGTAACAAGGAATGCTGTAACTATACTTATATAGTCATCAACTCCATCAGAAGCCCCAAAAGGAAATATTAAATGAGTAAGTAGGAAGTTCAAGCAAGCAACTTCCAAAAAATGTGTGAAATGACAGAAACAGCTGACTACCTGGACAGTAATCCAAGATTCCTCTGCAACACTGGGGCATCCATCTTCAGCCTATAGGCCTAGAGTATCTGACAGGCTTGTCTGTGAGCAGGATATTCTGAAGAGTTGTCCTATCTTGTCTTGGCAAAGTTTGGCAGTCACTTTCATTTGTGCCCTGCTTGTTCAGTTTAGACAGCATACTATCATTAGTCGAGGCAAGAACACTTTCTTGCCCAGTGGCCTACTTTTGCTATAAACAAAGTAAACTCCATGTGGAGTTTTTTTTGATGCCCATCATCTTCTGTGAAGTAGATTGGTGCTGCCAGAAAGAGACACCTCTCATTGTCATAAAAAAGAAACTATGTCACTAAAACATGTTAAATGTCATATTCTGTAGATCTCTGAAGTATTTTAAGTCAATCTATCTAAAATATATCTGTTTGATGCTGAAAACATACATAATATGGCTACAAGCTAAATTGTAATAGGTGACTAATTGCTAACCTGTATTTCCTTATTATCCCAAATAATTGGTAATAACAAATTTCAAGAGCTAAACATTTGCATTGCATTGTTAAATGAGTTGCATAGATACAATACCTTGAATGAGATTAGAAATGCATACACAGTATTTTCTAACAAAAATAATATTAAATTTGTATCATTATAGATAAACTTTCTACAATATGAAGTATGTGCATACTTCCAGTTTCTCATTTGTATCTGATTTTTTAAAAAAATTGTATCATTATACAAAAATCCATATCAATGTAAAATACTTAAAGCCAGTAGTTGAGTTTCTGGTTTTAAAGCAGATTCAATAATCTACCCTTTTATCCTATTTCTATATCTCCCTTTATCTTTTCAGAGTAGATTTAGTAATCTACCCATCTATCCTATCATATCTATATCTCCCTTTTTTCTTTTCAGAACAAGAAATTTGAATCTAATCTCCTTTCTTCAACTTTTTTCCTCACCACTATCAATTACCACTTGTAACCAACAACCCTAAATGATAACAAATATCCATAATTCAGTGAACAAACAAAACCACCCCCCCACCTCTTGGGCAGGTGTGAGTCATGTTCCTAATTTATGTCCTGTTGTCTTAGGGCAATGGTATCTTTAACAGATCCTGAAAAGAAAATTTGGGGGTTAATTGTCACATCCTAGGAAAGGTACCTGTATCATTTGTTATCCACTCTCTGTATAATGGGAAAATGCTTGGCTTGTCTCAAGTCCTGGCAAGAGCAGTCTGTGAGAAAGGATCATCTCAGCTAGCCACTTCAAAATTGTCCTAAGAAGTTTGTAGTCCAAAGCTGATCTTCAGGTTATGTTTTTCAGCTTAGTGGCATTATCACAGTCATGGCGGAATCATCGCTGTGAGACCCCATCATCCTTTTGGAGAATTCAAAGGTTACAGTTAGTCATGGTCATGTTCCCTGCAGAAAACTTAAGCATTTTAATGTCACATGCAGCAGATCTTAATAGGGCTAACTGAACAGTATTTGTTATCTACATCCAGAGTACAAAAAATTAATTCCTAGTTACTGATAAGAGACTCAAACCTTTAATTATATGCCAAAAGCGAGATGAAGCTACAATTAGTTAGTACTCTATATAACCATTAATATCATGACAAAAAGTTTAACATATATATAATATTAGTCTTACAAATTGAATATAATATTGATACCTTAACAAAGCTTCAAAGAGTCATAAGAAAACCAAAGGTTTATGAGATCAGTGGTAATACAATAATTTTTCTTCGGTCCCATATCAGGTGGCTCTTCTGGCATGAGACAGAGATTTTGGATTTTGCTTTAACAAGCATGCCTTGGTTTACAGAGGGAGAGATTCACACTCCAACTCCAAATCCAGCTTTCATCTTTAATTGTACTGAGACTACAAAAAAAACAATTTGCATTATATATCTATAGAGAAAAGCAGAAACAAATATTTGGGAAGATTTATGAAAGCTTATCCTGTTGGAAATGTGATGTACTAATAGGCCAGTTTACTCTCTTTCTTGGGACACATTTTCTGAATATTTGTCTTTTTCTCCACATGTCTCATTGTCCAGTTATCTTCAGATTCCTTAGCTGGATGCCTTCATTCTGCTGAAAAGACAAAGACAAAACCTTTCCCTAACCCTAATTTTAGGGAGGTTCCCTTTTGACAAGTTATATCTGATCAAATGAAATCACGTTTTAGTTTTATAAGTTGGTTTAGATTGAACAGCCATACTGTTTGATGAAGTATCATCTCTTCTAATTAAGAGACCTCTCTTCTTCAAATAGAATTTATATCAATTTTGCTGGTATCTTTAGCATTTCTTATCCCATGGAAATAAAAGCAAAATCCCTTCCCCAATGAAACACGTATCTTGGTTTCCATTCTGAGTTCAGCACATCTTTAGAGTATATAAGCTGATTTAAATTCTGTGGTTTTTCTATTATACAGTGTCTCTCATGAGCACTTAGAAAATTCAAAGTTAATGAAGCATTATGAAATTGATTTTTGGTGGTCTTTATTACCACTTCCTCTTTATTCAGAATATTCTTTAGAGTTCAATTTTATCTTTCTGTAACTTCTTACCCTGCAGGAAAGTGTGTTATATCTGTAATATTCTTTATATTGTAATAAGCAAAAAATTGTGTCATTTTACTAGAGACATATGCTGAAGCATTGTCAGTTTTAAATTGCAAATGTATACCCATGACAATTGTAACTTCTAGCAAATGCGTGATTACAGAATCAGACTTTTTATAAATTAAAGCAGTTGTCCATTGAAATCCTGAATATTTATCAATGATGTGGCGTACATATTTTAATTTTCCAAATTCTGCAAAATGGAACACATCCATCTGCCAAATTTCATTCCTTTGGGTACTCTTTGGGTTATTTCCTGCCAATACTGGAGTTTGGTTGTATAAAGAACAAGAAAAGGAAAAGTCTTTTTTAACTTTTGTTATTGACATGATATTTTTATGAAATTCTGAGACCTCCAGCACATTTCCTATCAATATTTGATCAATGTCATCATTACCTTGTGATAGAGGGCCTGGAAGACCCATATAGGATCTGATATATGTTTTATATATATGGAATGATTCTATTCCTGATAATTTCTTGTAACTCAAAAAAATTAATAAAGTCAATTCTGTATTATCTGGTATAAATTCAGTACTTACAATATGCAAAACAACTCTTTCTGCATATTGAAAACACTATATTAAGAGGTTCCATAAATCTCATTAATATCATGAGAATAGCATATAATTCTGATTTTTGGACAAAACCATAAGGGCTTTGAGCTGCTTTACTTGAATTTTCTGATTTGTAACCTGACTTTCCTGATTTATTTGCATCAGTATAGAATGTAGACAACTTGATCTGGCCTTCCCCCCTAATCAGATTGGTGAATAACCCAACTATTATCATAGAACCTTCATCTAGTAATTGATGGAACCAGATGTAGAGATTCACAACCCAACACTAAGCTGAGCTCTGGGAATCCAGTCAAAGAGAGGGGTTTAGGGAATACATGAGTAAGGGGGGGTCAAGATCATAATGGAGAAATCTATAGATACAGATGAACAAATCTCATGGAAACAGAAACTCATGAACACTGGAGAGACAACTATGGAGCCTCCATGGAACAAAAATAGGACCTCCACATGTGGGAGACAGTTGTGAAGCTTGGGCTATCTGAGGAGCCCCTGGCAGTAGGACCAGGATCTATCCCTAGTGCATGAGCTAGATTGTTGGAGCCCATTCCCTATGAGGGGAATGCATACCCAGCCTTAATGGAGGAGGGAGGGGCTTTGTCTTGCCTCAAATTAATGTGACAGACTTTGTTGACTCTTCATGGGAGGAGTCTAAAATGGCTGAGAGGTACTTAAGAAAGTGCTCAAAATCCCTAGCCATCAGGGAACTGCAAATGAAAACAACTTTGAGATATCATCTTACTCCTGTCAGAATGGCTAAAATTAAAAGCACCAATGACTATTTATGCTGGAGAGGTTGTGGTGAAAGAGGAACACTCTTCCATTGCTTGTGGTATTGCCATCTCCTCTTTGTACTTTTTCAGGAGCAATTTGCAATCCACAACAGGGCAAAAATTTCTTTACTCCCTCAAACATTGTTTCTGAACTATCTACATTTTAATTGGCTAGAAAGATGTCATCCATGTAATGGTAAATTATAGATTGAGGAAATTTCTTACATATCATCTCCAATGGCTATCATACAAAATATTGGCACAGGGTGAGGCTATTTAACATTTCCCATAGAAGAGTCATCTATTGATATCTCATAAAAAGCTAAAAATTATTATAAGTAGGCATCATGAAGGCTAAGTTTTCTCTGTCTTTTTCTTTTTTTGGGTCAGGAAGGGTTTGTTTTTTTTTTTTTTAAACTTCAAAATCAAGGTTTTATTTGATAATCCAAGCACGACAGGGACCCCGTCTAGCAAGCTGGCACAGCAGCCTCTAGAGGGAGTGAAGTTCCCTGTCTACCACTAGGTTTTTTGTTTGTTTTGTTTTTGTATTTTATTTTTAAATTTACGTTTAAATTAGAAACAAGGTTGCTTGACATGTCAATCCCAGGTCCCTCTCCCTTTCCCTCCCCTCCTCCCTCACCCTCCCACCAAACCCCCTCAATACTTCCTCCTTCCCCCAGGGAGGGTGAGACCCTCCATGGGGGTGCCCATAGTCTGTCATTTCATCCAGAGTAGGACCTAGACCATCCCCTGAGAGTCCAGGTGAGAGTGCATCTCTCATTGTTTGATGAGCACCCAAAGTCTATTTGTATGCCAGGGTTAAATACTGATCTAGTACACAAGGTCCCATAGATTGCCTAGGCCTCCTCACTGACACCCACATTCAGTGGGTTTGATCAGTCCCATGCTGGATCCCCAGCCATCAGTCTGGGATTCAAGTGTTCCCCCTTGTTCAGGTCAGCTGTTTCTGGGGTTAAAAAAGCACAGACTTAATCCCTTTGTTCATTAGTCCTCTCTCTCTGTCACTGGGTTCTTTGAGTTCATCTCATTGTTTACTTGTAGGAGTTAGCCTCTGCTTCCATTAGTCATTGGATGAAGGTTCTGTTTCCCAGACTCTCTGACTGTGGGGTTGTAGGTTGGCACTCCCCATATCTATGTCTAAAATCCATATATGAGAGTACATACCATGCTTGTCTCTTTGTGACTGGGTTATCTCACTCAGGATGGTTTCTTTTAGTGTCATCCATTTGCCTGCAAATTTCAGGATTCCATTGCTTTTTTCTGCTGAATAGTACTCCATTGTGTAAATGTTCCACATTTCCTTTATCCACTCTTCAGTTGAGGGGCATCTAGGTTGCTTCCAACTTCTGACTCTTACAAATAATGCTGCTATAAACATAGTGGAAGAGATGTCCTTGTATGAATGTGCACCCTTTGGATATATGACTAACAGTGAAATTGCTGGGTCTTGTGGTAGGCTGATTCCCAATTTTCTGAGGAATCTTCATAATAATTTCCAAAGTAGCTGTAAGAATTGGCACTCCCACAAGCAGCATAGGACTGTTCCCCTTTCTCCACATCCTCTCCAGCATAAACTGCCATTAGTGCTTTTGATTTTAGCCATTCTGACAGGGGTAAGATGATATCTCAGAGTTGTTTTGATTTGCAGTTCCCTGATGACTAGGGATTTTGAGCACTTTCTTAAGTAACTCTCAGCCATTTTAGACTCCTCTATTGAGAATTCTCTATTTACTTCTGCATCCTACTTTTTTAATTTTTTATTTTAATCTTAAATAGCTTGTTTTCCATGTCAATCCTAGTTCCCTCTCCCTCCCCTCCTCCCGTACCCCCCACCATCCCCCCCCATCCTCCCACCCTATTGTCAATTCCTTCCTCATGGGGGATATCTAGAGTCTATCATTTCACTCAGGGTAGGGTCCAGGCACTTCCCTAAGAGTCCAGGCAGAGAGAGCAACCCTCTTTGTGTTATGGACACACGATGTCTGTTAGTATTCGAGGGATAAACACGGATCCACTGCTCAGGACCCCATAGGTAGCCCAAACCTCCTCACTGACACTCACATTCAGGGGTCCGGATCAGTCCCATGCTGGCCTCCCAGATGTCGGTCTGGGGTCCAAGAGCTCTCCCCTGTTTGGATCAGCTGTCTCTGCTTGTTTTCCCAGCCCATTCTTTGCCAATTTGCTTACCGCTCCTCTCTCTCTGTCTCTGGGTTCTTTGGGTTCTCTTAAGTATTTAACTGTGGGTGTTTGCCTCTGCTTCCATCAGTCACTGGATGAAGGCTCCAGGATGGTGATAGACATCAAGTTCACTATCAGGAATGGGCATTCGAGGTGGTCTCTCCACTATTGCTTAGCTTGCCAATTGGTGTTATCCCTTTAGATCACTTGAGGTCGCTCTGGTGCCTGATCTGTATTCGATCCTATGATTCCCTCTTCCCCCTATCCTACCCTCCCAGTCAACCTTCCTGTTCCTCCACAACCTACTCTCTCTTCCACTTCTCCCCCTCTCTATTTCCCAGGTCCCCCTCCCCCCCACCCCTCGCTGTGTTCCCCATCTGTTCAGAGGATCTTGCCTCATTTCTCTTCTCTTGGGTACCATGCATATCTTTTAGGTTCTTTCCTGTTTCCCAGACTCTCTGTCAGTGGAAGTACAGACTGACACTCTCCTGATCCATGTCTAAAATCCATATATGAGTGAGTACATACCATGTTTGTCTTTTTGTGACTAGGTTACCTCACTCAGGATGGTTTCTTCCAGTGCTATCCATTTCCCTGCGAATTTCAAGATTCCATTGTTTTTTCTGCTGAGTTATACTCCATTGTGTAAATGTACCACATTTTCTCTATCCACTCTTCGGTTGAGGGGCATCTAGGTTGCTTCCAGGTTCTGGCTATTACAAATAATGCTGCTATGAACATAGTGGAATTGATGCCCTTGTTGTATGAATTTGACTCCTTTGGAAATATGCCTAGGAGTGGAATTGCTGGGTATTGTGGTAGATTGATTCCCATTTTCCTGAGGAATCTCCATACTGCTTTCCAAAGTGGCTGTACGAGTTGACACTCCCACCAGCAGTAGAGGAGTGTTCCCCTCTCTCCATATCCTCTCCAGCATAAATTGTCATCAGTGTTTTTGATTTTAGCCATTCTGACAGGAATGAGATGGCATCTCAGAGTTGTTTTGATTTGTATTTCCCTGATGGCTAAGGAAGTTGAGCGCTTTCCCATTTTAGACTCCTCCAATGAGAATTCTCTATTTAGTTCTGTATCCTACTTTTTAATTGGATTATTTGGTGTTTTAGAGACTTGCTTCTTGAGTTCTTTGTAAATTTTGGAGATCAGCCCTCTGTCAGATGTGGGGTTAGTGATTATCTTTTCCCATTCTGTGGGCTGCCTTTTTGTCTTGCTGACTGTGTCCTTTGCCTTACAGAAGCTTCTCAGTTTCAGGAGGCTCCATTTATTAATTATTGATCTCAGTGTCTGTGCTACTGGTGTTATATTCAGGAAGCTGTCTCCTGTACCAATTCATTCAAGAGTACCTCCCACTTTCTCTTCTAAGAGGTTCAGTGAGGCTGGATTGATGTTGAGGTCTTTGACCCATTTGGACTTAAGTTTTGTGCATAGTGATAGATATGGATCTATCTGTTGTCTTTTACATGCCAGCATTCAGTTATTCCAGCATCATTTGTTGATAGGGATTGCATTGAATCTGTAGATTGCTTTTGGTAAGATTGCCATGATACTATCCAATAGCATGGGGAATGCTTCCATTTTTCTTGTATCTTCTTTATTTTTTTTCTTTAAAGACTCAAAGTTATTATACAGGTCTTTTACCTGTTTGGTTAGAGTTACCCTAAGATGTTTTATGTTGTTTATGACTATTGTAAAGGGTGATATTACTCTGATTTCTCTCTCATCCCCCTTTTTTGTATATATAGTAGGTAGGGCTACTGATTTTTTTTGTTAATTTTGTATCCTGCCACTTTGCTAAAGATATTTATCAGATATAGGAGTTCCCTGCTAGAATTCTTTGGGTCACTTATATAGACTATCTGAGAATAGTGAAAGTTTGACTTCTTCCTTTCCAATTGTTATCCCCTTGATCTCCTTTTGTTGTCTTATGGTTCTAGCAAGCACATCAAGTACAATATTGAAGAGAGTGGACATCCTTGTTTTGCTCCTGATTTGGGGGGAATCACCTTGAGTTTCTCTCCATTTAGTTTGATGTTGACTGTCAATTTGCTGTATATTGCTGTTATTGTGTTTAGGTATGTTCCTGTTATCCCTGATCTCTCCAAGACCTTTATCATGAAGGGTTGTTGAACTTTGTCAAATGCTTTATCAGCATCGAGTGAGATGATGATTTGGTTTTTCCTTTGCAGAATGTTTATATGGTGGATTACATTGCTGGATTTTGTATGTTGAACCGTGTCTGCATCCCTGGGATGAAGCCTACTTGGTCATGGTATATGATTTTTCTGAGGTGTTCTTGGATTCGATTTGTAAGTATTTTATTGAGTATTTTTGCATTGATGTCATGAGGGAGATTGGTCTTTAATTCCCTATCTTGGTTGTATCTTTGTGTGGTTTGGTTACTAAGGTGATTGTAACCTCATAAAAAGAGTTTGACAGTGATCCTTCTGCTTCTATTGTGTGGAATAATTTGAAGAGTATTTGTATTAGCTCTTCCTTGAATTTTTGGTAGAATTCTGCACTGAAGCCATCTAGTCATGTCTTTGAAGCTGAGGTGTGTTTCTTGTATGCAGCCGAAGAGTGGTGGTGTTAGCCTGTGTCCTTTTATAGGTGAGTTAATACCATTGATATTCAGGGATATTAATGACCATCGATTGTTGATTTTTGTTTGCTTTGAATCCGTTTTTGGTGGTGGTTTTGTGAGTGAGTTTTTACCCTATTTCTGACTTCAGGTAAAGTAAGATTATCTGTTGCCCTTGTTATTTTGAGTGTAGTTTACTTCCTTGGGTTGGAATTTTTCTTCTAGAACTTTCTATAGGGCTGGATTTGTGGATATGTATTGTGTAAATCTGGTTTTGTCATGGAATATATTGTTTTCTCCCTTTATAGTGATTGAGAGTTTTGATGGGAATAGTAGTCTGGGATGGAATCTGTGGTTTCTTAGTTTTTGTAGAACATCTATCCAGGACCTTCTGGCTTTCAGAGTTTCCATGGAGAAATCAGGTGTAATTCTGATAGGTTTGCCTTTATCTGTTACTTGGCCTTTTTCCTTTGCTGCTCTTAATATTCTTTCTGTATTCCGTATGCTTGGTGTTTTGATTATTATGTGACAAGGGGACATCATTTTTTGGTACAGTCTATTTGGTGTTCGGTAAGCATCTTGTACTTTCAGAGGCATCGCCTTCTTCAGGTTGGGAAAGTTTTCTTCTGTGATTTTGTTGAATAATATATTTTCTGCACCATTGAGCTGGGTTTCTTCACCTTCTTCTATACCTATTATTCTTAGGTTTGGCCTTTTCACAGTATCCCATATTTCCTAGATATTTTTTGTTAAGGATTTGTTGGATTTAAGACTTTTTTGTCGACGAATCTATTTCTTTAGTTTATCTTCAGTGCATGAAATTGTATTCCATCTCTTGTATTCTGTTAGTTATGCTTGCATCTGTAGGTCCTGAATGTTTACTCAGCTTTTCTATTTTAAGCACTACCTCAGTTGTGGGGTTTTTTTTTGGCTCCATTTCAGTTTTCTGGTCTTGAACTGTTTGAATTGTTTCCTTCATCTGTTTGATTGTTGTTGTTGTTTTTTGGCCTTTCTTAAGAGATTTGTTGATTTCTTGCATTTTTGGTTTGTTTTTTTCTTCTATTTTTAAGGGATTTTTTATATCCTCTTTGAGGACCTCTATCATTTTCATGAGGTTGTTTTGAAGGTCATTCTTTTCTGTTTCATCTGTGTTGGGATGTGCAGGTCTTGTTGCTGTAGAGTTTCTAGACTCTGGTGGTGTCATACTGGTTCTTCTGTTGTTGTCAGTGTTTCTATATTGTCATCTTCCCATCCATTCTTTCAGTGGGAGCTCAATTGGTCTTTTCCTCTCCTGGTGTGTTTGTGTCTAAGGATCTCTTCCAGTGTGTTCAAGCAGGTCTCATACTCCAATGGATCTCATGATGGGTGCAGGTGTGTCTGAGAAACTCTCTAGCACAGGTGGAGACTGGAGGGGACTCAAGAATCAAGCATAGGGCAGGGGCTATAGGGGACTGAAGGTTGTGGTGTGGCCAGACTCAGTGTGATCCTTTCCAGTGGGGCAGGTCTTCCCTAGCAAGTCTTAAACTATTTTATTCATTTTCTTCCACTAGGTGTGTGTGTGTGTGTGTGTGTGTGTGTGTGTGCATTCATAGATTTTTTTAACTTATTTATGATTTTCCTCTTTAAGCACCTCTTTCATATTTGTAAATATATTCTAAGGTCTTTTGCTTTTGCTTCAGTTATGTCGCTTGTAGGAATACATTGCTAGCTGGTTTAGAGGTCACAGTCTGACATAGCCTAGTAGCTTTCTCTATCAGCTTGCCAATCTAAAACCTGCTCTCTACCTACCCTTATCTGGAGAATGTCCCTGGAAAACTGACCTATTCTAAAAACTGTCTCTAAACCAGATACCTGATTCATCAGTAGCTTCACCCTCATCATAGATCCCTGTTAAGATTTGTGCAAGGAGCTCTACTGTAGAATCCTGCTGCCACATACTAACCCTTGTGATAGGAGCTTGCCACTTAATACAAATTAGGGTTTGTCCCCAGGATCCCCAATCCTTTATGTTCCTTATATTCTGGAATAAATTTGAGCTAATTTACTGAAGTCTGTCTCCCAGAAGCCTCCTCCCTCCATGCTCAAAGGCCACAAACAAAGCTTTGTGTCACCCCTTCTGCCTACTTCCCCTCTTGGCATGAGAGGAAAAGTGGACTCCCATAGTTGCTATCCATAGTTGTTTTAATCAGAGCCTACTGTGGTTGGGTTGTTGGGCTCTGGTGGTAACATCCATCTTGGTTGTTATTGGTGGCATCTTCACACTGACATCTAGATCTTTGGGTTTGGGAAGATTGAAATTCTAGGTACTGATATCTGATGTTTTCTTTGTTGGATGAGGGTTTTGTTCCTTGTTTTCTGCTGTTCTTTCTGGTGTTTATGAGAGTGTAGTGGCCATGTTTTGCCTGGTAGGAAGTTCTGGAATCCTAATAGGTGCAGGCATGTAGGCACTGGGTATCCAAGGTAAAATTTGGTTATACATATCAGGTGCTGACACTTAAGGGGGCTGAGGGAGTCCACAGGAGGGAGAAAAACTGGTTGTTCAACCAGGATCTGCTTAGTCCTCTGGTAATTGGGGCAGAGAGTGAAGAGGGACCACAACAGGTCATTTGCTACAGAGTTTGGAATGGTGCTGGAGGATTGGATGGGGAGAAGAGGAGGAAAAGTGAGGATTTGAAGCTTTCACACCTACTTTGCCACTCTACTTGCTTCTCTGTCAGGCTTGTCTGGTGGGTTTCCAGAGAATTCCTTCTGGAGTTTGGGAATAAGATAAAGTGATGCCTGGGAGAACAAAGGTTGAAGGGAAAGATCTGTGTGATCAGTTAGATATAAGGAAAAGAAGGAAAGGGATACTGTAACAGGTGACCTTCTACAAAGCTGGGGATAAGACTGGGGAATTGGATTTGGAAAAACTAAGGAAGAAGTGAAGATCTGCAGTTAGATCTACCTGCTTTCCTGTCAGGACTAGCCTATGGGTTGCCTCATGGATTTCAGGACTGAGATAAAGCAATGAGTGAGAAGAAAAGGTCTATATGATGCATTAGAGAATACATCAGAGAGGAGTGGATGGTCAGAGAATGTGGTCTGCTTCAGGGCTAGGAATGAGACTAGGAGATTGCCTTGAGGCAATGGAAGGAGAGATAAAGATCTGCAGTTAGCCTCCGTGATTCCTTAGCCAGATTCAATGTGTTCTTTTTCAATCACTATTGTTAGCCCAGTACTAGAGTCAAATAATATGCTTTAGTCAGAAATTTCTTAATGAATTATCATAATAAAAACAAATAATCATTTGTTCTTTTTCATCTTATATATTTCCACTTGTGCATTATAATTTGATTTCTAATTTATTTCCTTTTATTTTGTGTGCATGAGTGTTTTGTCTTCAAGTATACCTATGTAGTATTTACCTTCTTGTTGCCTGTGAAGATGAGAAGAAAGTGATAGATTATCTGGAAATAATGTTACATGTGGCTATGAGCCACAAAATGGGTGCTGGGAACCAAATCCATGTCCTTTGCAAAAATAGAAAGACAGCCACATCTTCAGCACCTAGTGTTTTCATTATGGGTTTATTCTTGAAGACAAAAGAAAATGATATGGAAAAATATTAAAGTGAAAATATTTTTAGGTCTTACTCCCCCATATACCCTCTGCTTGTGGTAAGTCTGAGTTCCACTCAAGCCCAACTCCCCCCATCCCCTCTTTGGAACTTACTGGATCTGCTCCACTCAGTGGATCCACCTCAGCAGCCCAGACTATCCAGCCTCTGCCCACATCACAGTCTTGGACCCCATACACCAACTACTTAAGGTAAATCTGGGTTCCATCCAGGTCAGTCTCCTCTTCCTGATCATGTTGGGTCTGCTTGGCAGGTAGTAAACACACACCAGGAGGTCAGACTCTGTGGAGTCTACCCACATCACAGTATTGCCCTCCTTTACCCTCAGGTTGAGGTGAGTCAGGGTTACGCATAGGCCCAACTCCCCCATCCCTCCTTGGACCTTCCTGGGTCTGATCCATATGTAGTGGATCCACCCTGGCAGCCCAGAAAATCCAGAGTCTGCTCGCATCGAAGCCTTGCCCCATCCACACCCTCAACTTGAGCTTGAGCTTGACAATTCTACCCCTCTCATATGCTCTACATGAGGAGAACACCAGGAGAGACTGGTCCATCAGAGTTACCAACATCAAAGTCTTGGGCCACCTACACTCCCAGGAGACAAGAGAAGAGGGAGAGACATAACCTGCACCCACTGGAAGAAGGGATGGGAAGACAACAGCATAAGAACATATTCAACAACAGAAAGACTAATATGATACCAGAATTTAGGGACCATACAGCACCAAGACCTGAACATCCCAACACAGATGAAGCAGAAGACAAGGACATTAAAAACAACTTTATGAAGATGTTACAGACCCTCAAAGATGAAATGAGAAAATCCCTTAAAGAAATGGAAGAAAGAAACAAACCCAAATCTCTTAAAGAAAGCAAGAAAGCAAAAAAAAAATTCAAACAGTTCAAGGGTTGAAAGCTAAAATAGAAACAATAAAGAAAACACAGAATGAGGAAATGCTGGAAAAAGAAAATCTGGGTAAATGATCAGGAACTACAGATGCAAGCATAACTAACAGAATACAAAAGATAGAAGAGAGAATCTCAGGTATTGAACACACACGAGAGAAAATAGAGTTATTGAACAAAGAAAACCTTAAGTGCAACAAAACCCTAACACAAAATATCCAGGAAATATGCATTATTCCTGGATATATGAATATGAATAATCCCAAACTTAAGTATAAGAGGAAGGCAAAGAAATACAGCTCAAGGGTACAGAAAACATATTCAACAAAATCACAGAAGAAAACATTACCAACTTGAAGAAGCATATGCCTATGAAAGTACAAGAAGCATACAGAACACCAAATAGACAGGAACATGAAAAAAAAGTTCCCTCAGCACACAATAATCAAGACACCAAACTTACAGAATAAAGAAAAAATATTAAGACTACCGATGGAGAAAGACAAAGTAACATATAAAGGCAGACCTATGAAAATTACACCTAATTTCTCCATGGAAACTCTGAAAGATAGAAGGTCCTAGATAGATATTCTACCAACCCTAAGAGACCACAGATGCCAGGGCAGACCACTATACCCAATAAAGCTTTCAATCACTATAAATAGAGAAAACAAGATATTCCATGATAAAACTAGACTTGAACAATACATACCCACTATTACAGCCCTACAGAAAGTACTGGAAGGAAAACTCCAACCCAAGGAAGTTAACTACACTCACAAAAACACAGGCAATAGATAATTCCACTTCACCAACTACAAAAAGTGAAAGGAGGAAAATTCACACCTGATACCACCAGCAACAACAAATCCAAAACAAAGTAGAATTAACAATCAATGGTCATTAATATGCTTGAATGTCAATGGTCTTACCTTGCCTATGAAAAGACACAGGCTAACAGAATGGATACAAAGACAGAATCCATCCTTCTGCTGATACAATAAACACACCTCAGCTTCAAAGACAGATGTTACTTCAGAGTAAAGGGTTGGGAAAAGATTTTCCAATCAAATGGACCCAAGACAGAAGCTGCTGTAGCAATCTTAATATATAATGAATTAGACTTCAAACCAAAATTAATCAAAAGAGATGAAGAAGATCATTTCATATTCATCATAGGAAAAGTCCATCAAAATGCAGTCTCAATTCTGAACATCTGTGCCCCAAATATAAAGGCACATACATTCATAAAAGAAACATTGCTAAAACTTAAATCACTCATAAAATCTCACACAAGTATAGTGAGTGACTTCAACACCCCACTCTCACTGCTAGAAGGACCACCAGAAAAAGAAACTTAACAAAGAAACAAAGGAACTAAGGGAAGTTATAACCCGATTGGATTAAAAGACATCTATAGAGCATTCTATCCAAACACAAAAGAATGTACCCTCTTCTCGGTGCCACATGGAACCTTGTCTAATATTGATCACATACTCAGCAACATTGAAAATATCAACAGATACCAAAAATATTGGAATAACCTCCTATATCCTATCAGATCACCATGGTTTAAAGTTAGAATTCAACAACAACACAAATTGCAGAAACCCTACAAATTGTGGAAATTGAACGAGGCACAATTGCACCCTTCCTGGGTCAATGATTAAATAAAAAAGAAATTAAAGACTTCCTAGAATTCAATGAAAATGAAGACACAGCATTTCCAAACTAACATGACACTTTGAAAGTAATGTTAAGAAGAAAGTCCATAGCACTAAGTGTCCACATGAAGAAACTGGAGAACAGTCACACTAGAGAGATACCAGGAAATAAAAAAATTAAGGGCAGAAATTGATAAAGTAGAAACAACAATAGAAAGAATCAAGGTAACAAACAGCTGGTTCTTAGAGAAAATAAATAAGCTAGACAAACCTTTATCCAAACTAAACAAAAGACAGAGAGCATGCAAGTTAACATCAGAAATGAAAACGGGCCATAACAATAGTAATTGAGGAGATCCAGAGATTTTTGGGGCATATTTTGAAAATCTGTACTCCACAAATTTCAAAAATTTAAAGGAAATGAACAATTTTTTGGATAGATATCTCTTACCGAAATTAAATCAAGAACAGATAAGCAATATAAATAGACCTGTAACTCCTTGATGTAACAAAAGTAGGCATCAAAAGTTTCCCAACCAAAAAACAATCCCAGGGCCAGAAAATCAAAGAACAAATAATGCCAATACTCCTCAAAGTGTTCCACACAATAGAAACAGAAGTGTCATTGCCAAAGTCTTTTAAGAGGCTACAATTATCATGGTATGCAAGGCACAAAAAGACACACCTAAGAAAGAGAACTACAGACCAACCTCTCTCATGAACATTGATGCAAAAATATTCAATAAAATGTTGGCAAGTCAAAGCCAAGAACACGTCAGAAAAATCATTTACCATGATCAAGTAGGCATTGTTCCAGGGATGCAGGCATGGTTCAATATACAAAAATCCATAAATGTAACCCACCATATAAACAAGTTGAGAAACAAAAACCACATGATCATCTCACTAGATGCTGAAAACTCCTTTGACAAAATCCAACACCCCTTCATGATGAAGGTCATGGAGAGATCAGGGATAACAGGAACATACCAAAATATAATAAAGGCAATGTACAGCAAAGGAACAAACAACATCAAACTAAATGGAGAGAAACTCAATGCAATTCCTCTAAAATCGGGAACAATACAAGCTGTCCACTCTCTCCATATTGCTTCAATGTTGTTCTTGAAGTTCTAACTAGAGCAATATGACAACACATGGAGATCAAGGGGATATAAATTGGAAAGAAGGAAGTCAAAGTTCCACTATTTGCAGATGATATGATAGTTTACATAAGTGACCCAAAAAACTCTACCAGGAAACTCTTACAGCTGATAAACACCTTCAGCCAAATGGCAGGATACAAGATTAATTCAAAAGAAATCAGTAACCCTACTATATACAGATAACAAATGGGCTGAGAAAGAATCAGATAAATATCACCCTTTACAATAGCCACAAAAAAAATGTCTTGGGGAAATGCTAACCAAACAAGGAAAAGACCTGTATAATAATAGCTTTGAGTCTTTAAACAAAATTTTTAAAATATACCAGAAAATGGAAAGATCTCCCATGCTGTTGGATAGGTAATATCAACATAGTAAGAATCACAATCTTGCCAAAAGCAATCTACAGATTCAGTTTGATCCCCATCACAGTACCAGCACAATTCTTCACAAATCTCAAAAGAAAAATACTAAACTTTATATGGAAAAAAACAGGATAGGAAAAAAAAACCTTGTACAATAAGGAAACTTTTGGAGGCATTAGCATCCCTAACTTCAAGCTCTACTATAGAGCTATGGTAATGAAAACTGCTTGGTATTGGCACAAAAATAGACAGGTATACCAAGAGAATAGAATTGAAGACCCTGACATTAACCCACACACCTATGAGCACAAGATTTTGGACAAAGACGCTAAAATTATACAATGGAAAAAAGAAATCATCTTCAACAAATGGTGCTGGTATAACTGGATGCAAATATGTAGAAGACTGCAGATAGATCCATATCTATATCCATTCATAAAACTTAAGTACAAATGGATCAAAGACCTCAGCATAAATCCAGCCAAACTTACCCTCTTAGAAGAGAAAGAGGGAGGTACCTTTGAACGAATTGGTACAGGAGACAGCTTCCTGAATGTAATTCCACTAGCACAGTCACTGATATCGACAATTAATAAATGAGACCTCCTAAAACTGAGAAGCTTCTGTCAGGCATAGGACACAGTCAACAAGACAAAGCTGCATCCCACAGATTGGGCAAAGATCTTCACCAATCCCACATCTGACAGAGGGCTGATTTCAAAAATGTACAAAGAACGTAAGAAGCTCGTGACCAAAACACCAAACAATTCAATTAAAAGTGGGGTTCAGAACTAGAGAATTCTCAATAGAGCAATTTAAAATGGCTAAAAGACCCTTTAGAAAATGTTCAATATCCTTAGCCATCAGGCTAATGCAAATCAAAATAACTCTAAGATACCATCTTACACTGTCCAGAATGGCTAAAAATCAAAAACAGCAATGATAGTCTGGGCTGGAAAGGATGTGGAGAAAGGGAAACCCTCCTCCATTGTTGGTGGGAGTACAAACTTGTGGGGCCACTTTGGAAATCAGTTTGATGGTTTCTCAGAAAAATGGGAATCAGTCTGCCCTTGGACCCAGCAATTCCACTCTTGTGCATATACACAAAGTTTGCACATTCATACAAAAAGGACATATGTTCATAGCAGCATTGTTTGTAATAGCCAGAACCTGGACGCAACCTAGTTGCCCCTCAACTGAAGAATGTATGGAGAAAATGTGGTACATTGACACAATGGATTTTCAATGAAAAAAAAAAACAATGGAATCTTTAAATCTGCCGGCAAAAGGATAGAACTGGAAGGAACCATCCTGAATGAGGTAACCCAGACACAGAAAGACAAGCATGGTATGTACTCACTCATGAGTACACATGCGAGGCACAGAACAAAGGACTACCAGCCTACAATCCACACCACCGGAGAAACTAGGAAACAAGGAGGACCCTAGGAGAGAAATACATGGTCTCCCAAAGAATGGGAAAGGTTCAGGAACTCCTGAGAAAATTGGGAGTGTGGGGAGAGAAGGGATGGAGGTAGGAAAAAGAGAAGGGGAGAAGAGGTAGGGGAGGAGAACAGGAAGGATCAGGAAGACTGAATCAGGGAAGAAATAGAGGAGCACAAGAAATAGATAACATAATAGAGGGAGCCAGTAAAGGTTTAAAGAGAAATCTGGCACAAAGGAAATGTCCAGAGATCCACAAAGATGACCCCAACTAATTATCTAAGCAGTGGTAGAGAGGCTGCCTTTGATGCCCTGCCCCTATAACGAGAGTGATGACTACCTTAATTGCCATCCTAGAGCCTTTATCCAGGAGCTGATAGAAGCAGAAGCAGGCACCCACGGCTAAGCAGTGAGCCATACTCCTGGATCCAGTCATAGAGATGGAGGAAGAATGAGCAAAGGAGTCAAGATCATGCTGGAGAAACCTACAGAACCAGCTGACCAGACCTAGTGAGAGCACAGAGACATCAGTGGTAAAGCTGGGGAACCAGCATTGGACTGAACCAACCCCTCTGAATGTAAGTGCCAGTTAGGAGGTCTGGGCTGTCTACTGGACCTCTAACCGTGGAACCAGTATTTATCCCTAGTTCACAAATGGACTTTGGGATCCCATTCCCTATGGAGGGATACTATTTCAGTCCAGATACATGGAAGTGGGCCTAGGTCCTCCCCCAAATGATGTGAAAGATTTTGATGATTCTCCCATGGATGACCTCACCATCCTTGAGAAGTTGTTGGGGGGTGGCTTGCAGGATTGATAGGGGGCATGGGAGGATGGAAGGGAGAGGAAATGAGGGCATTTGCATGTATAATGATTGTTTCTAAAGAAAAAAATTAAGTATCAAAAAAAGAAAGAAAATTCTCGACTAATTCACATTAATAATACCAAAATATGAGACTAAATGAAAGAATAGAATTCAAAGAAACTTTATGAGCCAAGAAGTCTCCTTGTACCTAAGGACTACAGAAGAAGCTCTTTTCAGTGTTTGGTCTGGCATCATCCAAGGGTTCGAATGGCCTTCCAACCTATGATATTGTGCCACAGCCATAACTTCCAATTGTACCTCCCTCCTGCCTTTCATCAGCCTCTAATTCTGTTACTTGCTGCTTTTCGTAACAGTAGCATGCTTCTCAATGATTCAGGAAATTAATTATCATGATGAAAATCACAGAAGTATTTTCTCAATTTAAGAAATCCCATGGCCTTAGATGCTAAACTGTATTACTAAAAGTAACAGGAACTATGGTCCACAATAAGTCAGAAAGGAAAGCTTATGGAGCAAGATCTGAGTTAAGCTGTCTTTGGTCCTTTGATAGGATTTAACATTTTTATAATTTTCCCATGAAATATTTTTGCTTCTAAGAAACACCATCATGTTCTTATTCTACTACAGTATTGATTGTTGGTCTTATTTCCTAACTTATCACTTTATTCAGTCATAAAAACACAAAATTATCAAATACATGGAAAAATAGATACAAATGAAAAATGCTGTATTAAGTGAGTTAAACCAAGTACAGAATGATAAATACTCCTTGAAAATACAAATGTTCTTTCTCATTTGAGAATCCTAGTTTCTGGGTTCTTTTTTTAATACATACATGTTTATGAAGGAGTGAGTGTGGTAGGGGCCAGAAAGTTAGAAAAGGGTCCATAAAAGAGTTAAATTGGTGCTTTCAAGAAGGGAAGGGAAGGGACTAGAACACATATGACATGAAATTAGAAAGGAGAATCCTGGGGTGGAAATTTACACAGAGCAAGGAGAAGGGAGTCAAGGAGACAGTCGGTGAGAGGAATATATGAATCAGGAGAGGGAGTATCAACTTAAACCCAGCAGGCATGAAAACTGCTGTAAGAAAAGCCTGTTATTTATATACTAACTAGAAAACAAACTAAATAAATATCAATTAAAAGTAAACTTACAATAAGAGATTCTGGTATAAGTTTCATAACTAACATATTAGTCTCAACATTGTATAATTAGTTTTTTTCCTCCACACATACTTTAATCAGTGTTACTCATTTTGCTTCCTAAAAATTCTACTGCAACACCTTGACCTTACTAATGCCCCAAAGGGGACAAACTTTTAGGACCATTATTCTGGGAGTATTCTTAATAATGCATTCTCCACTGAGACTAAATTCCATCCTGCTTTCTTTCTATACTTTCTTCTGTCAGCTCATTTCTTCTTTAATCCTATTTAAGTATTGGTATTAATATGGTCCCATTATTCTGATTCCAGATCTGTCTTCATAGCTTCTTTCTCAGAGAATCCACCAAATCACATAAAATCCATAACTTGGGGGAATCTGAGTTGTCAGCCTAGATAGACATTATCACATGTATTAGAACCATTCTCCCTTCAAATCACTCAAATATCACTTGTTTAATGAAAAAAATCAACTTCATGTTTCCTATGTCCAATCTGTCACAGAATTCTACCTATTATAATTCCTTGGTCATTGGGGGAATGTCTTTCTCTTCATTCCTACTAATCCTGTTTTCATTCCAGCTTTTTTCATTATGGCTACAAAGACAAAGTAGCACTATATCTAATTCCCCTGAGTTCAGCCTTTAGCTCCCAAATGAAGCATTACACAACTACCCATGTCTTTCTCAGTTGCCAATGAAACTGCATTAATTTTATTACCGCAGCTCATTGCCTTAGGGAATCTCCATTCAGATTTCTTAAAACATCATTGTACATCTCTCAAGATGCTCAGTTTTAGGTCTTCGTCTTTCTCCAACTTTGTCTTTTCTCTCCTTACATACATCTATCCAAAGTAGACTTTGAATATGCCATGTTCTCTTGCCTTGCATTTTAGTTGTACATACTCTTCATTCTGCCTCTGATACTCGGCCTATTTCTCTTATTGGTTGGCACATAGTGTCTTAAGACACCACCCAGATCAAATCTCTTCAGGAAGCTTTCTTAGACAGCTTCTGCCACTTTCTCTACCACACTACCATGCTTACCTCACTCTATCACAGATAATACTATTATAGGCCTTCTGGGACTGTAATGTAGTGTCTGGCTGGTTTGCCCACTTCTTTGAGGGTAGGAGCCACACATCTGTGCTTTCAATACCAATGCCAAGGTCAGCTTCTGACAAACTATTGATATTAATAACTTGGTAAATTAGTTGTACCTAATTTTTTAGGTGGCTTTCCTGTCAATCACCCACACACACACACTTTCTGCCATTAGCTCTGAACTCTGCAGATTACACTTCAATATTATCATCCAACAGATGTACATATGTGCTTTAATGTACTATTGTCATTTCAAGACTCAAACATCTAAAAATAAATTTGTCATCTTCACTCTGAAATAAGCTCTCTGCTATTTCTATGTATATTCCTGGAATCAACATTCTGTTAATTGAGCCTCCTCCTACAACTGATTCCAGGATTCACCTTGTATATAAAGTCCATCTTCAAATCCAGTTGTTTTTCCTTGTTAATATTTGTCAATTCCTTGTCCATCTCTATAATTTCTATTCCAACCTTCCATACTTAGTCATGAAATGTTCTTGCTAATTTCTTCCCCCATTCTTTATGCATATGAAAATCTCTGAAGTTCTTCCTAAAGGGTGATCTTCATCTCCTCAGGACTTTTGTAAAGATATCCAGTAGATCTCTAGTCTCTAATGATTTAAGTGAAAACCTAAATCTGTGTTTTGTTTCATGTATATAGCACTTGCAATAAAAATTACCCTTTGAAGTCTTGTATACCACAAGAAACCAGTTTATGCAGTGAGTCTGGAATAATCACTTGGAGGGTTTCCTCTTAGATAGTTCTGTAGGTCTGTAGAGTGTGTGCTAAGAAATCTCCTGCCTAAATACTCTTCCATTTCCTCTCCGTTTTCAGAAAGGAAATACATCTATCCCGTTCTGATTTTGCATAATCATAACTTGCCAATCAAAAATGGAGCTTACAGGATAGGCAGGGGAAATACCCGAGTATCTAGTGAATGTTATCTGTGAATGGGAATAAGAAATATACCTACTGTCTATGAAAAGCCTGTGTTAAAGGCTTAGAATCAATAGTGCTTAGAGCTTACACAAGAATGGAACCATGCCTATTTCAACAGACAGCCAGGAAAACCACACTACTCACAGTCTGCACAGTAGAGTACAGAGTAAGCCCATGCTTCAGCAGTAAAGGATAATTATCCTCAGCTGAGCTCTGCTCCAAAACCATTTGAGTAAATTTTTAAAAAAATGAAAATTCAAAAGAATCGAAGAATTTCATGCAGTATAATTGAATCACAAGATACGTGAGACTAGATTATCAAACAGAAAAGCATCTAACCATTAACAGTTAAAATTCATAAGTACTGGCATTCAATAAAAAAAGATGTCCTATAATGATACGATATATCAGCAAATCTAAAGCAGGTGTTTCAGTGAAGACAGAAAGACAAGATGATAAATATTAAATACACTGTTTATAGTTTTAGAATACATACTTCAGTGAAATATGGCTCAAGTCAAAGAAATACTAATAAACTATCCAAAATGAAGTGCTGTTATAAAAAGAAAATCAACACAAACAGGGATAACAGCTAGCTGCAAGAAAATTTTAAAAATATAAATGGGGCATAAAATAGAAAAATTAAAGAAGTTGTTTTCCAAATTTACAGATTAATAAAACTCAAATCCCCACAAAGACAAACAAACCTACCAGACCCATCCAGAATAGGGACGAAAAGCTACTGAAATCAGTCAGAGAAAATGTGTACAAGTAGTGGAACAAACACAAAGGTAAGAGCCAGAGCCAGTTTTTCCTTTGCTTTTTTTCTATTTATTGAAAATAGGTTATTTTCTCATACAGTATAACCCAATTACAATTTCCCCTCCCTCTGCTCCTCTCGGACCCTCCCATTTTCTCTCACATCCAGATCCATGTTTTTTATATCTCTCATTAGCAAAGAACAGGCCTGTAAGAGAAAACAAAATATAAAATATAAAGTATAGTAAGAAAAAACAAACACCCTCACACTGAAGTTGGACAGGCAAACCAACAGAAGGAAAAGAGTCCAGGTGAAGACACAAGAATCAGAGACACAAGCTATTTAAAATTTTTAAAGAAATGATAAAAAAAAGATTGCTCCAGGTTTTGTTACATTAAAGTAACAGAAACAATGAAAAAAAAGAATCAGAGACACACTCGTTTACATATTCATGAGTGCCATAAAAACCCTAACCTAAAAGTCATAATACATAAATACAAGACCAGGTGTAGACCTGTGTAGGCCCTGTTCTTGCTGCTTCAGTTTCTGTGAGTTCATATGAACTTTGGTCAGCTGATTTAGAGAGCCTTGTTATCCTGGTGCTTCCATCCCCTCAGATTATTACAATCTTTCTGCTTCCTCCTCTGTAGGGTTCCCTGATCTCTGAGGAGAGAAATTTAATGAAGCATCCTATTTAGGGCTAAGTGACCCTCTCTCTCTCTCTCTCTCTCTCTCTCTCTCTCTCTCTCTCTCTCTCTCTCTCTCTCTCTCTCTCTCTCATATATATATATATATATATATATATATATATATATATATCAAGTATATATCTGACTGTGGGTCTCTTCATTTGCTCCCATCTGATGCAAGAGAAAGCTTCTCTAATAATGACTAACCAGGCACTGATATGAGTATCAAAGAATATATTAGGAGTCACATTTTTTCTATGACTTCTGAATAACTTAGTAATTTTTATTTAGAAACAAACATTTTACATATCAATCTCCCCTTCCTCTCCCTCCCATTCTCCCATGACCTTCCAATGCCCCAAATCTACCCCCCATCCACTCCCTAAGGATAGTGAGACCTTCCATTAGGGATCATCAAAGTCTGTCACATCATTTGAGGGAGGACCTAGGCCCTCTTCCATGTATCCAGGCTGAAATAGTATCCCTCAATAAGGAATGGGCTCCCAAAGTCCATTTGTGCACTAGGGACGAGCAATGATTCTACTGTTGGAGGTTGCATAAACACCCCAGGCCTCCTAACTGGCACCCATATACAGAGAGGGCTAGGTTTCATCCAATGCTGGTTCCCTAGCTCTACCACTGGGGTTCCAGTGCTCTCATTGGGTCAAGTCAGTCAGCTGTTTCTGTAGGTTTCTTCAGTATGGTCTTGACTCCTTTGCTCATCCCTCCTCCCTCTCTACAACAGGATTCCAGAAATATGGCTCAGTGCTTAGCTGTGGTTGCCTGCTTCTGCTTCCATCAGCTACTGAATGAAGGCTCTAGGATTGCAAAGGGGTCACGACCTGGCTAGTGAAACCCAGAGAAACAGCTGCCCTGAACAAGTGGGAGCTCTTGGACCCCTGCGTGATGGCTTGGAGACAGACCAGCATGGGACTGATCCAGACCCCCTAAATGTGGGTGCAAATGAGGAGGCCTGCACAATCTGTGGGGCCTTGGGCGGTAGATTGGTGTCTGTTCCAGGCATACAGATGGACTTTGGGTGCCCCTCCCACAGTGAGGGAGGCTCTCTCAGCCTGATCTCTTGGGGAAGGACCTGAGCCCTGCCCTGGACAAAATGGCAGACTCTGGGGATTCCCCATGGATGGTCTCATCCTCCCTGGGGAATGGAGTGGGGATTGGGTGGGGTCCTGGGGAAGCTGGTAAGGGTGCAGTGGAGGAGGGGAGGGAGAGGGAGAGTGAGCTGGGATTGAAATGTGAAGCAAACTTGAAATAAAAAACGGTAGTCATCAATCTCATTATAGTGGAAGGGCATCAAAGGCAGCCTCTGACCACTGCCTAGATTCTTAATTGAGGTCATCTTTATGGATCTCTGAACATTTTCCTACTGCCTGATTTCTCTTTAAATCTATACTGGCTCGCTCTACTAAGCCTCTATTAAGGTATCTCTTTTCTTGCTCTCCTCTGTTCCTCCCCTGACTCAGTCTTCCTGATCCCTCTTGTTCTCCTCCCACCTCCTCTCCATTTCTCTTTTCAATACATCCCTCCTCACCATGCTCCCAATTTGCTCAGGAGTTCTAGTCCCTCTCTCCTTCTTCTGGGACCATGTATTTCTCTCATAGGGTCCTCCTTATTTATTAGTTTCTCCAGTGGTATGGGTTGTAGGCTGGTAGTCCTTTTTTATGTCTAATATTCATATATGAGTGAGTAAATGCCATGCTTGTCTTTCTATGACGAGGTGACCTCACTGAGGATTTAACTTCCAGTTAGATCCATTTGCTGTGAATTTCAAGATTTCGTTTTTCCCACTGAGTAATAATCCATTGTGTAAATGTACCACAGTTTCTCACTCCATTCTTTGGTTGAGGGGCATCTAGGTTGCTTCCAGGTTCTGGCTACTACAAACATTGTTGCTATGAACATAGTTGAGCAGATGCCCTTGTTTTATGAATGTACATCCTTTGGGTATATGCCTAAGAATGGAATGCCAGATCTTGAGGTAAACTGATTCCCATTTTCGTGAGAAACTGCTATGCTGATTTTCTAAGTGGCTGCACCAGTTTGCACTCCCACCAGCAATGGAGGACTGCTCCACTTTCTATACATCCTCTCCAGCATAGACTGGCATTGGTGTCTTTGGTGTTAGCTATTTTGACAGGAGCAAGATAGTATCTCACAGTCATTTTTATTTTAATTTTCCTGATGGCTAAGGATGTTAAGCACTTTCTTAAGTGTCTTTTAGCCATTTTAGATTACTCTATTGAGAATTTTCTATTTAGTTCTGTGCTCTGATGGGGAAAGTCCTGTGTATATGTCAATAAAGCACTGTTGGCCAATAGAGAACCAAGATACGTGGGACTAGGAGTCCAGGAGGACTCTGGGAAGGAGAAACACAGAGAGTCAAGATGTAACGCCATGGGGTAGGAAGCCCGGAAACTTCTCTGGTAAGAAACATACTTAGATTAACAATTATGGGGTAATTACTTAAGTCAGAGCTAGGCAGTAAGAAACAAGCAAGGCCAACAGCTTCATAATTAATATAGTATCCTGTGTGTTTATTTGGGACTGATGCGGCTCTGGAACCAGGCTGGCGGGAAGGCTTCCATTTACAGTGCTCAAATTTTTAATTGGATTATTTGCTGTTTTGGAGACTTGCTTCTTGAGTTCTTTATGTATTTTGGAGATCAGCCCTCTGTCAGATGTGGAGTTGGTGAAAATCCTTTCACATTCTGTGAACTGCCTTTTTGTCTTGTTGACTCTTTCTTACAGAAGATTCTCAGTTTCAGGAGGTACCATTTATTAATTGTCAATCTCAGTGTCTGTGATATTGGTGTTATGTTCAGGGAGTGGTCTTCTGTACCAATTTGTTCAAAGGTACCTTGCACTTTATCTTCTAAGAGGTTCCATGTGACTATATTTATGTTTTAGACTTACGTTTTGTCCATTGTGATAGGCAAGGATCTACATGCAGTCTTCTATGTGTCAGCATCCAGTTATAACAGCACCATTTGTTGAAGATGATTTCTTTTTTCCATTGCATAATTTTAGCTTCTCTGTCAAAAATCAGGTGTTCATATATGTGTGAGTTAATATCTGGATCTAAAAATGGCTTCAGGTGGTCTACCTGTCTATTTTGTGCCAATATCAAGCTGTTTTCAGTACTATAATAGAGCTGGAAATCAGGGATGGTGATGCCTCAGGAAGTTTCTTTATTGTACAGGGTTGGTTTTGCGATCCTGGGTTTCTTGTTTTTCCATATAAAGTTGATAATTGTTCTTTCAAGGTCTGTGAAGAATTATGCCAGTATTTTAATGGAGATTGCACTGAATCTGTAGACTGCTTTTGACAAGATTGCCATTTTTACCATGTTGATCCTACCTGTCCAAGAGCATGGGAGATCTTTCCATTTTTTTGGTATCTTCTTTAATTTCTTTCTTTAAAGACTTGAAGTTCTTGTGATACAGGTCTTTCCCTTTTTTGGTTAGTGTTACCACAAGATATTTTATGGTTTTTTTTGTGTGACTGCTGTAAAGGGTGATGTTTCTCTGATTTCTTCAGCACATTTATCTTCTGCATATAGTAAGAATACTGATTTTTTTTACTTAATCTTCTATCCTGCCACTTGGTTGAAAGTGTTTTTCAGCTATAGGAGTTGCCTGGTAGAGTTTTTGGGTCACTTATGTAAACTATCATATCATCTGCAAATAGTGAAAGTTTGACTTCTTGATTTCCAATTTGTATCCCCCTGATCTCCTTTTGTTGTCTTACTGCTCTAAATAGAACTTCAAGTAAAATAATGAAGAGATATGGAGAGAGTGGAAAGTCTTGTGATGTTCCTGATTCTGAGGAATTACATTGAGTTTCTCTCCATTTAGTTTTGATATTGGCTGTTGGTTTGCTGTACATTGTTTTTTATTATGTTTAAGTATGTTCTTGTTAATCCTGACCTCTCTAAGACCTTTGTCATGAAAGGGACATGGACTTTGTCAAAGGATTTCTCAGCATCTAGTGAGATGATGACGTGGTTTTTCTTTTGCACATTTTTTATGCGTTGGATTACATTGATGGATTTTTGTATGTTGAACCATCCCTGCATCCCTGGGATGAAACCTGCTTGATCATGGTTGACAATTTTTCTGATGTGTTCTTAGAATCTATTTGCAAGTATTCAATTGAGTATTGTGTATCAATGTTCTTGAGAGAGATTGGTCTCTAGCTTTCATTTTGTTTTGGTTTTTGTTGTCTCTTTGTGTGGCTAGGGCACCAAGGTAATTGTAGCCTTGGTAATTGACCCCCCTGCTTCTATTGTGTGGAACAGTTTAAAGAGTATTATTAATATTAGCTCTTCTTTTAATTTCCAGTAGAGTTCTGCACTGAAACCATCTGGCCCTGGGCTCTTTTTGGTTGGGAGAATTTGGATGACTGCTTCTATTTCATTAGGAGATATAGGTCTATTTAAATTGAGTGGGGTTTTATGAGTGATTTAAGTGTTAATAATGTTTCTTTTAGGAATGTGGATGCCTTTGTATTTGGGCATAGACTTCATCTTGAGGGACTTTTCCCATGATGAATATGAAATGACCTTCTTCGTCCCTTTTGATTGATTTTAGTTTGAATTCTAATTTGTTAGATATTAGGAGTGCTATACCAGCTTATATCTTGGGTCCATTTGATTCCTTGACTCTGAAGTAATGTCTGTGTTTGAAATTGAGGTGTATTTATTGTATGCAGCAGAAGGGATGGATTCTGTCTTTTTGTCCATTCTGTTAGCATGTGTGTTTTTAATAGGCAAGTTAAGACCATTGATACTGAGGGACGTTAATCACCATTAAGTGTTTACTCTTGTTTGTTTTGGATGTGTTGGTGGTGATGGTATTGTGTGTGGATTCCCTCTCCCCCTGTTTTTTCTTTTGGTGTTTGGTAAAGTGGGATTATCAATTGCCTATGTTTTTGAGAGTGTAGTCAACTTCCTTGGGTTGGAGTTTTCCTTCTAGTACTTTCTGTAGTGCTAGATTAGTGGATATATATTGTCTAAATCTACTCTTGTGGTGGAATATCTTGTTTTCTCCATCTACAGTGACTGAAAACTTTGCTAGATGTAGTAGTCTGTGCTGTTATCCATGGTCTCTTAATGTTTGTAGAATATTTGTTCACTTTCCTCTATACCTATCATTCTTAGGTTTGGCCTTTTCATAGTGTCCCATATTTCCTGGATATTTTGTATTAGGGATTTGTTGAACTTACTATTTTCTTTGGTCAATGACTCTATTTCTTCTAGTGTGTCTTCAACACCTGAGATTCTCTCTTCCATCTCTTGTATTCTATTGGTTATACTTACATCTGTTGTTTCTGATCATTTACCTAGTTTTTCTATTTCGAGAATTCCCTCATTCAGTGTTTTCTTTATTATTTCTATTTCAGCTTTCAAACCTTTAACTATTTTAATTGCTTCCTTCAGTTGATTGGTTGTTTTTTTCTTGGCTTTCCTTGTTTTCTTTAAGACGTTTGTTTATTTCTTGAATATTTTGGTTTGGTTTTTTTCCCTCTGTTTCCTGTACTTTTTGTTTTTTTTTCTGCCATGTATTAAAGGGATTTTCTTGTTTCCTCTTTGAGGGTCTCTATAATCTTCATAAAATTGTTTTATTGTCCTTATCTTCTGCTTCCTCTATGTTGGGATGTTTGGGTCTTGCTGTTACAGAGTCCCTAGATTCCGGTGGAGTCATATTGGTCTTTCTGATGTTGAATGTGTTCTTCTACTGTCATCTTCCCATCTCTTCTTCTAGTGGGTACAGGTGGGGGTCTCTCTCTCTGTCTTCCCTTGGGTTTAGGTGGGCCAAGATTTTGACGTCTGCAAATTTGGGTGGTCCAACCTCTCCTGGTGTTCTCACACGGAGGGTATAGAGGGCAAGACTGGGATGTGGACAGACTCCAGATGGTCTGGACTGCTGAGGAGGGTTTACTACATGCTGAGTAGACCCAGGAAGTTGCAAGAAGGTGATGGAGGGGGCTGGGCTCAAGCAGGACCCACACTCAACTCACATGGAGGGTGTAGGAGGGCCAAGACTGTGATGTGGGCAGACTGTAGTTGGTCTGCTCTGAAGAGGTGTCCACTACATGTGGACCAGACCCACGAAGCTCCAGGGAGGGGATACAGGCAGTTGGGCCTGAGTCAAACCCACACTCATCTCAAGCAGAGGGCATGGGGGGCCCAAGATTGAAGTATGGACAGACTCTGGATGGTCTGTTCTGCTGGAATGGGTCCACTACATGCAGAGTAGATGAGGGACATTCTAAGGAGGGAATGAGGAGAGTTGGACCTGAGTTGGGCCCATACTCACCTCAAACGGAGGTGGGGCAAGACAGTGATACAGGCAAATTCCGGATGGTCTGGGCTGCCAGAGTGGGTTTACTACAAGTAGAGGAGACCCAGGAAGCTCCAGGGAGGGGATGTGGGGAGTTGGGACTAAACAGAACCTACATTTATGTCAAGCAAAGGACATAGGGTGGTCAAGACCCTTTAGGAGTCTTTTATCAGTATTTTTTAAGGCCAGCAGTATTTGGTTTTACTGTAAGTCTGGTCCTTGGTCACAGAAGCAGTGTCAGGATAGGTTCTATCTGGTGAAGTGAGTCTTCAGTCATATCAGACATTGATTGCTCACGCCCACAACCTTTGTACCACCATTGCCTTAGCATATTTTACAGGCAGGGCAGCATTGCAGTTCAAAGGTTTCTGCTGCTGGGTATATGTAAATATTTCTGGTTTTTGTAGCCTACTGAGTTCCTTCCCATACCAAAGGCATTAAACCACAGGGGTGAAGGTTCTATGGAGACAGCAGTTCTTGCTCTCCTCGTTCAATTAGTATGTGAGTATGGTACTCAGCAATGGGTCCTTGACTGTCAATTTGTAGAGAGAACCCAATTTCATTGTCAGCAGAGTGGGTTGTCTAGTGATTTCCATGGGATCCCTTAGACCAACAACTCAATTGGATGTAACCAAGTCCTAGTACTGGAAACTTCATTCAGTGACAGGAAATGACCAGTTTCCTATTATTGGGACACCTCATTAGGATCATGATCATATATTTTAGGAAGTTTTCATAAGACCCTAAGTTCCAACTTTCTCTTTGTTTTACCTCTACATCCCCAAATGGTCCTCAGATTCTCAGCCACCTCATATCTAGTCCACCCATAAAATCTCTTCTGCTTCCCCATCCCAGTGAGATCCATGGATACTCCCAAGTACCCTCTGTACCTAACCTCTCTAGGTCTTCTGGCTGTAAGTTGGTTATCAATATTTCATGGCTAATGTCTATATATTGAAGATGAGGTCTAAATGAATTCACCAGATCCAAGATTAATGACAAATAGATGTTTATTGGGGAATCACTTATACAATTAAGAGTAAATAACTGCCAAAATCCATGCCCAAAGGGTGTAGCCACATCAACAAGTGTACTGACAAGACAAGATGCCACTACGATTATACTTTTGTCTAAAGAAGGTTTTTTTTGGGGGGGTCAGATTTTATTTTATTTTTATTTTTAAATTTAAATTAGAAACAAGGTTGCTTCACATATCAATTCCAGGTGCCACTCCCTTTCCCTCCCCCCCCACGTCATCCCACCAACATATCCAATATCACCTCATTTCCCCGAGGGAGGGTGAGGCCCTTCATGGGGGTGTGCATAGTCTGTCATTTCATCCAGGGCAGGACCTAGACTATCCCCAGGGAGCCCAAGATGAGACTGTGTCTCTCATTGTTGGAAGGACACCCAGAGTCCATTTGTATACCCTGGATAAATACTGATCTACTACCCAAGGCCCAATAGATTACCTAGGTCTCCTCATTGACACCCACATTCAGGGGGACGTGATCAGTGCCATGCTGGAATCCCAGCCATAAGTCTGGAATTCAAGAGCTAACCCATGTCAGGTCAGCTGTTTCTGGGGGTTAAACCAGCCCAGTCTTAACACCTTTGCTCATCAGTCCTCCCTCTCTGTCACTGGATTCCTTGAGTTCAGCTCAGTGTTTAGCTGTGGGAGTCTGCCTCTGCATCCAACAGCCATTGAATGAAGGTTGTGTTTCCCAGACTCTCTGGTCATGGGATTGTAGGCTGGCACTCTCCAGATCTATGTCTAAAATCCATATATGAGTGAGTACATACCATGTTTGTCTTTTTGTGATTGGGTTACCTCAATCAGGATGGTTTCTTCAAATGCTATCCATTTACCTGCGAATATCAAGATTCCGTTGTTTTTTCTGCTGAGTAATACTCCATTGTGTAAATGTACCACATTTTCTCTATCCACTCTTCAGTTGAGGGGCATCTAGATTGCTTCCAGGTTCTGGCTATTACAAATAATGCTGCTATGAACATAGTGGAGCAGATGCCCTTGTCGTATGAATTTGCCTCATTTGGATATATGCCTAAGAGTGGAATTACTGGGTCTTGTGGTAGATTGATTCCCATTTTCCTGAGGAATGTCCATACTGCTTTCCAAAGTGGCTGTATGAGTTGGCACTCCCACCAGCAGTAGAGGAGTATTCCCCTCTCTCCACATCCTCTCCAGCATAAATTGTCTTCGGTGTCTTTGATTTT
This sequence comes from Mesocricetus auratus, assembly GCF_017639785.1. Lineage (NCBI taxonomy): Eukaryota > Metazoa > Chordata > Mammalia > Rodentia > Cricetidae > Mesocricetus > Mesocricetus auratus. The sequence continues at coordinate 34,797,359 of NW_024429184.1, forward strand.
AGCCATTCTGACAGGAGTAAGATAGTATCTCAGAGTTGTTTTGATTTGCATTTCCCTGATGCCTAAGAATGTTGAGCACTTTCTTAAGTGTCTCTTGGCCATTATAGCCTCCTCTATTGAGAATTCTCTATTTATTTCTGTACCCCACCTTTTAATTGGATCCTTTAGTGTTTTGGAGACTTGCTTCTTGAGTTCTTTGTAAATTTTGGAGATTAGCCCTCTGTCAGATGTGGAGTTAGTGAATATCTTTTCCCATTCTGTGGACTGCCTTTTTGCCTTGTTGACTGTGTCCTTTGCCTTACAGAAGCTTTTTAGTTTCAGGAGGTCCCATTTGTTAATTGTCGATATCAGTGTTTGTGCCACTGGTGTTATGTTCAGGAAGTGGTCCCCTATACCAACTTGTTGAAGAGTATCTCCCACTTTCTCTTCTAAAAGTTTCAGTGTGGCTGGATTTATGTTGAGATCTTTGATCCATTTGAACTTAAGTTTTGTACAAGGCAGTAAACATGAATCTATCTGCAGTCTTCTGCATACCAGTACCCAGTTATGCCAGCACCATTTGTTGAAGATGCTTTCTTTTTTCCATTGTATAGTTTAAGCTTCTTTGTCAAAAGTCAAGTGTTTATAGGTGTGTGGGTTAAAATCAGGGTTTTCAATTTGGTTCCATTGGTCTACCTGCCTATTTTTGTGCCAATACCAAGGTGTTTTCAGGACTGTAGTTCGATAATAGAACTTGAAGTCAGGTATGGTGATGCCTCCTGAAGTTCCTTTATTGTATAGGGTTGTTTAGTGTATCCTGGGCCTTTTGTTTTTCCATATAAAGTTGATTATTGTTCTTTCCAGGTCCTTGAATAATTGTGAAGGAATTTTGATAGGGATTGCAATTAATCTGTAGACTGCTTTTGGCAAGATTGCCATTTTTATTATGATGATCCTACTAATCACTGAGAAGAATCAATGAAACAAAGAGTTGGTTCTTTGAGAAAATCAACAAAATAGACAAACCTGTGTCCACACTAACCAAAGACAGAGAGAGAGCATGCTAATTAACAAAATCACAAATGAAAAAGGGGATATTACAACGGACTCTGAGGAAATCCAGAGAATAATGAAGGCATACTTTGAAAATTTGTACTCCACAAAATTCGAAAATTTAAAGGAAATGGACAATTTCCTGGATAGATATCACTTGCCAAAACTAAATTAAGACCAGATAAACAATCTAAACAGACCTATAACCCATAATGAAATAGAAGCAGTCATCAAAAGTCTCCCAAACAAAAAAAGCCCAGGCCCAAATGGCTTCAGTACAGAATTCTACCAGAAATTCAAAGAAGAGCTAATTCCAATACTCCTCAAAGTATTCCACACAATATAAGCAGGAGGCTCACTGCCAAACTCTTTTTACGAGGCTACAATTACCGTGATACCCAAGCCACACAAAGACACAACTAAGAAAGAGAACTATAGACCAATTTCCCTCATGAACATCGATGCAAAAATACGCAATAAAATACTCACAAACCAGACTCAAGATAACATCAGAAAAATCATCCACCATGATCAAGTAGGCTTCATCCCAGGAATGCAGGGATGGTTCAACATTAGAAAATCTATCAATGTAATCCACCATATAAACAAACTGTGAAAGAAAAACCACATGATCATCTCACTAGATGCTGAAAAAAGCCTTTGACAAAATCCATCACCCCTTCATAATAAAGGTCCTAGATAGATCAGGGATAACAGGAACATACCTGGATATAATAAAAGCTATATACAGTAAACCAACAGCTAACATCAAACTAAATGGATAGAAACTCAAAGCAATTCCTCTAAAATCAGGAACAAGACAAGGCTGTCCACTCTCTCCATATCTTTTCAATATTGTACTTGAAGTTCTAGCTACAGCAATAAGACAACAAAAGGAGATAAAGGGGATACCAAATAGGAAAAGAAGAAGTCAAACTTTCACTATTTGCAGATTATATGATAGTTTACATAAGTGACCTGAAAAACTCCGCAAGGGAACTCCTAGGGCTGTACTCCACTTTTTAATTGGATCCTTTGGTATTTTTGAGACATACTTCTTGAGTTCTTTGTAAATTTTGGAGATCAGCCCTCTGTCAGATTTGGGGTTAGTGAATAAATTTTCCCATTCTGTGGCTGCCTTGTTGTCTTTCTGACAGTGTCCTTTGCCTTACAGAAGCTTCTCAGTTTCAGGAGGTCCCATGTATTAATTGTTGACCTCACTGTCTATGTTACTGGTGATAAGTTCAGGAAGCTATCTCCTGTACCAATTTGTTCAAGGGTACCACCCACTTTCTCTTCTAAGAGGTTCAGTGTGGCTGGATTTACGTTGAGGTCTTTGATTCATTTGGACATAAGTTTTGTGCATGGCAATAGACATGGATCTATCCACATTCTTCTACATGCCAGCATCCAGTTATGCCAGCAACATTTCTTGAAAACGCTTTCTTTTTTCCATTGTGTATTTTTAGCTTCTTTGCTGAAGATCAGATGTTCATACTTGTATGGGTTAATATCAGGGTGTTCAATTCGATTCGATTCGTCTACCTCTCCATTTTTGTGCCAATACCAAAATGCTTTCAGAATTACAGCTCTATAGTATAGCTTGAGGTCAGGGATGGTAATGGCTCCAGATGTTACTTTGTTGAGTAAGGTTGTTTTGCCTATCCTGGGTCTTTTGTTTTTCCATACAAAATTGATTATTGTTCTTTCAAGGTCTGTGAAGAATTGTGCTGGGAATTTAATGAGGATTACATTGAATCTGTGGATTGCTTTTGGCAGGATTGCCATTTTCAATACACTGATCCTACCTGTCCAAGAGCATGGGGGAATCTTTCCATTTTCTGAGGGCTTCTTTAATTTCTTTCTTTAAAGATTCAAAGTTCTTGTGATACAAGTCTTTCACTTCTTTGTTAGCATAACACCAAGGTATTTTATGTTATTTGTGGCAAATTATAAAGGGTGATGTTTCTCTGATTTCTTTCTCAGCCCTTTTATCATCTGTATATAGTAGGGCTACTGATTTTTTTGAGTTGATCCTGTAGCCTGCCACTTTGCTGAAGGGGTTAATCAGCTGTAAGACTTCCCTGATAGAGTTCTTTGGGTCATTTATGTAAAGTATCATATCATCTGCAAATAGTGAAAGTTTGACCTCTTCCTTCCCAATTTGTATCCCCTTTATCTCCTTTTGTTGTCGCATGGCTCTAGCTAGAACTTCAAGTACAATATTGAAAAGCTATGGAGAGAATGGACAGCCTTGTCTTATTCCTGATTTTAGTAGAATTGGGTTGAGTTTCTGTCCATTTAGTTTGATGTTGGCTGTTGGTTTGCTGTATATAGTTTTATTATGTTTAGGTATGTTCCTGTTATGCCAGATCTCTCCAAGACCTTTATCATGAAATGGTGTTGGGTTTTGTCAAAGGCTTTTTCAGCATCTAGTGAGAAGATCCTGCAATTTTTGTTTTCAGCTTGTTTATATGGTGGATTACATTAATGGATTTTCATATGTTGAGCCATCCCTGCATCCCTGGATTGTTTGAGTCATTCCTGGATCCAATTTGCCAATATATATTGAGTATATTTGCATCAGTATTCATAAGGGATATTGGTCTGAAGTTTTCTTTCTTAGTTGTGTCTTTGTGTGGGTTGGGGATTAAGGTTATTGAAACCTTGTAGAAAGAGTTTAGCAAAGACCCTTCTGCTTCTGTTGCATGGAATACTTTGAGAAGAATTAGTGTAAGCTGTTCTTTGAATTTCTGGTAGAATTCTGCACTGAGGCCATCTGGCCCTGGGCTTTTTTTGGTTGGGAGACTTTTGATGACTGCTTCTATTTCCAAAGGGGTTATAGGTCTATTTAAATTGCTTATCTGTTCTTGATTTAATTTTGGCAGGTGATAGCTATCCAAAAAAATTGTTCATTTCCTTTAAATTTTCGAATTTTGTGAAGTACAGGTTTTCAAAGATTATCTGAATTTCCTCAGAGTCCATTATTATGCCCCCTTTTCATTTCTGGTTTTGTTAATTTGCATGTTCACACTGTACTGTTTGGTAAGTTTGGACAAAGGTTTGTCTATCTTGTTTATTTTCTCAAAGAACCAACACTATGTTTCATTAATTCTTTCTATTATTTTCCTAGTTTCTACTTTATTGATTTCAGCCCTCAGTTTGATTATTTCCTGGCATCTACTCCTCCTGGGGGAGTTTGCTTCTTTCTGTTCCAGAACTTTCAGTTGTGCTTTTAATTCTCTAGTATAACTATTCTCCAGTTTCTTCATGTGGGCACTTAGTGCTATGAACTTCCCTCGTAGCACTGCATTCAAAGTGTACCATAGGTTTGTGTATATTGTGTCTTCATTCTCATTGAATTCTAAGAAGTCTTTAATTTCTTTTTTTTATTTCTTCTTTGACCCAGGAGTGGTGCAGTTGTGCATTATTAAATTTCCATGAGTTTGTAGGGTTTCTACAATTTGTGTTGTTGTTGAATTCTAATTTTAATGCATGGTGGTCTGATAAGATGCATGGAGTTATTCCAATTTTTTGTACCTGCTGAGGTTTGATATGTTGCCAAGTATGTGGTAGATTTTTTAGAAGGTTCCATGTGGTGGTGAGAAGAAGGTGTATTCTTTCGTGTTTGGATGGAATTTTGTATAGATATCTGTTAATCCCAATTGGGTCATAACTTCTATTAGACCCTTTGCTTCTTTGTTAAGTTTCTGTCTGGTATTCCTGTCTAGAGTTGAGAGTGGGGTGTTGAAGTTTCCCACTATAAGTGTGTGGGACTTTACATGTGATTTGAGTTTTAGTAATGTTTCTTTTACGAACGTGGATGCCTTTGCATTTGGGGGCATAGATGTTCAGAATTGAAACTTTATCTTAGTGGATTTCGCCTGTGATGAGTATGTAATGATCTCCTTCATCTCTTTTGATTGATTTTATTTTGAAGTCTAATTTGGTAGATATTAGGTTTGCTACCCCCACTTGTTTCTTGGGTCCATTTGATTGGAAAAAATTTTCCCAACCTTCAACTCTGAGGTAATGACTGTCTTTGAGGGTGAGGTATGTTTCTTCTATGCAATAGAAAGATGGGTTCTGTCTTCAAATCCATTCTGTTAGCCTGTGTCTTTTTATGGGTGAGTTAAGGCCATTAATATTGAGAGATACTAATGACCATTAATTGATCATTAATCTTTGATGTGGAATGGTTGCTGTTGTTGGAATTATGTTTGAAATTCCACCCCTTTATTCTTTTGACTGTTGGTAGAGTGGGATTCTCTAATGCCTATGTTTTTCTGGTTGTAGTTAATTTCCTTGGGTTGGAGTTTTTGTTCCAGAACTTTCTGTAGGGCTAGGTGAGTGGACATGTATTGTTTGAATCTAGTTTTGTTATGAAATATCTTGTTTTCTCCATCTATAGTGATTGAGAGCTTTGCCAGGTATAGTAGTCTGGGCTGGCATCCATGGTCTCTTAGTGTTGGTAGAATATCTATCTAGGACCTTCTGGCTTTCAGAGTTTCCATGGAGAAGTCAGGTGTAATTCTGATAGGTTTGCCTTTATATGTTACTTGGCCTTTTTCCTTAGCTGCTCTTAATATTCTTTCTGTATTCTGTATATTTGGGGTCTTGAATATTATGTGGCGATGGGACTTTTTTGTGGTCACTCTATTTTGCGTTCTGTAAGCTTCTGGTACCTTCATTGGTATGTCTTTCTTTAGGTTGGGAAAGTTTTCTTCTATGATGTTGTTGAATATGTTTTCTGCCCCCATTGAACTGGTTTTCTTCACCTTCTTCTATACCTATTATTCTTAGGTTTGGTCTTTTCATGGTGTCCCATATTTCCTGGATGTTTTGTCTTAGGGATTTGTTGGACTTAAGATTTCTTTGGTTGATGAATCAATTTCTCCTAGTGTATCTTCAACACCTGAGATTCTCTCTTCCATCTCTTGTATTCTGTTGGTAATGCTTGTATCTGTTGTACCTGACTGTTTTCCTAGCTTTTGTATTTCCAGCCTTCCTTCAGATTATGTTTTTTATTGTCTCTATTTCATTTTTCAACCCTTGCACTGTTTGAATTGTTTCTTACAATTTTCGGTTTATCTTTTCATCCATTTGTTACATTTTATGAACTTTTTTGGTTTGTTTTTCTTCCATTTCTTGTGTTTTTGGCATTGTTTTTTCTTCCATTCCTTGCATTTTGAGGGTTGTTTTTTCTTCCATTTCTTTGAGGGATTTTCCTATATCCTCTTTTAGGGCCTCTATCATTTTCATGAAGGTGGTTTTAAGGTCATTCTCTTCTGCTTCATTTGAATTGGAATGTTGGAGTCGTTCTGGTGTGGAGTCTCTAGAATCTGGTGGTGTCACATTTGTTTTTCTGTTGCTGGGTGTGTTTTTGTATGTCTCTTTCCCATCTCTTCTTCTAGTGGGTGCAGAAAGAGCCTCTTACTGGTCTGATGGTAAGGGGACCAGAGTTCTCTTTTGGTGGGTGCAAGCAAGTCCAATAATCTGGTAGTTCTTCTCTTCCTCTTCCTAGTTCTGGTCCCATGGGTGGATAAGAAGCCTGGCAATCTGGGGTGCGTAGTCTCCCACCAGGTCCCCTGGTCCCTTTGGTGGAAGAGAAGACCTGGGATCTGGGGTGTGTGGCTTCTGCCTGGATTGGAGGCTCTGTAGCAGTCCCTAGGCATTGGTCCCCTGGACCCGCTGGTCCCATGGTATGGTCCCTCTGGTCCCACTGGACCTGCTGCTTCCCTGGTCTCATTGGTGGAAGAGAAGACCTGGGATCTGGGGTTCTTGGCTCCCGCTGGAATGGGAGGCTCTGTGGGAGTCCCCAGGTACTGGAAGGCATGTCTGGATGTGAGGCCTTGTTTACTTGGACCCCCTGGTCCCTGGTCTCATTGGTGGAAGACAAGACCTGGGATCTGGGGTGCATGGTTCCTGCCAGGATGGAAAGCTCTGTCGAGAAATGCCTTCTTAGATCTGTAAAGAGTTGTGTTGAAATGACGATGGGAATTCCTTTGAATCCGTAGATTACTTTGATAGGATGGTTTTTTTTTACTATGTTAATCCTACTGATTCATGGGTGTGGAAGATCATTCCATCTACTCATAGCTTCTTCAATTTCTTTCTTCAGTGTCTCATTAATGTCTTATTTTCCTGACTTCTTTCTAAGTCCATTTGTCACTTATATATAAGAGGGTTGTGAGGTTTATGAATTAATTTTTTAAACAGCCATATTTCCTAAAGTCTTTATGTTGCTGAAGTTTTCTTTTATTGCCAGGTCCCACCACCCTTCTCAGCCCCAAATAAGTACACAAGGACATATTAATTAGTAAGTTGTTGGCCAATGCCTAGACTTCTTATTGTCTAGCTCTCTCTTAATTATTAACCCATTTCTATTGATCTGTGTATTTCCACATGGTCTTGGCTTACTGAAGAATGCCCGGACTTGTTACTCTTTTGTGGTCTACATGTAGTCTCATCTCTGGTGCGCTCTCCTGCCTCCCTTCCCAGAAGTATCTTCATCTCCTAGTCCCACCTATCTTCCTGCCGCATTGTCTGAACAGTATTTTATTCACCAACCAAAATGATAAATACATATACAGAAGGACATCTTCCATCACCTCTATCAGCTGTAATCATTTCCTGTGGAATTTTTTGGGTCCTTATATATAATATAATCACATCGTCTGAAAATAAAGATACTTTGATTTCTTCCTTTCCAATTTTTGTCCCATTGGTCTCTATCACTTGTCATATTGCTCTTCTATGTCTCCAAGTACTATATTTAATAGGTATGGAGAGAATGGAAAACTTGTCTTATTCCGAAGTTTAGTGGAATTCCTTTGAGTTTCTCTTCATTTAAGTTGATGTTGGCTATGGTCTTGTAAAGTACCTTTAATATATTGAGGTATGTCAGCTATTCCACAGCCTGACAAGTTATGTAACAGCAAGAAAAGACCCAAACACTCACTCAACAAGCACAAGTCCAGAAGCAACATTAATATCAGAATTACAGATACTCATATTCCAACTCAAAATGACAAACAACATGAAAAACCAGCAAGCAACCCTATTGTAATATTCCCTGAGAAAGGCAATTTAGCTGACGTACAAGACAATGAGTTAAAAATAGCACATATAGCACATATATATATATATATATATATATATATATATAAAATCTCCTAGGATCTCAAAGAGGTTATGAAAAAGTACCCATAGGAGGACCACAAAAACACACACCATAGAATGTTCCATCAAATGTTGCACATCCCACAAAAGTAGAAAACCTAAAAGAACTGGATAGAATTCTAGATATATATTACCTTCAAAAGTTAAACCAAGATGAAGCAAAAAAATGTTTAAGAGACCTATATCTAGTAAAATAGTAGCAGTAACTAAAAATGTTCCCTACTAAAAATGTGTCAGGGGGAATTGTGTTGAGGAGAGAATTCTCTCAAAGAAGAACTAACATCAATATCCCTTAAATTATACCATGAGATAGAAACTTAAAGAACACTTCCCAATTCATTTTATGAAGCCAGAAATTATGGTGATAAGTAAAAAAAATCAACCAAAGAAATCCCCTACCTACCAATACCTATTATGAACATGCATACAAAATCTCAACAAAATACTTGAAAATTGGATACGAGAACACACCAACTCTGTCTGGAAGTTCCACCAATCTCTCCTGCCTAGCTATTAACCATTCAGCTTTTTATTATACCAGGCACAGCAATACAGATTAATGTGTACAAATATCCCACAACAGCTAAATATTATCATTCATTGGGGGGGATCATAATAAGAGACTACCTTTTTTCTTAATTCGAGAAAGTATAAACTAGTCTACAGTGAAACCAAGTACACCTTGAGACTGGCAATTCATTATATCTCATTTATATAAGTAAAACTATTTTAAAGTTGTAAAGAAAATGATCTAGAAAAGTTACTAGTCAACAAAGCTCCCAGTGTCTTCTTACACAATCCTAGACTGTCTGAGATGCCAGAGCCCTGGCTTCTTATTTTACACAGTAAGCTTTGTGGAACCACAAGTAGGAAAGTAAATTTGGAGCTTCAGTTGGACTCAACTGTTCTCCACCCCACTGAATCTGTTTTCTTCTGACAAAAGTTTTACCATTGGACTACCAGAAAGATTACAGCTAATACATCTGTTAAGCATGGAGCCAGCACACAGCCTGATATCAATAGCTGTGATTATCACTCAGAAACTAGAGCCAGGGAAATGAAATGACTTGACCAAGATTTTTCTTCTTTTATAGCAATGTTCGTGGGTTGTGTCCTCATCTTAGGATTGTTCCTTTTTCTCCATGAGTTGTGATCCTTCTACAGTTTTTATGACACCAGACATTCTGCTTAATGACAGAAATAAAAATCAAGAGTAATACACATGGAAATTGTTCCAGTTGTAATAGCACAGAGTCTTAGAGGCACGGTGCAAAATTCTGCACTGCCACTAATCTGAGGAGCTAACTCACACTGCACTTAACACACTACACAAAACACAGGCTGCAGCTGGGATTCAGGTAGATTTAAGATCTATGGAAGATTATGTCATTGCTACGAATTCTTGGTCTGAAGTCCAAGAACGTTAAAGGACCCAAGTATAATAATTTAGAATTTAATATGCCCCCTCAAATCATGAGGAAACATTTATATATTTCCACTTTCTAACCTTTTTCAAATTCTTAAATACATAAATGACTCCCTTAAAATACTGTGAATAGGTGTTACTATCAGTAAGCTGATTTTAGAGGCAAGAATAAGTAAAAAAAAAAATTATGACGAAATCCTGTGGAACTGTAACTTGAATGGAAGGTTGGAACCCTTTCTGTTAACTACATGTGCAATGGAGTCAGGAAGCAGCTCAACCACTGTGTACTCTTGAATAAATCTGGTGGTGGTTTGAATGAAAATAGTTCCCATGGGCTCATAGATTCAAATACTTGGTCAGGAGAGAGTGGCACTATTTGAAAGGATTAGGAGTTGTGGCCTTGTTGAATGAAGTGTGTCACTGGGGGTGGGGGGGGCTCTGGGGTTTCAAAAAGCCCATGCCAAACTTGCTTATAGATCCAGATATGGAACTCTCAGCTATTTCTCCAGCACCATGTCTGCCTGCCTGCCACCATGCTCCTTCCATGATAATGGACTAAACCTCTGAAAATGTAAGGATGCCCACAATTTGATCCTTGCTTTCATAAGAGTTGCCTTGGTCATGGTATCCCTTCACAGCAATAGAACAGTAACTAGGACAACTGAGCTAGCACTTTGGTTTGGTTTTCAAGGTAGGCAGACAATGAGCTAAATCAAAATAAAAGCATTTAATATTTTTATTGTCCTAGCCCTCTAACCCTTTCTTAGACCTTAGTAAAACCTGCCCATGATGAGCCAGCATTGAATTAGGAGCTATTGATGGCTCTGAAGAACAACGGGCATCTTCAGTCTGAATCACACTTTTAGGTTTTTTAAACAACAAGGAAATTTTTTCTACGTATCTATTGCTTGTATAATGTGAACTCTTCAAGGAATAAGAAAGACAAACACCCACTAGATATGCTCTTTTGTTTGTTTGTTTGTTTGTTTAGGATACACAGTAAAATGAAAGCTTCAAATTCTTTTACAGAAAGGACAAATGAAAGATTAATGATTAATGTACAAAGACTGAAATAAAAACCCAGGGAATAAAACGTCACATGTTGCAAGAAGTAACAAGGGGGAAATAGATGGAGTGAGACTTGGTTCAGAGAGAAATAGCAACTGGGTTTGTTCGGTTTTTTTCTTGCTGTTTCTTTTTCTTTTCTTTTTTAATTGTAAACTTTCACTCAAACATGGAGATTTTCTTAAAAGTTATGAAAGTTAGAGGAAAACGGAATCTCCAAATAATCAGGTTCTTTTATAGCATTCACTTGCTCTAAGGAGGGGGAAAGGCAGAGAAGAAAGGAAGGCAGGGACAAGGAAACGAAGGAGGGAGGGAGGGAGGGAGGGAGGGAGGGAGGGAGGGAGGGAGGGAGGGAGGGAGGAGGAGGGAGGGAGGGAGGGAGGGAGGGAGGAAGATGTTAAGCAAGTCTCTCTTATCTGCACTTTGCTGTCCAGGTCCCAGAACTTCCCGTTTTCTTCCCACCCCCGTTGCTCCCATTCACACCATTACTCTTCTTTAAAACCCATCCCAGCTCTCCTCCAATATTTGTGTATACTTTTCCCTCCTTTTAACTAAGCCCCCTTTGAATTGCCTCCCTTTGTGTGTCTCCCGGCAGGGGGCAAGGTCTTTGCTCTCCTCTTTGGCCCGGTTTACCGAGGCTTGGGGTTTCACTGGGAGCTCTCTGGAGAACTGCACAAATTGCAGCAGGGCTTTGGTTGGAAGAGCCACTCCGCAGCCCCCGTGCTGTGCCTAAGTGCATCAAGGCCGTGTCAACTCCTTGATGCTGCCCCACGCTGTGAGCCTCCTTTGCACTGTGTCGTATGTCAGGATGGGTTTTCCCCACAATGCATTCTTTAGTTCACTGTCAGTGGAAAGAGAACAAATAATGTGCTCCTGTGGCAGACAAACATGTTACCTGCAAGGTCGGAGAGCTGGACACATTTCCCTCCTCCACAGTGAATTCCCTCAGCTGATGCTGTCTTTTCCTCCCCATTATTCTCCCGGCTTCCCTCTCCCTGCCCCTCCCCTGAGCAGCTCCTTTTGAAAGTTCTTGTGCCAGGTCAGAGCATTCATCCAGCGGGAAAATTTGTAAAATACGTATCAGTGAATTCATTGATCAACATTTTTATGCTAAATGTATTTGTTGACAAAATTATGACATAAGGTATTCTATGTTTTCTCTAAAAAGCTTCATCACGAAATTTTCTGAGAAGTTGAAGATGACAAAGGCTTCCACAATCATCCCTAAATACATGAAAATGTCTATTTTAATTACCAATGCACTTAATTATCAGCTTACTATTTTTTAAATGAGCATAAAACACTTCGTCTGCTGTTTAAAACAATCAAATGCCAATTGTGTTGCCTTTAACTCTTTCTGAAAAAAAAAAAAGACAACAATCTTTTCCCTAATGGTTACATTTACTACCTGACTACAAGCAATCTGTTTTTCCAAACTATACAAAGGTGAGTATAAAAACAGAATTACTGGAACACAGGAAGAGGTAAGAGCTCTATCCTGCAGTCTGACTCTCCAGCAGAGGAATGCCAGCACAATTAACATTCACTGTGAGGGCTGCTAAAGCTCCTTTCACATACAGATACTTGATTTTAAAATAGCAGTGGCCCAGGCTTGAGACTAAAGTGCACCTGACAGTGACCAGGGCTTCACTCCTGTCTCCAGATGTTTCTTAGAAAAGTCCAGCAGATCTGCTAATTTCATTAACAGCAAAAATATCTTGTTGCCATACATCTGCATCTCTAGAACTTAGTCATCTACGTAATCAGCTATACTCTTTCCAGGTGATCTCTTCAAGTTCCTTAGCTATCCTTTAAAGGAAACAGCTGACTGCAACTGCAGCCACCTACGCAAGCCTGCAGGAAATCAAGCTAGTGAACATTTCAGTGTGAGATGAATGAGCTCCCACACATCATTGAAGACCCATATTGGTACTTGATGGTTTCTGCAAGAGAAAGACAGAGTCAATTTTCTTAAGAGTGTGACCCCTGGTAGGATGACTATGATCCAGTGAATGGTCCCACAACCATTGGTAAGTGAGCAATACAAATTGGACTTGGTGGACTATTTTCGAATGAACACACAAAGCTGAGAAATCTTGGGGAGCTGGAGGATGTATTTGGGAAGAATTAGGGGAGGAGGATGGGGTGTGAATATGATCAAAATATACTGTGTGAAATATTATATTGTATAAAATGAAAGATAAAAGATCAAACTAGGTATGAGTTATATGGCAGGTAGCAGAGAGCGCTCAAGCACACCTCCTGAAGAGTATCACCAGGAAATTGAAAGCAATTCATGATCTCAGGCCAATTCATTTTAATGAGATACGTAGATTTCTGCTTACTATATTAAAGTGTAAAATCAATTTCCTACACTTTGGTACAAAGCAGATTTTTGCAAAAATTTAGACTGAGCCAAATACATCAGAACATTTATCCAGAGAGTACCTGAACATAAAGACCACTCGTAAAACTACATACAAGTGGTATTCTTCATGCCAATGGAGGGAAATAGGGCAAAATACAAGCACTACCTAGGTACAATCATCTCTTTTCTATTCGTAAAACATGCAGATGAAGAATGTAGAATCATATATATTTATATGTGTACATTAATGTACACAGGAATGGCTTACTAGCAAAATAGAGGCAGATCCTGCATTACTGTAATACCAAATGGAGGATGAAAATGCTGGCAAATGTTAAAATAAAACAATTCACATTTGCAGGTTGTGCTGACTGAGTCATTCTGAAGGAGGTTACCATAAGATATTCTACATTAAGTCATTTAGATATTTACACTATATACAAATTGAAAATTGATATTTTCCCTGTAAAATGAGCCCCACTTTGAGAATCTTGCCTTCTTTGCTTTCTGTCTTATCACTCTCGATGTCAACAATGAGTGGTTGTTGCTATTCTAGTGAAAGCATTCTTTAAATATCTTGGTAGAATTTGTCCCACTGCAGCTTTCTCTCTCTCTCTCTCTTTAATTCTCTCTCTCCTTACACACACACACACACACACACATGCACGCACGCATGCACACATGCACATGCACACTTTACCAGTCCTCTAATCTGTAACAAGATACTCGAGCAATTATTTTATGATTCATGCTTCATGCTTGCTTATTAATAGTTGTGTTTCATTGCATGTTTCCAAATGTGAAGATATCATTTTACTAATGATAAAGATGAATTCAAATAATTCTTTTAAATAATTGTGTGTAAACAAACATAAAGAGTGTTCTCAACCATGGTGAGACCAACTCACCCTGATACTTTTGATACTACCATGACAAACAGGTGAGCCCTGTTAATTTTATTGATTTCTTCTAATTTCATCTTATTCAACTTCTTTTTTCTTTTCTTATCAAATACCTAAGTGTTTTACTTAATAAGCTTTTCTGGGGGTACTTTTAGATTATGTTAAACAGAACATGCATGGTTCCAATAATTACCCAAACTCTTGACTTCCCTATTATTAACATCTTACAATCTGTTTAGCACCTTTGTTACAATATCTATACATAGTTATGAGCTATCTAATTTCAATAGATTCCATTTGGGTCTTCTCTGTATTGTATTCTGAGGATCCCAATGTCCTTTTTTTTGCTATATTACTGTTATAATTTTTGTGTTATCTTTTCCCCTAACTAAGAGAAATACACTTCACAAAAAGTAACATTCCTCATATTGCAAGAATTCAGTAATCACTACTGTTTCTCTGTTTCTTTCAATGCCAGGGACCAGCTTGTTCAGAGTCACCCATCTAACTGATGTTACTGAGCACCTCTGTGCTTTTAAAGAGGTGTCGCCAAGAGCCTGCCTGCTTCCTAAGGCCAAACTCCTCAAAGCATAGTTGCTTCTCATAAACAAAATCCCTACACTTGCTTACATTTTTCCATTTTTTTACTTTATATTCATCTAGCAAAGATCTGGAGCAAAAGCATGATCCAAAGATGAGGAACTCATGTTTTAATAATATTCTAGGCAAGCCTCATTAAAAAAAATGAAGTGTAAAAACTTGCTACTGATAATAAGATACTAAAACAGCTGAAACATGGAAAATAAGAAACTATTATTTATAATCACTTTTTAGTCAAGGTCTCACAATCTATCTGAGACTGGCCTTAAAACCATAACCCTATGATAGCCTCCAGGGCACAGAAGCTGCAGGCATTCACCACCACTCCCAGGTATGATCATTTTTAATTTGATAAAAATTCACACAAGTTCTTTTTGAATAAGTGAAATATTTCTAAAATGTTTTTATGAGGTCAATGTATCTCACTCTCCTCTATTCTGAGATGTTTGGCTGTAATGCATGACAGATGCTTTGCACAAGCAAAGGACTCAAATGTAT
Organism: Mesocricetus auratus; assembly: GCF_017639785.1. Lineage (NCBI taxonomy): Eukaryota > Metazoa > Chordata > Mammalia > Rodentia > Cricetidae > Mesocricetus > Mesocricetus auratus. The sequence continues at coordinate 34,812,432 of NW_024429184.1, forward strand.
TGCTTATCTACTAAAACACATACAAATTTTTGACATAAACTCTGCTGCTTTTATCTGTATAAATCTTTATTTGCAATGACCAATGTTGATCTCCTCTGTACCTCCCTGTCTTGGTGTCAGACCATAATAATGTCACTTGATATTCTTGAAAAACAGCTACTAAATGTTGGTGATACTTACTGCTCCAATATACTAGAAATATTTGAGGAAATGCTTTGAAAATATAAAGGCTAGTATAATCACAAATTCTAGGGAATGCCACAGTGAGGCAGATATAAAATTCAGGGGTTTCTACACTTCTGCACCATTTCATGCATTAATTTAACTGGATCCAGAGCTCTTCCTATTTGGTTAACTGTTGAACTGAAAAATGTTATTATTTCCTGTTTCAACTGCTTAGATTAATTCTTATCTAGTCTACGCAGTTTGCAATCATAATGATCAAACTATGATTCTGGGATATATATCTGAGATACTTGGTGACAAAATGTTAGACTTCTGCTCAAATAAATAAAATAAGAGAGGAAATCAGAGTCTTCAAAAACATTTCCATCTCAGAAAATACCTAGATATATCAGTGTCTTCACAAAAGTACAAACTCCTCTGTTCTAATTTGGTTTCCTGTTGATGTAATAAAGACCATGACCAAAAGCAACTTGAGAAGGAAACGGTTTAATACAACTTATAGATCAGAATCAGTTATGAAGGGAAGTCGGGGTAAGAGCTAAAAGTCTGGGGGTGGGAACTGAAGCAGAGGACACGAAAGGAAGCTGCTTACTGGCTTGTTCTCCATTGCCTGCTCAGCCTGCTTTTTATAGAACCCAGGCATCAGCCCCAAGTGGGCTGCACCCTCCCAAGTCAATAATTAATCAATTATTGGCCTGAAGCTTGTCCCATGGACATGCTTCAGGCCAATAGGACAGAGACATTTTTCTAATTAAGATAATATCTTCCCATATGACCCTAGCTTATATCAGGTTTACAAAAGCTAGTCAGCACACTGACTGAAACAAACATTAAAAGCTGCTGAATTTAATAAACTGCATATACTAAGATTTGTGATCTATTACCATCAAGTAGTAGGAGTAGTATGAGCAAGACAGCCAACCATTGACTGAACACACCAATGACCCCAATACAGAGGCAAATGACTGCTATTGTTCAGAGAAAATCTCTATTTCCCATGTCTATTGCAAAAACAAACGCTGTGCACATATTGGGAACTTCTGTGCTGTTTCATTCTTCTTTACTACTGCACTGTGCTAAGAAAAGTATTGTATAGCATATGGCCAAATTGTGTAGGCACTGAATAGAACCTGATCTGTAAGCCATTTCAATGTCCTCTATGTCACTGTATTAGCCTAAGCCACTGGTCTTGCATGCCACTCACTCTATCTGCCATATTAATGCCTTTTATGTAATTTCTACTTCAGAAGTTTTTTCACTGGCCCCAGGGTATGGTGGTACACACCTTTGATCCCAACATTGAGAAGGCAGAGGCAGGAGGATCAATGTGATTTCAAGGCTAGTCTGGCATTCACAGTAGATTCCAGACCAGCCAGGGCTATATCATTAGACAAAAGACTACATAGTGAGATATTTTCTCCAAAAAAGCAAAGAAAATAAATTATTCTATGTGTGGAATAAGGAAATGAGAGATAATTCTTTCCTCTAATTTACATTATATAATATAAGATCTCCTCAAAGCAAAGGAATTTTGTTTTTGTTTGCTTTCCCTTCTATTCATTAAAAATTGTCATTATTATCTCATTGTCTTGGGGGTATTGTGTTTTCTAAAAGTCATAATTTCAGTCAGTGAATACTTGTCACTTCAGTACTGATGACATGCCTTTCTCCATGTCTTTTTTTTTAGATTTTTAAATTATTTTAATTTTAAATAGCTTGATTTATATGCCAATCCCAGTTCTCTCTAACTCTCCTCCTCCTGCACCCCCCACCAACACCTCCAGCCTGTTATCCCTGATCTCTCTAGGACCTTTATCATGAAGGGGTGCTGGATTTTGTCAGAGGCTTCTCAGTGTTTTCCTGGTTTCTACTTCATTGATTTCAGCCCTCAATTTGATTATTTCCTGGCGTCTGCTCCTCCTGGGGGAGTTTGCTTCTTTTTGTTCTAGAACATTCAACTGTGCTATTAATTCTCTAGTATGACTGTTCTCCAGTTTCTTCATGTGGGCACTTAGTGCTATGAACTTTCCTCTCAGCACTGCTTTCAAAGTGTCCCATAAATTTGCATGTGTTGTGTCTTCATTCTCATTGAATTCCAGGAAGTCTTTAATTTCTTTTTTTATTTCTTCCTTTACCCAGGGAGGGTGCAATTGTGCATTGTTCAATTTCCATGAGTTTGTAGGATTTCTGCGATTTGTGTTATTGTTGAATTCTAATTTTAATGCATGGTAGTCTGATAAGATACAGGGGGTTATTCCAATTTTTTTGTATCTGTGGAGATTTGCTATGTTTCCTATTATGTGGTCAATTTTAGAGAAGGTTCCATGTGGCACTGACAAGAAGGGAAATCCTTTTGTGTTTGGGTGGAATGTTCTATAGATGTCTGTTAAACCCAGTTGGGTCATAACTTCTATTAGTTCTTTTGTTTCTTTGTTAAGTTTCTGTCTGGAGGTCCTGTCTAGTGGCGAGAGAGGAGTGTTGAAGTCTCCTACTATTAGTGTGTGAGATTTTATGTGCAATTTGAGCTTCAGTAATGTTTCTTTCATGAATGTACGTGCCTTTGTATTTGGGTGGTAGATGTTTAAAATTGAGACTTCATCTTGATGGACTTTTCCTTTGATGAATATGAAATGTCCTTCTTCATCTCTTTTGATTGATTTTAATTTGAAGTCTACTTTGTTAGATATTAAGATTGTTATACCTGCTTGTTTCTTGGGCCTGTTTGCTTGGAAAATCTTTTCCCAACCCTTTACTCTGAGATAACGTCTGTCTTTGATGTTGAGATGTGTTTCTTGTATGGAGCAGAAGGATGGGTTGTGTCTTCGTATCTATTCTGCTAGTCTGTGTCTTTTTATAGGCAAGTTGAGGCCATTGACATTGAGGGATATTAATGGCCATTGATTGACGACTCTAGTTTGTGCTTGATTTATTGGTAGTGAAGTTATTTTGTATAGTTTCTCCTCCCTTTTTCTTTTGGTGTTTTGTAAAGTGGGATTATTTATTGTCTGTGTCTTTGTGAATGTAGTTATCTTCCTTGGATCTAGGTGTTCCTTCTAGCAATTTCTGTAGAGCTGGATTCATGGATATGTATTGTTTAAATCTGGCTTTGTCATGGAATATTTTGTTTTCTCCATCTATGGTAATTGAAAGCTTTGCTAGATATAATAGTTTGGGCTGGCACCCTTGTTCCCTTAGCATTTGTAGGACATCTGTCCAGGATCTCCTGGCTTTCATCGTTTCCATTGAGAAGTCAGGTGTAATTCGGATAGGTCTGCCTTTATATGTTACTTGGCCTTTTTCTTTAGCTGCTCTTAATATTTTCTCTTTATTCTGTAGATTTGTTGTTTTGATTATTATATGGCGAGGTGACTTCTTTTTCTGATGCAGCCTATTTGGTTTTTTGTAAGATTCTTGTATTTTCATAGGCATATCCTTCTTTAGGTTAGGGAAGTTTTCTTCTATGATTTTGTTGAATATGTTTTCTGTACCTTTGAGCTGTATTTCTTCACCTTCTTCTATACCTATTATTCTCAGGTTTGGCTTCTTCACGGTTTCCCATATTTCCTGGATATTTTGTGTTAGGGATTTGTTGGTTTTGAGATTTTCTTTGGTTGACGACTGTATATCCTCTAATGAGTCTTCAACACCTGAGATTCTCTATTCTATCTCTTGTATTCTATTGGTGATACTTGCAACTGTAGTTCCTGATTGTTTACCCAACTTTTCTATTTCCAGTATCCCCTCGTTCTGTGTTTTCTTTATTGTTTCTATTTCAGCTTTCAATCCTTCAACTTTTGAGTTGTTTCCTTCATTTGTATGGTTGTTTTTTCTTGGTACTCTTTAGCTTCTTTGAGAGATTTGTTTATTTCTTGAATTTTTCCCCCATTTCATGGATTTTTTGTTTGTTTTTTCTTCTATTTCTTTAAGGGATTTCCTTGTTTCTTCTTTGAGGGACTCTATCATCTTCATATAATAATTTTTAAGGTCTGTCTCCTCTGCTTCGTCTATGTAGTGCTTTTCAGGTCTTGCTGGCATTGGTTCCCTAGATTCTGGTGGAGTCATGTTGGTCTTTCTATTGCTGAGTGAGCACTTATTCTGTCTTCTTCCCGACTCTTCTTCCAGTGGGTGCTGGGGGGTCTTTCCATCTCCACTGGTCTCCTTCCTTTCTGAAGCTGAAGCTGGAGACACTGACACTGAAGCTTAAGCTGAAGCTGGGGTCGCCGGAGGTTGCGGCCTGGAAGGGCTGATGTCTTTCCTGTGTGGGCAGGTCTTCTGGATGCCAGAAGCAGCCCCTGGAAGCTCGAGGGGATGGGTGTTTGGCAGGGGATGGGGAGTATCCCCCTGGAGACCCAAGCTCACCTGAAGCTGGGATCACCAGAGTTTGGGGCCTGGAAGGGCCTCTCTCCATGTCTTAACATATGTGTGGGTTTCCTTGGAAGCATCATGGTAGGTATATCTATCTTAGTAGGCATCATGCCACCATCCTTTACTTTTATGTGGTAATTTTTTAATATTTCTGTGAGGTTTTCCTTACCAGAAATTCATTTTAAATATTTTGATACTCTTAGTTTTTGATATGAGAATCACACCCACATATTTCCCAAGTCTTAAGAAATTATCTGGGCTTCACACATGCAGCATGTCATGTGCATACCTACACACACAAACACACACACACACAATATAAATGTTAAAAATACATTTTAAAACAAATAAACAGAAACCTATCAAGAGGAGGCTGGGAGTCCAGGGAAGCAACTGTTCCTCCGGCAGCATCAGGTAAACAGGCAGGCTTCCCGGCAAGTGTTCCAGTACCTGCAGATCGCCTGGGAACTACACAGGGCTCCCAATCCAGGCAGGAGCCAAGCACCCCAGACTCCAGGTCTTCTCTCCCACCGAGACCAGGAAACCAGAGGAGGCTGAGAGTCCAGGAAAGCAGCTCTTCCTGCTGCAGCATCGGGTAAACAGGCCAGCTTTCCGGCCTGTGTTCCAGTGCCTGCAGATCGCCTGGGAACTGCACAGAGCTCCCAATCCCGGCAGGAGCCAAGCACCCCAGACTCCAGGTCTTCTCTCACGCCAATGAGACCAGGAAACCAGAGGAGCCAGGGAAACCAGGGGAGTAGCTGTTCCGGATCATGTACAACAGGACCCAGCATAGGGTCCAGGGGACCAGGTAGGAGGCTAAGCGCCCCAGATTCCTGTTCTTCTTCTCCACCCATGGGACCAGCATTTGGACAAGGAATAGAAGAACCACCAGATTATTGGACTTGCTAGCACCAACCAAAAAGGGAACTCTGGTCCCCAGACCAGTAAGGAGCTCTTTCTGCACCCACTAGAAGAAGAGATGGGAAAGAGACAATACAAAAACACACTCAGCAACAGAAAAACAAATATGACACCACCAGATTCTAGAGACTCCACACCAGCAAGACCCAAACATTCCAATGCGAACAAAGCAGAAGAGAACGACCTTAAAAGCACTTTCATGAAAATGATAGAGGCTCTAAAAGAGGATATAGGAAAATCCCTCAAAGAAAAGGAAGAAAACCCAAACCAAAAAATGCAAGAAATGGAAGAAAAAACAAACCAAAAAATGCAAGAATTGGAAGAAGAAACATAACAAAAAAGGCAGGAAATGGAAGAAGAAACAAAGCACAAAATGCAAGAAATGGAACAAAAAGCAAACCAAAAAATGCAAGAAATGGAAGAAAGAACAAACGAAAAAATTCATACAAGGCAACAAATGGACGAAAACATAAACAGAAAATTGCAAAAAGGAATGCAAACACTGCAAGGGTTGAAAACTGAAATAGAGACATAAAAAAAAACACAATCTGAAGAAAGGCAGAAAATAGAAAAGCTGGACAAACAGTCAGGCACTACTGATACAAGCATTACCAACAGAATAGAACAGATGGAAGAGAGAATCTCAAGTGTTGAAGATACACTAGGAGAAATGGATTTATCAACCAAAGAAAACCTTAAATCCAACAAATCCTTAACACAAAACATCCAGAAAATATGGGACACCATGAAAAGATCAAACCTAAGAATAATAGGTATAGAAGAAGGAGAAGAAATCCACCTCAAAGGGGCAGAAGGCATATTCAACAAAATCATAGAAGAAAACTTTCCCAACCTTAAGAAAGACATGACAATGAAGGTACAAGAAGCCTACAGAACACCAAATAGAGTGGACCACAAAAAAAAATCCCCTCGCCACATAATAATCAAGACCCCAAACATACAGAATAAAGAAAGAATATTAAGAGCAGCTAAAGAAAAATGTCAAATAACATATAAAGGCAGACCTATCAGAATTACACCTGATTTCTCCATGGAAACTCTGAAAGCCAGAAGGTCCTGGATAGATATTCTACCTACACTAAGAGACCATGGATGCCAGCCCAGACTACTATACCTGGCAAAGCTCTCAATCACTATAGACAGAGAAAACAAGATATTCCATGACAAAACTAGATTCAAGCAATATATGTCCACTAACCCAGCCCTACAGAAAATTTTGGAAGGAAAACTCCAACCCAAGGAAGCTAACTACAACCAGAAAAACATAGGGATCAGAGAATCCCTCTCTACCAACAGCCAAAAGAACAAAGGGGTGAAATTCCACACATAATTCCACCAACAACAACCATTGCAAATCGAAGAAGGATGAGCAATCAATGGTCATTAATATCCCTCAATATTAACGGCCTTAACTCACCCATAAAAAGACACAGACTAGCAGAATGGATTCGAAGACAGAACCCTTCCTTCTGCTGCATACAAGAAACACACCTCACCCTCAAAGACAGACATTACCTGAGAGTTAAAGGTTGAGAAAAAATTTTCAATCAAATGGACCCAAGAAACAAGCAGGGGTAGCAATCCAAATATCTAACAAACTGGACTTTAAAATAAAATCAATCAAAAGAGATGAAGGAGGTCATTACATACTCATCACAGGTGAAACCCACCAAGATGAAGTGTCTATCCTGAACACCTACACCCCAAATACAAAGGCATCCACATTCGTTAAAGAAACATTATTAGAACTTAAATCTCATCTAAAGCCCCACACAGTTATAGTGGGAGATTTCAACACATCACTCTCACCACTAGACAGGAATACCAGACAGAAACTCAACAAAGAAACAAAGGATCTAATAGAAGTAATGACCCAACTGGGATTAACAGATATGTATAGAACATTTCATCCACATAAAAAAAGAATATACCTTCTTCTCACCACCACATGGAACCTTCTCAAAAATCGACCACATACTTGGCAACATATCAAACCTCAGCAGCTACAAAAAAAATTGGAATAACTCCATGCATCTTATCAGACCACCATGCTTTAAAATAAGAATTCAACAACACAAATTGCAGAAACCCTACAAACTCATGGAAATTGAATAATGCTCAACTGCACCATCCCTGGGTCAAAGAGGAAATAAAACAAGAAATTAAAGACTTCCTCGAATTCAATGAGAATGAAGACACAACATACCCAAACCTATGGGACACTTTGAAAGCAGTGCTACGGAGGAAGTTCATAGCACTAAGTGCTCACATGAAGAAACAGGAAAACAGTTATACCAGAGAATTAACATCACAGCTAAAAGCTCTAGAACATAAAGAAGCAAACTCCCCCAGGAGGAGTAGACACCAGGAAATAATCAAATTTAGGGCTGAAATCAATAAAGTAGAAACCAGGAAAACAATACAAAGAATCAATGCAACGAAGAGTTGGTTCTTTGAGAAAATCAACAAGATAGACAAACCTTTGTCCAAACTTACCGAACAGCAGAAATGAAAAGGGGGACATAACAACAGACTCTGAGGAAATCCAGAGAATCATTAGGTCATACTTTGAAAACCTGTACTCCACAAAATTCAAAAATTTAAAGGAAATGGATGACTTCCTGCATAGATATCACTTGCCAAAACTAAATCAAGAACACATAAGCAATTTAAATAGACTTATAACCCCTATGAAAATAGAAGCAGTCATCAAAAGTCTCCCAACCAAAAAAAGTCCAGGTCCAGATGGCCTCAGTGCAGAATTCTACCAGAAAGTCAAAGAACAGATTATACCAATTCTTCTCAAAGTGTTCCACACAATAGAAGCAGAAGGGTCTTTGCCAAACTCTTTCTATGAGGCTTCAATAACCTTGATCCCCAAGCCACACAAAGATACAACTAAGAAAGGGAACTTCAGACCAATATCCCTCATGAACATTGATGCAAAAATACTCAATAAAATACTGGCAAATCGGATCCAAGAACACATCAAAACAATCATTCGCCACGATCAAGTAGGTTTCATCCCAGGGATGCAGGGATGGTTCAACATACGAAAATCCATCAACGTAATCCACCATATAAACAAGCTGAAAAACAAAAATCACATGATCATCTCACTAGATGCTTAAAAAGCCTTTGACAAAACCCAACACCATTTCATGTTAAAGGTCTTGGAGAGATCTGGGATAACAGGGACATACTTAAACATAATAAAAGCTATATACAGTAAACCAACAGCCAACATCTAACTAAATGGACAGGAACTCAATGCAATTCCTCTAAAATCAGGAACAAAACAAGGCTGTCCACTCTCTCCATACCTTTTCAACATGATACTTGAAATTCTAGCTATTGCCATACGACAACAAAGGGGGATCAAGGGGATACAAATTGGGAAGGAAGAGGTCAAACTTTCACTGTTTGCAGACGATATGATAGTTTACATCAATGACCCAAAGAACTCTACCAGGGAACTCTTACAGCTGATTAACACCTTCAGCAAAGTGGCAGGCTACAAGATGAACTCAAGAAAATCAGTAGCCCTCCTATATACAGATGATAAAAGGGCTGAAAAAGAAATCAGAGAAACATCACCCTTTACAATTGCCACAAACATGAAATACCTTGGGGTAACTCTAACCAAACAAGGGAAAGACCTGTATCGTAAGAACTTTGAATCTTTAAAGAAAGAAATTAAAGAAGCCCTCAGAAAATAGAAAGATCTCCCATGCTCTTGGATAGGTAGGATCAATGTAGTAAAAATGGCAATCCTGCCAAAAGCAATCTATAGATTCAATGCAATCCCCATTAAAATCCCAGCACAATTCTTCACAGACCTTGAAAGAACAATAATCAATTTTGTATGGAAAAACAAAAGACTCAGGATAGCCAAAACAACCCTGTTCAACAAGGCAACGTCCGGAGGCATCACCATCCCTGACCTCAAGCTCTATTATAGAGCTATAGTCCTGAAAACAGCTTGGTATTGGCACAAAAATAGACTGGTAGACCAATGGAATCGAATTGAAAACCCGGGCATTAACCCACACACGTACGAACATCTGATCTTTGACAAAGAAGCTAAAAATATGCAATGGAATAAAGAAAGCATCTTCAACAAATGGTGCTGGCATAACTGGAGACTGGCATGTAGAAGAATGCGGATCGATCCATGTTTATCGCCATGCACAAAACTTAAGTCCAAATGGATCAAAGACCTCAACATAAATCCAGCCACACTGAACCTCTTAGAAGAGAAAGTGGGTAATACCCTTGAACGAATTGGTACAGGAGACAGCTTCCTGAACATAACACCAGTAGCACAGACAGTGAGATCAACAATTAATAAATGGGACCTACTGAAACTGAGAAGCTTCTGCAAGGCAAAGGACACAGTCAGCAAGACAAAAAGGCAGCCCACAGAATGGGAAAAAATATTCACTAATCCCACATCTGACAGAGGGTTGATCTCCAAAATTTACAAAGAACTCAAGAAGCAAGTCTCCAAAACATCGAAGGACCCAATTAAAAAGTGGGCTGCAGAACAAAATAGAGAGTTTTCAATAGAGGAGTCTTAAATGGCTGAGAGGCACTTGAGAAAGTGCTCAACATCCTTAGCCATCCGGGAAATGCAAATCAAAACAACTCTGAGATACCATCTCACTCCTGTCAGAATGGCTAAAATCAAAAACACCAATGACAATTTATGCTGGAGAGGATGTGGTGAAAGGGGGACACTCCTCCATTGCTGGTGGGAGTGCCAACTGGTTCAGCCACTTTGGAAAGCAGTATGGAGATTCCTCAGAAAAATGGGAATAAACCTACCACAAGTCCCAGCAACTCCACTCTTAGGCATAGATCCAAAAGATGCCCATTCATACAACAAAGATGTCTGTTCCACTATGTTCATAGCAGCTTTATTTGTAATAGCCAGAACTTGGAAGCAACCTAGATGTCCCTCAACCGAAGAGTGGATAGAGAAAATGTGGTACATCTACACTGGAGTACTATTCAGCAGAAAAAAAATAATGGAATCATGAGATTGGCAGGCAAATGGATGACACTAGAAGAAACCATCCTGAGTGAGGTAACCCACTCACTGAGTGAGAAACATGGCATGTACTCTCTCATATATGGATTTTAGACATAGATCTGGGGAGTGCCAGCCTACAATCCTATGGCCAGAGAGTCTGGGAAACTGAAACTTCATTTAGTGGCTGATCGAAGAAGAGGCAGACTCCCTTAGTTTAGTACTGAGCTGAACTCAAGAAAGCCAGGAACAGAGAGGAAGGACTGATGATCAAAGGGATTAAGACTGGGCTGGTTTAACCCCCAGAAACAGCTGACCTGACAAGGGTTAACTCTTGAATCCCAGGCTGATGCCTGGGAATCCAGCATGGGACTGATCAAGACCCCCTGAATCTGGGTGTCAGTGAGGAGGCCTAGGTAATCTATTGAGCCTTGGGCAGCAGATCAGTACCCATCCCAAGTATACACACAGACTTTGGACTCCCATAGAACAATGTGAGGTGCACTCTCACCCTGAACTCTTGGGGAAGGGTCTAGGCCCTGCCCTATATGAAATGACAGACTATGGACACCCCCATAGAGGGCCTCACCCTCCCTGGGGGAATGAGGGGATAACGGGGGGGGGGGGGCTGGGGGAGGAGGGGAGGGAAAGGGAGAGGGACCTGGAACTGACTTGTGAAGCAACCTTGTTTCTTATCTAAATTTAAACTGGAAAATAAAAAAAAATAAAGGCTCAATCATACACTCATCGGTGGAGGTAGAGTTTCCATATGGTGACCACTATTTTTTTTTTTGGTTTTTCGAAAAAAAAAAAAAAGAAACCTATCTTCACAGCTCCTTTACAGATACAGCCGGTACAGTATCTGAAGAAAAGAAAATGCAAGATTGTTATTATGCCATCAGCCCTAAGGACATTTGCTCAACTCTGTTCACAGCAACATTATTCATAATAGCCAGATCTTGGAAATAACCTAGATGCACCTCAACAGAAAAATGGATAAAGAAAATATGGAACATTTACACAATGGAGTACCACTCAGCAGTAAGAAATAATGACATCCTAAAATTCACAGACAAATGGATAGAACTAGAAAAAACCATCCTGAATGAAGTAACCCAGAACCAGAAAGACAAATATAGTGTGTACTCACTCATTAGTGGATACCAGACATAAAGCAAAAGATACCCAGCCTACAAGTGACACCAGAGAAGCTAGAACCCTCTTCTAGAAACAGATGGAAGCAGATGCAGAAATCCACAACTAACCATCCGGCTAAGTTCATGGAATACAATCAAAGTGAGAGAAGAGCGATGATATGAACAAAGGAGTCAAGACCATGATGCGGAAACCAACAGAAACAGCTGACCTGAGCTAGTGAGACATTACTGACACTGATCTGACAAATGGGGAACCTGAATAAGACCAAACTTAATATAGGCGACAATGGTATAGCTGAAACAATATGTGAGGCTGCTGGCAGTGGGTCCAAGACCTAACACTAATCTAACATTAATGCACAAACTGACTTTGTGGAGCCCGTTCTATAGAGAGAGATACCTTGTTCAGCCTAGACACAGGGATGTGGGGAGTGGATGGAAAGATGCCTTGTCCCTACCTCAACAAGATGATGCAACCAACCTAGAAGACTTCCTAGAGGAGGCCTTACCCTCTCCAAAGAGCAGATGGGAGGTGGGGGTAACCAGAGAGATTGGAGGAGAGGAGGAAGGTAGAACTGGGATTGGAAAGTAAAAAATAAATTAATTTTAAAAATCAAAGCAAGGTAGAATTTATTTTTATTTATCTTTTAGCTCCTTGGCCAATAAATTATTGTCTTTATGGAAAAACAACAACTCTTCATAGAAAATTGCTTTAGTACTGGGGAGGCAGAGGCAGGCAGTTCTCTGAGTTCAAGGCCAACCTAATCTACAGAGAGTTCCAGGACAGCCAGGGATACACAGAGAAACCCTGTCTTGAGAAACAAAACAAACAAACAAAAAGTGTTCTAGCTCTCAGCAGCACACTCTGGAGCTCTGAGGAAGCCTTTCTTCTTTTGAGCAACCAATTCTTTCTTCTCAGCAAGGGATATTTGGAGACAGTTACATTTCTTCACTTCTCTCTTGTGCTTCTTTTCATAGGTCAGATCTTCTTGGACAGAAGCATGAGCTTCCATATGCATCCTTCCATATCTGGAGTCATGATATATTTTTTGTACCGAGAGAACTACTTCTTATAAGTTCTTACAACTTTGTCTTCCTCCATTAGGTAACTCATATAGTATACAACATTCTGACTCGTGCTATGCTTCCAATGTACTCCTGCATTGAACTTTCTTTCAAAATCATACTCAGGGAATCATTTGATACTATGAAGAGTAGACAAGTCTCCATCCACAACTCTCTTCAGAGTCCCCAAAATTTTATTGCCGTTTGCATTTTAGGCAAGGCCTACATCCAAGTAGTAGGCTGACCACCAATGCTTTGAATGTTGTACTCATTTCCAATAGCCTTCATTTAGCCTTCATAGATCTTGCCCATACCAAACCTATTAAGAAGCCTTCAGGCCAGCATTAGGCCAGTACAATAGCTGTCCCATAATTTGTCAGACCAACTTTTATACAGTATTTTGACAGTTCATGTGCATATAATGTGCAGACTATCATACCCCCTTCTATATAAGCATATGAAATCTGGCAAATGACATCTCTGTTAGATACAAGAACTATCATCCTGAACTTGGATGTGTTGTATTTACTGCTATCCTGGATCACAATTATTTCAAGCATATTAGTCAGTTTTGCCCTCTTGCCAACTTCTAAATCTCACTTGATATATCTTAAAGTAGGCCTTTCACAAACTCCATACTGTGGAATCACAATCTCAGCTTCTCATAGACCTGCAGGCATGTTTGTGCTGGGGAGAGAGAAAGACATGAACCTCTTCTTTATGAGGTGAGTAAAGAAAAAAACAACGTGTTCTGTGGGAGCTGAGAATGCTGGCAACAGGAAAGACTTATCAATAGACTTATTAAAAAGATGAACTCAGTATCAAACACGAGATTTTAATAAGCAGGACAATGAAGAAGTGACGTAAAGAAAGAAGAGAGAGAGGGAGAGAGGAAAGACAGAGGCAAAGAGACAGAGGACAAAGGGGAAAGAGAAAGGGAGGCAGACAGACAGAGGCAGAGATTGGGAAAATTGACTGAATCTATCTTGCTGTGCCAGGAAGATTAGTAGTTCATGGTCATTCTCTGCTACATAGCAAGTTCAGGTCACCCTAGGCTACAAGAGAACCTGTCTCAAAGAAAAATTGAGTAAGAGGAAAGAAAAGACATCTACTTTATCTACTTTCATAAAGTCCAAATGTTATCCAACAGTTACAGTTCTCTATGTTTCTGTCATATTAAAACTGCAAACTGAATATCATGTTGCTGTAGTTTAATTCTGCTTTACAATCCCGACCATTCCCTCTTATTTGTCTGATAACAAATCACAGTCTCTCCTCCTGAGCTTACCCATAGAGCTCACTGGAATATATATAACATACTTTAAGATGTTCTGTTACATTCCTAGCTTTCCCAAACAGGTGTCCTTGAGTCACAGTTGTAAAGAGAAGTGCTACTTCAGTTCCTTAATAGCTGTAATGGCATAAAACCTCTGAGTTTTACAAGATGACTAGGGAATGCATCAAACACATGTGAGGCTTTGCTGTATCTAATAAAGCATTTTATTTGAAGTCCTTCATAACTGTTTTACATGGATTTTATTCAGGAAAACTTCACATTGATAAGTATTATAGATACTTATTAGATGATAGATAGATAGATGATAGAAAATAGATTGATTAATGATAGATGATAGATACATAAACAGACAGACAATAGATAGATAGTAGATGGTAGGTAGATAGATGATAAATGGCAGATGGATGACAGGTAATAGAATAGACAATGGATAAATAGATGATTGATAACACACAACAAAGAGAGACTGTAGATAAATATAGATAATAGATAGATTGGAGATGATATATTGGCATGCATACATGTATCAGTGCATGATAAGAACATAGATATGAGATAGATATACACGCATACATATGTACATGTATACATATATAAATATGATTTATAAGTCATGCTTATGCTTCTGCAGAGGCAAAATGCTATTTCTTTGTTTAATTTAAGCAGCTGATGACCAGGACTCTCCAAAAGCTCTTTTTAGCATCCTTGTCTGGTCAATACAAATTCAGTACTTACATTTAAAAATAATTTAGCATAAGAAAAAGAAAATGCCTCTCTACACACTCTTGAGTTTAAAGTGGCAAAGGATAAAAAGTTTTGATAGCATTCTGGTTTTGAGAGATTGTCTATCAGAATGTCTATTTATTTCTCTTCTGTGGAAGTGCACTTGAAAAGTGAAATGTGAAACCCTACCCCAGTGTGAGATTAAAAGCAGAGGGAGGTTTTCCTATAACTAAAAAAGATCTACAAAGATACAGCAAGTAATGATGAGTTTTTGAAAATGATAAGATTGTAGCAATCAGATTCACTGCAAGAAATTGGCAAATTGTAAAAGCACCATATACCTGAAGGAGTTTTAGTAAGGCTCTAATTTTGCAGACTCTCCTCCCTCAGGAAATGGAAGAAGTAAGGGTGGCAGAAATGCCTTCCTTCTTTTGGAGCCCAGCACACCTTCTACATCATGAGATACAGGGGGTTGCAAAGGATAATGGTCATGGGACATAGGACAGGTGAGATACCTGCACTCACTTTTTGTCACTGCTTTAGAGACACAAATCCTGTTGGTTTTATTGAATGTAGTGACTGTTGGCTTGTTATGATCATTAACAGAGGTTGCAGAAGTGACTTCCTTCATTGGATGGATGGCTCACTCGGGAATGAGTTTCAGTTTCTAGGGCTCAGGCAGAGTGATAATATATTTAAAATGGAGGAAGGGAATATCTTCACAGGCAAATAAAACTTTGAAATCTCTCAAAGTTAATTGCAAATACAGGGAAACAACTCATGATACCTATAAACCAGAACATTGTACTGAATTGAAAGTATTTGTTTCTTTGTAACGAAATGGAATGACAATAAAATCCTAATAACTAGACAAGGATATATATATATATATATATATATATATAGAGAGAGAGAGAGAGAGAGAGAGAGAGAGAGAGAGTCTTGTAGGTCTGATTAGCCTCATCTCCACAAGTTTTTGTTATTTATTTGAGATTACATGTTGTAATCATGAAAGAACTTGACTTTAGAGGATATGAGAAAAAAATGATCTCTTTATTCTGACCACATACGATCTTTTTGCCCCAGAGCTAGTGAGAAAGTCCATTCTTCCAACCTTTGCTGTCGGACTGGGTATGTGACCAAAGAGCCATTTCCCAATATTCCACCTTGGGCCTTCCTGCTGCATGACCTTTATCATGTCCCGTGGTTGGCACCTTTACTTGTCCTTCCCACCTCAGCTCCCATCTGGAGTTTGGCTACTCATTCTCCAAGTCTGAGCTTACTTCTCCAGGAATACCTGCTATGCCTGATAGTGACAAAGCCGTGTACCTTCCTTAGAAAAAGCTGAAAGATGGTTTTCCCCTTTGCTACTGCTGCTATAACTCTTTATGCAATTATTTTCCCAAATGCTACTGTTGCCTGTGAGTTCTTCCATTTTATTCTTCTTAAAGAGAATACATAACTTGGTAAAATGTAAAGGGACCTTTAAACTTCATACCTCCGTTTGCTCTTTTCTCACAGTAGCCCACTATACTTTTTTAAGTTTGCTTATGCTTGTGCATTCTCTCTCCCTCCCTCCCTCCCTCCCTCCCTCCCTCCCTCCCTCCCTCCCTCCCTCCCTCCCTCCCTCTCTCTCTCTCTCTCTCTCTCTCTCTCTCTCTCTCTCTCTCTCTCTCTCTCTCTGTGTCTCATATCCCTAAACAAAATTTGAATTACAAATATCAGACTGTCCTGTTATCCCTGAGTTCTGTTCTGGGACCGTCACCAGTCATAGCTAGTACTTCTAGTCTCCCAGTTATGTCAGTGGAAACACAACAAAAATGCTCTTATTTCCATTGACCTTCATCCATTTTGATCTTTTCTTTCATTCATTCTAAGTAGTGGATTTTTTCCTCTCTTTGCCTATGTCTAAATATTTCCTTTAATTTGTTATGTGTGCTTTTCCTTTGCAAAGTAATCATTGCCACAGAGTATAATATAATTATGGCTAGCCATCGCCTATGCTCTGTTCAGGGATCTCTTTACCAAGTAGAATCGCATGCCACCTCAGCACCCGTGTCCACTGCTGCTTATACAGGAACAAGCTATACAGTCTTGCCGAGTTTCCCAGCATTTGCCTTTTCCAGAACAAATCATTCTCACAGACTGAAGGGTATACAGAAATTTGATAGCAATTCAGTCTGATAGGTAATGGAAGCAGCATTTTAGTCATGTGCAGGCAAGAAATAATTTAGAAACTGAATCTATCTTCAAAATGCAGAAATTGACTGAACTTTTAAAGGCGTATTCAATGGCTCCAGTTTTAAGGATTGAGTTGTAAGATACATTTGAACTGAGGCTTTGAAGTATTGACAACTCTTGCTATTCCAACTTTTGTGTGCTCTTTTCAGATGCTGTGTGGCGAAGAAAATGTGTTTCATGTAACTAAAATTAGTATAACACCCCTCCTTTACCTTTAGTTTTAATTATGAAAAATAGGATAGAAACCAAGGAATAAAAAGAGTGATGCTTTTAGTGGCAATGTCTCTTTCCTGCTCTTAAGTGATGGGCACTTGCTACCAGCTTTGCATGGATCATCTCCCTAATCTGTGAGTAAAACGATATTGGTACTATTATCATCCTCATTTTACAGATGAGTTAACAGGTGTTTTAAAAGGTTAAGTGACTTCCAAAAACCATGTAACCATTGTGATTATAGCATCAATTATAAGCAACCTCATCTGATGCCACGGGCTGAATAGATCTTAGAACCTTGGGGTCATATAAATTAAATAATATTTCTACGGTTCATCATGGGGAAATTGGTCTCCATTACCTTAACCTCTTTAAGATGTGAAAAACTTACATGTGTGCACATTTCAGCAGCCAATACAATTGTTAAAATGTTCCCAGAAGTTTTTGGTAGGACCAAACCATGGAAACAATAAACATGAATTTTAAACTGCTCTTATTTCTACCTACCACATGACTGTTGTAGTACCACTTATACTGCTGTATATTCACTGTACATAGTACTGGGTCTCATAAATATAACATCTTTAAAATATATCATGAATTTTTGCCATGTTCATCCATCTTCCATCCCTTTTCCTGTTCTGTCCCTCACCCACCCACACACTAGCTTTCTTCCTTCCTGTGGACATCATTCTGCATTCATGTATGGGGGACCTCATGTGCATGGTTTTAGGTATCTACAATAAATTTAGGATTGCCAAATGAGGAAAAACAATGCAGTAAGTGTCTGAGCCTTCCTTATCTCATTTAATGCAGTGGTGCCCGGTTTTACATGCAGTTCCCCGCAAATGACCCATTTCACTCTTCTTAGGTGAATAGATACCCATCACATATATACCCCGCTCAGTGGCTGATGGACACTAAGGTTAATTCCATGGCTTAGCTGTTGTTACAGTGCTGCAATAAAGATGAATTTCTCATGCTTCTTTGTGATGTGTTGACTTGAATTCTTCCTCAATATACCCATGAGTGGTGAAGCTGAGTCCTTGGTATATCTATTTTAAGTCTTGATTGTTTTTAGTCCTTTGCTTCTTCTTAGAAACCACCATGCTGATTTCTAGAATGGGTAGACTAATTTACATTCCTGCCAACACGGAATAAGCATTCACTGTCCCTGCATCTTTATCAGCATTTGTTGCAATTTTCATTGTGAGAGCCATTCTGTAAGGGTGGGGATGGAATTTCAGTGTACTTTAATTTACATTTTCCTGATGTCTACAAATACTGGATATTTTAAAATATACTTATTGGGCACTTGTACTGGAACTTTTATTGTGTTTTAAGACTTATTTTTATTTCTGATTGTATATGTGTGGTGTGTGTGTGTGTGTGTGTGTGTGTGTGTACATGTGACTGCACATACCCTCAAAGTACATAAAAGGTCTTTGCAAGAACAACTATTGATCTTAATTGATGAGATATCTTTCCAACCATTTGTATTTCATCTTTTGAGAAATTTTTATCCATTTCATCAGCCCATTAATTAACTGCATTATTTCATTTTCAGTGCTCAGTTTTGTTTTGAGATCTTTATATATTTTGGACACTACACTTCTGTCAGCAAAAGATTATAACTAGCAAATACTTTTCTCTGACTCTCTAAGCTACCCTTCCCTCATTTTTCCCCTTGCTATGCAGAAGAGTTTAGTTACATGAGGTCTCATTTGTCAGTTGTCAGCCTTATTTCCTGATTGGCTCAAGTCATGTTGAGAAAGTCCTTACTATCCTGAAGTGATTCTCCAATATTTTCCTCTAACAATTTCAAATTTCCTGGTGTTACATTATGCTCTTTGATTCATTTGAGCTAACTTTTGTGCAGGATTGAGTCAGATCTAGCTTCATTATTTTACATGTAGACATCCAGTTTCTTCTGCCCAGTGTTAAAGAGGCTGCCTGTCCTTCAATGTAGATATTTTTATGTATTTTCAAAATTCAGATGGTTATAGCTAAGTGAGTTTATATCTGGGTCTTCTCTTATAATCCATTGAGCTACATATTTCTTTTTATGCCAGTACCATACTATTTTTATTACTATGTCTTTGTAAAATAACTTGATATCAGGCATGATAATACTTCTAGCACCATTTGGTGAAGGAATGCATTGACTCTCTGATGTCTTCTGTGTTTTCATATGAACTTTAAAATTATTTTTTTCTATTTCTGTGAAGAATGCCATTGGTGTTTTAATGATGATTGCAACTAAATCTGTAATCTTTGGTAGGGCAGTCATTTTCACATGATTTTTTTCAATTCATTAGTTACAGGTCTTCTCTTCATCTATTTCACTATAGAAGTCTTTCAGTTACATAGTTAGATTTATTCCAAGATTATTAAGCAATTATGAATGGAATTTTCCTTGACTCTTCTTCAGAATGTTGTTATAAGTGTATAGGAAAGCTATTGGTTTTTGTGTGTTAATTCTTATTCTACTTTGATGAAAGTGTTTGTTAGACCTAAGAGTGTTCTGGAGGAATCTATAGGATCTCTTACTTGTAGAACCACGTATGCTACAAATATTACTTTCTTCTTGTTTCTTTTTGTTTCCTCTAAAGGCTCTAGCTAATATTTTAAGCAAGTAAAGGAGATGGACATCCATCTTAATCTGATTTTAGAAGAAATACTTTGAATTATTTTCCATTTAGTAAAACAATGCCTACAAGTTTGTCATACATAGAGCTTATGGTATTGAGTCTTGTTCCTTAAAATCCTGGCTTCTCCAGAGCTTTTATCTTTAAATGGTGCAAGACTCTGTCACTCGTCTTTTCTGCTTTTGTTGAGATGATTGTTTAGAATTTTTATATCTTCTTAAACTATATTCCTTTGGTTAATGTACAAGAACCTTTTCCTGATTCATTTTAGTTTGAAGTCTACTTTGTCATTCATTAATAGTTGCTTTCTATGTATATATTCTTGGCATAAATTCCCATCCTTTCAATATAAGACTAGCTTGTCTTCACTGCAGAGATGTATTTCTTAAGGACAACAGATATATAAGTCCTAGAGGGTTTCTTCTTTATTTTCTGAAAATTGATGTATATGAGTATTTTGCCTGTATATATATCTGTGAGTAATGTACATACAGTATCTAAGGAGGCCAGAAGAGGGCATCAGATCCTCTGTGACTAGAGTTACAGATGACTGCAAGTCACCCTGTATATGTTGAGAATTGAACCAAGGTACTCTGGAAGAACAGTCATTGCATCTGTTTTATGGAGGTGACTTTGAGCGTATCCAAACATCTTTATTGAGACATGTTTGATATGTAATAGGCTGTAGTGTTTTAAAATGTACAAATCAATTAGTTTGGTATCTTTATATTTTGAAATATAGCTGTTTATAATATTTCTTTTATTTTTAAGATTAAAATATTAATCACTACCCCTTTCCTCCTGCCAATTTATTAATCTATGTATTTTATTGGAAAATTAAGTCCATTAGAATTCAGCATTATTATTGAAAAGCCTTTGGTGGCTTTTTAGCTTTGGCATAGTCCTGGTCCTCATATGCTTACTTGCTGTCTCAATGTTGCTTGATCTTTCCCACGACCTCTGTGTGTGTGTGTGTGTGTGTGTGTGTGTGTGTGTGTGTGTGTGTAGGGTTCCTTCAAATACCTTCTGTACAGCTGGCTTAGTGATCATGAATTCCCTTAGTTTGTATTTATCATGGAAGGATCATTTTTTTTCCTTCAGTTTAAAAGGTACGTTTTCTGGGTAATTTAATCTGTGATAATTTAATATCTTCCATGGCTTGAAATACATAAGTACATGCCTTCCTGACTTTTCAAATTTCTGGTGTGAAATCTTCTGTTATTCCAGTGGGTTTGCTTTTATAGAAACATGGTGATTCTCTTTTACAGCTTCCAGGGTTCTATCTTTGTTTGGCAAGCTTGGTGTTTTCACTGTAATAGAACATAAAAAGAGTATTTTCAGGACAGAGGTCAGAGGTGAGCAGCAGGTCCCCATCTTAGATGTGATTTCCTCCTGCTCGCCCTCTCTCAGATCCCCTGGCTAGGGAACTCCAGCCAGGCCAACTTACCCCCCTCCCCAATGGACAACCAAGTGACCAGGAGTCTGAGAGAGAGCTGGCCCACTTCCACCCAAACTCAGGGCAGAGGACAGAGAGCAGAGGCCCAAGAGTATTGGATTAGCTTGCACCCACTGAAAGGGAACCCTGGTGGCCTACCCACCAGGAGAGGAAGAAACTCTTTCTACACCCACTGGAATAAGGGATGGAGAAAAAGCAATATAAGAACATACTCAGCAACAGAAACAAATATGAAACCACCAGAGTCTAGAGATTCTACACCAGTAAGACCTGAACACCCCAATGCAGACGAAGCAGAAGGGAATGACCTTAAAAACAACTTCATGAAAATGATAGAGGCCCTCAAAGAGGATGTGAGAAAATCCCTTAAAGAAATAGAAGAAAAAACAAACCAAATTTTTCAACAAATAGAAAAAAGGGAGGAAAACACAAAGCAAAAATAAAACACACAATTCAAACAATGCAAGGATTGAAAGCTGACATGGGAACAATAAAAAACCACAGTCTGTAGGAATGCTGGAAATTGAAAAACTGGGGAAACAGACAGGAACTGCAGATGCAAGCATACCCAACAGAACACAAGAGATGGAAGAGAGAATCTCAGGTGTTGAAGATACACTAGGAAAAATAGATTCATCAATCAAAGAAAATCTGAAGTCCAGCAAATCCCTAACAAAAAATATCCAGGAAATATGGGACACCATGAAAAGACCAAACCTAATAATAGTAGGTATAAAAGAAGGTGAAGAAAATCATTTCAAAGGCACAGAAATCATATTCATCAAAATCATAGAATAAAACTTTCCAAAACTAAAGAAAGACAAGCCAATGAAGGTACCAGAAGCTTACAGAACAGCAAATAGAGTGGATCACAAAAAAGTCCCCTTGCCACATAATAATCAAGACCCCAACCATACAAAATAAAGAAAGAATACTTAGAGCAGCTGAGGAAAAAGGTCAAATAACATATAAAGGTAAACCTATAAGAATTACACCTGACTTCTCCATGGAAACTCTGAAAGCCAGAAGGTCCCGGATAGATATTCTGTCAACACTAAGAGACCATGGATGCCAGCCCAGACTACTATACCTGGCAAAGCTCTCAACCACTATAGATGGAGAAAACAAGATATTCCATGACAAAAGAGATTTAAACAATATGTATCCAATAACCCAGACCTACAGAAAGTTCTGGAAGGAAAACTCCAGTCCAAAGAAGTTAACTACAACGAGAAAAACATAGGAAATAAATAATCCCACTTTACCAATACCCAAAAGAGAAAAGGAGTGGAAATCCACATACAATTCCACCAAGAACAGCCATTCCAAAACAAACAAGAACAAGCAACCAAAGGTCATTAATATGCCTCAATATTAATGGTCTTAACTCACCCATAAAAAGGCACAGGCTGACATAATGGATTCGAAGACATTCTGCTGCATACAGGAAACACTCCTCAGCCTCAAAGACAGACATTACCTCAGAGTTAAGGGTTGGGTAAAGATTTTCCAATAAAATGACCCCAAGAAACAACCAGGGGTACCAATCCTAATATCTAACAAACTAGACTTTAAACTGAAATCAATAAAAAGAGATGAAGGAGGTCATTTCATATTCATCACAGGAAAAATCCACCAGGATAAAGTCCTGATTCTGAACATCTATGCCCCAAATAAAAAGGCATCCACATTCTTAAAAGAAACATTATTAAAACCCAAACCACACATAAAACCTCACACACTAATAGTGGGAGACTTCAACACCGCACTGTCACCACTAGACAGGACTACAAGAGAGAAACTTAACAACAGAGGAACTAATAGAGGTTATGACCCAGTTGGGTTTGACAGACATCTATAGAATATTCCATCCAAACACAAAAGAACATTCATTCTTCTCAGCACCACACGGAACCTTCTCAAAAATTGACCACATAATTGGCTACATAGCAAACCTCAGCAGCTACAAAAAAGTTGGAATTACTCCATGTATCTTATCAGAATACTATGCTTTAAAGATAGAGTTCAACAACAACACAAACTGCAGGAACCCTACAAACTCATGGAAATTGAATAATGCACTATTGCACCATGCCTGGGTCAAAGAAGAAATAAAAAAAAAGAAATTAAAGACGTCCTAGAATTCAATGAGAATAAAGACACAACATATGCAAACTTGTGGGGCACTTTGAAAGCAGTGCTAAGAGGAAAGTGCAGAGCACTAAGTGCCAACATGAAGAAAATGGAGAATAGATACACTAGAGAACTAACAGCACAGCTGAAAGATCTAGAAGCAAACTCACCCAGGAGGAGTATATGCCAGGAAGTAATCAAATTGAGGGCAGAAATCAATATAGCAGAAACTAGGAAAACAATACAAAGAATCAATGTAACAAAGAGTTGGCTCTTTGAGAAAATCAACAAGATAGACAAACCTTTATCCTAACTCACTAAACGGCAGAATGTGAACATGCAAATTAACAAAATCAGAAATGACAAGGGGGTCATAACAACAGACCCTGAGTAAATCCAGAGAATCAACAGGTCATACATTGAAAACCTGTACTCCACAAAATTCGAAAATTTAAAGGAAATGGATGACTTTCTGCATAGATATCACCTGCCAAAATTAAATCAAGAACAGAAATGCAATTTAAATAGACCTATAACACCTAAGGAAATAAAAGCAGCCATCAAAAGTTTCTCAACAAAAAAAAGCCCAGTGCCAGATAGCGTCAGTGCAGAATTTTACCAGAAATTCAAAGAACACATTATACCAATTCACCTCAAAGTGTTCCATGCAATAGAAGCAGAAGGGTCTTTGCCAAACTCTTTCTATGAGGCTTCAATAACCTTGATCCCCAAGCCACACAAAGACACAACTAAGAAAGAGAACTTCGGACAAATATCCCTCATGAACACTGTTGCAAAAATACTCAATAAAATACTGGCAAATTGGATCCAAGAATGACAAAAAGGCAGCCCACAGGATGGGAAAAATATTCACTAATCCCACATCTGACAGAGGATTGATCTCCAAAATTTACAAAGAACTCAAGAAGCAAGTCTCCAAAACACCAAAGGATCCAGTTAAAAAGTGTGCTTCAGAACTAAATAGAGAATTTTCAATAGAGGAGTCTAAAATGGCTGAGAGGCACTTGAGAAAGTACTAAACATCCTTAGCCATCCGGGAAATGCAAATCAAAACAACTCTGAGATACCATCTCACTCCTGTCAGAATGGCTAAACTCAAAAACACAACAACAATTTATGCTGGAGAGGATGTGGTGAAAGGGGGACACTCCTCCATTGCTGGTGGGAGTGCCAACTTGTTCAGCCACTTTGGAAATCAGTATGGAGATTCCTCAGAAAAAATGGGAATAAACCTACCACAAGACCCAGCAACTCCACTCTTAGGCATAGATCCAAAAGATGCCCATTCATACAACAAGGATGTCTGTTCCACTATGTTCATAGCAGCATTATTTGTAATAGCCAGAACTTGGAAGAAACCTAGATGCCCCTCAACTGAAGAGTAAATAGAGAAAATGTGGTATATTTACACAATGGCAGAAAAAACAATGGAATCATGAGATTTGCATGCAAATGGATGACACTAGAAGAAACCATCCTGAGTGAGGTAACACAGTCGCAAAGAGAAACATGGCATGTATTCTCTCATATATGGATTTTAGACATAGATCTGGGGAATGCCAGCCTACAATCCCATGTCCAGCGAGTCTGGGAAACAGAAACTTCATTCAGTGGCTGATGGAAGAAGAGGCAGACTCCCATGGCTAAATACTGAGCTGAACTCAAGAAAGCCAGTAACAGAGAGGGAGGACTGATGACCAAAGGATTAAGACTGGGCTGGTGTAACCCCCAGAAACAGCTGACCTGACAAAGGTTAACTCTTGAATCCCAGGCATCAGCCTGGGAATCCAGCATGGGACTGATCACGATCCCCTGAATGTGGGTGTCAGTGAGGAGGCCTAGGTAATCTATTGAGCCTTGGGCAGTAGATCAGTACTCATCCCGAGTATACACACAGACTTTGGACTCCCATCCAACAATATGAGATGCACTCTCACCCTGAACTCTTGAGGGAGAGTCTCAGCCCTGCCCTGAATGAAATGACAGACTATGGACACCCCCATGGAGAGCCTCACCCTCCCTGGGGAAATGAGGGGATATTGGGGGGGGGTTCGGGGGAGGACATGGGAGGAGGGGAGGGAAATAGAGAGGGACCTGGAACTGACTTGTGAAGCAACCTTGTTTCTAATCTAAGTTTAAACTGAAAAATAAATAAAAAAGAAAAAGGACAGTATAGCACATACAATGATATTGATTAATGGGTGTAACAATATAAAAAAGGGAGAGTAACACTGGTGATAAGTATATATCAATGGATATAAAACCCAAGATGGAAAAGTAAATATAAAGGGGAACAGTAAAGAAGAAGAGAGAATACAGGTCTAGCTAAAGGTACAGTTGGAGGAGAAAGAGACAAAACAAAATGTGAAGAGGCAAGCTAAAACATTCCTAATACTTGGTAAAGTGAGACAAAGACAAGTTCTCCCCTAGCACCAGTTCAACCTACGCCCTGTTGGGAGACAGAGATAGGTGGAAAGACAAAGAAGAAACAGACAGAGGGCAGAAAACGGGAGTAGACAGAGACAAAGAAAAGGGGAAGGCAGACAAAGCTATACCATAAGATTAAATATTAACAAAGAGAATAGTAGAAGTACTTGAACTGCTCTATCGGATTGAATCAATCTGATGTAAACACTCAATAAATGTCCTATAATCTGAGAAAATAAAGGAGGTGAAGAGGAAATAAAACATAATTTTAACTTAAAATAAAGCTAGTAACAATAATAGCAAATGTACAAAATGAAAATAAAGACAACTAGGTTGATATCCCCTGAGGTTGTCACTCCATATGCGGTAGAGCAGAGACTGTCTCTATGTTGTCTTGCTTTCCTTCCCTTGGCCCAGACAACATGGACATTCCTGGACCTATCCATTGTCCTGACTCACAATTTTCCAGTCTAGATAGCCAGGTTCTGCAGGCCAGCTCTGAGTATACTTGCCAGATAGTTTCCCTGGGCTCACAGACTAGTCAGCGCAAACAGGAAACTTTGCTTCTAGATTCACCTATCTGCCAATTCAGCATGGTCTTTCCACAACAGCTTTCAGCTACTGCCCTGAAAAATCAAATTCTGGCAACAGAGAGTTTCCCTACCACTTGTATGTTATGGAGGCCGCAGGACTCCTATCAGGCTAAACCATAAGACTATTCATCAGTGAATCCATAGTTGGCTTTGTTTTCTGAGTCTCTGGTTTCACTTTTATCTCTGGTGCATGATGGCTATCTCTGTCCCCCTGCCTTCCCCTCCTCTCTTTGCCTCCCTCCCTTCACTCAACTGCTCTCAAATTTTTCTAGGAACGAATATACAGGGCATATTTCTGAGGATATCTTTAGTTTTTTCTCAATACATGTTTTATTTAAATTAGAACTATGCATGCTTCACATGTCAATCCCAGCTCCCTCTCCAACCCCTCCATCCTTGTCCCTCCACCCAGTCCTCAGCCCCCACCCAATCCCCATACCACACCCAATGGAGGGTGAGGCCCTTCATGGGGGGATCTCCGGAGTCTGTCATTTCATCCAAGGAAGGACTTAGGCCCTCCCCCCATGTGTCCAGGCTGAGAGAGCATCCCTCCATGTGGAGTACTCCCAAAGTTCATTTGTATGCCATGGTGAACATGAATCTCCTACTCAAGGACCCAGAGATTGCCGAGGCCTCCTCACTGACACTATATTCAGGGAGTCTGGATCAGTCCCCTGCTGGCATCTCAGCCATCAGTCTGGGGTTCAAGAGCTCCCCCTTGTCCAGTCAGCTGTCTTTGTGGGTTTCACAAGCATGGTCTTGATTGCTTGATCATCACTCCTCCATCTCTGTCACTGGGTTCCAGGAGTTCAGTTCAGTGTTTAGCTGTGGGTGTCTGCCTCTGCTTCCATCAGTCACTGGATGAAGGTTCTAGGATGGCATATAAGTTTGTCATCAAGCTTATATTCAGGGAGAGGATATTAAAGTAGTGTCTCTGCTGTTGCTTAGTTTGCCAGTTGGTGTTATACTTGTAGATCTCTGGAAATCTCACTAGTGTCAGCTCTCAACTCAAACCTATAATGATTCCATCTATTATGGTATCTCTCATCCTGCTCTCCTCTATTCTTACCCAGACTCAAACTTCCTGCTGTCCCATGTCCCCGTTCTGTCCCTCTTCTCCCTGTCTCTTTCTCCCAGCAACCTCTCTCCTCCGCTTCCCCCATGCTCCCAATCTGCTCAGGAGATTCTGTCCCATTCCCTTTCTCTGGAATTCCATGCATATCTCTCTTAGGATCCTTCCTGATTCCCAGATTCTCTGACAGTGGTATTGTAGACTGGCAATCCCCTGATCCATTCCTAAAATCCATATATGAGTGAGTACATACCATGCTTGTCATTTTGTGACTGGCTTACCTCACTCAGGATGGTTTCTGCTAGTGATATCCATTTGCCTGCGAATTTCAAGATTCCATTTTTTCCACTGAGTAGTACTCCATTGTGTAAATGTAACACATTTTCTCTATCCATTCTTCAGTTGAAGGGTATCTAGGTTGCTTCCAGGTTCTGGCTACTACAAATAATGCTGCTATGAACATAGTGGAACAGACATCCTTGTTGTATGAATGGGCATCTTTGGGGTATATGCCTAGGAGAGGAATTGCTGGGTCTTGTGGAAGACTGATTCCCATTTTTCTGAGGAATTTCCATACTGATTTCCAAAGTGGCTGTACAAGTTTTCACTCCTACCAGCAACGGATGAGTG
Organism: Mesocricetus auratus; assembly: GCF_017639785.1. Classification (NCBI taxonomy): domain Eukaryota; kingdom Metazoa; phylum Chordata; class Mammalia; order Rodentia; family Cricetidae; genus Mesocricetus; species Mesocricetus auratus. Next base: position 34,840,633 of record NW_024429184.1, read on the forward strand.
TTTCCCTTTCTCCACATCCTCTCCAGCATAAATTGTCATCAATGTTTTTTATTTTAGCTATTCTGACAGGAGTAAGATGATATCTCAGAGTTGTTTTGACTTGCATTTCCCAGATGATTAAGGATGTTGAGCATTTTCTTAAGTGTCTCTCAGCCATTTTAGTCTCCTCTATTAAGAATTCTCTATTTAGTTCAGTCACCCACTTTTTAATTGGATTCGTTTGTGCTTTGGAGACTTTTTTCTTGTGTTACTTGTAAATTTCGGAGATCAGCCTTCTGTCAGATGTGGGGTTAGTGAATATCTTTTCCCAATATGTGGAGTGCCTTTTTGTCTTATTGACTGTGTCATTTGCCCTACAGAAGCTTCTCAGTTTCAGGAGGTCCCATTAATTAATTGTTATGTTCAGGAAGTGTTCTCCTGTACCAATTTGTTCAAGGGTATCTCCCACTTTCTCTTCTAACAAGTTCAGTAAGGATGGATATATGTTGAGGTCTTTTATCCATTTGGACTTACATTTTTTGCATGGAAACAGACATGATCTGCAGTCTTCTACATGCCAACATCCAGTTATGCCAGCACCATTTGTTGAAGATGCTATCTTTTTCCATTGTAAAATTTTGGGTTTTTTTTGTCAAAAATCAGGTGTTCATAGGTTTGTGGATTAATCTCAGGGTGTTCAGTTCTATTCCATTGGTCTACCTGTCTATTTTTATGCCAATACCAAGCTGTTTTCAGGACTATAGCTCTCTAATAGAGTTTTAAGTGAGGGATGGTGATGCCTCCAGACATTGCTTTGTTGAGCAGGGATGTCTTGGCTATCCTGGGTCTTTGGTTTTTCCATGGAAAGTTGAGAATTGTTCTTTCAAGGTCTGTGAAGAATTGTGCTGGGATTTTGATGGGGATTGCTTTGAGTCTGTAGATTCTTTTTACCTATCCAAGAGCATGGAAGATCTTTCCATTTTCTGGTGTCTTCTTAAATTTCTTTTATTTTTATTTTCCAGTTTATTTTATTTTCCAGTTTAAATTTAGATAAGAGACAAGTTTGCTTCACAAGTCAGTTCCAGGTCCCTCTCCCTTTCCCTCCCGTCCTCCCGTGCCCTCCCCCCAATCACACCCCATTATCCCCTCATTCCCCCAGGGAGGGTGAGGCCCTCCATGGGGGTGACCATAGTCTGTCATTTCATAAAGGGCAGGGCCTAGACCCTTCCCCAAGAGTTCAGGGTGAGAGTGCACCTCACATTGTTCTATGGGAGTCCAAATTCTGTGTGTATGCTTGGGATGGGTACGGATCTGCTGCCCAAGGCTCAATAGATTACCTAGGCCTCCTAACTGACACCAGATTCAGGGGGTCTTGATCAGTCCCATGCTGGATTCCCAGGCATCAGCCTGGGATTCAAGAGTTAACCTTTGTCTGGTCAGCTGTTTCTGGGGCTTAAACCAGCCCAGTCTTAATCCCTTTGATCATCAGTCCTTCCTCTCTGTTACTGGCTTTCTTGAGTTCAGCTCAGTACTTAACCAAGGGAGACTGCCTCTTCTTTGATCAGCCACTAAATGAAGTTTCTGTTTCCCAGACTCTCTGGCCATAGGATTGTAGGCCGACACTCCCCAGATCTATGTCTAAAATCCATATATGAGAGAGTACATGCCATGTTTCTCACTCAGTGAGTGGGTTACCTCACTCAGGATGGTTTCTTCTAGTGTCATCCATTTGCCTGCGAATCTCATGATTCCATTACTTTTTTCTGCTGAATAGTACTCCATTGTGTAGATGTACCACATTTTCTCTATCCACTCTTCGGGTGAGGGACATCTAGGTTGCTTCCAAGTTCTGGCTATTACAAATAAAGCTGCTATGAACATAGTGGAACAGACATCTTTGTTGTATGAATGGGCATCTTTTGGATCTATGCCTAAGAGTAGAGTTGCTGGGTCTTGTGGTAGGTTTATTCCCATTTTTCTGAGGAATCTCCATACTGCTTTCCAAAGTGGCTGAACCAGTTGGCACTCCCACCAGCAATGGAGGAGTGTCCCCCTTTCACCACATCCTCTCCAGCATAAATTGTCATTGGTGTTTTTGATTTTAGCCATTCTGACAGGAGTGAGATGGTATCTCAGAGTTGTTTTGATTTGCATTTCCCGGATGGCTAAGGATGTTGAGCACTTTCTCAAGTGCCTCTCAGCCATTTAAGACTCCTCTATTGAAAACTCTCTATTTAGTTCTGCAGCCCACTTTTTAATTGGGTCATTTGACGTTTTGGAGACTTGCTTCTTGAGTTCTTTGTAAATTTTTGGAGATCAACCCTCTGTCAGATGTGGGATTAATAAATATTTTTTCCCATTCTGTGGGCTGCCTTTTTGTCTTGCTCACTGTGTCCTTTGCCTTACAGAAACTTCTCAGTTTCAGTAGGTCCCATTTATTAATTGTTGATCTCACTGTCTGTGCTACTGGTGTTAGGTTCAGGAAGCTGTCTCCTGTACCAATTTGTTCAAGGGTACGACCCACTTTCTCTTCTAAGAGGTTCAGTGTGGCTGGATTTATATTGAGGTCTTTGATCCATTTGGACTTAAGTTTTGTGCATGGCGATAAACATGGATCGATCCGCATTCTTCTACATGCCAGTCTCCAGTTATGCCAGCACCATTTGTTGGAGATGCTTTCTTTATTCCATTGTATTTTTTAGCTTCTTTGTCAAAGATCAGATGTTCGTATGTGTGTGGGTTAATACCCGGGTTTTCAATTCGATTCCATTGGTCTACCTGTCTAATTTTGTGCCAATAGCAAGCTGTTTTCAGGACTATAACTCTATAATAGAGCTTGAGGTCAGGGATGGTGATGCCTCCGGACGTTGCCTTGTTGAACAGGATTCTTTTGGCTATCCTGGGTCTTTTGTTTTTCCATACAAAATTGATTATTGTTCTTTCAAGGTCTGTGAAGAATTGTGCTGGGATTTTAATGGGGATTGCATTGAATCTATAGATTGCTTTTGGCAGGATTGCCATTTTTACTACATTGATCCTACCTATCCAAGAGCATGGGAGATCTTTCTATTTTCTGAGGGCTTCTTTAATTTCTTTCTTTAAAGATTCAAAGTTCTTACGATACAGGTCTTTCACTTGTTTGGTTAGCGTTACCCCAAGGTTTTTTATGTAGTTTGTAGCAATTGTAAAGGGTGATGTTTCTCTGATTTCTTTTTCAGCCCTTTTATCATCTGTATATAGCAGGGCTACTGATTTTCTTGAGTTGATCTTGTAGCCTGCCACTTTGCTGAAGGTGTTAATCAGCTGTAAGAGTTCCCTGGTGGAGTTCTTTGGGTCATTGATGTAAACTATCATATCATCTGCAAACTGAAAGTTTGACCTCTTCCTTCCCAATTTGTATCCCTTTGATCCCCCTTTGTTGTCGTATGGCAATAGCTAGAACTTCAAGTACCATGTTGAAAAGGTATGGAGAGAGTGGACAGCCTTGTTTTGTTCCTGATTTTAGAGGAATTGCGTTGAGTTTCTGTCCATTTAGTTTGATGTTGGCTGTTGGTTTACTGTATATAGCTTTTATTATGTTTAAGTATGTCCCTGTTATCCCAGATCTCTCCAAGACCTTTATCATGAAGTGGTGTTGGATTTTGTAAAAGGCTTTTTCAGCATCTAGTGAGATGATCATGTGATTTTTGTTTTTCTGCTTGTTTATATGGTGGATTACGTTGATGGATTTTCGTATGTTGAACCATCCCTGCATCCCTGGGATGAAACCTACTTGATCGTGGTGAATGATTGTTTTGATGTGTTCTTGGATCCGATTTGCCAGTATTTTATTGAGTATTTTTGCATCAATGTTCATGAGGGATATTGGTCTGAAGTTCTCTTTCTTAGATGTATCTTTGTGTGGCTTGGGGATCAAGGTTATTGAAGCCTCATAGAAAGAGTTTGGCAAAGACCCTTCTGCTTCTATTGTGTGGAACACTTTGAGAAGAATTGGTATAAGCTCTTCTTTGAATTTCTGGTAGAATTCTGCACTGAGGCCATCTGGACCTGGACTTTTTTTGGTTGGGAGACTTTTGATGACTGCTTCTATTTCCATAGGGGTTATAGGTCTATTTAAATTGCTTCTCTGTTCTTGATTTAGTTTTGGCAAGTGATAGCTATCCAGGAATTCATCCATTTCCTTTAAATTTTCGAATTTTGTGGAGTACAGGTTTTCAAATTATGACCTAATGATTCTCTGGATTTCCTCAGAGTCTGTTGTTATGTCCCCCTTTTCATTTCTGATTTTGTTAATTTGCGTGTTCACTCTCTGCTGTTTGGTAAGTTTGGACAAAGGTTTGTCTATCTTGTTGATTTTCTCAAAGAACCAACTCTTCGTTGCATTGATTCTTTGTATTGTTTTCCTGGTTTCTACTTCGTTGATTTCAGCCCTCAATTTGATTATTTCCTGGCATCTACTCCTCCGGGGGAGTTTGCTTCTTTGTGTTCTAGAGCTTTTAGCTGTGATGTTAATTCTCTGGTATAACTGTTTTCCTGTTTCTTCATGTGAGCACTTAGTGCTATGAACTTCCCCCGTAGCACTGCTTTCAAAGTGTCCCATAGGTTTGGGTATGTTGTGTCTTCATTCTCATTGAATTCGAGGAAGTCTTTAATTTCTTTTTTTATTTCCTCTTTGACCCAGGGATGGTGCAGTTGAGCATTATTCAATTTCCATGAGTTTGTAGGTTTTCTGCAATTTGTGTTGTTGTTGAATTCTAATTTTAAGGCATGGTGGTCTGATAAGATACATGGAGTTATTCCAATTTTTTTTGTAGCTGCTGAGGTTTGATATGTTGCCAAGTATGTGGTCGATTTTTGAGAAGGTTCCATGTGGTGGTGAGAAGAAGGTATATTCTTTTTTATTTGGATGAAATGTTCTATAGATATCTGTTAATCCCAGTTGGGTCATTACTTCTATTAGACCCTTTGCTTCTTTGTTGAGTTTCTGTCTGGTATTCTTGTCTAGTGGTGAGAGTGGTGTGTTGAAATCTCCCACTATAATTGTGTGGGGCTTTAGATGAGATTTAAGTTCTAATAATGTTTCTTTAACGAATGTGGATGCCTTTGTATTTGGGGCATAGATGTTCAGGATAGACACTTCATCTTGGTGGTTTTCACTTGTGATGAGTATGTAATGACCTCCTTCATCTCTTTTGATTGATTTTGTTTTAAAGTCTAATTTGTTAGATATTAGGATTGCTACCCCTGCTTGTTTCTTGGGTCCATTTGATTGAAAAAATTTTTCCCAACCTTTAACTCTCAAGTAATGTCTGTCTTTGAGGGTGAGGTGTGTTTCTTGTATGCAGCAGAAGGAAGGGTTCTGTCTTCGAATCCATTCTGCTAGTCTGTGTCTTTTTATGGGTGAGTTAAGGCCGTTAATATTGAGGGATATTAATGACCATTGATTGCTCATCCTTCTTCGATTTGCAATGGTTGTTGGTGGTGGAATTATGGGTGGAATTTCACCCCTTTGTTCTTTTGGCTGTTGGTAGAGAGGGATTCTCTAATGCTTATGTTTTTCTGGTTGTAGTTAGCTTCCTTGGGTTGGAGTTTTCCTTCCAAAATTTTCTGTAGGGCTGGGTTAGTGGACACATATTGGTTGAATCTAGTTTTGTCATGGAATATCTTGTTTTCTCCGTCTATAGTGATTGAGAGCTTTGCCGGGTATAGTAGTCTGGGCTGGCATCCATGGTCTCTTAGTGTAGGTAGAATATCTATCCAGGACCTTCTGGCTTTCAGAGTTTCCATGGAGAAATCAGGTGTAATTCTGATAGGTCTGCCTTTATATGTTACTTGACCTTTTTCCTTAGCTGCTCTTAATATTCTTTCTTTATTCTGTATGTTTGGGGTCTTGATTATTATGTGGCGAGGGGATTATTTTTTGTGGTCCACTCTATTTGGTGTTCTGTAGGCTTCTTGTACCTTCATTGGCATGTCTTTCTTAAGGTTGGGAAAGGTTTCTTCTATGATTTTGTTGAATATGCCTTCTGCCCCTTTGAGGTGGATTTCTTCTCCTTCTTCTATACCTATTATTCTTAGGATTGGTCTTTTCATGGTGTCCCATATTTTCTGGATGTTTTGTGTTAAGGATTTGTTGGATTTAAGGTTTTCTTTGGTTGATAAATCCATTTCTCCTAGTGTATATTCAACACTTGAGATTCTCTCTTCCATCTCTTCTATTCTGTTGGTAATGCTTGTATCGGTAGTGCCTGACTGTTTGTCCAGATTTTTTATTTTCTGCCTTTCTTCAGATTGTATTTTTTAATGTCTCTATTTCAGTTTTCAACCCTTGCCATGTTTGCATTGCTTCTTGCAATTTTCTGTTTATCTTTTCGTCCATTTGTTGCCTTTTATGAATTTTTTGGTTTGTTCTTTCTTCCATTTCTTGCATTTTTTGTTTGCTTTTTGTTCCATTTCTTGCAATTTGTGCTTTGTTTCTTCTTCCATTTCCTGCCTTTTTTGCTTTGTTTCTTCTTCCATTTTTTTCATTTTTGCTTTGTTTTTTCTACCATTTCTTGCATTTTTTGCTTCATTTCTTCTTCCATTTCCTGCCTTTTTTGGTTTAGGGCCTCTATCATTTTCATGAAAGTGCTTTTAAGGTTGTTCTCTTCTGCTTCATTCGCATTGGAATGTTGGTGTCTTGCTGGTGAGGAGTCTCTAGAATCTGGCGGTGTCATATTTGTTTTTCTGTTGCTGAGTGTGTTTTTGTATTGTCTCTTTCCCATCTCTTCTTCTTGGGGGTGCAGAAAGAGCCCCTTACTGGTCTGGGGACCAGAGTTCCCTTTTGGTGGGTGCTAGCAAGTCCAATAATCTGGTGGTTCTTCTATTCCTTGTCCAAATGCTGGTCCCGTGGGTGGAGAAGAAGAAGAGGAATCTGGGGTGCTTAGGCTCCTACCTGGTCCCCTGGACCCTATGCTGGGTCCTGTTGTACCTGATCCGGAACAGCTACTCCCCTGGACTCCCAGCCTCCTCTGGTTTCCTGGTCTCGTTGGTGGGAGAGAAGATCTGGAGTCTGGGGTGCTTGGCTCCTGCCGGGATTGGGAGCTCTGTGCAGTTCCCAGGCGATCTGCAGGCACTGGAACACAGGCCGGGAAGCCAGCCTGTTTACCTGATGCTGCTGGGAGGAACACCTGCTTCCCTGGACTCTCAGCCTCCTCTGGTTTCCTGGTCTCGTTGGTGGCAGAGAAGACCTGGAGTCTGGGGTGCTTGGCTCCTGCCGGGATTGGGAGCTCTGTGCAGTTCTCAGGTGATCTGCAGGCACTGGAACACAGGCCCAGAAGCCGGCCTGTTTACCTGATGCTGCCGGAGGAACACCTGCTTCCCTGGACTCCCAGCCTCTTCTCTTAAATTTCTTTCTTAAAGACTCAAAGTTCTTGTGATACAGGTCTTTCATTTATTTGGTTAGTGTTACCCCAAGGTATTTTATGTTGTTTGTGGCAATTGTAATGGGTGATGTTTCTCTGATTTCGTTCTCAGACCTTATATCGTCTGTATATAGTAGGTTTACTGATTTTCTTGCATTGATCTTGTATCTGCCACTTTGCTGAAGGTGTTTATCACCTGGTAGAGTTCCCTGGTAGAGTTCTTTGGGTCATTTATGTAAACTATCATATCATCTGCAAATAGTGAAAGTTTGACCTCTTCCTTTACAATTTGAATCCCCTTGATCTCCTTTGGTGTCATATTGCTCTAGCTGATATCTTTAGATTTAGCCTTGGTTCCTACCTTCTTCGATTGCATTTACCATTCAAAAAGGAACACACATGATTTGGGGAAGAGCTCTCCTTTCTTCCTCTTTTCTAATAAAATGTACATGCCTTCTTTAAGTTCTATTGTATCTCTGTTAGGTTTCTGTCCAGAGGTCTTGTCTAGTTGTGAGAGCAGAGTGTTTAAGTCTCCTAATACTACTGTGTGAGATTTTATGTGTGATTTGAGCTTTAGTAATGTTTCTTTTACAAATGTGGTTGCCTTTGTATTTGGGGCATAGATGTTCAGAATTGAGACCTCATCTTCATGGACTTTTCCTGTGATGAATATGAAATGTCCTTCTTCAAGTCTCTTGATTTATTTTAGTTTGAAGTCTAATTTATTGGATATAAGGATTGCTACACCAGCTTGTTTCTTTGGTCTGTTTGATTGGAAAATCTTTTCCAACCCTTTATTCTGAGGTAACATCTGTCTTTGACATAAATATGTGTTTCTTGTATGCAGCAGAAATATGGGTTCCATCTTTGTATCCATTCTGTTAGCCTGTGTCTTTTTACAGGTTGAGACCATTGCCACTGAAGGATATTATTGGCCAATGATTGATCATTCTAGTTTGTTTTGGATTTATTGTTGGTGGTATTATTGTGTGTATATGTCCTCCACACCTTTATTTTTCTTTTGGTGTTTGGTAAAGTGGGATTATTCATTTCCTATATGAGTATAGTTATCTTCGTTGGGTGGAAGTTTTCCTTCCAGTAATTTCTGTAGGGCTGGATTTGTGAATATACATTGTTTAAATCTGGTTTTTTTCATGGAATAACTTGTTTTCTTCTAACAGAAGTTATGACCCAATTGGGATTAACGGACATCTATAGAACACTCCATCCAAACACAAAAGAATGTGTCTTCTTCTCAGCTCCACATGGAACCTTTACTAAAATCAACCACATTATTGGAAATTTAGCAAACCTCTACAGATACAAAAATATTGGAATAACCCCCTGAATCTTATCAGACCACCATGCTTTAAAATCAGAATTCAACAACAACACAAATCACAGAAAACCTACAAACTCATGGAAATTGAACAGTGCCCAATTGCACCATCCATGGGTCAAGGAAGAAATTAAAGACTTCCTGGAATTCAATGAGAATGAAGACACAACATACCCAAACTTATGGGAAACTTCGAAAGCAGTCCTCAGAGGAAAGTTCATAGCACTAAGTGCCCACATGAATAAACTGGAAAATAGTCACACTAGAGAATTAACAGCACAACTGAAAGCTCTAGAAGAAAAAGAAGCAAACTCACCCTACAGGAGTAGATGCCACGGAAGAATCAAATTGAGAGCCGAAATAAACAAAGTAGAAACCAGGAAAACATTTCAAAGAATCAATGAAACAAAAAGTTGGTTCTTTGAGAAAATCAACAAGATAGACAAACCCTTATCCAAACTAATCAAAAGGCAGAGAGAGAGCATGCTAATTATCAAAATCAGAAATGAAAAGGGGATATAACAACAAACACTGAGGAAATCCAGAGAATCTTCAGATCATACTTTGAAATCTGTACTCCACTAAATTAAAAAATTTAGAGGAAATGGACAATTTTCTGGATCAAAAACAGATTAGCAATGTAAACGGTCCTCTAACCCCTAATGAAATAGAAGCAGTCATCAAAAGTCTCCCAACAAAAAAAGCCCAGGCCCAAGTGGCTTCAGTGAAGAATTCTACCAAAAGTTCAATTAAGACCTAATTTCAATACTCCTCAAAAAGTTCCACAGAATCAGGAAGTTCATTGCCAAAATCTTTTTATGAGGCTACAATTGCCTTGGTACACAAGCCAGACAAAGGCACAACTAAGAAAAAGACCTAAAAACCAATTGCCCCCATGAACATTGATGCAAAAATACTCAATAAAATACTAGCAAATTGGATTCAAGAACACATCAGAAAAATCATCTATCATGATCAAGTAGGCTTCATCCTAGGGATACAGACATGTTTCAACATACGAAAAATCTATCAAGAGAATTCAACATATAAACAAACTGCAAAGGAAAAACCACATGATCATCTCACTCAATGCTGAAAAAGCCTTTAACAAAATCCAACACTCTTTATGAAAAAGGTCCTGGAGAGACCAGGGATAACAGGAACATACCTGAACATAGTAAAAGCAATATATAGTAAACCAACAGCTAACATCAAACTAAATGGAGAGAAACTCAATGTAATTCCTCTAAAATCAGAAACAAGACAAGACTGTCCACTCTCTCCATATCTCTTTAATATTGTACTTGAAGTTCTAGCTAGAGCAATAAGACAACAAAAGGAGATTAAGGGGATAGAAATTGGAAATCAAGAAGTCAAACTTTCACTATTTGTAGATAATATGATAGTTTACATAAGTGATCTGAAAAATTCTACAAAGGAACTCTTACAATTGATAAATACCTTCAGCAAAGTGGCAGGATGCAAGATTAACTCAAAAAAATCAATAGACCTATTATATACAGATGATAAATGTGCTGAGAAAGAAATCAGAGAAACATCACCCTTTACAATAGCCCCAAACAACATTAAATATCTGGGAATAACACTAAACAAACAAGTGAAAGACCTGTAAAGCAATAACTTTGAGTCTTTAAAAAAAGAAATTAAAGAAGATGTCAGAAAATGGGCTGATCTCCAAAATTTAAAAGAACTCAAGAATCAAGTCTGCAAAACACTAAAGGATCCGATTAAAAAGTGGGGTACAAAACAAAATAGAGAATTCTCAATAGAGGAATGTAAAATGGCTGAGAAACAGTTGAGAAAGTATTCAATATCTTTAGCCATTAAGGAAATGCAAATCAAAACAACTCCGAGATACCATCTCACTCCTGTCAGAATGGCTAATATCAAAAACATTAATGACAATTTATGATGGAGAGGATGTGGAGAAAGGGGAACATTCCTCCACTGCTGGTGGGAGTGCCAACATGTATAGCCACTTTGGAAATCAGTGTGGAGATTCCTCAGGAAAATGGGAATCAGTCTTCTGCAAGATCCAGCAATTCCACTCCTAGGAATATACCCAAAAGAGGCACACTCATACAACAAGGCTGTCTATTCTAGTATGTTCACAGCAGCATTATTTGTAATATCCAGAACTTGGAAGAAACCTAGATGCCCCTCAACTTTAGAATGGATAGAGAAAATGTGATACATTTACACAATGGAGTACTATTCAGCAGAAAAAAATGGAATCTTGAAATTCACAGGCAAATGGATGGCACTAGAAGAAACCAAACCAAGTGAGGTAACCCAGTCACAAAAAGACAAACATGCTATGTACTCACTCATATATGGATTTTAGACATGGATTGGGGAGTGCCAGCCTACAATCCTAGTGACAGAAAGTTTGGGAAACAGGAGGGACCCTAAGAGAGATATGCTTGGTATCCCAGAGAAGGGGAGTGAGCCAAGATCTCCTGAGTAGATTGGGAGCATGGGGAAAGGGGAGAGGGAGCCAGGAAAATGAGAAGGGGAGAGGAGGAGGGGAGAGGAGAACATGGGAGAGCAGGAAGGATGAATGGGAGGGGAGAGAATGTAGGAGAGCAGGGTAAGAGACACCATAATAGAGGGAGCTGTTTTATTTTTGAGGAGAGATATGGCAATGGTGAGATTATCAGAGATCCACAAGGATGACACCAACTGGCAAAGGAAGCAATAGGGAGAGACTATCTTAAATGACCAACCCATAAGTTTGGGAGTACCTTGTATGCCATCCTAGAACCTTCATTCAGTGACTGATGGAAGCAGATGCAGACACCCGTAGCTGAACATTGAACTGAACTCCTGAAACCCAGTGACAGACAGGGAGGAGTGATGAGCAGGGGGGGTCAAGACCAGGCTGGTGAAAACCATGGAGACTGCTGACCAAAACAAGGGGGAGCTCTTGGACCCCAGATTGATGTCTTGGAGACCAATATGGCCTGAATGTGGTTGTCAGGGAGGAGGCCTGACTGATATATGGGGGCTTAGGCCGTAGATCAGTATTATCCCTGGCAAACAAATGGACTTTGGGTGCCCCTCCCATAGTGAAGGATGCTCTGTCAGCCTGGACTCTTGCAGAAGGGCCTGAGCCCTGCCCTGAATGAAATTACAGACTCTGGATATCCCCATGGAGGGCCTCAACCTCCATGGGCAATGGAGTGGGGATTGGGTTGGACTGGTGGGAGTGCGGGGGAGGAGGGGAGGGAGAGATAGCTGGGATTGACAGGTGACAAGCTTGTTGCTAATTTAAATTTTAAAAAACGTTCATGTCTCCAACACCACCCACTTTGGAAGTTGGATTCTCTCAATTGTTTCTAAATAATTCCTGGAGGTTCTAGTAGTTGAGGAATAACTGTCATCCATCTACCTTCATCAAAACATTGTTTGATGGTTAAAACTAATTTGAAGGACCATCTTACCTAAGTTAGAATGGATAACATCAAGGAAAAGAAAAACTTGGTGAGGATATATGGTAAAGGGGGATTTTATTTGGTGTTGATGAGTGTACAAACTTATAAAGCTACCATGAAAATTGGTACGGAAGATTCTCAAAAAGAAAAAAATTAAACTACCACATGATCCAACTGCAAAACTCCTGAGTATCTATCCAAAGGACTCTAAGCCTTATTTGTACATTAATAGTTATTGTTTCATAATGGAACCAGCCTGGATGTCCATTCATAGAAGAATGGATAATAAAAATATAGTGTATATACATAATAGAATTGTACTCCGTTATAAAAAAAATGACATCATGATGTATGCAGGAAATGGATAGACTGGAAATTGTAATTGTTATCTCAAGCTCTTTCTCCTGGACATAGAAAATCAAATACTACATGTTTTCTCCAGATAAGACTTCTAGATTTAAATTTTCATGTTTGTATATATGCATGTGGTATAGTTTGTGAAACTGAAAAGGGGAAAATGAGAATAGGGGGGAGAAATATCTTCAGTGAAGACTTGGGAAGGAGATGGGGGAAGGGAAAATATGGTAGCAAGACATAGGTGACATGAAAGAAGAAGATTGATCAATGGAATAAGAATGGGACCAGCACAAAGAGGCAGGGAACTGGAGAAAAGAGGTGAGGTAAGAGAGTATACAATAAATGTACAAGAAAATACCATCATGAATGCCATTGCTCTGTATTCTAATTTTTGAACTAATAAAAACATAGCTTATGAACTTGTTATTTGAAAGGTCACCACAGTTATTAATTCTACTATTTCTGTTCTAATAATGAAAAGAAAATAATTTCAAAACCCCCAAAATCTCAGTTTGATGCCTTCTTTAGATTCTGATGGTTACAGGACTGTTCAATATTTCAAGTGTATGGAGGATATTGCTAGTGTCATTTCATCAATGAATTATAAATATGTTTAAGGAAATTGTCACATAACTAGATCCTGACAATGGACATTTTATTATTTGCTCACACACACACACACACACACACACACACATTTTGTATATAACAATACCCACAAATAAGCCAGTGTACTTCAAGCTCCAACAATCAGTGAAATCCCCCCATAGTCGTTATAGCTTGCTTGCCCATAAAACTTACAGCAGCTGAATAAATACTTGAGCTCTGCCATGTTTTTGTTTCAATTTACCTGCATACCTGTGAGCCCCTTTCCATTGCCCCAGACAGAACACTGGAATCCAGTTCCTAGTGCTGTTAATAGGACTTGAGTGCTTAACTTCTTACATACTACATATAAAAGCACCCTTAGGTGTCAGGCTGAAAAAACTTACTATAAAAAGGAATAAATATTGATTTTTATATAGAATCCTTCATATACAAATGAGCTTTACAAACAATGAATTTAGCACTGTTGTGTAAGGATGATGTTAACAAACACAGGGGCTATGGAGCCCTTGGCAATAACTCACACAGAGAAGCCTCCTTGAAATGCCAGAAAGCATATTTCTCCTCCTGAATGCCTTCCCACAGCAGAATGTCTGCCTAGGTAGTTTGCTGTCAATCACAGAACTGCACTCATGCTTAATATAAGGAACGAAAAATTCTTTAGTTAAAGGGCTGATGCAAAAATATGGAAACATATCAAGGGGAAACCAGGTTTGCCAAAGTTGAATCTACTTACTAGGTTCCAGGTTACTAGGTCCACCTACTACTGCTAGGTAGGGTTTAGAGTTGACTCACTATCTCAGCTCCTTAACCTCACCCCCCTATATCCCTAACTGTTTTGACTAAACAAAAAGTCACTACCTTTTATCTATTTGTAGGAGACATTGTGGCTAGCATACCCAAGTCAGAGTTGCCCTGCCCACTATGCCCAGGCCAGCCTGCATGCTCATATGCACATGCACAGTAGGCACTTCCTCCCTGAGTCAAGCCTGCCTCTACACCCAGAGACTGCTGACAAAGTGACACCTGACTCAGAGACACCAGTGAGTGAAGGACAACACAGCAGAGTCAGCCTTCTGAGCCAATAGGACCTTGGGAAGGGGTATAGAGGCAGGTCTAACTTCCTTAATGAAGGATTCTGCACCATGCTCTGCTACTCACTGACTCCCAGTGCCTGAGGAGTTGCTGCTGTGTCTTCTTACCTCCTCCCACAAGGGGTATCCGAGTAGGGTCACCCACAACACCTATTCACACTCAGCATCTTCTCTTTTCTCAATTTGTTATTTATTTCATTTTTTGAGTTGTGTACATATTTTCTTTGCCAAATTAACAGTATCAAGAGAAACACATACCATCATCATTGTCGTAGTCACTAGTCCTTAGCAATACCTACCAGTGGCCAACAGTATCAACCAACCCAAGTTACATTCAACTGTTAGGGCTCTGGAATCAAGTTCTCAGGAAAATCTAAGTAAATAAGCACAGGAAAGGTATTCCAGAGCACATTCTTTGAAAGAAAGGAAATTAAATATTGCAGGAAGGTAAACAGTCTTTCAAAGCCTCTATCTGAATTATTGGAATATAGAATTTGGGGGTTGGTATTAAGGATTCTTTTTTTGTGCTGGAGAAAAAAAATGGATCCTTTCAATAATCCACATATCAATACCCAGACAGTTATCAAGGTGTCTGCCTGTACCTATGGGTCCAAGCCAGCTGCTTCTGACAAAACAGTGTAAAATCAGAACTTCTAGGCCTTGATCTAGGCCTAGGGAGCAGCTCCAAATCACTTGATAGCAGCAACAGCTGTTCGTTGTCACCTTAGGACAAGGAGCCATTAATGGAGGATTCTTCACATCCCTGTTTGCTTGGCAAGGAAGGAAGATAGATTTTTCTTTTCCCCTTGGGTTTTCAGAAACTCTCCTTAGGTCTCTGAAGACTTGGTTTGTCTTTCATCAGCATTGATGCACTCTAGACATTTTAAAGAACAATAGAATAAATGTCCTACCCTGTAGGACATTAATGAATTGTCTCTTCATTGTCTCTTTCTCTCCTCTGTAAGATGAAGCTGTGTGAGGGCTCAGCCAGGGTTGCAGTAGGGCCTCCTCTCCATCTATGTCTAGCAGCCTCACTGGGAACAATGGGTACTGTTCCTTCGGTTCATCTTGTCCCTGTTCCACATTCTGTGAGTATTCAGGAACTTGAGCCTTAGTGCCCTTATTTTCAGTCACTCCAAGACTCTCCTTTCCCCTTCTGTGAGCCAGGTTCTCTCTCCTTTTTTTATTTGCTTACTGTCTGTAGATGTAATATGACCAGATACTTCAAGGTCCTACTTCCTTGATGCCAGGCCATAATGGACTATACCCTTGAACAAGAGTTAAAATAAATCCTATCTCCATTAGGTGGCTTTTTTCAAGGTACTTTATCACTGTAACAGGAAAAATAAATTAAGATAGATGCTAAAAAATTATTTTAGGTTCCTAACAGCTAGCTTTATCTCTTGAAATCCCAATTGCCCTCCCTTTTACTTATCACTCTATATAGCATGAAACAATGAGATCTTCCAGTGGGACTGTTGCAGGATTGGGCAGGCAAGAGAGGTATTTAGGTTCACATCTTGTTTCTTTGCTTTAGGACACTGTACCTAAGAAAGAATCACTAAAGAAAATGTTGCCTGTTCTCTGATGCTGAACTGCCCTTACAGGAAACACTACAAAAACCTTTGTGATACAGCATCATTATACAATTTCCAGAATCTAATCCCTGACAATCTTGAAATACACTCTCTTCTTCCATTACTTGGTTCAATACAATCCAGGCAGCCTCTGTTCTACAGATCAGTTATGGAATAATGTCTCTGTAGATAAGATCCCTTCTTCCACCTGACTATGAGCTCCTGATACCTGAAGATTCATTTTGTATATTGAGACTTTAAAATTACTGTACAAAAGACTTCCTTGGGATATAACTTGTATAGCATATGCAAGACTCTATGCTCAATTCTGAGCAACAGAGAGAGAGAGAGAGAATGGGAGGGAGGAGAGAGAGAGAGAAAGTTTCTACAACAAGTTCCTACTTCTTAGAGGATAATAGTTTTTATGCTCAAAAATAAATGATAGAATTTGCATATTCTAAGTCTTCAACATACTCAGTCATATTCTCATGCTTCAAGAAATTATCTTTTTCAGGCTGGAGAGATGGCTCAGCAGTTAAGAACACTGACTGTTCTTCCAGAGGTCCTGAGTTTAATTCCCAGCAACCACATGGTGGCTCACAACCACTGTGAATGAAATCTGGTGCCCTCTTCTGGCATGCAGGCAGAAGACTGTATACACAATAAATAAATAAAATTAAATTAAAAATAAGAGAAATTATCTTTTTCAACTGAGCGTGATGGTTTAAAGAGAAATCTGGCACCAAGGAAATGACCCCCAGTCTACAAGGATGATACCAACTGACAATCTAAGCAATACTGGAGAGGCTACCTTAAATGCCCTTCCCTGATAATGAGATTGATGACTACCTTGTATGCCATCC
This sequence comes from Mesocricetus auratus, assembly GCF_017639785.1. Lineage (NCBI taxonomy): Eukaryota > Metazoa > Chordata > Mammalia > Rodentia > Cricetidae > Mesocricetus > Mesocricetus auratus. The sequence continues at coordinate 34,857,306 of NW_024429184.1, forward strand.
TAGAGCCTTCATCCAGTAGGTGATGGAAGCAAAAGCAGACACCCACAACTAAACACTGAATTGAACTCCAGGAATTCAGTTGCAGATAGGAAGGAGTGGTGAGCAAATGGGTCAAGACCAGGCTAGTGATACCCACAGAAACAGCTCACTTGAACAAAGGGGAGCACATGGACTCCAGACTGATAGCTGGGAAATCAGCGTAGAACTGATGCAGACCCCCTGAACGTGGGTGTCAGTGAGGAGGCTTTGGCAATCTATGAGGCCTCTGGTAGTAGATAAGTATTTATCCCTAGGATATGAATGGACTTTAGGAGCCCATTCCACATAGAGGGATACTCTCTCAGCTTAGACACACTGGCGAGAGCATAGGCCCTGCTCCAAATGATATGATAGACTTTGAAGATCCCCTATGAAAGGCCTCATCCTTCCTGGGGAACAGAAAAGGAATGGGATAGAGGATTATAGGGGGAGGAGGAGTGGAGGTAGAGAGAACTGGGATTGACTTGTAAAACAAGCTTGTTTCTAATTTAAATTAAAAAAATATATATATATATATAAAGAATTGCACTCCCTTGGTGGGAGAAGTGACATGCTTACAGCTGCTGTAGTTAATACAGAGCCTCTAGAGAGGGACTGGACTTTTGCAAGGTCATAATCCAGCACTTTGGGGTCATATTTTCATTCAGTGTCACCTTAAGACTTTACCTAACACTTTTTATTTAAAGCTTTTGAAATTCTAAGAAAATGTGTTTTGAATAACCATTTTAATAACTTAATGGGATTGATAGTCTATGAGTGGAATTTTATTGGCAATTAATGCAAACATCCTTAATGCCTGAAAATTGGATTCAATTTTCTATATTAATCTATCTCTCTTTGTGTTTTAAATTCTTGTTTTTCTTTTGAAATCTATTTTGTAATAGACTTTCTTGAATTTCATTTTGTGTTTGTGTGTGTGTGTGTGTGTGTGTGTGTGTATGTGCATGTGTATGTGAGTGTTCAGGCACCACATTTATACATTATTGTGAAAACCTGAAGAGAATTTTGGGTGTCTCCCTCTACTACTCTATCCACTCTTCAGTTGTGGTGCATCTAGGTTGCTTCCAGGATCTAGCTATTACAAATAATGCTGCTATGAACATAGTGGAACAGACATCATTGTTGTGTGAATGGGTGTCTTTTGGGTATATGCCTAAGAGTGGAATTGCTGGGTCTTGTGGTAGACTGCGGGAGCCAGGAAAAAGAGAGGGGGATAAGAGGAGGGGAGAAGGTATAGGGGAGCAGGAGGGTTGGGTTGAGGTAAGAATAGAGGAGAGCAGGATGAGAGATACCATAATAGATTGAGTCATTATAGGCTTGAGGAGAGAGCTGACACTAGTGAGATCTCCAGAGATCTACAAGGACAACACCAAGTGGCAAACTAAGCAATAGTGGAGAGACTACATTAAATGACCTCCTTGATGATAAGGTTGATGACTACCTTATATGATATCCTAGAACCTTCATCCAGTGACTGATGGAAGCAGAGATAGATACCCACAGCTAAACACTGAACTTAACTCCTAGAACCTAGTGACAGAGATGGAGGAGTGATGAGAAAAGGGGTCAAGAACATGATGGTGAAAGCCACAAAGACAGCTGCCTGGATAAGGAGGAGCTCTTGAATCCCAGACTGATGACTGAGAGGCCAATAGGGGACTGATCCAGACTCCATGAATGTAGTGTCAGTGAGTAGGCCTCAGAAATCACTGGGGCCTTGGGTTGTAGATCAGTGGTTACCATGGTTTATGAATGATCTTTGGGAGCCCATTCCAAATAGAGGGATGCTCTCTCAGCCTGAACACATGGGGAAGGACCTAGGTACTGCCCTGACTGAAATGACAGACTTTAGAGATTCCCCAAGGAGGGCCTCACCCTCCCTGGGGAATGATGCAGGGATTGGGTGGGGGGCTGAGAGGCTGGTGGAGGGACAAGTGAGGAGGGGTGGGAGAGGGAGCTGGGATGGACATGTGAAGCATTCATGTTTCTAATTTAAATAAAAACTTTACAAAAAAAGAAAAAATATCTTCTGGAAGCTCTAACTAAGCAAGTGAAAGACTTGTATGATAAAAACTTTGAGACACTTAAAAAAGAAATTAAAAATGTATCAGAAGATAGAATGATCCCCATGTTCCATGGATCAGTATGACCACCATAGTAAAAATGGCCATCCTACCAAAAGCAATCTGCAGATTCAATGCAATCCCCATCAAAATTCCAAAACAACTCTTCACACACCTTGAAAGGACAATATTCAGCTTCATTTTGAAACACACATACTGGAAAATAGTATAGCTAGGATAATCCTCAATTATCAAAGAACTACTGGAGGTATCACCATCCCTAATTTCAAGTTATATTATGAAGCTAAAGTAATAAAAACAGTATGGTGTTAGTACAAAAACAGATATGTTGACCAATGGAATCAAGGTGAAGGCTCACATATAAATCCACGAATGTACGGATGCCTGATTTTTTATGACAAAGAAGCCAGCAGTACACACTGGGAAAAAAAGACAGCATCTTCAGTAAATGGTGCTGGTCAAACAGGACTGCTTCATGTAGAAGAATCCACTCTTAACTTCCTGAACAAAACTTAACTCTAAATGGATCAAAGGCCACAACATAAAATCATCAAATACACTGAACCTGATAGAAGAGAAAGTGGGATGTAGCCTTGAACTCACAGGCACAGGAAAAGACTTTCTGAAGAGAACACTGTTAACACAGTCAATAAGATCAACAATTAATTAATGGAGTCTCATGAAACTGAGAAGCTTCTGCATGGAAAAGGGCATGGTCATATGAACAAAGCAGTAGGCTACAAAATAGAAAATATTTTTACCAATTACACATCCAATAGATGGCTAATATTAAAAATATATAAGGAATTCAAAAATCTAGATGTAAAAAAAAAATAGAAACGCATCTTACTTGTTTGAAGATGGCAGATTTGTCTCAATGTCATAAAAAGCCTCATGCTATGAAAACATCTTAAATCGAGACCCTTGAATGTGGGTGTCAGTGAGGAGGCCTAGGCAATCTATGGGGTCTTGAGTAGTAGATCAGTATTTATCCCTGGCATACAAATGGACTTTGGGTGTCCATCCCACAATGAGGGATGCTCTCTCAGCCTGTACTCTTGGGGGAGGGCCTGGGCCCTGCCCTGAAAGAAATGACAGACTCTGGAGATTCCCCCATGAAGGGCCTGGGGAAGGAAGTAGGGATTAGGTGGGGGAGTTGGGGAGCCTGGTGGGGGGTCGGGAGGAGAGGAGGGGAGGGAGAGGGAGCTAAGATGGACATGTGAAGCAAGCTTGTTTCTAATTTAAATTAAAAAAATCTTAAAAAAAACAAATGACTCAATCAAAAATAGGGCACAGATCTAAGCAAAGAATTCTCAAATGTGGAAATTCAAACGGTTGAGAAACGCTTTTAAAAATGTTCAACATCCTTAGTCATTGGGGAAAACAAATCAAACTACTTTGAAATTTCATCTTATGCATGTAGGAATGCTAAGATCATTTAAACAAAGGCAGTATCCTAGCAAGGATGTGTAGTAAGGGGAATACTCATCCATTGCTGGTGGGGCTGCAAACTTATATAGCAACTATAGATATCAGTGTGGCAATTTCTCAGGAAGATGAGAATAGATCCAAATAAATCACTCATGGGCATATACCCAAATCATACTTCATCCTATCACAGAGAACACCTGCTTTATTTCTGGTTATGCATAATAGCCAGAAATTAGAAAACCTAGATGCTCCTCAATAGAAAAATAGATAAAGACAATGTGGTAAATTTCCACAATGGAATATTACTTAGCTGTTTAAAAGAATGAGATCATAAAACACACAGGTAAATAGATGGAACTAAAAGAAACCACTGTGAGTGAGGTAACCCAAATTCAATATGTAAATACAGTATATATTCACCTATATGTGGATATTAGCTAGTAAATCAATAACAAACAAGTTACAATCTGTAGAACCACAGAGGTTAGGTATAATAAGTAATAAACTACTGGGAGAGGGGAGAGAGATAGATCTCCATGGAAATGGAAAACAGAATAGATAATCATAGTTAAGTGGGGGACAGGAGGATCAAGTGGGGAGGAGGGGACAAGAGAGGAAAAGAGAGAGAATATGGGAAGAGAAAGCTAAAATTAAGGGTCATTTGAGGGGCGATATGGGAACCTAACATAGTAAAAGCTAAAATATGTGCATACATTAAGGTGACCCACATAAAATTGCCAAATATCAAGGAAGACACAATGCCATTGGGCAACTCTTGTCCCCATATGAAGTGTCTAGTACTAGGAACTTGTTACATCTAATTGAGTTGTTGAACAAAATAGTCCCATAGGAACTCCCAAATGACCCTGCTAATAAGACTAGAGGTTGCTTTCTACAAACTGACAACAAGGTCCCATTGTTGAAGACAACACTTATGCAAATCATTGAGAGGTTGAGCTGGAGTCTATATAGAACATTCACCATTATACTGTCATCTTTGGTACAGGAACGTACTCTGCATGCTACCAAAAGAGAATTGTGAACACCAACACAATTATACACCCTTTGATTCAAAATGGTGGATTGACTCTAAGATATGCTAGGGCAATAGTAGCACAATGCTTGTGGAAGTAACCAGCAAATAACAGAATTGTCACAAGGCCCACTCCACAAAATGGAAGCCATAATCAATACCCCATGGGTGACCAAAAAGCTTAGATTAGATAGCCCAGGAACCTATGGTAAAACCAAATGATACCATTCTACTAAAAGAACATAGCAATAAAATGACTCCTAATTTGCTGAGAAAATCTTGTCCCTTTCCCCTTCTCCAGGGGACCATGTATGTCTCTCTCCTAGAGTGCTCCTTGTTTCCCAGCTTCTCTGGGGTTGTGGATTGTAGGCTGATTATCCATTGCTCTATGTCTAATATTCACTTATGAGTGAGTACACCCCATGTTTGTCTTTCTGTGTCTGGGTTACCTCACTCAGGATGGTTTCTTCTAGTTCCATCCATTTACTTGTGAATTTCAAGATTTCTTCTTTGTGTTCTGCTGAGTAGTATTCCATTGTGTAAATGTACTACTTTACTTTATTCATTATTTAGTTGGTAGGCATCTAGGTTGTTTCCAAGGTTCTGGTTATTACAAACAATGCTGCTATGAACATAGTTGGACAGATGTCCTTGTGTTATGATTGTGCATATGCCCAAGAGTGGTGTTCCTGGGATGGGGGTTGATGGGGAGCATGGGAGGATAGCAGGGAGATGGAACTGGGTCAGTATGTAAAATAAGTTTGTCTTTAAATAAAAATTATTTTTAAAAAATGACTCCTTGCTCAACCATTTTCTGAAAAGCTTCCTCCTTAATCAGATGAAACCAAATACAAAAACCACAATCAGACAATATGTACAGAGTGAGAAATCTAGGGATAATTATCCCTAAATGGGATATCTCTACGAAATCCCTCCTGTCATGAGTTAGGCGAGCTCTAGGGAAGAGGATGTTGAAAGAGTGTATAAGAACCAGAAGTGATGGGCAACAGCAAGGAAATGAGGCATTCTAAGCACAACAGGGCCTACCCATGAGCTCACAAAGACAGAGGCAGCATGCACAGGGCCTGCACAGGGCTGCACCACATGTTGTCTGATAACTGATAAAAGAGGATGCATGCCCCATCCCTAACGTGGAAGCTTCCTCCAATTGATAGCCACGTAAAAATAAAAATTTGGTTTCTTCAAATGAAGTCTCACTGGTGAAGGAGACTACTCTTAAGGGTATGACTAACAGAAAACAAACTCAACAGCATCTTTAAGGGCTCTTGGTCTCAGCATGCTATGTCATGTTTATTTTTCATTCCATTTTATTTTTTCCTCTTTTTTTTACCCTACAGGTCCTTTGGGTTTGTGTTATGGCTTCCAGTTTATGGTAATTCTGAGTGAACAAAAGAGCCTTTTCTGGGGCTCTTTTTCTCCTGTTTGTTTTATCCTATTCCATTGTGTTAGTTTTTTATTTTGTCTTATTTTATTTTGCTATCACCCCTTTTAACCTTTTTTTTTAAATGAGAGAAAGAATGGGGGTGATCCATTGGGGAAAAAGGGCATGAGAAGAGGATCTGAGAGGAGTAAAAGTGTAAAGTGTAATGAGGATATAGTATGTGGGGGAAATCTATTTTCAATAAAAAATGAATAAATAAAATATCAAAAAATCACAAAAAGAACGTATACACCATTATGATTTATATAATATTATGTTGTATTAAGATTATATGCAATGGAAAATGAATTTCATCATTAATTATCATAGGGATTTTCCCTTTACAGGATTTTGTGTTTTCAGTGAAAATTTTACAATGCTAGTTTTATAGGATAAATAATTTAACAATAGAATTTTTTCATATGTCCTGAATAAATGCAAGCATATACTATTATTTAAATAATAGTAGCTATATGTTAAATCTTCATATATGTACCATCTAGGAGCATGCAAAGTTTAGAAAATTATAAATTGGAAAATTAATCAAACCTAGTTTTGAGAATACAGTCCACCTACCTATCTACTGGGTCCACGACCTTGCAAAAATTCTTATCTACTCTGAGCCTTTAATTTCATCATCTATCAAATAGGAATAGCTGTCTAAAAAACTATCACATTGATAAAACAAGAAAGCACCACGCCATATAAAACACCAAACAAGCAAACTGCCAGCCTGTGAGGCATTCAACAAATATTAGATTGGCCCTCCTTCTTCCATCTTCCAAAACAGAAATATAATTGGCTATAAAAATAGTATTCTGAAAGGCAATTGGCAAATTAGTCAAAAAGCACCACTAACATTCTGTATGAATCAGGGATGTGTGAGTGTGTGTGAACAGACATGAGCTGCATATCACACTGCAATCTGATTTCCTTTCTGACAAATGCTGCTCTTGTTAAATCCCTCCCTTTCATTTTTATCTCAGTCATACATTCAGGAAATTTCTTAATTTTGTTGCAAAAATGATGTTTCATGAATTATTAAGCATTTAGCAGCTTCATTAGAGTATGTCAGAGATACTTACTCACTGCTTTTAAAATATATTAGCTACCTGAATTTCACTACTCTGACACTGACTGTCAAAGAAAATTGGAGAGTTTTTCCCCTCTAAATGATTTCCCTATTGTGCACATTGGGAGACTAATGGGCAGTGAGTTGCAGTCCTTTCTCATCTGGAATTTTCTTTTAAGGACATCTGCTAAGAATTTGTATCACGTCTGCAGTGATTTGAAAATCTAAGACTCTAGAAACAATGATAGTTTAAATTATTTCTGCTTTTGCAAAATTGCTTTCAAAGAGGGTGCAATGAAAAGAGTAGCAATTTCTAACATACTGGTGCCCATGAGGCCAACGCTTTGTTTGTAGTTTTATGTTCTTCATTTAAAAAAAATCAGCCCAGTTTCACTTCTGAGTTTCACTGAAACTCTTGCCAAGTTTTTAGTGTGAGTTTTGATGCTCTATATAGCCCTGTTTTGCTGTTTGAGCTCCTGCTTTCGTCCTTCAGAGTCCAAGTGGTAATTGTAACTAAGTCCTTCTCACTTCCTGCCTCTGACAGGCTAGGTAGTTAAAGGCAGATGAGATCTAAGAGAAAAAAATTTCAAACCAGCTATACCTTGCCTAATTATGTCTAAAATTCTAGCTAGTGTATAAAAATATTGTTTTATAGTGAAATTATTTTCCAGCTGACTAAAGTTTACCAACTGTTTCTTCAACAAATAGAATGCCACTTCCTTTCTCCAGGGGCACACTCAATAGCAGGAGCTGGGGTAATCATTCTGTGAAACACAGAAATCAAGCCACCCCCTCCCATCGAGTTGTAATGAACTCACACTGCGTCTACATCTAGTTCATTCCTTTCCAGGAATTAGTGCTAATATGAACCAAGATCAACACTGTGTACATCTTAATATTTCAAGGATTCATTCCTTCTCCACTTCTGGAAATACTACATACCTGATCTCTCTATTGCATGACTGACTACTCCAAGCAGCCACCTGAATCCTGAGAAAGGGCCATAAAGCCATGGAGATGATCGAGAAAGTTTTCCTCAGAACATGAATTGTCAGCATTCAGGAGCCACAAACACCAGCAATGGCCTAAAGATGTGTTTCTCGTGTTGTTATCTGGCACCTGCTCATTACTCAATGCTATTTCTCCACATCTACCATCCATTATAGATTTGAAATAAATTCCTTCAAACTTGTGAAGCCATCACTGCTGTTTTAATCCCCACTGTACAGTCATAATGAAATGGTACAGAGAGTGTAGTTTATAAGGCAGAGAGGGTTATTTCCCAAAATTCTGAATGTCAGAAAGTTGACGATCAAGGTGAGGTGCTGCTATGAGGTGGGGAGGTGTGTTTCATAGAACATAGAAAGGCAGCCACTCCCATAAGAACGGTCTATACCACCAACAATCTAGCTATATGAGGGTTGAGCCCTTGTGACCTACAGATCTCCCCAAATTCAATACTTCCCAGACTGTTTTAATGAGACTTAAGTTTTCAACATATGGATGTCTGGGTACCATTGCAGCTACTTATTTGAAACCAAGAACTTGCTTCCAGCAAGTTGATAGCATTCATATTGTAGCATATTTTGCTACCTTAAACATCTGAATGTTTTTCCTTTCTTTGCACATAGTGCTTTCTCTTGCAGATGTGCCCAGTTCCATTTCTTCTTTTGGGTCTTAGTTCAAATATCACCAGTGCAGAGAAATCACACCTGTGGGTAGATGTGGTTCCCTACTCATGCTGCTTCTCTCTCTTCTTTATTCATATCTAACAAACAGATTAACCTGTCACGTGGCAATGCTTAATTATGAGAGTACAAGACATACACTACATATCCTTGGTGCTTGGCAATACTTAATTGTGAATGTACAAATGATAAAACACAGTCATAAATTAAGAAAATAACTAAAATATTCACTAACTTTACCATCTGATCTTAACATATACTACATATGGACTGTAAATTATTTGAACATGCATTTTAACTATCAGAAAAGTATAAAAACCACACTTTGTGTAAGCCTTCTCAGAGCAAGCTCAAACCACAAATGAATTATCAAGAATCAGACTTGAATATTCAAGCAAGAGGGACTGAAGTCTTAGACATATTTGAAATTCTGGAATTAGAACATATACTTCAATTCAAATGCCATAAACCCTGTCCCAAGAAGCATTTTTATATTTAATAGCAATAAAACAAAAGACCAGTGTCTCAAAACTCCTCACTTTCTCTGTAGAAGTAAATGTAAAAGGACTTCTGCTGACTTTTGCTAAGGCACTGCTGTTACAAGATTCTCATATTTCTCCTATGCTTGGGGACATGAAAATGAATATCTTTCTGACTATAAATTAGGAATACAGAGACTTAAGGGACACTAGATGAATCAGTGCTGAGGAAGCAAGTAAGGATGACAGCAAAGAGTGAAAGTTCCCCTTGGCTTCCTTGAGCCCCCTGTGTGATAGATAGTATCATAAATATATGAATATTATGTATCTGTGGGGCCTTAGTCTCTGAGAACAGCATGATAGAAACAGGTGCCGGGCATGTTAAGGAGCACAGCACAGCACTTTGGGGACAATGCCCATCTTGGGGGCAGATATTCATTTTTCCTTCTTGGGGGCAGCATGTGCCTCAGTTCTCTGACAATTCTCCTTCACATTCTTATGCTCTTCACCCCTAATTTAAGCACTAGTATGCAAGTGATCGCGCCCAATAATAGGCTCTCCACGATTAGAAGTGGGCTTTTTTCATTTTTTTCACCAAATTATGAAATTGCTTCCCATTATAACTTATGTTCTGTATACTTCAGCCAAGACTTTTCTCTCATCTTAAAATGCTCAGCTTTAAATGGGCCTCTAATGTATAATTTTATTGTTTGAGCATTTCACTTTCCTTTGTGATTTATGTTTCTTTATAGCTGGTTAGACAGCTCTTTGTGATCTTTTGATGAAAGATTTTACATAAATAAAATTGACTGAAGAAGGACCTTGGTGGTGGCCTTAAAGGATGCACCAAACTCTGTAAGCCGAAGATCAAGATTCAAATCTCCTATGAAAGATTTGAAGAATTCTTCTTTATAAATTTATCATAAAATTCAGCTTCAAGTTTATAATTTTATCCTATCCTGGATATGAACTGATGTACAAATGGGAGTTTTCACCAAAATATATTGAGCTGCCAAGACTGGGGTGAGTGAATAATCATAACGATTATGCTGATTGAATTCAATACCACTCAGTCACTAAACTTCCAATTTAAAAAAATGACAATGCATATTTTGTGTTTAGAACAGACATGCAAATAGAGGCCAGTCATCCCAAAACAGACAATTATCCGAAAACTGAAATATTACTTATTTCCAAGATTCTAAAATATTTTAATGTGTCCCTACTTACAGCTTACTTTTGTTATTAAATAAGTATAAAGTAATCATCTAGTATGACCTAAGTAAACATTTCTCCTCAATATGTTCATGAATGACTTCATGTGAGTCTTGTTTTCCTTTCATCTTGTATACTATTGTCAAGCTATGCAATGCTTAATGCAGAGAACTGAAGCTTTTCTAACGAACCTTAGAAAAAGAAAATACTCTCATATACTGTTTTTTCTTTTTCCCTTTATGGTAACTTTAAATTTTAAGTAACAATAGATGGTAGTACTAACAACTGGTTTTTTTGTATATATTTTATTTGTTTGAGGGTTGTGTCTTTGTGTATGTCTATATAGCACATGCATGCCTGATACCCATGGAGGCTAGAAGAGGGTTTTGGATCCCCTGGAACTGAAGTTACAGACAGAGTGTTGAGAACTGAACCTGACTCTTCTAGAAAGGCAGCCAGTCTCCTAAACCACTGACTCCTCCCTGTAGCTCTAACAACTGTTTTTAAGACATCATAAACAGAGCCGGGCGTTGGTGGCCCATGCCTTTAATCCCAGCACTCCGGAGGCAGAGGCAGATCTCTGTGAGTTCCAGGCCAGCCTCCAAAACAATACAGAGAAACCCTGTCTCGGAAAACCAAAAAAAAAAAAAAAAAAAAAAAAGAAAGAAAAAGAAATTATAAACATAAATTACAAACGGCTGAGTATATACATATTCAGTGATAATGTACTTGCCTAGTATGTGCAAAACCATTGGTTCAAACACAGTACTAATAAAGCAAGCAACAGAGAGGGACACACACACACACACACACACACACACACACACACACAGAGTTGTTTAAAAAGGAGGAGACGCTGACAGGAGTCTGCCGGCCCAGAGACTGCCAGCATACAAGTCGCATTCTCCATCCAAGGGACAGGCAAGGTAAGCATGGGCCTGTTTCCGACCTGCCTTCTAGTGCCCTGCACAGAACCACTGGAGACCTAGGTGTAGGGAAAAGGGGCCACTCGAAGAAACACACCCTGAGCAGAGCCAAAGAAATACACTTTGGCCCTGCAACCAGAACCAAAGAAATGTACCCTGACCCTGAAACCAGTGCCAAAGGAACACACTTTGTCCCTGGAATCTGAGTCAGTGAAAGAAATGCACCCTGGCCCTAAAATTGGAGCCAAAATGCTAAAAAGGACCAGAAAAAGAAACACGCTTTGGCCCTGAAACCAGAGCCAAATCTGACCTTAATCCTGTGCAGAAAACTAACCAATCTAGCTAATCTGAGCTCAACACTGAAATTGGACCAATCCCTACCCTGAAAAAACTTCCCCTCCCCCAAGAATCCCTATATAAACCCTGAGTATGTTCAGCTTGGCTGGTCCAGCTGCTTCCTTCCAATGAACCCCTTCCATTCTTTCGCAGGGGAACAGAGGTGACCCTGGGCAGAGCAAAGCAGAGCGAGCAGGGCTGTAACATTTGCCCCAGAAACCTTCCCTTGGAAGAGCAGAGTTGCTATACTCCTCTCCATGCTCTCCGCTCTCCAGGAACAGAGCTGAACTGTAGCAACTTCCCCTGAGAAACCTCCTGCTGAGCAAAACTGCTACACTGGGCGAACATCCCCAGCTGGAAGACCCTGTCCTGCCAGAGTTAAGCCAATACACTGGGAAAGCCTTTCTCTGAGGCAGGGCTGTGAGCTGCTATGCTTACTACAACCTGTGGTGGTCTTTGGTTCCCGAGCTCCAGGATACGTTTCCAACCTGAGCTGTGTAACACTCAGTATTCTGTGACTCCCAAGTGCCAGAATACCTGACCCACTCCTGTTCCATCCCGATTGGCCTGAAACGCTTACACTGCACACTGCTGATCCCATCCCCACGGGATTCAGCCCACCCAGAGACTGTCAACACCATAGTCCCTTTCTCCACCCACAGGACTAGGTAGGCCTGGGCCTGTTTCCAGCCTGCCTTCCAGTACTCTGCCCACAAGTAGTGGAGGCCAGGGGACTGAGTACTGCAGCTCCCATCCCGGCTGGAGTCTACCAGAATCCTGGTCCTTTTCTCCTCCCACGGGACTAAGTAGGCCTGGGTCTGTCTTGGCTGCATTCCAGTGCCCTGTGGGCAACCATCTGTGACATCAGAACTGCACACTGTGTATCCCATCCCAACAAGAGTCAACCTGCCCAGTGACTGCCAGCATCCAAGTCCCATTCTCCACCAAAGGGACAGGCAAGTAAGCTTGAGCTTGTTTCCAGCCTCCCTTCTGGTGCCCTGTGCAGAGAGACCTGGGGACTGAGTACTGTGGATCCCATCCTGACAGTGTCTAGCCTACCCAAAGACCACCTCCATGTAAAAGGGGAGCCATCAGAGTATTAGACCTGCCTGCACCTACCGGAAGGGAATCATGCTCACATACCCACCAGGAGAGGAATAGACTACTTCTGCACCCACTGGAAGAAGTGATGGGAAGGAGACAATATAAAAACACACTCAGCAACAGAAAAAACAATATGACACCACCAGAGTCTAGAGACTACACCAGCAAGACCTGAACACCCCAATGCAAATGAAGCAGAGAGAATGACCTTAAAAACAACTTCATGGCAGCGAGTCCAGCTTCAGGTGAGATTGGGTCTCTGGCGGGGACCGCCCGCCCATCACCCAAATCCCTTGATCTTCTGGGCCGCTCCTGGCATCCAGAAGACCGGCCCACACAGGAAAGACATCAGCCCTTCCAAGACTCCAATCCCAGCGAGTCCAGCTTCAGGAAAGACATCAGCCCTTCCAAGACCCCAACCCCAGCGAGTCCAGCTTCAGGAAAGACATCAGCCCTTCCAAGACCCCAACCCCAGCGAGTCCAGCTTCAGGAAAGACATCAGCCCCTCCAAGACCCCAACCCCAGCGAGTCCAGCTTCAGGAAAGACATCAGCCCTTCCAAGACCCCAACCCCAGCGAGTACAGCTTCAGGAGACCTCCCCACACAGCAAAGACGTCAACAATTCCAAGACCCCAACCCCAGCGAGTCCAGCTTCAGGAAAGACATCAGCCCTACCAGGACCCAAACTCCGTGTCAGCATCCTCAGCTTCAGCTGCAGGAAGGAAGGAGACCAGTGGAGACGGAAAGACCCCACCAGCACCCACTGGAAGAAGAGATGGGAAGAAGACAGAATAAGAGATCACTCAGCAATAGAAACACCAACATGACCCCACCAGAATCCAGGGATCCAATACCAGCAAGACCCGAAAAGCACTACATAGATGAAGAAGAGGAGACAGACCTTAAAAATTATTTCATGAAGATGATGGGGACCCTCAAAGAAGAAACGAGGAAATCCCTTAAAGAAATAGAAGAAAAAACAAACAAAAAAATCCATGAAATGGGGGAAAAATTCAAGAAATAAACAAATCTCTCAAAGAATCTAAAGAGCACCAAGAAAAAACAACCAAAAAAAATTAAGGAAACATCTCAAACAGTTGAAGGATTGAAAGATGAAATAGAAACGATAAAGAAAACACAGAATGAAGGGATGCTGGAAATAGAAAAGCTCGGTAAACGATCAGGAACTACAGATGCAAGTATCACCAATAGAATACAAGAGATAGAAGAAAGAATCTCAGGTGTTGAAGACTCATTAGAGGATATACAGTCGTCAACCAAAGAAAATCTCAAAACCAACAAATCCTTAACACAAAATATCCAGGAAATATGGGACACCGTGAGGAAGCCAAACCTGAGAATAATAGGTATAGAAGAAGGTGAAGAAATTCAACTTGAAGGTACAGAAAACATATTCAACAAAATCATAGAAGAAAACTTCCCTAACCTAAAGAAAGATATGCCTATGAAAGTACAAGAATCTTACAGAACACCAAATAGGCTCGACCAGAAAAAGAAGTCACCTCGCTATATAATAATCAAAACATCAAACCTACAGAGTAAAGAGAAAATATTAAGAGCAGCTAAAGAAAAAGGCCAAGTAACATACAAAGGCAGACCTATCCGAATTACACCTGACTTCTCAATGGAAACGATGAAAGCCAGAAGATCCTGTACAGATGTCCTACAAACGCCAAGGGAATAAGGATGCCAGCCCAGACTACTATATCCAGCAAAGCTCTCAATTACCATAGATGGAGAAAACAAAATATTCCATGACAAAGCCAGATTTAAACAATACGTATCCATGAATCCAGCTCTACAGAAAATGGTAGAAGGAAAACCTAGAGCCAAGGAAGATAACTACATTCACAAAAACACAGGCAATATATAATCACACTTTACAAAACACCAAAAGAAAAAGGGAGGAGAAACTACACAAAATAACTTCACTAACAATAAATCAAGCACAAACAAGGATCACCAATCAATGGTCATTAATATCCCTCAATGTCAACAGCCTCAACTTGCCTATAAAATGACACAGACTAGCAGAATAGATACGAAGACAGAACCCTTCCTTCTGCTGCATACAAGAAACACATCTCAACATCAAAGGCAGACGTTATCTCAGAGTAAAGGGTTGGGAAAAGATCTTCCAATCAAACGGCCCCAAGAAACAAGCGGGTGTAGCAATCCTAATATCTAACAAATTAGACTTCAAATTAAAATCAATCAAAAGAGATGAAGAAGGACACTTCATATTCATCAAAGGAAAAATACATCAAGACGAAGTCTCAATTTTAAACATCTACGCCCCAAATACAAAGGCACCTACATTCGTGAAAGAAACATTACTAAAGCTCAAAATGCACATAAAATCTCACACACTAATAGTAGGAGACTTCAACACTCCACTCTCACCGCTAGACAGGATCTCCAGACAGAAACAAAAGAACTAATAGAAGTTATGACCCAACTGGGTTAAACAGACATCTATAGAACATTCCACCCAAATACAAAGGGATATACCTTCTTCTCGGCACCACATGGAACCATCTCTAAAATTGACCACATAATAGGAAACACAGCAAATCTCCACAGATACAAAAAATTGGAATAACCCCCTGTATCTTATCAGACCACCATGCATTAACATTAGAATTCAACAATAACACAAATCTCAGAAACCCTACAAACTCATGGAGATTGAACAATGCAAAATTGAACCATGCCTGGGTAAAGGAACAAAAATAAATAAATTAAAGACTTCCTCGATTTCAATGAGAAGGAAGACACAACATACACAAACTTATGGGACATTTTGAAAGCAGTGCTGAGAGGAAAGTTCATAGCACTAAGTGCCCACATGAAAAAAACTGGAGAACAGTCATACTAAAGAATTAATAGCATAGCTGAATGTTCTAGAACAAAAAGAAGCAAACTCACCCAGGAGGAGCAGACGCCAGGAAATAATCAAATTGAGGGCTGAAATCAATCAAGTAGAAACCAGAAAAACACTGAGAAGAATCAATGAAACAAAGAGTTGGTTCTTTGAGAAAATCAACAAAATAGATAAACCTCTGTCCAAACTAATCAAAAGACAGAGGGAGAGCATGCTAATTAACAAAATCAGGGATGAAAAAGGGGACATAACAACAGACTCTGAGGAAATCCAGAGAATCATCAGGGCATACTTTGAAAATCTGTACTCCACAAAATTTGAAAATTTAAAGGAAATGGACAATATCCTGGATAGATATCACTTGCCAAAACTAAATCAAGAACAGATAAACAATCTAAACAGACCTATAACCCCTAATGAAATAGAAGCAGTCATCAAAAGTCTCCCAAACAAAAAAAGCCCAGGCCCAGATGGCTTCAATGCAGAATTCTACCAGAAATTCAAAGAAGAGCTAATTCCAATACTCCTCAAAGATTTCCACACAATAGAAGCAGGAGGCTCACTGCCAAACTCTTTCTACGAGGCTACAATTACCTTGATACCCAAGCCACACAAAGACACAACTAAGAAAGAGAACTATAGACCAATTTCCCTCATGAACATTGATGCAAAAATACTCAATAAAATACTCGCAAACCGGATTCAAGAACACATCAGAAAAATCATCCACCATGATCAAGTAGGCTTCATCCCAGGAATGCAGGGATGGTTCAACATTAGAAAATCTATCAATGTAATCCACCATATAAACAATCTGCGAAAGAAAAACCACATGATCATCTCACTAGATGCTGAAAAAGCCTTTGACAAAATCCAGCACCCCTTCATGATAAAGGTCCTAGAGAGATCAGGAATAACAGGAAAGTACCTGAATATAATAAAAGCAATATACAGTAAACCAACAGCTAACATCAAACTAAATGGAGAGAAACTCAAAGCAATTCCTCTAAAATCGGGAACAAGACAAGGCTGTCCACTCTCTCCATATCTCTTCAATATTGTACTTGAAGTTCTAGCTACAGCAATAAGACAACAAAAGGAGATAAAGGGGATACAAATAGGAAAAGAAGAAGTCAAACTTTCACTATTTGCAGATGACATGATAGTTTACATAAGTGACCCAAAAAACTCCGCAAGGTTACACCTAGAGCTGATAAACACCTTCAGCAATGTGGCAGGATACAAGGTAAACTCAAAAAAATCAGTGGCCCTATTATATACAGATGATGAAGTGACTGAGAAAGAAATCAGAGAAACATCACCCTTTACAATAGCCAAAAACAGCATCAAATATCTGGGGATAATGTTAACCAAGGAAGTTAAACACCTGTATATCAAGAACTTTGTGTCTTTAAAGAAAGTAATCAAAGAAGATACCAGAAAATGGAAAGATCTCCCATGCTCTTGGATTGGTAGGATCAACATAATAAAAATGGCAATCTTGCTAAAAGCAGTCTACAGATTCAATGCAATCCCTATCAAAATTCCATCACAATTCTTCGAGGACCTGGAAAGAACATTCATCAACTTCATATGGAAAAACAAAAGGCCCAGGATAGCCAAAACATCCCTATACAATAAAGGAACTTCAGGAGGCATCACCATACCTCACTTCAAGCTCTATTATAGAGCTATAGTCCTGAAAACAGCTTGGTATTGGCACAAAAATAGGCAGGTAGACCAATGGAACCGAATCGAAAGCCCTAATTTTAACCCACACACCTATGAACACTTGATTTTTGACAAAGAAGCTAAAACTGTACAATGGAAAAAAGAAAGCATCATCAACAAATGGTGCTGGCATAACTGGGTACCGGTATGCAGAAGACTGCAGGTAGATCCATGTTTATCACCTTCTACAAAACTTAAGTCCAAATGGATCAAAGATCTCAACATAAATCCAGCCACACTGAAACTTTTAGAAGAGAAAGTGGGAGATACTCTTCAACGAGTTGGTACAGGAGACCACTTCCTAAACATAACACCAGTGGCACAGGCACTGAGATCGACAATTAACAAATGGGACCTTCTGAAATTAAAAGCTTCTGTAAGGCAAAGGACACAGTCAAAAAGACAAAAAGGCAGGCCACAGAATGGGAAAAGATATTCACTAACCCTACATCTGACAGAGAGCTAATCTCCAAAATTTACAAAGAACTCAAGAAACAAGTCTCCAAAACACCAAAGGATCCAATTAAAAGGTGGGGTACAGAGCTAAATAGAGAATTCTCAGTAGAGGAGGCTAAAATGGCCAAGAGACACTTAAGAAAGTGCTCAACATCCTTAGCCATCAGGGAAATGTAAATCAAAACAACTCTGAGATACCATCTTACTCCTGTCAGACTGGCTAACATCAAAAACACCGAAGACAATTTATGCTGGAGAGGATGTGGAGAGAGAGGAACACTCCTCCACTGCCGGTGGGAGTGCCGACTAATACAGTCTCTTTGGAAATCAGTATGGAGATTCCTCAGGAAAATGGGAATTAATTTACCACTAGACCCAGCAATTTCACTCTTAGGCATATATCCAAAGGAGGCAAGTTCATACAACAAGGGCATCTGCTCCACTATGTTCATAGCAGCATTATTTGTAATAGCCAGAACCTGGAAGCAACCTAGATGCACCTCAACTGAAGAGTGGATAGAGAAAATGTGGTACATTTACACAATGGAGTATTACTCAGCAGAAAAAAAAACAATGGAATCTTGAAATTCGCAGGGAAATGGATAGCACTGGAAGAAACCATCCTGAGTGAGGTAACCCAGTTGCAAAAAGACAAACATGGTATGTACTCACTCATATATGGATTTTAGACATGGATCAGGATAGTGCCAGTCTGCTCTTCCACTGAAAGAGAGTCTGGGAAACAGGAAAGAACCTAAAAGATATGCATATATGGATAGTACCCAAGAGAAGAGGATTGAGACAAGATCCTCTGAATGGATGGGGAACACGGTGAGGGGTGGGGGGAGTGGGACCTGGGAAGAAGAGAGGGGATGAAGAGGAAGAGAGTTGGTCATGGGGGAACAGGAAGTTGAGGAGGTGGGGGTAGAATAGGGGAAGAGGGAATCATAGGATCGAATACAGATCAGGCACCAGAGTGACCTCGAGTGATCTAAAGGGATAACGCCAATTGGCAAGCTAAGCAATAGTGGAGAGACCACCTCGAATGCCCATCCCTGATAATGAACTTGATGTCTATAACCATCCGGGAGCCTTCATCCTGTGACTGATGGAAGCAGAGGCAAACACACAATTAATCACTGAACTGAA
Source organism: Mesocricetus auratus (assembly GCF_017639785.1). Taxonomy (NCBI): domain Eukaryota; kingdom Metazoa; phylum Chordata; class Mammalia; order Rodentia; family Cricetidae; genus Mesocricetus; species Mesocricetus auratus. The sequence continues at coordinate 34,876,395 of NW_024429184.1, forward strand.
CCCAAGGAACCCAGTGACAGAGAGAGAGGAGTGATGAGCAAATTGGCAAAGAATGGGCTGGCAAAACCAGCAGAGGCAGCTGATCTGAACAGGGGAGAGCTCTTGGACCCCAGACCAACAGTGGGGAGGCCAGCATGGGACTGATCTGGACCCCCCAAATGTGAGTGTCAGCAAGAAGGCCTGGGCAACCTATGGGGCCCTGAGCTGTGGATCAGTGTCTATCCCTGGTATACAAACAGTCTTCGTGTGCCTATAGCACAAAGAGGGATGGATGCTCTCTCAGCCTGGACTCTTAGGGGAGTGCCTGGACCCTACCTAGAGTAAAAGGACAGACTCTAGATATCCCCTATGTGGAAGGATTTGGCAATAGGGTGGGAGGGTGGGGGGGAAGGGGGTGGGGGGAAGGGGAGTGCGGGAGGAGGGGAGAGAGAGGGAACTGGGATTGACATGTAAAACAAGCTATTTAAAATTAAAATAAAAATGATAAAAAAAAACCCAACTTCATGAAAATAATAGAGTCCCTCTCAAAGAGGATGTGAGAAAATCCCTTAAAGAGATGGAAGAAAAAACAAATCAAAAAATGCAAGAAATGGAAGAAAAAAAAACAAATGAAAAAATCCAAAGACTGCAAGAAAGGGAGGAAAAGGCAAAGCAAAAATTACAAGAAACAATTCTAACAATGGAAGTGTTGAAAGCTGAAATACAGACAATAAAAAAAAATCAGTCTTAAGGAATGCTGGAAATACAAAGCTGGGAAAACGATCAGGTACTACAAATACAAGCATAACCAACAGAATACAAGAGATGGGAGAGAGAATCTCAGGTGTTGAAGGTACACTAGGAGAAATAGATTAATCAACCAAAGAAAATCTTAAGTCCAGCAAATCCCTAAAACAAAATAACCAGGGTAGTGGTGGAACATGCCTTTAATCCCAGCACTCAGGAGGCAGAGCCAGGCAGATCTCTGTGAGTTCGAGACCAGCCTGGTCTACAAGAGCTAGTTCCAGGACAGTCTCCAAAGCCAAAGCCACAGAGAAACCCTATCTCGATAAAAACCAAAAAAAAATATTCAGGAAATATGGGACACTGTGAAAAGACCAAACCTAAGAATAATAGATATAGAAGAAGGTAAAGAAAACCACTTCAAAGGGGCAGAAAATATATTCAACAAAATCATAGAAGAAAGCTTTCCCAACCTAAAAAAGACATGCCAATGAAAGTACAAGAAGCTTACAAAACACCAAATAGAGTGGACCACAAAAAAAATCCCCTTGATACATAATAATCAAGACCCCCAAATATACAGAATAAAGAAAGACTATTAAGAGCAGCTAAGGAAAAAGGTCAAGTAACATACAAAGGCAAACATGTCAGAATTACACCTGACTTCTCCATGGAAACTCTGAAAGCCAGAAGGTTCTGGATAGATATTCTACCAACACTAAGAGACCACCGATACCAGCCCAGACTAACATACCCAGCAAAGTTTTCAATCAGTATAGATGGAGAAAACAAGATATTCCATGACAAAACCAGATTTAAACAATACATATCTACTAATCCAGCCCTACAGAAGTTCTGGAAGGAAAACTCCAACCCAAGTAAGTTACCTACAACCAGAAAAACATAGGCAATAGATAATCCCACTTTACCAACAGTCAAAAGAAAAAAGGGGTGAAATCCACACACAGGGTTGACTGTTTTTTTCTGAGACAGTTTCTGAGTGTATCCCAGGCTGTCCTTGAACTAGTTCTATAGACAAGGCTGGCTTCAAACTCAAAGACTTGTCAACCTGTCTCCCAAGTGCTAGGATTAAAGATGTGTGCCACCACTGCCTGGCTTAATTGACTTTGCTTTTGTTACTTACATGTTTTTTATCCCATAACTTCAGTGGGTTAGATATCTGTGATTTGCCAAAAGTTGACATAAGAAAAGACTAACATACACTTAAAGACACTTGTCTTTTACAAATATGTATATATAATTCTAAAGCTTGGAAAGGCAAAATCAATTGCTTGTCTTTACTGAGGGCCTTCTTGTTTCATTGTACACAGCAAAGAAAACTAAATTATCAAAAAGTTCACAAGAAAAACCAAGATATGTATTTTCTAGCATAGCTGCTGCCACAATAACTAACCCATTTCTGTTATGCTGTCATTTAAATATTCATTAATAAAGAGGCTTCATGGCCTAATCACTTATCAAAATACTACTTCTCAACCTGTTAAGTTGTGGGGTAAATTTTCAAAATATAATCTTTCAAGCCATGTCAAACGACTTAACAGCTTTCTTTCCTTTGATTACCTAATTCTTTCCCCAGTTTTTATTCTCCTTACTCCACTAGGTTGGTGTCTTAGTTAGTGTTACTCTAGCTGTGATGAATCACCACGAGCAAAGAAACCTGGACAGTCAAGGATTTATTTCACCCACAGTACCACATCAAAACAATGAGGGCAGGATCTCAAACAGGCCAGGAGCCTGGAGGCAGGAGCTGATGCAGAGGTCATGGACAGGTGCTGACTACTGGCATACTCACCATGGCTTGCTCAACTTGTTTTCTTCTTACAGAATCAGGACCAGCAAACCAGAGGTGGCACCATCAACAATGACCTGGGCCCTCCCTCATCAATTACTAATTAGAAAAATGCCTTACAACCAGATCTTATGGAGCCATTTTCTCAATTGTGTTTCCTTCCTTTCTTTTTAAATTTTCATTTTTTAATTTTATTTAAATTAAAAACATTCCCCCCAACAACTCCCCATCCACTCCTCAAGGAGGTGAGGCCTTCCATGGAGGATCATCAAAATCTGTCACATCATTTGAGGCAAGACCTAGGCCCTCCCCCCTGTATCTAGGCTGAGAGATTATCCTTCCATAGGGAATGGTCTCCCGATGTCCATTCATGCACTAGGGATAAATACTGGTTCCACTGCCAGAGGCCCCATAGATTGCCCTTGCCTCCCAACTGACACCCATGTTCAAGGGACCTGGTTTAGTCTTATGAAGTTCCCCAGCTGTCAGACTGGGGACCGTGAGATCCCACTTGCTCAGATCAGCTGTTTTTGTGGTTTTCCCCAGCATGGTCTTGAACGTTTTGCTTATCACTCCTCCCTGTCTACAATTGGATTTCAGGGGTTTGGCTCAGTGCTTAGCTGTGAATCTCTGCTTCTGCTTCCATCAGCTATTGGGTGAAGGCTCTAGGATGGCATTTAAGGTAGTTGTCAATCTAATTATAGGGGAAGGGCAATTAAGATATCCTCTCCACTATTGCTTAGTTTCTTAGTTGGGGTCATCCTTGTGAATCCCTGGAGATGTGCTAGTGACATATTTCTCGTTAAACACATAATGGCTCCCTCTGTTAAGGTATGGTGGTTATTCAGGAAAATGGGAATCAGTCTACCTCAAGATACAGCAATTCCACTCTTAGGTATATACCCAAAGAATGGACATTCATACCACAAGGATATTGGTTTAACCATGTCAAAAGCAGCATTATTTGTAATAGTCAGAACCCGAAAGCAACCTGTATGCCCCTCAGCCAAATAATGGATAAAGAATATGTGGTGTATTCACACAATGGTGTACTACTCAGCAAAAAACAACAGCAACAGCAACAACAAAGACAATGGAATCTTGAAAATCACAGGCAAATGAATGGAGCTAGAAGAAACCATCCTGAGTGACATGACCCAGTCACAGAAAGACAAGCAGGGTATGTACTCACTTATAAGTGGATATTAGACATAGAACAAGGGATGACCAGCCTACAATCTACAACCCCAGAGAGGCTGGGAAACAAACAGAACCCTAGGAGAGACATACATGGAATTCCCCCCCTCCCCTGGGAAAGGGACAAGATCTCCTGACCAAATGGGAGGGGGGGAGGGAGGAGAAAGAAGAGGGTAGAAGGTGAGTGGAAAGAACATGAGGTATCAGGAAGGTCGAGTTGGTGCAAGAATAGAGAAGGAGATCAAGAAAAGCGATCTCTCCTTCCTGGTAACTCTAGCTTGTGTCAAGTTGAGGTAAAACTAGCCAGCACAACTGGTGCCTATATTTCCCAAACGTTTTTACATGCAAATGTGTGACTGGGAGCCAGGTAACCTGCTTCAGAGAAAGCCAGCTTAGCAGTTTTTACTACCATTTCCGTGAGCCTCTTCCTACTATTTAGAGTCCACAACAACATTCTGAGAAAATGATTGTAGAGGTCAGATTAATATAGTGCATTATGTAGCTAAAGATGTGGGAACGGAGGTCAACAAAATTCCCACTCTCCAGAAGTCAAGCCTAGGGCCTGCCCACCTGCCCAGGTGGCCATGTGCCTGGTAAGAACAAGCCTTACTGCCTTTTCATTGCCCTGGAAACAGTCTCCAAACTTCAAACCACACAAACACGGAAAACCTTTTCTTTTGCCTTGTCAGGTCCGTTATAGAACACGGTTTTCATAAGTAAATACATTTCTTCTATACCTACTACCTAATGAGCCAGCCCTAATTTCCTTCAAGCCTTTGGCCTATATAGGCCAGCACTTATTTTCATGGCTGATTAATGGTTCTGATTAGTCCTAGAAGCAGGAAATCCAATATCCCTTAGGGGAACCCTAAAGATGCAGATAACTATGAATTCAAGGAGGCCTATTCAGAAAAGAAATCAATGGAGAAAGGGGGCAATGTTAGCTCAGACAACATCCTACCAGTTCCTACAGCAGTCAGTCCTCAGACAGCCAGAGTGGAAGGAGGGAGGACAACAGAGGCTGTATTCAGAGCTCCACACTACAGCTCCAATGCTCTAAGAGCCAGCTTTAACAACCCCCTTCCCTGTGTGCAAATTTAAAGCTTCCTTTTTGTGAATTTTGACTGGTTTATGGCCCAGAAAGCAAGTGTCTCCTATCTCAGAGTTTACCCCTCCAACTGAACTTGTGTCCAGGAGCCGTCAGGGCCAGACTTCAGAGACTACCAGCATCATCAGAGTGATTTGAAGATCATGAACTTGTTTAAGAAGAACACTAATTTTATGACATATAGTTCCTCTGAGAAAAAGCATCCGCATTTGGATGGTCATGAACAGTGGCTCTCAACCTTCCTAATGCTGCAACCCTTTAATACACTTCCTCATGGTGTGGTGAGCCCCAACCATAATTTTTATTTCTAAATTCTATTTCTTCTTTACTGAATTACTACTGTTTTTATCTTTTGTTTTGTTTTCTATTTTGGTTTTTTATTCATTTGAAGACTGGGTTTCCTCTATGTAGCCCTGGCTATCCTAAAACAAGTTCTGTAGACCAGGCTGATATCAAACTCACAGAGATCCACCAACCTCTGCCTCCTGAATGCTGGGATTAAAGGTATGCACTGCCACAGCTTGGCAAATTTTACCAATGTTATGAACCATAATATAAATATCTGTGTTTTCCTGAGGTCTTAAATGACCCCACAGATTGAGAACCACTGATCATGAACATTTTCTGATAGATTTTTGTTGGAATGAAATTTTTAAATCTAACCATTATAACTCTCCTTAATCACTATATCCTGTGGGTTAATTCTTCACATATAGAGAGATGATAATCACAGCCCTTCCGCTTTCTGATGGTCCCTAGAGACTAACATGAAGGTTGAAAAGAAACAAGGTTTTCAAGGACAAGATGACAAGGGACAGAAGTTTGGCTCAGGGACTGGTTTTTCTCCCTCTCTCCTGTCCCTGACTCAAACTTGAAGGACTGCATCTTCCTAGAGGTCACTCCTTTTTCTTCTATAAGCTATAAAATAACAACCAAAAATCACAGTGTTTTCATTGGGGCTTACAAAAAAGAAAAGTTTGTCTCTATACTTTGAAACGTTAATTGATAATTATACTATCTGATGCCTCCTTCTGAGCTAGACAATAATTGGGATACAAAATGGCTATTTTCAGTTATATTTGAATAATGTAGTACATATACCCAGCTTTGAAAAATCGTACTTTTTGAAGTATCTTAAAATTGATGAATAGGAGTATAATATAAAGACATGTAGGTCTCCGTCCTCTGAGTTAACATGGGAAGAGGGCATGCCTAGCAATCCCTTAGCACTTTGCCTTGAAAGGATGAAGACTGTGGTTCTTGGTTCATAAACCACCTGTAAATTAGTACATCCTTTTCAGTTAGTTCATCCTTGGTAGGTTTTGATGATAAACTTTTGTAACTTCACAACTATGCCTTGCTGCCAAATGCTGACATTCTGAGTACAGTCCCCAGAGACCCAGGAAGTAGAAGGAGATAATTGACTCCCTCCAGCAAATTATCCTCTGACATCTACATGCAGGCATGTGGCATGTGCATGTAACACACAAGAATTTTAATTTTATTTTAAAGACATATAGCTGTCTAATTAAGCTACCTTTGATATTGTTACTTACCTTTGTATTTTTAATCTAATCATTTATCAGTTCATACAATCATTTCAAAACAAATTTTGTCCATCAGAAAACAAAGTTAAAAATCAACTAAGATAAGAATGGGAAATCCATATCCAAGTCACTCTAATGACTAGTCTCTCTTACACACACACACACACACACACACACACACACACACACACACACACACACGCACACATGCCCTCACTCATACACATACCAGTTTTAATTTACAGATGAGACATTATCATCAAAAAAAATCAGCATGAGTGCCACATGATACAATGTAAGTAAAGAACTATCACACTGCCTGAATAAATGGAAATTTACTAGCTTGATGTCTGTGCTAGTGGCATCATTGTTATTCCTGTCCATCAGTACCCACAGCAAACTTCAAGTTGGGACTAGGGAGCAATCCCAATTATATTCTCAACACACATAATTGAGCAGTGGTCTGAGGACTAAGGCATCCCTTCTTGGACTAGTGACAGATAATGACCCTCTCTGAGTGGATTATTTTCAGATAGACTTGAACTTTGAAGCATGTAGAATTGAGCTGCTACTGTTCTCTTTCCTCCACAGGAAATGTGATATGGAAGCCAAGGCCCAGAGGAGAGCAGTGACAGTGGGTAGAAAGAAGTTAGTTGTTACCTCATCTAAGTCTAAAATTCTCTCTGGGAATTTTCTCACGTGAGTCAATTAGATAAGTTAAATTCAGTCCTTGTTCTTTACAATACAGAGGACATCCTACCTGATAAGAGGTCTGTGTCCTCTGCGCCTCTGTCCTGAACCTGGCATCCATATTTAACCCTGGAGATCCATATTTAACCAGTGTGCCATCCATATTTAATCAATGTGTTGGTTGTACAATATTTAAACCAATACTTAACCAATGTGATGGTTTTGACCATCCCAATCGCCAGTGTCATTCAACTTGAATGAAATGAGCCCCTTAAGTCTCAGGAACTTGAATACTTGATCCCCAGTGGGTGGCTGTTTGAGGAAGATCAGGAGGTGAAGCCTTACTAGAGGAGGTATTTCATGAAGAGGGTGGTGTTGGGGGTTTTCAAAAGACTAGTGCCATTTCCAGTGTTATCTGCCCTATGTTTTTAGATCAATGTGTGAGATCTCAGCTACTCCAAATATGTGCTACCTCACTTCCACCATCACACACTTTGACCACTAAACTACAGACTTTTTGGAGGTTTGAATGAGAATGGTCCCCATGGGTTCATATGTATGAGTGTCCAAGACCTAGCTAGTCTCAGATTCTTGGCCACTTTAGCGGTGTCAGGTGGGGATTTCTTTCATCTCATGGAGTGGTTCTTCGATTCATTCAAAACGTGACTTTTTACACCCAAAGTATGTGAGTCACTATTATACCAGTACATACTGCAGACTTACCTTTATTGTAGATTTTAGAGTCTGTAACTGGGTGATACTGCTGTTTACTTTTCTCCTCTGCTACTATAAAAAGTGCCTCCTAATGCCATGAACATTAGTCAGTAGAGTTGAAGCTTGTACTTGGGCACAAGATAAATTTCTCCTTCTTCAATGACATAAGTAAATTATGCTTTTAGCAATGGAGCCTTACCATCACAAGATGGAAAATCACCAACAGCCTTGGAAACAGCCTGTAATGATTGGGGCTTGTCTATGAGATGCACTTGGCTAATGAGATTTGAGGATAATTTTAAGCAGCTTCAATAATAATCATAATTTGTAATCTCCACTAACAAGAAAATAACTCCTGTGACATTTTCTTTCTATGTATATGAAAACTGAACCTAAAATATAAATTTTGAAAAGATGTTTCTAAAAATACATTTTTAGGTTAAAATGTAAATCCACAGAGATACTTTTTTACTTTGAAATTTCATCTTACCCTAATGAGAATGGTGAAGATCAAAAAAATAGCGGGCAACAAATATGGAGAGGATACGGGGAAAAGGTAAACCTCATCCACTGTTAGTGACCTTGCAAACTGGTACAGTCACAGTGAAAATTGGTAACATAAACCCTTACAAAGTTAAAAACAATTCTACAATATTTTCCTCAGAATATACCCAAAGGACTCAGCACCCTACTTTGCAGATACTTGCTCAGTCAGTCATGTTCTGTAGAGAGAGAAGACTTCCTGCCAGCCTGGTTCCAGAGCTGCATCAGTCCCAAATGAACACACAGGAGGCTATATTAATTATGAAGCTGTTGGCCTTGCTTCTTTCTTACTGGCTAGCTCTGACTTAAGTATTTAACCCATCTAAGTATTTCTCTTACCGGACAGACATCTTAATTCTCTGGCGGGCTACATGATGACTCCCTGTGTTTCTCCTACCCAGAGTCCTCCTGGACTCCTAGTCCCACCTATCTTGCTTCCCTATTGGCCAACAGTGCTTTATTGACATATACACAGGACTTCCCCCATCAATGTTCATTGCTGATATTTTTACAACAGCTAGAAAATGAAATAAACAGTCTAAATGCCCTTCAACTGGTAAATGGAAATGAAAGTGTGGTATATATATACAATGTGATATTATTCCTATATAATGGATAATTAAGTCATAAAATTGGCAGGTAAGTAGTTGGAGTTAGTGGTGATCATATTGAGCAAGGGAACCCAGACCAAGAAAGACAGATGGTGCATGTTCTCTCTCACCTGAGGTACCTCTGTCCAACTGTGAGTCTATACCTGGAGTATGTGAAGAATACAGGAAAGTAAAAGAGAACAATTGTACTGGGGAGGATCAATAGAGAAAGGAATAGCAGAATAAGGTGATCTGAAAGGAGGAACGGGAAAAACGGGGAAGGCTAATTGCAGTGGGGGAGGGAGATAAATACCAAAGAAGGAAGGAAGAGGGCAAAATAATAGTATGGATGTTTGAAATAGTCTTGAGAAATCATACAATTAACTACTTTCCAAAATATCTCTACTACATGTATGTGCATACATACATATGTAGCCCACCTGGGCTGACAATGCTTTCCCCAAAGGCCACAGATTATCTAACAAATATCCTAATGCCAGGCATGTGAAGTCCTCTTTTGAGCTGCTAGCCAGGGCTGTCCAGGATACTCCACACACATTACAGGCAGTTGTTGCTTTGCTGAAGACACTATGCACTTCAGACACAGGGCCAAGGGGCACATTATCTAGGCCTGATCTGAATGTCTCTTCTCTGAGGATAAGCTTGCAATGTACTAGAAAAAGCTGTGCAAGCTTCCAAATAAAGGAAGCAACCAAAAGTCATACCTATAACACCTATGAACTACAATAGTGATCAGAATGGTACAATGTTCCTGAGGGTGCAATAGTGGCATGCATACCTGGGTAGTAACCAACAACTCTGTAATTGAACTTAAGACCTGATCAACAATGAGGAGATCATGCCTGGTACTGGAAACCTACTGTTCAGAACTAGTGAAGTCATGGATCTTGGAAGAGAACCTACAACTGTTACTCTACTAAACTGTATTATCCCAAACTATATTCAAAGAACTTGCCCTTATACCCACAGATGCAGCACTCACCCTTCATCAAAGAAACTTCTCTTTGCAACAAACAGAGACCACTGAGGAAAACCACAGCCAATCAAATATATAGTTGTAGGGACTAGTCCCAACTGATACATCTACAACACAACATTCAAGGTTTAAGAATGATTGAGGAAGAGGTGGCAGTAAGAGTAACCCATTGCAATGAACATTTGCAAATAAAGCTGGTTGGACAAAAGGATGTGAACTGTGTGACATGACACACTGTGGGTCCCAATGGCACCAGAACAAATGGAGAGGCAGGAGAGATGGAGGAGCAAAGAGGGGCTTTTGTGGTTTGTTTTGTTGTTGGTGGTTGTTTTGTTTTGCTTTTGTTCATTTGTGGTTTTTGTTTTTCTTTGTATGCTATTTTTTTTAGGTTGGGTTTGATTTTTTTCATGGGGAGCATTGCAGGGGGAAGGAATTATATGGAGAGACTTAGAAGTGAATGGAATTAGGATACATGATACAAAATCCCAAAAGGTTCAACAAAGAAGTTATGTTAAATAAAAAAGGAAGGAAGGAAGGAAGGAAGGAAGGAAGGAAGGAAGGAAGGAAGGAAGGAAGGAAGGAAGGGTGAGCCAGAGACACACCAGATAGTATTCCATTCCTTTAATCCCAGCACTTGGGAGGCAAAGGTAGGCAGATCTCTGAGAGAGAGTTCTAGGACAGCCAGGGCTACACAGAGAAACTCGGTCTCAAAATTCTAAAAGACCAAAAAGCCAAAAGAAAAAAAGAAAAGAAATAGAGCACAGGTACAAGAAGTTTGCTATGTCAGTGTGTCTCCTAGAAATGTCAGATGTGCTATATCCATGAAGTTTCACCAACATGCCTTCCTAAACAGGGTACCAATAGACATTCTAATATGAAAGGAACTCAATACTGGACAAAGTACAGACAGCTAAGAAATGCTCAGATCAGGAGAACAGTCCCAGGGAGACCCACTCAGCTGGTTAGCCGATATTAGATGGTCAGCCCTGAAAGCATCTACATACAAGCAGCATTATACATAACGACAAGTTTTTGTGTATATGTATAGGAATATATGTATGTATGTATGTATACATGCACACACACATACACAAACACCCATCACATACACATACACACATGTACATGTATACATTCACACACATGTATATGTATACATGCACACACACATACTCTGTCTCTCACACACACAAGAACTAAAGGAAAAAGGCCATGAATTTGAAAGACAGTATTTGTGGGGGGTGGTTTTACACAGGAGGTCTTGGAGGGAAGAAAGTGAAGGAAGTGAAGGGAAAGAATGGTTTCATTCTATTATATTCTTAAAAGAGTAAAAAAAAATAAATGTTCCTAAAAATCAATTTTAGGATGTGAATCCACACAAATGCAAATTATAGTCTATATATACACATGTATATGTACACATATACACATATATGCATATGTATATATATATTTATCTATATCTGTTTTGGAAGTTTACTAAACTGCTATTCATGTATATATCGGAAGGATTCATTTCTTAGTGGAAACAAGAATATGATGGATAAGACAAACCAGGTTTTTTTTCTTTTCTTCTAATTAAATTTCTTCGCTATTTCACATACCCACTACAGTTTTCCCTCTCTCCTCCTCTCCTCCCACCCTCGCATGCCCCACCTCCCCACCATGACCACCCATCACCCCCATCCCTCCCGTTCTATCCCTTCCTCCTCTTCCCTCTCAATTCAGAAAGGGGCAGGCCTCCATGGGTGTGAATAAAGCTTAGCACATGGAGTTGAGGAAAGAACAAGCTCCTCCCCCTTCGGTCAAGACTGGGAGAGGTAATTTAGCATGGGGAACAGGTTCCCAAAATCCTCTAAGCACAGTGCCAGGAATGGGTCATGATCTCATTGCTAAGAGCTTTACAGGCAGACCAAGCTACACAACTTTCACAAGCATGCAAAGGGCCTTGGCTGGTCCCCTGCAGGCTCCCTAGCTGTTGGACCAGCTCCCATGAGTGCAGGTCAGCTTCCTCTCTGTGGGTTCCTTCATCCTGACCTTGACCTGCCTAGACAAGCCAGGTTTTTTTCAAACTGTTTTATGCTCCTTATCGGCATACCCATCAGTACCAGCCTCGTTCAGAAACTGGTACCGCGATGAGAATAGGAATGTTTTTAAAACAGATTAGATGCTTGGATGGGACAACTCAGTGCATTTCTCAGCATTCTTCAATAAAATCCAAGCCTTTGACTGCATGCTTCAGTTACACTAAGTAAAAGGAATGGCAAAACCAGTAACAGCTGCAACACTACAAGGAGCAGGCTTGAGTTCCACACCTCAGGTTCAGAGCAAGCCATAAACAAACTCACATTGCTCAGTCCCAACTGACCCTGCCTAACACTAAGCAAGAATATCAGAGCATAAGTTACAAAAGAGAAATACTAATTTCATTCTTGCCTTACTGATTCACTAACAGCTTTTCCTAAAACTGGTGATGATATAATAGCATCGTCCTGGTTGGAGTTTACAACCTGAGGTACTACCATGCAATGTGTGTAACAATATTTAAGGCAATTGTTTTCTTGCTGTAATCTAACTCCTTGGGAGAGGTGATAAAGAAATATCAGAATTTCAATGTCATCTTCTGATACACAGAGAATTTTATAGCAACCTGGATACAAGAGCCTTTGTCTCAAAAATTAAACAGAGGCTTGGGATATGGTTCAGAAGGCAAAGCATTTGCTTTGAAAGCATGAGGACCAGAATTCAGAGCTGTGATGGGCACATAATCTAGTTCAGACTGTGGCTCACAAAATTTTTCTGGACACTTCTGGGAGGCAGTGAAACTGGCTTTCTATCACTACAGAGAAGGCAACCAAGGCTCTTTTGCCTTCCTCTGGTTAGTTCAACATAAGAGCATGTCATTTGGAAAAGCTACAGTCTTTTCTACTATCCAAAGAAAGCCGGACTGATTGTAATACCAGTACAACAAGAAGGAAACATACAGTAAGTAGAACGGACTGGCAGGGCCAGACATGTGCCGTAGTCACATTAAAGCAGGTTGGATTAGAACTGGTAAAAATCTTGTACAGATTCTATCTATGAATAGATTGGTGCTACCTAGGATTTTATTTCATACATTTCTTTATTTTGGGTATTTTCCATAGCTCATTATTTCTCATTATTTTATTACCACTAAGAACAATAAATAGTATTCTAGGTAGACAGTTTAAATGTTCCAAGTAGAAGATATTTTTATTGTTTACATTTAAGCTCCCCAGGCAACTGAAAAACAAGTCTGCTTTGCAGAATCTTGACCTTTGAAATAATGACAATAATGGCAAGTGTTTTGAAAACACTTGCCCATTCAGTAGTCTGAGCAAATCCATGAAATAGATAAGAAAGCATTAACAGAAATCCAACTTTGAGTTCATAGGATAAATTCCCTTTCCTCCTGTCACAGATACACCATGTTTCTTAACCTCCCTGGAAGTGGGCTGAAGGTAAAGGCGAGGTCACTAAGGAATGCATCCAGATGTTCTGTGTCTTGTTCTGATTGTAACCCTTATTGCCATCCCAAGAGTAGGGGCCTATCCTCTTTTGTCTGTGGACTGATGTAGGAAATCTAGAAGGAGACTTTAATACCCCAGAAATCAGTAAAGACGCCAGGTGAAAATGCTTCGATCCCTGAGTCAGAGGCCAGCCTGATCTGCAGAGTGAGTTCCAGGACAGCCAGGGCTACACAGAGAAATCCTGTCTCATAAAGCAAAAAAGCCAAAAAAATTGGAGGCCAGCAAACTAGAGAAACAGCTGCAGTTAACTGCTAGAGGCGCGCCCCAGCAGCAGAGTTCAAGGCATGCTGCTGCTGATAGTTTCCTAATGGGGAATGTTCTTCTGTGTATATGTTTCTCTTATTGGTCAATGATCAAAACACGAATTGTCCGATTGGCCAGACAGGAAGTGATGTAACTGGGCTGAAACTTGCCACTAGCTAACTATATACATATATGGAAGTCTGTACAGACAGACAGGAAGTGACGTAGCTGGGCAGAATCAGGATATAAGTAAGGACAAACAGGAAATTGCTCTCTTCTCTACTGAGATGCTTAACAGTCACCATTTGAGCTGTCAAAGAAGTTAGAGGTCCGGATCCTTCTCTGGTAAGATAAGACCACATGGAAATGCTTAGTTAATAGAAATGGGTTAATAAATAAGACAGAGCTAGCTAATAAGAAGCCCAAGTCTCTGGCCAATAGTTTTATAATTTATATAAGTCTTGTGTGTTTATTTGGGGCTCTTCATGGCAGCGGGTTCCTGCTGGGTCAAAGATCCCCCTTGTTACAATTTCCTACTTCTTTTTCTTTCTTTTTGAGATAAGGTCTTGCCATACAGCTGCAGCTGGCCTAGAACTCTCCCTGTAGACCAGGTTGGCTTTGAACCAATAAAGAGTCATCGCCTCTGCCTCAGAAGTCCTGGAATTAGAGGTGTGCACCAACACACCTCTGTTACTTAGGGAAGGCAATCTGAGTAACCAAAAGTGTATGATTTCAATGTTGATCTTTCCAGGGCTCACTGAGTGAAACACCTAGAACAATATTGAACCATGTATATCTGGGATCCAAGCCCTAGCCAAGTTAACATGAAAAATTATGTGTCAACATAATTCTGTGTCACAAAAAACAGTACTATTTGTTGGGTTTGAATGCAACTGTGAATTGTAACTGGGTTGCTGTTGGTCACCTAGGGAAATGCTGTGCATTAACAAAGAATAGAAGACAGAAGACCAAGCTGATGAGAAAGGGAAAGGAGGAGCTGCATTTATCTCTTCGGGTAGGAGAAGCCTAATGCTGGAAGTGCAATACTGAATGCTGGCTTGGGTATTTTGCAAGGTCCTTGTGTCCTCCCCTCTCCCTACTGGCCATGTTTAGATGCCTGTCCACAAGCCTTCCAACTATTTCACCTTGAAGAATCTTTCAGGAACGAGAAGCCAGCATCTCACAGAGTCTGCCTTCATCTTAACTGGTCTCTTGTGCTCTTTTGGCACCTTAATAAAGAGGACCCTGTATCCCAAGTTTTGATATCCCTTACTCAATGTCCATTAGCACAACTGTGTCTATTAGTAAAGAGTATAACCCATCCACTCACCATGGACAAGAGTAGGGCCTTGCCCTTCACGTCATTGTGGATGGCCTGAATTCTATGCATAGCTCCTGTTTTGCAGGGGTTTTCCTTGACTCTTTCAGGAAAACTCTACCTTTTCAGTTCATGTTTCTTCAAAATAGGATATTCAGAGAACTGTTTCTCTCTCTCTCTCTCTCTCTCTCTCTCTGTCTCTCTCTCTCTGTCTCTCTCTCTGTCTCTCTCTCTCTGTCTCTCTCTCTCTGTCTCTCTCTCTCTCTCTCTCTCTCTCTCTCTCTCTCTCTCCATTCCTACTTTTTGAGCGTTAGCCAAAAAGTGTACCCTTTCCTTACTTGACTACTCTAAAGAACTCACAGTTCTATCTTTCATAATGTTTCTAAGCATTCAGAGGGAAGGCTTCTGTGATCCTTCTCCACTCTGTCATACAAATCCCGAGAATCCAGCTAACTACATTCAAAGAGAAACTCTTCTGTGAAAGTACATTCAAAGAAAGGTTTCCTTGTGTAGCAAATAGACTCAATATAATTTCAAGTGACAGCTCTGAGAAAAGATAATCAAATTTAGAGCTAAGAGCCATATACAAAACTTTCCAAAGCCATAGCACAAGTTCTGAAGTTTTCTGTCATTTAAAATTTTTTTATTTCAATATATGCACTTGAGTTCTATTTTAAACCCACTTTCTATACCATTTAAACATGCAAATGGTTTTTTGTAAAGCGAGATGCAACTCAATCAAAATTGTTTATCATTCAGGACTTAAGTAAATTCCAAAGAGCTATGTATTTTTAGATGGCCATTCATTATATCAAAATGAAAATGAAAATAATGTTATTTTCAGGAAAGGAAATCACCATTCTGAATTTACCTGTCTGTACTGATCACTGCACATGGTCTTATGTTTACTCTTCACCTATCACAGCAGAAGGATGGGTCTGAACACCTCTCAAGGTCAGTGCAAGCCTTTGATTATATGAATTGCGTGCTGAAAATTACTTGTTAAAATATCTACACAAAAGCTATGTTATTTTCTTTGTACAACTGTCATTTTAATGCTACCTTGGCTTTTATATTAAAGATGTATATCCATGTTTACTCCTTTCTGAAATCATTTAAAAACTGTTACAAGCCACTCTCAACTTTCAATTGCAATAGAGGCAGATTTCATACAAGGTTAAACAAAACTGACGGTGAATGTTACATTTTATGTATGTGGTTAAAACTCTCAGTTTTATTCCTCTGTTCCTAGGATAGTATATTGCATTCCTTGTTTGTTTTTAATATAATATTTTTATCCATTCTTTGAGGATTTCACACATGCATACAATGTATTTTGAAAATATGCTCCCAGAATCCTCCACTAACTCCTTTCAGCTCAATTCTCATCACCCACCCACTGTGCCAAATTTATGTCCATATCCAAGTCTAATTTGTGATGACAAAACACTGGTGGGTATCCCAAATACTCTTTATGTGTGGATCCATCAACAGTAATGGGACGACTTGCTTAAAGAAAATGGATTCTCCCTTCCCCAGAGCCATCAATTGCCAACCGCTCCTCAACCAGTAGTAGGGCAGTTATTGGCTCCATCTTGTACACATCTTGTGCAGCAACCACAGCTGCTGTGAGTTCATGAGTACAGCTGTTCTGTCATGTCCAGAAGACATCACTTCGCTCTGGTCCCTCCTAATCTGGTTCTTAGAATCGTTCCACCCGTTAGGTGCTTCTAGTTTTTAAATTACTTGTTCTGCTTGTACGTTACAATTTTACAGCTCTTGACATATTAATAACCTTCCTCTAAAGTAAAAATCATCCCTAAATTTATTAAATCAAACTTTATCATGTACCTTTAATATAATTAAACCTTAAACCTTTGTAATGTTCTGTTCCCCAGTTCTAGATGTATGACGGAAAGCTCAACTAAAATTCAAAAGCACTCCCCTTTGGGCACAGAGATTCCTTTTTATATAAATTCATTTTCTCTGATACATTTAGGTTAATTTTGATACAGGACTAAATAAGTGGTCGTTATCATCTAAAATCACTCAAAAAACCCTCAAACAATCTGTTACTTTTTCTCGTAATCCTTTCTTCCCTCTCCTTCCCTATCTTATCTGTTTCTTTGAGTCTTTCCTCAGGATCTTTTCTTCCTCTCTCTCTCTCTCTCTCTCTCTCTCTCTCTCTCTCTCTCTCTTTGGGAAAAAAATATCTGTTTACAAACTTGACCTTCAAACTTTGACCTCCACCCTGTCATCCTCCACCACTGACTTCTCATGTTTGGGGGGATATCCAGGATTCCCTCCAGGAAAATTTTATTCTGTTTTCTATTTTCTCCCTTGATAGTCTTCAACTGCTGATATTTTCTTAAGCCTCTTAATGATACATTATTTTTTAATTTCTATACTGTTGTGACCATCATCTTTAAATCATCACTTGACCAATTCACCTACACATTGTTATAACTTCCCTAAACATTACTACTGTTGTTTTTCCTAAACTGCTATGAATCATTACTGATTTGTAGTGAAGACAGTTATTCCAACGTTTGCATGCTTCTGTTCTGTCTTATTTCACTTTCTTTTTTATTTAAATCACATAAACGTTCAGATTTCCCTGAACCATCTGCAATCAGTCCCCACACATTACACACATATCTCGGGCTGGTGCTGTTTCTCCTCCTCATTGATCATCACATGTGGTGACTGAA
The DNA here is from genome assembly GCF_017639785.1 of Mesocricetus auratus. Lineage (NCBI taxonomy): Eukaryota > Metazoa > Chordata > Mammalia > Rodentia > Cricetidae > Mesocricetus > Mesocricetus auratus. The sequence continues at coordinate 34,894,137 of NW_024429184.1, forward strand.
AAAGCAGTCCTATCAGAGAGACAAGCATGCAGCTGCCTCTTCTAGACTGCATTATGAAACACAGTCCACTTATGACTTTAGTTCTACTCACCATGGCTGGACCTTTGGAAATTTATGCTATTTTTTTAAATGCAGTAATTTTTTTCATTTCAGCACATTATGTACTTGTGTGGTATACTTTTTAAAGACACAGACACAATTTTGCTTTCCAATGCAATTTTATACTATCAGAGTGAAAAAAATTATTTCCTCTGTTAGGTGCAAAGCTTTGTTTGTCATTTTGCATAATATATGTAATATAGAAGAATAAAGTTGAAGATACTTCCAATCGATATCAAAAATATAAAACTGCGAAATAGCTTTCTCCAGTTTTCCACCAGGAAATGAAATATCTGTGGTGTCTACATTTCTGAAAATAATTTTAATTTTTTTCTCATTTTAAAAACATTTTAAATTTGTTTCTAATTCAAATAGAATTATATCATTTTGCCTCTTCACTTTCTTCCCTTCAGCCTCTCCCAGCTACCCTCCTCAAAACCTCTCCCATGCTTCCATTTCTAAAATGGAAAGCCTCTTTGTCTTTGATTGTCATTGTTACATGCATATATATACACATATGCACACTCACACACACACACACACACACACACACACGAGACAATGAATAAGTGGAAGGAGTAGATTTGAGGGGAGTAGAGAACAAATGTGACCAAAAATGTATAAAATTCTAAAAAAACTGAAACATTTTAGTATTTAAAAACAAACAAAACTGCTAGCAAGAACCATGAGGTCTTCCAAACAACTGAAGAATGTGTGGGTGCTATATCCTAGCTTTCTATTTTTCTCATGTAAAAACAAAACATTGAGATGATGTAATATTCATAAGAACACAGACATACTGTGCAACCAAGGTTCCTAGGTGTCTTAGTTAGACTTTCTACTGCTATGAAGAGACACCATGACCACAGCAACTCTTATAAAGGAAAATATTTAATTGCATCTAGCTTCATTTCCAGAGATTTAGTCCATTATCATACAGTAAGCATGGCAGCATTTGGGCAGACATGGAGCTGGAGAAGATGCTGAGAGTTCTACATCTTGATCCACAGGCAGGAGAAGGAGATTGTGAGCCACACTTGCCATAGCTTGAGAATATAAGACCTCAAAACCCACCTCCACAGTGACACACTTCCTCCAACAAGGTCACACCTATGCCAACAAGGCCATGCCTCCTAATAGTGCCACTTCCCATGGGCCTATAAGGGCCCTTTTCTTTCAGATTACCACATTGCACTCCCTAACTCCAATTAAGAGTTGAGAAGTGTTTATTTATAACATGAGACATTAGATAAATTCCAAATATATTTGTTGTGTTTGTACATGGATAAATTACCAGCGCCCTGATGTTTCTGTGACACATGAGAGCCACATGCTTATCAAGACAGGCATGTTTCACTGAGATCGACAATTAACAAATGGGACCTCATGAAACTAAAAAGCTTCTGTAAGGCAAAGGACACAGTCAAAAAGACAAAAAGGCAGGCCACAGAATCGGAAAAGATATTCACTAACCCCACATCTGATAGAGGACTAATCTCCAAAATTTACAAAGAACTCAAGAAGCAAGTCTCCAAAACACCAAAGGATCCAATTAAAAGGTGGGGTAGAGAAATAAGCAGAATTCTCAATAGAGGAGGCTAAAATGGCCAAGAGATACTTAAGAAAGTACTCAACATCCTTAGCCATTAGGGAAATGCAAATCAAAACAACTTTGAGATACCATCTTACTCCTGTCAGAATGGCTAAAATCAAAAACACCGAAGACAATTTATGCTGGAGAGGATGTGGAGAGAAGGGAACACTCCTCCACTGCTGGTGGGAGTGCCAACTTGTACAGCCACTTTGGAAGTCAGTATGGAGATTCCTCAGGAAAATGGGAATCAATCTACTACAAGACCCAGCAATTCCACTCTTAGGCATATATCCAAAAGAGGCAAGTTCATACAACAAGGGCATATGCTCCACTATGTTCATAGCAGCATTATTTGTAATAGCCAGAAACTGGAAGCAACCTAGATGCCCCTCAACTGAAGAGTGGATAGAGAAAATGTGGTACATTTACACAATGGAGTGTTACTCAGCAGAAGAAAACAATGGAATCTTGAAATTCACAGGTAAATGGATAGCACTGGAAGAAACCATCCTGAATGAGGTAACCCAGTCACAAAAAGACAAACACGGTAAATACTCACTGATATATGGATTTTAGACATGAATCAGGAGAGTGCCAGTTTGCACTTCCACTGACAGAGAGTCTGGGAAACAGGAAAAAGCCTAAAAGATACGCATGGTACCCAAGAGAAGAGAAATGAGGCAAGATCCTCTGAACAGATGGGGAACACGGCGAGGGGTGGGGGGGGATGGGGAGCTGGGAAATAGAGAGGAGGAGAAGAGGAAGAGAGAGCAGGTCATGGGGAACAGGAAGGTTGACTGGGGGGGTAGGATAGGGGGAAGAGGGAAGAGGAAATCATAGGTTAGAAGACAGATCAGGCACCATTGTGACCTCCAGTGATCTAAAGGGATGACACCAATTGGCAAGTGAAGCAATAGTGTAGAGACCACCTTGAGTGCCCATTCCTGATAATGAACTTGATGTCTATAACCATCCTGGAGCCTTCATCCAGTGACTGATGGAAGCAGAGGCAAACACCCACAGTTAAACACTGAACTGAACCCAAGGAACCCAGTGACAGAAAGAGAGGAGCAATGAGCAAATTGGCAAAGAATGGGCTGGCAAAACCAGCAGAGACAGCTGATCCGAACAGGGGAGAGCTCTTGGACCCCAGACCGACTGCGGGGAGGCCAGCATGGGACTGATCCAGACCCCCTGAATGTGAGAGTCAGTGAGGAGATCTGGGCAACCTATGGGGTCCTGACCAGTGGATCAGTGTTTATCCCTCGAATACTAACAGACATCGTGTGTCCATAACACAAACAGGGATGCTCTCTCAGCCTGGACTCTTAAGGGAGTGCCTGGACCCTACCCTGAGTGAAATGACAGACTCTAGATACTCCCTATGTGGAAGGAATTGGCAATAGGGTGGGAGGATGAGGGAGATGGTGGGAGGGTGCAGGAGGAGGGGAGAGAGAGGGAACTGGGATTGACATGTAAAACAAGCTATTTAAAATTAAAATAATAAAAATATTTTTAAAAAGACAGGCATGTTAACAAGCTCTCAAATGAAACATTAAATAAAATAATACACAATAATTTAATAAAACTCTCTGGATCGTCTGGAAGTTTTACACATAAAAATAACCAATTCCATTATTCAGCTAAAATGAATACTGAAATCCTACAGTCTTCATATAAATAGATGAAACTATAAAGATTGAATTGAGTGAAGTAATCCAGACCCAGAGACACAAACTCCACACAATCTCTTAATTGTGAATCCTAATTCCAAATCTTTTGATGTTAATGTATCACCTGGACAAAGAGCAGATTCCAGAAAAGTAAAATGGGACCATGTGGGAAATTGGGAGAAGTGGCGGGCACTAGACAGAGAAAAGTACAATATAGAAGCTATGAAGGGAAATAGGAAAGACAAATGACAAGTAAGACACAAGGGTAAATGGCACTAAGTATGTTTTTTAAAAACATAAATAAACATAGCATTCACTGTTTTCTTAAAATTAGACATATACAGTCTTATCCCCAACTTGATAGTACCTTGTGGTGATATATTGTTAATGATATACCAAATAAAGCTTGCTTGAAGATCAGAGTGCAAAGCTCACCAGGCAGTGTTGGCCATACCTTTAATCCCAGCACTTTCAAGACAGAGATAACTCAAGGCCATCCTGAACTACACAAAATTGATTCATTCTAAAAGAGAAATAGAGCTCACACACTCCAAGTGACACATCTTTAATCCCAGTTCTAAAGAGGTGAAGACAGAAAGAAATATGGCTGGATGGAAAGAGAAATATAAGATGGGAGGAGATAGGAGCTCATTGCAGTCTGAGGCAACAGTCTAGTCAATCAGTATGGGGTGCATTCAGGCTGAGGATTGCTACAGACAGGATTGCCCCTTTGGTCTGAGGATTCAGGAGGGGTAAGAACTAGTAGCAACCTATTTTGCTTCTCTTATCTTTCAACTTTCCCCACCTAATAGCTGACTCTGGGTTTTTTATTATAAATACTGACTAGAATTCATGCTACAATACCTTCTGTGGTCTACCTTTTCTCTGTGGTCCTGCAGCCATAGGTCACAAAGAACTCCTCCAATGTCACTTGCCCAGCTCATCCCTGTTGTGGAGTATTTGTTTAACTAGGCAAAGATGTGTTACATTTGTTTATGCTGCATTTGTTTAACTATGTTAAGATGTGTTGCATTTTCATTAATTAAATAAAAATTAACATGAGCTTAGAGAAGTGGATTTAGCAACCAGTTGACCCTCTGATCCTCACTCTTACCCTAGTCTTCCCAGGGTCAAGCTCCACTACTGCTAACAGTTAGTTTCTTTTTCCATTATTGCTTCCTATTCAGAGGCACGTTCAAGAGTAATTTTTAGTGGGGTTGGTGTAGAAAAACAGAAGCTTCCAGAAATGCCAATAACGAAAGTTAGGCATAATGCAATCCTCATCAAAATCGCATCACAATTCTTCACAGACCTTGGAAGAACAATACTCAACTTTATAGGGAAAAACAAAAAACCCAGGATAGCCAAAACTACTCTGTACAATAAAGGAACTTCTAGCGGCACCACCATCCCTGACTTAAAGCTCCACTACAGAGCTATAGCAATGAAAACAGCTTGGTATTGGCACAAAGACAGACAGGAGGACCAATGGAATTTAATTGAAGACCCTGATATTAATCCACACACCTATTAATGACTGATTTTTAACAAAGAAGCTAAAATTATACAATGGAAAAAAGAAAACATCTTCAACAAATGGTGCTGGCATAACTGAATGCTGATGTGTGGAAGATTGCAGATAGATCCATATCTATCACCACTCACAAAACTTAAGTCCAAATGGATCAAAGACCTCAACATAAATCGATGCACACTGAACCTCTTAGAAGAGAAAATTGGAGGTACACTTGAACGAATTTGTATAAAAGACCACTTTCTTAACATAATGCCGGTAGCCTAGACACTGAGATCAACTATTAATGAATGGGACCTCCTGAAACTGAGAAGTTTCTGTAAGGCAAAAGACATAGTCAACAAGACAAAACGGCAGCACACAGACTGGAAAAGATCTTCACCAACCCCACATCTGACAGAGGGCTGATTTCCAAAATATACAAAGAACTCGAGAAGTTAGTCACCAAAACACCAGACAATCCAATTAAAAAGTGGGGTACAAAACTGGAGAATTCTCAATGGCTGAATGGCACTTAAGAAATTGCTCAATATCCTCAGCCATCAAGGAAATGCAAATCAAAACAACTCTAAGATACCATCTTACACCATCCAGAATGGTTAAAATTGAAAACACAAAAGATAGTTTATGCTGGAGAGGATTTGGAGAAAGGGAAACACTCCTCCATTGCTGGTGGGAATGCAAATTTTTACAGCCACTTTGGAAATCAGTATAGTGGCTTTTCAGGAAAGTGGGAATCAGTCTAACTCAAGATCCAGCGATTTCACTCTTAGGCATATACCCAAGGGATGGACATTCATACAACAAGGGCATCTGTTCAACTATGTTCATAGAAGCATTATTTTTAATAGTCAGAACCTGGAAACAACCTAGATACCCCTCAACTGAAGAATGGATAAAAAAAAGCTGTGTTGTATTTATACAACAGAGTACTACTCAGTGAACAAAAACAATGACATCTTGAAGTTCACAGGCAAATGTATGGAACTATAACCATACTGAGTGAGGTAACCCAGACACAGAAAGACAACATGGTATGTACTCACTCATAAGTAGACATTAGACATAGAGCAAAAGATTATCAGCCTATAATTCACAACTCCAAGGAAACTAGGAAACAAGGAGGACCATAAGAGAGACATACATGGTCCCCCAGAGAAGTGGAAAGGGACAAAAGCTCCTGAGAAAATTGGGAGAACAGGAGGGTGAAGAGGGAGGTAGGAGAAAGAGGAAGGGAGAAGGAGAGGAGAAGAAGAACATGAGAGATCAGGAAGATCAAGTCAAGGAAAAAATATAGAAGGAGCGCAAGAAAAGAGATGCCTTAATAGAGGAAGTCATTTTAGGATTAAAGAGAAATCTGGCACTAGAGAAATGTCCAGATATCCACAAGGATGACCCCCAACTAAGAAAGTAATAAATAGTGGAGAGGGTACCTTAAATACCCCCCTATAATGAGATTGATGACTACATTAAATGCCATCCTAGAGCCTTCATCAAGTAGCTGATGGAAGCAGAAGCAGAGATTCACAGCTAAGCACTGAGCCAAACCCCTGATATCCAGCTGTAGAGAGGGAGGAGTGATAAGCAAAACGTTCAAGACAATGCTGGGGAAACACACAGAAACAGATGATCTGAGCACCTGGGAGCTCACGGTCCCCAATCTGACAGCTGGAGAACCTGCTTAAGACCAAACCAGGCCCCCTGAACATGGATGTCAGTTGGGAGGCCAGGGCAGTCTATGGGGCCTCTGGCAGTAAAACCAGTATTTATCCCTAGTGCATGGACTTTGGTAGCCCATTCCCTATGGAGGGATACTCTCCTGCACCAAACGATCTGACAGACTTTGATGATACCCCATGGAAGACTTCACCCTCCCTGGGAAGTGGATGGGGCTATGGGATGGGGGTTGGTGAGGGAAATGGGATAATGGGAGAGAAAGGGAGCTGGGATTGGTATGTAAAATAAGATTGTTTCAGTTTAAATAAAAGTTATAAAAAAGAAAAAGTATTCATCTTAAAATAATAAAAGATAAATTGATATGGGGAAATGCCATCTAAACTTCTGTGAGCAAAAAGATGACATTTTAGAAATGTAGGATAACAGGATTATTCATTTTCCTTAAGGTTGCCTTCTCTGTAATCCATTTACCTCCTGTACTTCTCCCTCCATCCCATTCTTCATGCCTGCATCAGAAGCTGTTTTTGAGATTTTCTTTCTCTTCTCAGCTTTCTGCCCAGGAGTTGCATCTTACCTGATGACTGCTTCCACTTTGCATGGCATTTGCTACTACTGCTGTTTTGCCTGCCTTAGTGCCACCAACCATGCCTACGACAAGGACAAATGGGTTTAGGTTTTGAGGCTTCACCTCTTCTTAAAGCTTGAACTTTATTTTAGGACAACTACAAACTCAGCATGTCCCAAATAAAGTCACTACCATCGTTAAGCAGATTTCCTTTCCTTGTTTTCATTTTGGTTAATACCTGCCCAGAGAATTTAATTGAGGTTATAAATTGACCCTCTGATCCTCACTCTTACCCTAGTCTTCTCAGGGTCAAGCTCTGCTACTGCTAACAGTAAGTTTCCTTTTCCATTATTGCTTCCTATTCAGAGGCGCGTTCAAGAATAAAAACATTCCAGCTTCTGCCTGTTTTTGCAATAAGCTCTCTGTAACAGGTCACAGATCTTCTCACCTCTGGCAATGTGCACATGAACAACTACAATGCTCCTACTCCAGTGAGAGTTTCTTGGGAACTGGCTAAATATGCATCTCACTTCTCCATGTTCCAGGAGGATCTTGTACAAGCCTCTGTTACAGTCTCTGTTGAATTGCTTCATAATTGTTTTCATATGCATGCTCCCAATTGGACTATTGGAGTGGATGGCCTTATTCATCTTGTCTTTTCCATCATGCCTGTCACATAAGAAATGCCCAGTAAACATTTGTTAAAGGAATGGATTAATTGTGACACTCTCTTTTCTTGGTGTCATGTTGTCTCCGTACCATAAAAGATTCTTTTTCTGAAAAATAATAGTATTCCAAGGGGAGATTTAATAATAATTCTGTGACTTGTAAATAAATCCAGTTTGCTTAGGAAGCACATTCTACCTCTCCACTGGGACCTTCTGTCTTGCTGATATCAGCAAAATTACACGCAGTGTTTTCCAAGTAAAATTAGTCTTGATTAGTTTATATTTGCTTTTTATTTGGGAACTATGAAATATCTAGACAAAAAAATTAAAGACGATACTTGTTCTCTCTTGCATTTTGTTGCTTATTATTGCCTTTTCATTCTAAATGTGTTCATTGTTGAGACAGCTGTTTTCTTTTGGTTTCTAGTCACCTTAGGTCTCTTTGGTATATATTTGGTATGACATTTCCACATTTAACAAGTTCTACAATATTAAAATAACTCCTTACAAAAATCTGAATCATTTAGATTCCATTTGTTTAAAAAACTCATTTATTACAACCAAAATTTATTCTTCCAGAAGAAAAGATATACTACCTGTGGCACAGATCCTTTCCAAGTTTCAAATTGTAGCCAAGATGATGCCACCAAAATAGAGAGGGTTGTGGAAAGATCAAATTAAGCTCATCAGCTGTAAAGAAATGGGGTGAAAACTTAAAAGTATATTGTCAATAAAAGGTGATTACTATTTATTATTCTATGTGTTTATTTGCATGTGTAATATTTTATGTTTATTACATTGTCACTACTAATACATTTTTCTATCTGAATTTCAACTGAGAGCTAGCTTCACCCCAAATAATTGTTGTAATCAACGACATAGGTAATTATATATAATTATTTTAGCTCAGCTTTGTGCATGTCAGCACTCAAACCTTTCAGGCACTTTCTTAAACAGTTTCCACCTTCTGGTTATGATCAGATCCCCTTGGGAAGGGAACAAAGGATGTATGTAGAAAAGGACAAGACTGTCAATGGGACATAAAATTGATAACACATCCCAGAATGCAGTGTGCCCTCATGAAAATGATTTAGAGACTGTAAAATCTGCCAAAGTTAATCAAGGTGTATTAATGCTTCTTGAAATCCCTTACATTTGAGGACTTGAAGACAGGGAAGGCATAGAAGAAAAAGGAAGACATTTGGTAGTTAATGCTCAAGGGCTGAGACGTTAAAGATTATTATGTTTATCCTTGATTATCATCTCCAGACCCTAGGAGCTGGCCCTGGATTTGGCAGTGATCACTTCCCCTCTACAAAATAAAGTAGCAGAAGTTCAAACTAAAACCAAAACCTACTTACTTGAACTATAAACCGCCGTTGTTCAGCAACACTGGTATGCTTATTCATCCTAAAATACGGCTTTTAAATATTTTTCATTAAGGTGAGAGTCTTTGTTAACTGAAATTCACAGGAAGAATACTAGTTCCTTTTCATATTTGGGTTTGCAGTGTGTCTGTTTGTGTAATGTTGAGGAACACACCTTGGCTGACAATGTCACTCAATGGTCAGGCACTTACCCTGTATGTGTGGGGTCTTGGATCTGAGGTCCCTGAATCAGAACTGAAAAAGCAGAAACAACAAAGTACATGACACATGTGGCGTGTGTGTCTCTGCAAGTAGAATGTGTTTGAGGCCCTTTCAGAGTACTTTGATTAGCTTCAGTTACTTGAAACCTGTATGCTGGAGACTGTCAGGGACTTTCAAAAGATAGAGTTGACTTCTCCAGGAGAAAGCAAACAATTGTCTCTTTTGGGTGAGAAGTTTTTCAGTAAAGAATTTGTTTGGACCGATTGGCAAACTAAGCAACAGTGGAGAGACCACCTCGAATGCCCATTCCTGATAATGAACTTGATGTCTATAACCATCCTGGAGCCTTCATCCAGTGACTGATGGAAGCAGAGGCAAAAACCTACAGTTAAACACTGCACTGAACCCAGTGACAGAGAGAGAGGAGTGATGAGCAAATTGGCAAAGAATGGGCTGGCAAAACCAGAGGAGACAGCTGATCTTAACAGGGGGGAGAGCTCTTGGACCCCAGACTGACAGCTGGGAGGCCAGCATGGGACTGATCCAGACCCCCGAATGTGAGTGTCAGTGAGAAGGCCTGGGCAACCTATGGGGCCCTGAGCAGTGGACCAGTGTTTATCCCTGGAATGCAAACAGACATTGTGTGTCCATAACACAAAGAGGGATGCTCTCTCAGCCTGGACTCTTAGGGGAATGCCTGGACCCTACCCTGAGTGAAATGACAGACTCTAGATATCCCCTATGTGGAAGGAATTGGCAATAGGGTGGGAGGCTGAGGGGGGATGGTGGGGGTGCGGGAGGAAGGGAGGGAGAGGGAACTGGGATTGACATGTAAAACAAGGTATTTAAAATTAAAAGAAAAAAAAAGAGTTTGTTTGGCATAATGCAGAGAACTGCATTATCCTGCCCCATTTATTTTTCTATTTAACATAACAACCCTGAAACTAACTGCATAGTATATATTTTTCGTATATTCTTTTTCTTTTATAAGCATGATGGCCAAACTTTGTGCTTTACAGTTGACATTAGTGTTGATAGGATCAGATAAGTGTAAGTGCAGTTTAGAGTTTATTACAGTTTCTTCATTGAAGATTAAACTATACTTAGGAGGTTATGAAGTGCTCAAGATTATCAAATAAAACAAAAATATGATATCCCTATGAAATAGCATTTAATGTGAAATTTTAACAAGATAATGGATAATGAATATACTTGCATTTCCAAGTCATATGTGTTTTGTCTTTTTTTTTTCAGCTCAAGCAGTTTCATACTACATGAAACCAATGGTATGTATCCCTTGAGTACATACAAGGGATGTACTCCATGAGTGAATACAACATGAATCACTTAGCTTGTTTTTGTTTTAAAACTTTAGGTCTGTGATTCTCAGTGAGAGATAGAATCCATAGTTGACTTTTAATCTTTTTCTGCCTTGATAGAATCCATGATGGGTGTGAAGATGGAGGTTTCTGTCCTTCCTGCCTGGTCCCACAACAGCTTTGCCCCAAATAAACGCACAAAGATTTATATTAAATATAAAATGTTTAGCTTATGACTCAGGCTTCTTATTGGCTAGTTCTGTCTTCATTATTAACCCATTTCTCTTAATTAATTTATTGTCACAAGGCTGTGGCTTACCTGTAATCAGGTATGTTACTTCTTCAGCAGTATGGCGTCTCTTCACGGCCTCTCTCTGCCTCCCTCTCCCCAGCCTTCTTCTCATCTGACCACCCTGCCTATGTTACCTGCCTGGCCATTTGCTAAATCAGTGTTTTATTCATCAACCACTAAGAGAAACATATATACAGAAGGACATCCCACCATCATGGGTGTTTTGTGTGTGTGTGTGTGTGTGTGTGTGTGCCTGGTGCTGTGTCACAAGCCCGTATTCCTATCTACTTGAGTGACTGAAGCAGTGGGATCACTGGGTTCCAAGATGTCTGGGTGCTAGTGCACTATGTGGATTGGGTATCTTCACTAAGTCAGCCATCAATATGATTACCTACTGCGAGCAGGGAAATTACTAGGTTGCCTAAGGATGGGTGAATCAGCCAGGTTGGAAAAATATTTCTGGTCTTTCTTTCTTCTCCTTCTTACCCTTCTTACTATTGGGATCATTCTCAATCAAACAGGCCTGGCACCACCAGCGCTGTCCCATGTGTGCTGGGTAACTAAAGGTATTTCTTGGGGAGGAATGTATTTTCACAATGATGTAAAGATAAGACGCTGTTCTACCCACCTCCACCAGATAAAATCAAGGACCACATTCTCTGTAAATACAGTACAGTGACACAAAGTAGAGGATGATGGAAAGCACCACTGGTTTTCAAGCTATTATTTAACCAAAGAGTACTTTGAATTAATTGAGAAGATCTCTGCTATAGCACAGGAATTCAAACTTCTAAGTTTTTCAAGAGTTGTCATAATTTGCATGCTTCATAAATAGTAATATTTGTAGAGAACCTCATGACTCCAATACATAATCAGGTCAGAGGAGCTGATTGCAGAGACAGTAAATTAATCTTCTTTTAGTACTAATTGGCATTGAAACTTGGTTCTGATTCTACATTTACTGAAGATATTGCCATGTTTTCCTTATCATTCTTTTAATTTGTCCAGAAAACATTGAGCAAGAGCCCAGGTTGTGCTGAAGGTCGACCTGGGAAGTTATAGTACTTGAAACCTTTAAAACATTTGCTTATAACTTGAAATGAAACTGTTTCATAGTTGAATATGCCAATAAACAGTGTGGCAACACAGAAGAGACAAGGCACCCTGATTTTGCCTAAAGGGGTCAAGGAAGTCTTCCAGTTAATGTTGTTTTGTTTAAAAAGCAAACATGGATAAATTGTTGATGCAATGCCAGAGTCCCAGTCAGTATATCACCCTCCTGATGCAGAAGAAAGAAGAGTGGGAGTAGGAACCGTTTCACTTTAAACATACTTTATACTGGGTATTAATTATGTTCGTTTGTTCATTCATTCATTCATTCTTCTTCTCAGACATCAAATCTCTACATTAGCCTCCTTAAGTAAATATTTCGGGGCCTTCCAAACCTTTTAAAATCTGAACTCATTGCTATGCCTAAGACCATGCACAATGCATCAGTAATGTGGTCACGACCTCCCCACCTCTCCCACTTTTCCTCCACACTCTATTGAGCCACACAATTGATCAAACCACCCTTTCGGATTTGTCTCAATGACTTTGTTTGCTGCTTCTTCCACCTGGCTCTTCTCATCCTTCGGGTCTTCTCTGCCAGGTGTTTCGCTCTGCTAATTGAATCTAAGATTCCTCCTACTTTTCACTATATCCTTTTATTAGGCCATTCTGGTCTAGTTATTGCAGTGCTTTGTTGGCTTGAACAACATACTGGCTTGCTCTTTGCTTATCATCTACTTCCCTTATTCTCTTTCATCTCCACTCTCAAGGACACACTTTGCATAAAAAGAGGTTCTTGATACTGATATGAAGAACGAACAAGCACTTTCAGAATAGCTGTCAGGATTTTAAAAGCAGTTGTCAATAGCAGGCTTGAGAACTGTTTCTGGCTGAATTGCACAATTCGGGATGAACTGAACAGCAAACAAGTGCCCAGCTTTCCAAGCAGTGAGCTTGAGGCTTCAAAGCTTTTTCCCTGTCACGTGGCTGTCAGCAGAAGTGACTTGGAATTTACCTAGCAAAGCAGTAATGGTACTGGAAGTTATCTTTTGTTTCACAGGATGGGCCTGTAAAAGTTGCCACCATATACACCTAGAGACCTCAGAATTCTACCCCACTGGATACCCTTCTCCTAGTTAGCCCACTAGCATGGTATTACTAAGCAGCCAGAATGCACAGCATCAGAGTGGGGGGACATTAACAAGTGCCTGAACAAGGTTTGCGATGACTTAACAGAACACCTCACACTTAGAAATGTGACAAAGAAACCGGTTTGCCTGGTCCATTATTCTTATTGATGGGATGTACAAAGAGCATCTCATCCACCTGCATTAGTATTCCTGTAGCAGAATGCTTAGAGGGTAAAATAACCAAAGTCCAATAAAAGTTTGGAGCTAAACAAAAAAAGAGCATATCAATATTCTGTGGTTGAATGACATGACAGATACTGAAAGAAAACTGGCAGCAGTTTTCTTTAAGTGAAGAGCATGCCTTTAAGTGAAGAAACAGAGTCTAGGCTGCATCTCTGCTAGGAACTCTTTCAGTACTTCAAGGCAGCAAGAGGCTCTAGTGGGTGTGTTGAATTGCTTGTTAATACGTGGACTTGCTTTGTAGCCCAGGGATGTCTCTCAAATTTTCCCTCTCCCTGTTTCAGCCTCCAGACTGTTGATGGTACAGTCATGCTACCGTACTGGGCTAGACTCTTCCTCCTTAAAGATCTTCCACCTTCTAATATTGTCACCTTCAAACCAAGCATTCAAAGCATGAACTCTTGAGGGATAAACCACAACCAAACCATAGTGTAGGCTATGTTGTATTTTAACCCCGCAAGTACTTTTCAAAAGGAAAATGTCTTCTACATACTAATCTGAGAGGGAAGAAGAAGAAATAAAGGGATGTGATATATCCCATATCCCTGAGTTCTGTTGAGAGTGATAAGAAATATGGTACGTGTTGTAGAATAGTTGTTTAACTAGGCAAAGATGTGTTACATTTGTTTATGTTGTGAATATTACTCTATGTAACAATGTGTCACATTGGTTTATGCTGCATTTGTTTAATTATGTAAAGATGTGTTGATGTTTTACCTTGCCAGCCTAAGATACCAAATTGGTCTAATAAGCTGAATGGCCAAAAGGTAGGCAGTAGAGGGATAGATGGGGCTGTCAGGCAGAGATAATTAGGATGAGGAGGAATTTAGGCTTGGGAGAATGACAGGAGAGAGAATGAGGGAAAAAGAGGAGACACCAGAGCCCAGACAGACATGAAGTAGATCACACAGAATGAAAAAAAGGTAAAAAGCCCCAAGGCAAAACTTAGATAAAGAGAAACAGATTAAGTTATAAGATCTAGTGGGACAAACATAAGACTGAACATTCATAATTAATAATGTCTTTGTGTCACGATTTGGGAGCTGGTTGATGGTCCAAAAGAAAGTCTGCTACAGTGAGGTGTTTGTTAAATCAAAATGGTAAATGAGTTGTAATCGTAACGTAGAAAGAACAAATCAGACATTGAATACTTTAGGGCTAGTAGTGTATGTGTAATACTTGGCATACATATTTCAATCCTATAGACTTTCTCAGTTTCTACTAAAGACTAGCTTCAGCTTTGATACGAAATAACACATGACATGAGCTAAAGCTGTATTATTTGGTGGAACTTTCTGCAGTAAAGTTAATGTTTTATGATCTGTGCTCTATAGAAAGGTATCCACTAAGATCACATGTGACTTTTGAGCATTTGAAAAGGGTCTAAATTATGTTAAAATGAAAGAGCCACAGAACCCTAGTGGCTGCTGTACTACACAACCCAAGCTGAAGGCAAAGACTGAATTTGTGTCCAGAGGAGGTGCAATACAGCCTGTGTAACTATGTCTGTTAAAAAATATTACTAGGAGTAAGTAACTTCCATGGGCTGGCTTTGTACTGCAATGTGTTCTTATTGTGATAAAATAATATTTCTTAATATTGTATTGAAACAATTTACATTATCTGCAAAATGAGGTGACTTACAGGAATGATTCCTCCTACTTTTGCAACATGCATTCTAAAAAATAAGTGCTCTGTAACTTAAGTTTGCAAACTTTGGTGCTGAGATGTCTATAATTTTCACATGATTGTGATGACAGAAGGAAAAATAATTGGAATTGTGGTTGAAGTGGATACTCTGCAGAATTTTCTTTCACTAATTTAAATAAATCAACATTTTCCTTGTGTGTAAAATTTTTTGAAATAAATGCAAAATTGTCTTAAGAAAGGGCTCATAAATATCCATGTACTTTCTGGGTATCATTTAGTTAATAGGAGGCAGAGATAGACAGAGGGACATAGAGGGAGGAACAAAGAGAAAGTACTTTTAATATAAGAGATAACCTCTAAGGTTAGAGGAATGTCAAATGCAATATTTACATAATGCATTCATCACAACCCTATCCAACAAGATAATCCAGATCAATAACCCAGCAGAATCTAATCAATATTCCATAAGGACACAATCATTCACTATCCCTGTCTACTCTGTCCACATCTTCTTACATTGCCTTGATTCCCAGAATATGGGCAAACTCTGACTCATTTCTGCATCTTATTCTGACCAACCAGGGTCAACACATAGAACAGAAGTCCTAGAGTATTAATAGTTTCACAAATTAAAGAACCAGCCCACACACCAAACAAAACCAGGCATATCACCACTAGGGAAATCCAAAGCAGTTTTACCTGGGCAGAATGAGAAAGCTTCCTCCCGTCTTCTAGAAAGGAAGTGACTGGATTTTAAAGAACACTCTTAACATGTAGCTATAATAATACATGTCAATCATCATGTTTTATTGTGTCCTGCCCTAATTTGTTTTATGTTATTGTGATAACACACTGAGCCAGGATTGGGGTGGGAAGGGTTTATTTGGTTTATTACTTCCACATCACAGTCCATCACTGTGGGGGGGGTCAGGGCTGGGACTCAGCAGAAACCATAAATGAGTGCAGGTTACTGGCTTATCTCCTGCTTCTGTTGACCAGGATTCCGTATAAAACCAACATCATCTTCTCAGGGATGGCATTACCCACAGTGGACTGGATTCTCCTCAGTCAATCAGCAATCAATAAAATGCTCCACAGACATACACATAGGCCAGTCATCTGATAGAGTCAATTCTTTATCTGTGGTTCCTTCTTCCCAGGTTATAAGCAGGAGTATTCATCACAGGCCAATTTTAAACATGGGAATTAAGACATACAGTGAAAATTTCTGTCTCACAGAGGAAAATTTTTGAGGTTATAGTATTGCACTATTTTCTTATTTATTAATTGAAACAGTATTTTATTTGAATTAGAAACAAGTTTGTTTCACATGCCAATTCCAGTTCCCTCTCCCTCCCTCCTCCCCTAACTCCCACAAGCCCCCAATCCCATTCCCTTTCTGCTCCCAAGGGAGGGGAAGGCCTTCCATGGGGGATCTTCAAAGTCTGTAATATCATTTGGAGCAGGGCATAGGCCCTCTCCTGTGTGTCTTGGCTGAGAGAATATCCCTCTATGTGGAATGGGCTCTCAAATTCCAATCGTATCCTAGGGATAAATACTTATCTACTAACAAAGGCCCCATAGATTGCCAAGGCCTCCTCACTGACACCCATGTTCAGGGGGTCTGAATCAGTCCTACGTTGGCATCCCAGCTACCACTGTGGGGTCCATGTGCTCCCCTTTATTCAGGTGAGCTGTTTCTGTGGGTATCATCAGCCTGGTCTTGACCCATTTGCTCATCATTCCTTCTCTGCAACTGGATTCCAGGTACTCAGTTCAGTGTTTAGCCGTGGGTGTCTGCTTCTGCTTCCATCAGCTACAGGATGAAAGCTCTAGGATGGCATATGAAGTAGTCATCAATCTCATTATCAGGGAAGGGCATTTAAGGTAGCCTCTTGACTATTGCTTAGATTCTTACTTGGTGTCATCGTTGAAGATCACTGATCATTTCCCTAGTGCCATATTTCTCCTTAAACCTATAATGGCTCCATCTATTATGGTATCTCTTATCTTGCTCTACTCTATTCTTCCCCCAACTTAATCTTGCTTCTCTGTCTGGTCCTCTTCTCCCCCTCTCTTTCTGCTAGCTCCCTCTCCCACGGCCCCATGATCCCATGATCCCAATTTGCTCATGAGATCATATCCCTTTTCCCTTCACTGGAGGAAATTGTATTACACTCTAAGGGTCCTCCTTGTTTCCTAGCTTCTCTGGTGTGGAATGTAGGCTGGTAATCCTTTTCTCTTTCTCTAAAACCCATATAAGAGTGAGTACATACCATGTTTGTCTTTTTGTGACTGGATTAACTCACTCAGGATGCTTTCTTATAATTCCATCCACTTGACTGCAAATTTCAAGATTCCATTGTATTTTTTTCCACTGAGTAGTACTCCATTGTGTAAATGTACCACATTTTTGCTTTCCATTATTCAGTTAAGGAGTATCTAGGCTGCTTCCAGTCTCTGGCTATTACAAATGATGCTGCTATGAGCATAGTTGAACAAATGACCTTGTTGTATGAATGTCCGTCTTCTGGGTATATGCCTAAGACTGGAATTGCTGGATCTTATGGTACACTGATTCCTATTTTCCTGAGGAGTCTCCATAATGATTTCCAAATTTGCCACTACCACCAGCACTGGGGGGAGTGTTCCCCTTTCTCGATATCCTCTCCCACACAAACTGTTTCTGGTGTTTTTGATTTTTGATTTTAGCCATTCTGACAAGAGTAGGATGGTATCTCAGAGTTGTTTTGATTTGCATTTTCCTGATGGCTACGGATGTTGAGCATTTAAGTGTCTATCAGTCATTTAATCTCCTCTATTGAGAATTCTCTATTTAGTTCTGTACCCTATTTTTTTATTCTCCCTTGTGTCCCCATTCTTTTTATCTTTCAGTTACAGTAGACCCCCCCCTCCTATCACCTCTGAGGCTTACACTATTGCATGGATTCTTTCCACATAGTGACAAGGCACCTCCCCCTCTTCACAGTCTCCTTCAGACTACAGATTTATACCAAGGCATGTATGACTGACAACTTAAAACATCTCCCTTCTTAGGAGGCAAAGCAGGTTTGCATCTTGGTTTATAGTGGTCTTCAAAGATAGCTCTAAGCCTGTCTATCTAGTTTGGCCCTGTTGCTTAAGAGTTTTAATCAGCAGGCAATTTTAAAGATGATAATTATAACCTTGGATTTTAACTAAAAATGGAAATTACTTCTTCCAGGCTTCCCTGGTGAAGGACTTGGCCGAGTCAAATGATAGGTGCCCCTCTACAAGCTATCCCTCTCCAATTGGCTACATCCTTCTCATCTTTTCACCTAGCAGCATCCCTCATTCCAGCCATCCCCTGCTTCTCCAGGCTTCTCTATTTATGATCTGTACCCTATTTTTAATTGGATTATTTTATTTGGTGTTTTGGAGACTAGCTTCTTGGGTTCTTTATGAATTTTGAGATCAGCCCTCTGTCAGATGTGGGGTTGGTGAATATCTTTCATATTCTGTGGCCTACCATTTTATCTTATTGACTCTGTCCTTTGTCTTACAGAAGCTTCTCAGTTTCAGGAGGTACCATTTATTAATTGTCATCTCATTGTCTGTGCTACTGGTATTATGTTCAGGAAGTGGTCTCCTGTACCAATTTGTTCAAGGGTACCTCCAACTTTCTCTTCTAAGAGGTTCAGAGTGACTGGATTTATCCATTTTGATCCATTTTGACTTAAGTGTTGTGCCTGACAATAGACATAAATCCATCTGCTGTCTTCTATATGCCAGCATCCAGTTATGCCAGAACCATTTATTGAAGATGCTTTCTTTTTTCCATTATAAGATTTTAGCTTCTTTGAAAAAAATCAGGTGTTCATATATGTGTGGGTCAATATCAGTGTTTTCAATTCGATTCCATTGGTCTACCTGTATATTTTTGTGCCAGTGTCAAGCTGTTTTCAGGACTATAGCTCTATAATAGAGCTTGAAGTCAGGGATGGTGATGCCTCCAGATGTTGCTTTATTGAGCAGGGATGTCTTGGATATCCTGGGTCTTTTGTTTTTCCACATAACATTGAGAATTGTTCTTTCAATGTCTGAAGAATTGTGCCAGTATTATGATGGGATTGCATTGAATCTGTAGATTGCTTTTGGTAAGATTGCTGTTTTTACTATGTTGATCCTACCTATTCAAGAGTATGGGAGATCTTTCCATTTTCTGGTATCTTCTTTAAAATCCTTCTTTAAAGACTCAAAGTTCCTGCTACACAGGTTTTTCACTTGTTTGGTTAGGTTTACCCCAAGGTATTTTATGTAGTTTTTGGCTACTGTAAAGGGTGATATTTCTCTGATTTCTTTTGCAGTGCATTTATCATCTGAATACAGTAGGGTTACTGATTTTCTTGAGTTAATCTTGTATCCAGCCACTTTGCTGAAGGTGTTCATCAGCTGTAGGAGTTTTTCAGGTTACTTATGTAAACTATCACATCATCTGCAAATAATGAAAGTTTGACCTCTTCCTTTCCAATTTGTATTCCCTTGATCTCTTTTTGTTGTCTTATTGCTCTAACTAGAACTTCAAGTACAATATTGAAGAGATATGGAGAGAGTGAACAGCCTTGTCTTGTTCCTCCTGATTTTAGAAGAATCGCCTTGATATTCTCTCCATTTAGCTTGAAGTTGGCTGTTGGTTTACTGTATATTGCTTTTATTATGTTCAGGTATGTTCCTGTCATCCCTGATCTCTCCAGGACCTTTATCATGTTGGGGTTCTGAATTTTATCAAAGGCTTTTTCTGCATCTAGTGAAATGATCAGGTGGTTCTCTTTTCAGATTATTTATGTAGTTGATTACATAGATAGATTTTCATATGTTGAACCATCCCTGCATCCCTGGGATGAAGCCTACTTGATCATGGTGGATGATTTCTCTAATGTGTTCTTGATTTTGATTTGCTGGTATTTTATTCAGTATTTTCATATCAATGCTCATGAGGGATATTAGTCTGTAACTCTCTTTCTTAGTTCCGTTTTTGTGAGGCTTGGATACCAAAGTAATTGTAGCCTTGTAAAGAGTTTGGCAATGAACCTTCTGCTTTTATGGTGTGAGACAATTTGAGGAGTATTGGTGTTAGCTGTTCTTTGAGTTTCTGGTAGAATTCTGAACTGAAGCCCTAGGCTTTTCTGGTTGGGAGACTTTTGATGACTGCTTCTGTTTCATTAGGGGGTTATAGGTCTGTGAAAATTGCTCAACTGTTCTTGATTTAAATTCGGTAAGGGATATCAATCCAGAAAACTGTCCATTTGCTTTAAATTTTTTAATTTTGTGGAGTACAGTTTTCCAAAGTATGACATGAAGATTCTCTGGATTTTCTCAGTGTCCATTGTTATGTCCCCCTTTTTATTTCTGATTTTGTTAATTAGGATGTTCTCTCTCTCTGCCTTTTGGTTACTTTGAATAAAGGTTTGTCTATCTTGATGATTTTCTCAAAGAACCAACTGCTTGTTACCTTGATTCTTTGTATAGTTTTCTTTGTTCCTATTTTATTGATTTCAGCCCTCAGTTTGATTATTTCCTGACATCTACTCCTCAGGAGTGAGTTTGTTTCTTTGTGTTCTAGAGCTTTCAATTGTGCTGTTATTTCTCTAGTGTGACTATTCTCCAGTTTCTTCATGTGGGCACTTAATGCTATGAACTTTCCTCTTATCACGGCTTTCAAAATGTCCCATAAGTCTGGGTATGTTGAGTCTTCTTTTTCATTGAAGTCTTTAATTTCTAAGACTTCTAGGAAGTCCTTGACCCAAGAATGGTGCAATTGTGCATTGTTCAATTTCCATAAATTTGTGATGCTTCTGCAATTTGTATACTTGTTGAATTCTAACTTTAAATCATTGTGGTCTGATAAGATACATGGGGTTATTCCAATTTTTGTACCTGTGGAGGTTTACCATGTTGCCAAGTATGTGGTTGATTATAGAAAAGGTTCCATGTGGCACTGAGAAGTTACATTCTTTTGTGTTTGTATAGAATGTTCTATACAAGTCTGTTAAACCTTATTGGGTCATAACTTCTGTTACTTCCTTTGGTTCTTTGTTAAGTTTCTGTCTGGTGGCCCTATCTAGTGGTGAGAGTGGGGTTTTGAAGTCTCCCACTATGGGCCTGATCAAGACCCCCTGAATGTGGGTGTCAGTGAGGAGGCCTAGGCAATCTATTGGGCCTTGGGTAATAGATCAGTATTTATCCCTGGCATACAAATGGACTCTGGGTGCCCATCCAACAATGAGAGATGCACTCTCACCCTGGACTCTTGAGGGAGGGTCTAGGCCCTGTCCTGGATGAAATGACAGACTATGGACACCCCCATGGAGGGCCTCACCCCCTGGGGAAATGAGGAGGGTGTGGGAGGGAGAGGAGGGAAAGGGAGAGGGACCTTGGATTGACATGTGAAGCAACCTTGTTTCTAATTTAAATTTAAAAATAAAAATTAAAAAATTATTATGAAAAAATTTTAAAAGCCTATGGAAACTATTACATGTTAGTCAACTTCTTCTGTATTTCCTGAACATGAGGCCTTTCCTGGAGTGGTTGACATCACCAATGTTATTCCACTGAAGAAAACTGATTTTCCCTCTCCTGGCAGGTATAAATGACACTTCAGTTGTTAACCATTATCCTAGTGAGTAGATTTTCATTCATTCTTCTGTAAGGCAAAGGACATAGTCAGCAAGACAAAAAGGCAACCCACATATTGGGAAAAGATATTCACTAACCCCACATCTGACAAAGGCCTGATCTCCAAAATTTACAAAGAACTCAAGAAGCATGTCTCCAAAACACAAAAGGATCCAATCAAAAAGCTGGGGTATAGAACTAAATAGAGAATTCTCAGTAGAGGAGTCTAAAATGGCTTAGAGACACCTAAGAATGTGTTCAACACCGCTAGCCATCCAGGAAATGAAAATCAAAACAACTCTGAGATACTATCTTACTCTTGTCAGGAAAATGGGAATCAGTCTACCAAAAGACCCAGCAACTCCACTCTTAGGCATATACCCAAAAGGTGCCCATTCATACAACAAGATGTCTGTTCCACTATGTTCACAGCAGCATTATTTGTAATAGCCAGAACCTGGAAGCAACCTAGATGCCCCTCAACTGAAGAGTGGATAGAGAAAATGTGGTACATTTACACAATGGAGTACTATTCAGCAAAAAAACAAACAAACAAACAATCAAACAAAAAACAATGGAATCCTGAGATTTGCAGGCAAATGGATGGCACTAGAAGCAACCATCCTGAGTGAGGTAACCCAGTCACAAAAAGACAAACATGGCATGTACTCACTCATATATGGATTTTAGACATAGATCAGGGGACTGCCAGCATACAATCCCACCGCCAGACAGTTGACCTGAACACGGGGGAGCTTGTGGACCCCAGATTGATGGTTGTGTGGAAAGCATGGGACTGACCCAGACCCCCTGAAAGTAGGTGTCAGTGAGGAGGCCTAGGTAATATATGGGGCCTTTGGTAGTATTTATCCCTGGTATACAAATAGACTTTGTGTGCCCATCCCACAAGGAGGGATGATCTCTCAGCCTGGACTCTTGTGTGAGGGCCTAGGCCCTGCCCTGGATGAAATGACAGACTCTGGAGACCTACCATGGAGGGCCTCACCCTCCCTGAGTATTGGAGTGGAGATTGGGTGGGGGACTGGGGGGGGCCTGGTGGGGATGGCAGGGGAGAAGTAGAGGGAGAGGGAACTGGGACTGACATGTGAAACAAGCTTGTTTCTAACTTACATTTTTTAAAAATGCAGGTTCCCTTGCATTTGGGGCATAGATGTTAAGAACTGAAAAGTCATGTTGGTGAATTTTTCCTTCAATGTGTACGACGTGCCTTTCCTAGTCTCTTTTGAATAATTTTTATCTGCTTTGATGTCTATTTTTAGATTAGCCACACCAGCTTGTTTCTTAGGTCAATTTGCTTGAAAAATCTTTTTCTAACGCTTTACTCTGAGGAAATGTCCATCTTTGCTGTTGAGGTATGTTCCTTGTATGCAGCAGGATAGATCCTGTTTTTGCCTCCATTTTGTCAGTATGTGTCTTTTTATTGGGGAATTGAGTCCTGTGATAATGAAAGATATCAATGATCAATAACTATTATTTCCTGGGTTTCTTTTGTTGTTTTTGTTTGTGGTGGTGGTGCTGTGCCTATATGTATGTGGAAGTAGGTGTGTTTCCCCTCTTTTGATTTTGCTGGCATAAGATTATTTATTTCCTCTGTATACTCCATGGGTAGGAGTATTCCTTCTAATATCTTCTGTAGGGTAGGGCTGGACTTATGAATAGATACTGTTTGAATTTAACTTGATCATGGAATATCTTCTTTTCTCCATATATGGTGAATGAAATTTTTGTTGGTTATGGTAGCCTTGGCTGGGATCTGTGTCTCTGAGAGTATGCAGGATATCTATCCAAGACTTCTGACTTTGAAAGTCTCCATTGAAAAGTTGAATATAATCATAATAACCCTACCTTCATGTGTTATTTAGTCATTTTCCTATGCAGCTTTTAGTATTCTTTCTTTGCCCTACATGCTTAGTGATTTGATTATTATATGGTGTGGGTACTTTATTTTCTGACCCAATCTATTTGGTGTAATGTAAGCTTTGTACACTTTTCATGGAATGTTCTTCTTTGGATTAGGAAATATTTTCTTCTATGATTTTACAAAAGACCCAGGATAGCCAAAACAACCCTGTTCAACAAGGCAACGTCCGGAGGCATCACCATCCCTGACTTCAAGCTATATTATAGAGCTACAGTCCTGAAAACAGCTTGGTATTGGCACAAAAATAGACAGGTAGACCAATGGAATCGAATTGAACACCCTGATATTAACCCACACACATGTATGAACATCTGATCTTTGACAAAGAAGCTAAAAATATACAATGGAAAAAAGAAAGCATCTTCAACAAATCATGCTGGCATGTAGAAGAATGCAGATCGATCCATGTTTATTGCCATGCACAAAACTTAAGTGCAAATGGATCAAATACCTCAACATAAATCCAGCCACACTGAAACTCTTAGAAGAGAAGGTGGGTGGTACCCTTGAACGAATTGGTACAGGAGACAGCTTCCTGAACATAACACCAGTAGCACAGACAGTGAGATCAACAATTAATAAATGGGACCTCCTGAAACTGAGAAGCTTCTGTAAGGCAAAGGACACAGTCAACAAGACAAAAAGGTAGTCCACAGAATGGGAAAAAATATTCACTAACCCCACATCTGACAGAAGGTTGATCTCCAAAATTTACAAAGAATTCAAGAAGCAAGTCCCTAAAACACCAAAGGATCGAATTAAAAAGTGAGCTGCAGAACTAAATAGAGAATTTTCAATAGAGGGGTCTAAAATGGCTGAGAGGCACTTGAGAAAGTACTCAACATCCTTAGCTGTTGGGGAATTTGGGACTGATGTGGCTCTAGAACCAGGCTGGCAGGAAGGCTTCTCTCAAGGAAAAGGCTTCCCTTTACACTTAGCCATCCGGGAAATGCAAATCAAAACAACTCTGAGATACCATCTCACTCCTGTCAGAATGGCTAAAATCAAAAACACCAACAACAATTTATGCTGGAGAGGATGTGGTGAAAGGGGACACTCCTCCATTGCTGGTGGGGGTGCCAACTGGTTCAGCCACTTTGGAAATCAGTATGGAGATTCCTCAGAAAAATGGGAATAAGCCTACCACAAGACCCAGCAACTCCACTCTTAGGCATAGATCCAAAAGATGCCCATTCATACAACAAGGATGTCTGTTCCACTGTGTTTATAGCAGCATTATTTGTAATAGCCAGAACTTGGAAGCAACCTAGATGCCCCTCAACCAAAGAGTGGATAGAGAAAATGTGGTACATTTACACAATGGAGTACTATTCAGCAGAAAAAAAAACAATGGAATACTGAGATTTGCAGGCAAATGGATGACACTAGAAGACACCATCCTGAGTGAGGTAACCCAACCACAAAAAGAGAAACATGGCATGTACTCTCTCATATATGGATTTTAGACATAGATCTGGGGAGTGCCAACCTACAATCCCATGGCTAGAGAGTCTGGGAAACAGAACTTTCATTCAGTGGCTGATGGAAGAAGAGCCAGACTCCCATGTCTAAGCACTGAGCTGAACTCAAGAAAGCCAGTAACAGAGAGGGAGGACTGATGACCAAAGGGATTAAGACTGGGCTGGTTTAACCCCCAGAAACAGCTGACCTGACAAGGGTTAACTTTTGAATCCCAGGCATCAGCCTGGGAATCCAGCATGGGACTGATCAAGACCCCCTGAACAGGGGTGTCATTGAGGAGGCCTAGGTAATCTAGTGAGCCTTGGGCAGTAGATCAGTATTTATCCCGAGTATACAAATGGACTTTGGACTCCCATCCAACAATGTGATATGCACTCTCACGCTGAACTCTTGGGGGGAGGGTCTAGGCCCTGCCCTGGATTAAATGACAGACTATGGACACCCCCATGGAGGGCCTCACCCTCCCTGGGGAAATGAGGGGATACTGGGGGGAGGGCACGAGAGGAGGGGAGGGAAACGGAGAGGGACCTGGAACTGACTTGTGAAGTAACCTTTTTTCTAACTTAAATTTAAATTTAAAAATAAATAATAAAAAATTTTAAAAATACAGTAAAATAGAAACAAAAACAATATTTTTTGAGCTTTTGAGCTGTGATTCTTCTCCTTCTTCTATTCCTACTATTCTTAGTTTTGGTTTTTCACAGTTTCCCATATTTTCTGGATACTCTGTGTCAGAAATATTTTAGATTTAACATTTTCTATGATCAATGTATCTATTTCTTCTACCATATCTTCAACACCTAAGATTTTTCCCTTCCATCTCTTGTATTCTGTTGATGATGTTTATATCTGTAGTTCCTGTTCACTTTCCTATATTTTCCTCTCTGGTCTTGTGGACAGTGTGGCCTCTGGTTGAGTAGAGCATCTTTGTACAAGTTGAGGACTGAACTTGTGCATGCTGGCATAGCCTCTGATGGAGCTGTGGGCCCAGATAGAGCGTTAAGCAGATGAGGGACTTTTGGGGTTACACAGGGCAGGTTCTGTTCGAGTACTGGTAGTCTACAAGCTGGTTGCTTGCCTGGAGATCTAGCTGCTGGCATGGCCTCTTGTTGAACAGTGGTTGTTAAAGCATGTCCTTATGATTCTCTGGATTTCCTTGGTGTCTGTTGTTGCATCCCCCTTTTCATTTCTGATTTTATTAGTTTGAATCTTGTCTCTCTTCCCTTCAGTTAATTTGGACAAGGATTTGTCAATCTATTGATTTTCTCAAAGCACCAACTCTTTGTTTCATTGATTCTTAGTTTTGTTTTGTTGTTGTTGTTGTTTCTATTTTATTGATTTCATCCCTGAGGTTGATTATTCACTGCTGTCTACCTGGGTGTGATTACTTCTATTTGCATTAGTGCTTTCAGGTGTGCTGTTAAGTTGCTAGAGACTCCTTGGGAAGATCCAAGCCACTCCAGTCAGGGCAGCAAGTAAGCTAACAGTAGATTTTTGACTCTCCTTCTACCCCCTCAAATGCAAACCCCAAGTTTTATCAGCAGCTCTGCAACAGGTCACCTGCTATAGCCTCCTTTTCTCCCTGGCCAGTCTCTAGTAGATCCCGCAGATCTGTTCCTAACCACCTCCACTTTCATTGTTTTATCTCAGCTCCAGCAGGCACTCCCTAGCAGCCACTCTGGCCAGGGAAACAAGAAAGTAATTCTCTTGCATTTCTCCAAATCTAATCCCCTAGCCTTATCCCTAGCTCTGCAGCAATTAATAAATCTTAAGAGGGTACTAAATAAATTATGGTAAATTAGCCAATATTTTAAGTTTTGCTACTTGAAGTAATACTTAAAGTAACTACAGAGTATAGAATTTTCATTTCCTATTTTATTCTTGTGGATTATGACATGCTTTATTTCATATATGAATCAACCCTTGGTTTATCTTTTCAACTGATTTGTATTTTCAAACCTATGGCTAAGAGTACAGTGCAGCCTCACTGTCACTACTATCAAGTCAACCTTGTAGGCAATATTTTGGGTACTGGAAGGTTGTAACCACTTAGGTAACATAATGTGATCTAAATTGTGTGAAGTATCATGGTCTGGTGTGGAGAATGGGACATAAATGTTTGGAAGGAAAGTCGTGACATACAACAGGAAGTTCTTGTACTGACATGAGACATGGTAGCCTGCACTAGATCAGAAGGTAGAAATAAAGAAAAGTGAGCTGAAAGTGTGTTTCTAATAATAGACTGTATACACACCTTAGCAAATTGGATGTGGAAAAGGAAAATATGCTACACTGTACTAGTTGAATGAAATGAAAGAATTGGTGTTTTCTGAGACAAAGGAAGACCTCATAATCATAGGTAACAAGATGTCATCTTTGGCAAACTTAAGTTTAAAACATTGTGTAAAATGAACAAAATGAAATATAAGAAATAATAAATAAAATTTTAGTACTCTAACAAAAAAGTTTAAAACATTGTGTGCATGTCAGTGTTTCCCATGTTAAGTATTTTTTAAATATGCATTCTAGTCATCCAGCAGACTAGCTAATGTGGTGTCAGCAACTGTTTTATTGTTATAAAAATACAGAAAGTGATAATATTATTGAAACTGGAAGTAAAATGAGCAGAAGTTATTGACATAGACTTTTGAGTCATCTACAGAGCTTATGTTCAAGTGAAGAAACTTTTATGAGTACCTACCATGTTCCACGAACGATACACTGTGCTAAAAAGTGACAAGACAAGAATGCAATGAAAGTGTCTCTGCTCTCACAAACCTTCAGGCAAATTAGAGAAGAGGATTGATTGTCAAGGAATAAAGCCTCCAAAGAAAAATAAGAGGCTTTAACTTGGTGAAGATGTTGTTGGACATGAAAGAAAACAGACAGTTTACAGAATAAGGCTTAAATAAGACAGGAAAGAACCACTATGCTATGCATCTGCTATGCTCTGCATCATTACCATGAGAGCAGGAATTTTGACAGTGGAGACTTGATCAACAGTATCAGCAAAAATATTAAAGATGAATTAAAGCTAAGAATATGCTGGAAGGTCTAGTGGGAAAAATTAACTGCTAAAATCAATAGAGAAAGCATGTATGAGGCGGTGTCATCTGATGTAAAGAAGGCATCATAGTAGATGTTTCTTAAATCAAGGAAGTAAAGAAATAAGTTTATTTCACAGATCAGAACCTAGTATTTAAGACCTTTGGCTAGCAAGAACAGTTAGGAAAGATTTTCTCCTTCGTTTTCTGTAAAAGGGATATAAGACTTGGACAAAGACCTGGCCCAAAGCAAATCAGAAGAACTAGCAACCATTGTTTAGTGTCTTTCTTAGTACTTCATTTTATTTATGTAGTTTGTATAATCTTTGTATAAATGTGTCCATACTCACCTATAAATACCTTTTTGTTTGGCTTATGAATAAGTTTGGTTAGGGTAACTGGAATCCATGGTCATAGTCTTAAAAAAGAATGCTGAATGTTGTGTCGTCATACCTGATACTTCTTTCCTAATAATAAATTTCAGTAATGTTTTATTGTGAATTCAAGACAGCCATGGAATTCCTGTTCTTCACTGTTGTTTTCTCCATTAATTGATACATGTCTCTGGATAAGTAAGTGAGTCTTTGCAAGCTTCTGTCTTCATAAGGATTAAAGGTGGTTGGAATCTCCTTCACACCTCAAAAAGTATAATGTGTCAGTACCTCAGCCATATGCCATTCTATGAAGATGAAGAATCTCCTTAAGTTTCTAAAAAAATAGAACCAAATTTAAGCCTGACACTACCGTGTTTTGAAAACATAGACAGTCAACTTGGTAGTCAAATCAATTTTGGGAGCTGCTAGGTGAAGTCATGGCAAAAATAACAAAAAAACATGAGAGAAGACAATGTGCAGCATGGCACACAACCATATTTTTCAAAGCGAAAATCTTGAATTAATTGGTTTATTAATCTATATAACTAATTGAATCACAGAATCAATTTAATGTGCACAGGTGGTTGGCAAAGGTGTATGAAGACATGTGGCTTTTAGCTGAAGACAGATGATAGGTAACTATTATCTTTAAGGACTATATTTTAAGAAATACTATTAGTTAACTTTGGATTTTTTTAATTTCCTAGAAAGAACATTTTTGTAATTGAAATGAAGTATATAATATCATATTTCTCCTCTCTAACTTCTTCACAGATCTTCTCCCCTGCCCACCCACACAACTTTATGTTATTTTTCTCATTCTCTTTCAAAAAAACAAGACTTGAAAACATGCACAACATAACACAAATCCATTAAAAACAAATAAAAATCATCAGAGAAGCTAGGACCCTAAGAGAGACATGCATGATGGTCCCCCAGAGAAGGGAAAAGGGACAATATCTCCTGGACAAATTGGAAGCATGGGGAGGGGAGGGATTAGAAGATAGAGAAGGGGAGAAGACCAGGTGGGAGGAGGACATGAGGGAGCAGGAAGATTAAGTCGATTAAGAAGAATAGAGGAGACCAAGATAAGAGATACCTTAATAAAGGGAGCCATTATAGGTCTAAAGAGAAATCTGCTGCTAGAGAAATGACCAGAGATCTACAAGGATGACCCCAACTAAAAATCTAAGCAATAGTGGAGAGACTACCTTAAATGCCCTTCCCCTATATTGAGATTGATGACTGCTTTATATGCCATCCTAGAGCCTTCATCCAGTAGCTGATGGAAGCAGAAGCAGAGACCCACAAATTCCTGGAATCCAGTTGTAGAGAGGGAGGAGTGATGAGCAAAGGGGGCAAGACCAGGCTGGGGAAACACACAGAAACAGCTGATCTGAACAAGGGGGAGTTCATGGACTCCAGACTGACATAGGAGAGAACCAGACCCCTTGAACATGGGTGTCAATTAGAAGGCCTGGACAGTCTATGAGGTCTCTGGTAGTAGAACAGTATTTATCCCTAGTGTAGGAATAGACATTGGTATCCCATTCCACATAGAGGGATACTCTCTCAGTCTAGACACACAGGGGAGGGAGTAGGCCCTGCCTCAAATGATATGACAGACTTTGATGATCCCCCATGGAAGGCCTCACCCTTTCTATGGAGCAGAAGAGGGATGGAATGGGGCTTGGTGGGGGCATGGGAGGATGGGAGGGAGAGGGAACTGGGATTGATATGGAAAATAAGATTGTTTTAATTTAAATTAAAAAAAGACTAGTAAGACAAGAAAAGCACACCAAAACAAAGCAAAATGAAACAAAAAGTATACACAAAATACCATTGAGCTCATTTTGTGTTAGTCAACTATACCTGGGCATGGGACCTGCCCTGAAGTGTGGCTGGTACACCCAATGAGATTTGTTTTCCCCTTTGCTACTAGGAATTAACTGAAGATAACTTTGTGATTATAGGTGGTACCATGTGTCCACTTCCTCCTCCATGCTGGGGCCCCATCTGGTTTGAATTTGTGTATGTCCTGCGTGTGTTGCCACTGATTCTGTGAGTTCATTTGTGCATCAGTCCTGTTGTATCTGGAAAGCACCATTCCCTTGGAGTCAACCATCACCTCCTCAATCTTTCCACATCCCCTTCTCTGAACACACCTGGTGGGGGAGAATAAACAAAAACATTCTGTTTAGGACTGAGTTGTCCAAAGTATCTCTCTTTCTTCACATTGTTTACTTATGAGTCTCTATGCTAATTGCCATCTATTGCAAGAAGTTGATCTGATGTGGAGTAAGTAAGACTCTGATATGTGCCTTGTGTCATACATCAATAAGGGTCATTGCTGTATTCTTTTAGTAGGATAATATTAGTAGGTTTTCCTCTAAGCCCATGATATAAGCTTAGATTCTTGGCCACTTTTATAGTGTCAGGTGTAAGTTCCATCCCATAGAGCGAACCTAAATCCAAACATATAGTGGTTGGTTGCTCTTAAAATAATTGTGCCAATATTATAGCAGGTCACTGTTATAAGCCACAAGATTTGTAACTAAGTGGTATTGATTGTCACATTTCTTTCTCCTCCAGTAGTGCTAAATGTAATTTCTATTGCCATGAACACTAGAAAGGTAGGCATGAGGCTTCTAATTAAGCACTAGATCACTTGCTCCATGTTTTATGACATAAGCAAGTATTGTAGTCAACAATCAATAGCTGTGAAAATAGCATGTGATTTGGGAGTGGTGCAAAGGACTCCTTTCACTAATGACTCAACAGAATGTAACTACTCCTAGCACTGGAGGTTTTATTTTGTGGCATAAGATACCAGGTTGTGACATTGTCTCCCATATTATTTCGTGACTTCATTATATTCCTTTCATATTGTCCATATTTTAGGAAGTTTCTTAAGTAGAAAGCTTCCACATGGTTTTGCAAATGGACTTTAGTGTTATTTTTTGTTACTTTAATTTTAAATAGCTTGCTTCACATGTCAATCCCAGTTGCCTCTCCCTCCCCTCCTCCCGCACCCCCCCCAACCATCCCCCCTAGCCTTCCACCCTATCCCCACTTCCTTCCACATAAGAGATATCTAGAGTCTGTCATTTCACTCAAGACAGGGTCCAGGCACTCCCCTAAGAGTCCAGGCTGAGAGAGCATCCCTCTTTGTGTTATGGACACACAAAATCCATTTGTATGCCAGGGATAAACACTGATCTACTGCCCAGGGCCCTATAGGTGGCCCAGGCCTCCTCACTGACTCTCACACTCAGGGGGTCTGGATCAGTCCCATGCTGGCCTACCAGCTGTCGGTCTGGGGTCCAAGAGCTCCCCCCTTGTTCAGATCAGCTGTCTCTGGTGGTTTTGCCAGCCCATTCTTTGCCAATTTGCTCATCACTCCTCTCTCTCTGTCACTGGGTTCCATGGGTTCAGTTCAGTGTTTGTCTGTGGGTGTTTGCCTCTGCTTCCATCAGTCACTGGATGAAGGCTCCAGCATGGCTATAGACATCAAGTTCATTATCAGGAATGGGCATTTAAGGAGGTCTCTATTGCTTAGCTTGCCAGTTGGTGTCATCCCTTTAGATCACTAGAGGTCTCACTGGTGCCAGATCTGTCTTCTAACCTATGACTCCCTCTTCCCCCTATTCTACTCCCTACTCAACTGAAGAGTGGATAGGGAAAATGTGGTACATTTACACAATGGAGTACTACTCAGGGGGAAAAATGGAATCTTGAAATTCACAGGCAAATGGATGGCACTGGAAGAAACCATTCTAAGTTAGGTAACCCAGTCACAAAAAGAAACATGGTATGTACTCACTCATATATGGATTTTAGACATGGATTGGGATAGTGCCAGTCTGCACTTCCACTGACAGAGAGTCTGGGAAACAGGAAAGAACCTAAGAGAGATATGCATGGTGCCCCAGAGAAGAGGAATGAGGCAAGATCTTCTGAACAGATTGGGAACACGGTGAGGAGTAGGGGAGAGTGGGACTTTAGTGTTATTTATCCCTCCCTATATTCACCTCTTTATTTTTCTCTGCTCCCTCCTTCATCCTTCCACCTTCCTCTATATTTAATGCCCTTTGTCTCTCCATAACAATATATTCTTTCCCTTTCCTTGGGTGATACTCTCCCTCCCTCTAGTACTTCATTAGGTACCTAATCTCTGTGGCTATATGGATTGTACCACACATATTGAAAGCTTAAAAGCTAGAATCCACATAGAAGAGAAAACATGGAATATTTTCTTTTAGGGCGTTGTTACCACACACAGGATGAGATTTTCTAACTTCATTTACCTGCAAATTTTAATTTTGTTTTTCTTAATAGCTGAATAATATTTCACTAAGTAAATATACCATGTTTTCATTATCCATTTATCTAGGCTGTTCCCAATTTATGAAGATTATGACTAGAGCAGTAATTAACATGGATGAGCAAGTATATCTGTAATAGTATGCAGAGTCCTTTTGGTATATTCTCTGTAGTGATATAGCTGGATCTTGAGGTAGATCAACGTCCAGATTCCTGAGGAACTGCCACAGTGTGCAAGTTTCCATTCCCTTTTGCTTGCATCCTTTTCAGCATAAGCTGTCATTTGCTTTATTGACCTTGGTCATTCTGACTGGGGTAACATAAAATCTTCAAGTAGTTTTAGTTTCAGGTGGTAACTTTGAACCCAGCATTGTTCTAAAATGCTTTACATATATTAATCCAATGCTCACACCATGAGAGCTACATGAATAACCCCATTTTACAGATGAGCAAGCTAAACCCAGAGAGGGTAGTGAATGACCCAAGGTCACCTAATGTATGTATGAACAGAAACTGTTAAAACTGACTACCAAATTTTTGGTTTGACAAATGACCTTCTTCCCAGAAAGTGACAGAAGACTGGTTTAATACTAGTGAGACAAATGGCACAAGACAGAATCAGAGGTAGGGTTCTGTAAGTTTGTGGAAACAAGGAAAATATATGGAGCCTGTCAGCAAAGAGAAAACTAAAGCTAAGCTTACAAAACTTATACTAATTACACAGTAAGAAGGTGGCACTAAAAGACATGGAAGAAAATCATGAGTTTCTGGTTCAAGGATCTAGAGGTCCTTAGGAGGCAGCGGAAGACACAGCAAGGGAGAAAATAACATGCTGTGGGTCATCGTCAGCACGTGGATTGTTGAGATATGAGAATTGCAGTAGTTCTGTGTAACAGAAGCTCTAAAGTAATTCACTATAGTAAGTATTAACCAACATAGAATGGAAGGAAATATCAGACAAGAAAGGTGTGGACTTTGAGTCCTTAGGCTATTGATCAGAGGGAAAAAAAGAGCTAAATGGGACAGTTGGAAAATAAATAAACAAACAAACTGCATGTCTAGTCTTCCTGGGTCCTGTTACACCCTCCGGAAATTATTCTTGCTCCATGATTACAGCAGGAATGTGAAATGTGGTTGAGTCTGGTTGCTCTGAGAGGTGCGCATGGGCCTTCAGAACTAAGAACCAAGAGTGCAAAGGCCCCCAACGGCCAGGGGCCCTTATCCAGGACACCACACAAAGCTATAGGCCTGTCAGATGCTGTGGTTTCTACATAAACAGAAAAGAAAGGGGGACTAATGTTTCCTCCCATACTTGCATAAATCACAAAGTCTTTATCCAATCAGCCATTCAAAAACTATTTATTGAGTGCCAGCTATGTGCCTGGCATGCAGTGCTTAGAGGACAGATGTCCCTGCCTGTCAGAAGCCTAGGCCCTGTCTCTGGGGATTGTTAGAGCCACCATTGCAGTCTGAAGAGTGCCAGAGGATGCATGCCCATTCTAGCCTGACGACACTGAATTGGCAATGTAAGTGGGAAATAACGAGGACATTTAAGGAAATGAGCACAGTGTCTTACCTTAAACTCTGCTTTCACTGACACCTTGAAGGTAAGGCTGAAAGTCAGACAACATAAGTATGCAAATTGTTGGGGTGTGTGGAAAGAAATTTTCTGCTTTTCTAAATACTCAAAAGTCATTTTTAATTGTAGGAAATAAATCTTTAAGCATGGGTGAAGCATTATAATATTGTGTATGTAACCCAAATAAGTCATAATAATAACTAAATAAGACAGCATTTATGTGAAATTTTTAAAAGCCAAATATCTACAATGTGAGACCACGTTTTTACTTTTCAGTTTTCTTGTCCAATAATAAACCAACTTGCAATAATAAAAAGAAATTATTTACTACAATTTATTATTTCAAAAGAAACCTCCCTGAAATTGTTTGCTAGTAGAATTATCCAAAAATTCTCTTCTCCACTGGCAGTGATTTTATTTTAATAAATTTATAAACATGTAGTTCATTAAAAATCTTTGGTCTCAGCAAATTCTGGAGAATGTCAGGAGAATTTTAATGCCGAAAAGAACACAAAAGGAAGTAAAATAGTTTTGGTTACACCAGCATAGCAACGGCACCGTTTAAAGCTACAGAGAACACGTCGTGCTTCCCCTCTTACTTCCTTACGTCCTATTTATCAAAATCCAATTTGAACATATGATTTTAGGTCGGGCCAGCACCATTTTAGGGATCAAGATGGGCTGCTGAATGAGATATATAACTAAATTATCCATACAAATAATGAGAAACTCATCCATATGTGTGTAGGCATACGTATCACGTGCATCAGACTTAACACACACTGTTTTTTTTGTTGTTTTGGCGGGTTTTGGGGGGGAGGGGTTGTTTTAGTTCGGATTTGTTTTTTTGATTTTGGGGGTTTGATTTTTTTGTTTGTTTTTGAGATGGCAGCAACCTCTAGCCAGATCGGCTAGCACGGCAACAAATGAAACCTTCAGGTGCTTTCGCGTGGACCTGAAGTTGTTTCTTAGTTCTGCTTCAGAACCCCACGTTAGTGTGCATGCAATTTCCACAGAAGCGGAAATGTGTTTGCTGTGGGTCAGTGAGCATTCCTTTCCAGGGTGCTTCTGCGATGAAGCCCCACGATTAACACAGGGTCCTTAATGAAGGGCGAGGGATGAAGCATTCCAAGAT
Source organism: Mesocricetus auratus (assembly GCF_017639785.1). Lineage (NCBI taxonomy): Eukaryota > Metazoa > Chordata > Mammalia > Rodentia > Cricetidae > Mesocricetus > Mesocricetus auratus. Next base: position 34,929,750 of record NW_024429184.1, read on the forward strand.
TGGCCTGGATTTCTGCCAGAAGGGAGAGAAAGGGGTCTTTGTGTGTGGACATCTGAAGGGCGGGCATAAACATGTTAGTTGATACTTAACACCCAAACCCAGTGCCAAAACCGTTAGCTCCCCTCAATAGCCTACTCTGGTCTTAACTGTCTGCAACAATGGAACAGCCACCTCCATATACAGGACTTGCTCATCACAAAACTTGTACGGCCTCCAAAAAGCAGCTGTTAGAGGCAAAGAGTCTCCCGTTCCCTGACTTGTGCACACTTCTTAATGTTTTTTTCTGGAGACAAAGTTTCCATTTTTCCATACCTACAGGATCTTTGCATTTTTAATAAGTACTTTGTTATGTGGTTCAGTCCCTCAGGCGCTTGCAGAAGAAACCCAGGAATTCATATTCATATGAAATTGTTCGTTGTTACAGCAAGAGGCCCAGATAATTTGTGTGGTGATTATTTTTCAGACATTTCCCTCCGGTTTTCCTTCCCTACTATCCTCACCCACTTTCTACCTCAGTTCATTTAAGACATTCTGAAACGCCGGCAACATCCCCGGAGGTGAACGTGTGGAGATGCCAGGCTAACTTCCCAGCCGAGGCGTCTGGCCATGTGTGTGCCTCTGGGGAGCTGGCTCCCTCGGAATTCCCTCTGGGATCCCCCTTCTACTGCAGCTGGATCTAATCTCACACCTTCAATAACTCGTGTGCTCGGTTTAGTTACTGGCAGGCAGTTACCTGTGTCATATAAACTCTACTCCAACTTGAGAAAACCCCTATCTTTACAGAGAACCGTTGGTCAGGCAGGTTGCCACAGAGGCGGCTCCAGAAACTGACCCTCACAAGCAGCCTTATGCAGCCAGATAGGAGATTAAAATGGACTGTGTGAAGTTCAAAGGTTTTGAGTCTCTTCTCCCCACACTTATTCATGCAAAATGGTAACTCCAAGGTAAGAGGGCAGTAGGTAATTTCCATATAGGAAGAGCTATCCTATACCTGGCAGATAATAATAACATAGTTTCAAATGAACTAGGGCCCAACTATGAAGCATAAGTTTCCACCCAGCAGCCCGTATCTGACCACTACAGGGCAACTGAAGTCAGTGAGGTGTCTGCAGTCCCAAGCAATGCACTTGCCAGTTTCAACAGCTCTAATTAGAGAGGAAGTTCCAATGAGGAGTTTGTTTAATGAGGGAAACTACCAAGGGTTTTTAAATGTAAAACTACTTAACACACTTACAAAACTGAGTGTCTAAGAGCAAATTCAGTTGTTTTTTTAATAGCAACCTGATAATCTATAACGTGAACATTGTAAACTCCACCTTTCATAGCCTCCAATCAACAAGCATGGTGATATATTTTACAAAATAATAGCTTGTATTTCATTTTTTAAAATCCTTTCTGTATTTGGAGTGGAGTCACAATGGTGCTTTGAAAAGTGAGGCGCACGTGTCCAGAAGAACTATAGTTTCTGAGGAATGTGGAAAGCGTCCTTACAAATTTAACCAGCCTTTTGTGCAACCAAATTGCATTAGAATATGTTAATATAATTCCATGTTATAGGTTTTATGTATCATTAGCAAGGTCGTCATGGATTTGGGTTGAATTGCTGAAGGAAAACGATTGCATTACCGGAGTGCTCTTTGAGGGCTTGAGGATGAATACACTTTGCTTCATTAGGATAATCTCGCTGCAACTCAATATTCTTTCTAATTTTAGAGTAAGAAAAGACCATTGGAGACCTTCAGATCCCAAAATTCCCTGTCTATTATTACACCAGGATTTTGTGTCTCTAAAACACAAAACTAATATTCTTGTCCTTCTAATTATGATCAAAGACATCAGCCCTACAGCATGGTAAATTGTAGAACTCACCCTCCAAACTCTACAGTCCTGTGACATCTGAACTGCTGTTTTGTGAGATCTTATGATATTTTCAAACATCACAACTTTGTATCCTGGAGCTATTAGTGAATCAAATAAATGGCAAGGTCCTTAGATGTTTAGAGGACTTAAAAACACAAGCCCCAACAATCTTTAATTTGTATTACTTATAGTTGCCCTAAGTATCTGTGCTGCTTTCACTGATGACAATTGAGAACAAATACACACAATGAATATTGCTCATAAGAATTTCATTAGAGTCTGTGATTTCTACAAAGTTATAATATAGTGCCTTGCCATTTAATCTCCAAATTACACAGGTAAGATGTTTGTGTTTAGCTTTTTTAATTACAAAGAACAGAAACATGCAAATTACCTTCTACATTGAGCTTTATGGATGATCAAGAGAGGAAGGAAGCGTGCTATACTCCTGGAGAAGTGACATATCACTTCCAGTGCTTCTGAGAAAGGCGAGACCTCCCATCAGTCTCTGGGAGCCTGCATTTGCATACCTTAGTTGCCCACTGCTCTCTTCCTAACCAAAGGCTTCTCATTTTCTTCTCAGGAATTGCTTCACTTCGAACCACAAATTTGGTCTCTACCTCCTTTTTATGTTTTTTTTTAAATTAACAACCCTGAGTAAAGATTAATTATATGTGTGTGCGTGCGCACACATATGTGTGTGTGTAATTGAAAATAGATCGTTTAATCACACAGTACATCCCAACCACAGTTCCCTCTCCCTCCACTTCTCCCACCCCCACCTCCTCTCTTCCTGGATCCATTTCTTTTCCGTCTCCCACCAGAAAAGAGCAGGCCTCCAAGAGACAACAGCTAAACAGGACAAAACAAAATACAGTAAAGCAAGGCAAGAGCCCTTGCATTGAGTCTGGAAATAGCAATCCAACAGGAGAAAAAGAGTTCTAATGGTCTCACACTCATTCTCACAGTTAGGAGTCCCACAAAAACACCAGCTAAAACTACAACATAACACACAAAGGACCTGGTCCAGACACATGAAAGCTCCACGCTTGCTGTTTCAATCTCTCTGAGACAATATGAGCCCTGCTTAGTTGAGCTCCCCCGCCCAATGCCTAGAATTCATCTGCCTCCTCTTCCAGTCTTCAATTTCTGGCCATCCAAACAGTGTCAGACTTTGGTAGCCACTCCCAAAGTTCTTCACAACCATTGCTCCAGAATATCTTTCAGGCTGGGCAGATTATTGGTCAAAGGGCTGTTGTCCATTTAGGCTCAATTTAGGCTCCAACAAAACCTCACCATTTTCAAGAATATGTTGTCCTCAACAATAGAACCCCGCTGTCAGTTTGTAGAGAGCAACCCTCTGTCCTAGGATGAGCTGAAATTTTTTGGGTATCTCTGGGAAACCTCTTGACCAACTCAACTCAGTGCAACCCAATCCTGAGTCTGGAAGCATTGCCTGGCTGCAAGAGATGGCCAGTCAAGATTCCATATCCTCCATTACTAGAAGTCCCTATTAAAATCACCTCATAGATTATGGGAAATTTCCACTGCACTGGTTTTACACACACACACACCCTGCAATTCCAGCTGTCTCTCCTCACACTTTCTCTTTCCATCCTGTCTCCCCTGACACATGATCATTCCTACTCCCATCCCTACCTACCCTCATACCACCCACAAAATCTATTTTATTTCCCCATACCAGGGACATCACTGCATTCTCCCACCCTAGACACGACCCTCTTTAACCTCTCAGAGTCTATGGCTTGTAGCTTGGTTATTGTTTTTATTAATGGCTAATATCCACATATAAGTGAATACATACCATATTTGTCTTTCTTGGTCTGAGTTATCTCACTAAAAATGATTTTTTCTAGTTCCATCCCATCTGCCTACAAATTCCATGATTTCATTGTTTAAAATGGCTGAATAATATTCCATTGTGTAAATGCATCAAATTATCTTTATCTAGGTTGTTTCCAGTTTCTTAGACATTCTAACAGGTATAAGATCCAGTAACTGATGGAAGCAGAGGCAAACACCCACAGTTAAACACTGAACTGAACCCAAGGAACCCAGCGACAGAGAGAGAGGAGCGATGAGCAAATTGGCAAAGAATGGGTTGGTAAAACCAGCAGAGACAGCTGATCTGAACAGGGTAGAGCTCTTGGACCCCAGACTGACAGCGGGAAGGCCAGCATGGGACTGATCCAGAACCCCTGAATGTGAGAGTCAGTGAGGAGGCTTGGGCAACCTATGGGGTCCTGAGCAGTGGATCAGCGTTTATCCCTCGAATACTAACAGACATCGTGTGTCCATAACACAAAGAGGGATGCTCTCTCAGCCTGGACTCTTAGGGGTCCTAAGTGAGATGACAGACTTTAGATATCCCCTATGTGGAAGGAATTGGCAATAGGGTGAGAGGATGGGAGAGATGGGGGGATGCGGGGGGAGGGGATGGAGAGGGAACTGGGATTGACATGTAAAAACAGCTACTTAAAATTAAAATAAAAAATATACTTTGAAATTTAAAAAAAGATGGAATCTCAAAGTAGCTTTGAGTTGCATTTCCCTGATAGCTAAGGATGTGAACATTTCTATAAGTGTTTCTCAGCCATTTGAGTTTCCTCTATTAAGAGCTCTCCAATTAAATTTGTGCCTCACTTTTAACTGGATTATTTGATTTTGTTGCTGTCTACTTTCTTGAGCTCTCTCTATATTTTGGATATTAGTCATCTATCAGATATGGAGCTGAGTAAATTTATTTTCTCATTATGTAGGTTGCCACTTTGTCTAATTAATAGTGTCCTTTGCCTTAAAAAAGCCTTTCAGTTTTGTGAGCTCCCATTTATTAATTGTTGACCTTACTGCCTGCACTATTAGCGTTCTGCTCAGAAAGTCATCTCTTGTGCCAATCCATTCAAGGCTATAACCTGCTTTATTTTCTACCAAGTTCAGTGAATATGGCTTTATGCTGAGGTCTTTAATCTACTTGTACTTGAGTTTTGGTCGAGGTGATAAATATGAATCTATTTTTGCTCCTCACATGAAGTTTGACTAGCACCATTTGCAGAAGATGCTGTGTTTTCTTCCAGTATATATTTCTGGCTTCTTTATCGAAAATCAAGTGTCCACAGGTATGTGGATTTATGTGTGAGTCTTTAATTTTATTCCATTGATCAACATGTCTGTTTTTATGCCAATACCATGCAGTTTTTATTACTATAGCTCTGTAGTACCCCTTGAAACCAAGGATTGTGATGCCTCTAGTATTTGCTATATTGTTCAGGATTGTTTTGACTATCCTGTTTTCTTGTTTTTCCACGTGAGGTTGAGAATTATCCTTTCAAGGTTTTCAGAGAATTGCTTAGGAATTTTGAAAGGGATAGCTTTGAATCTGTAGAATGCTTTTGGCAGGACAGCCGTTTTTAGTATGTTAATTCTATCAATCCATGAGCATGAGAAATTGTTCCTCTTCTGATATCTCCTTCTATTTCTTTCTTCAACAACTTACAGTTTTTAATCACACATGTCTTTCACTTGCTTGCTTAAATAATCCCAAGATATTTTGTATTATCTGAGGCTGTTGTAAGGGGTGTTGTCTCCCAAATATCTTTCTTTGTCCATTTGTCCCTGGTATGTAAGAGGGATACTAATCTTTTTTTAGTTAATCTTGTATCCAGCCACTTTGATAAAAAACATTTATCATCTATGGGAGTTCTTGGTGAAATTTTGAAGGTCATTTATGCACACTCTTAGCTGCAAATAACAATACTTTGACTTCTTCTTTTCCAATTTGTATCATCTTTGTCTCCTTTAGTTGTCATATTGTTCTAGCTAAAATTTCAATTACCAGATTGAATAGAAAAGGAGAGAGTGAACAGTCTTGTTTTGTTCACGATTTTAGTGGAATTGCTTTGAGTTGCTCTCCTTTTCACTTGATGTTGGCTATAGGCTTACTGTAATTTGTCTTCATTATGTTTAGATATGTGCTTTGTATCCCTAATCATTACAGGACGTTTATCATGATGGGGTTTTGGATTTGCCAACCTATTTTGTCAACTTGTTGAAATTTGATAAGAGTGGTGTAATGGCTTCTCCCACTATCAGTGCATAGGTATCAATATGTCATTTGAGATGTAGTAGTGCTTATTTTACAAAAGTAGGTACCCTTCTATTTGGGGGCTTATATTAAGGAACTGAAATGTCATCTTGGTGGATTTTTTCCTTTGATGCATATGTAATGTCCTTTACCATCTCTTTTGATTAGTTTTGTCTTGAAGTCTATTTTGTTAGATATTAAAATGAGCCTTGGGCAGCAGATCAGTACCCATCCCAAGTATACACACGGACTTTGGACTCCCACCGAACAATGTGAGGTGCACTCTCACCCTGAACTCTTGGGGAAGGGTCTAGGCCCTGCCCTATATGAAATGACAGACTATGGACACCCCCATGGAGGGCCTCACCCTCCCTGGGGGAATGAGGGGATATCGGGGGGGGGGTTGGAGGGAGGGCACGGGAGGAGGGGAGGGAATGGGAGAGGGACCTGGAACTGACTTGTGAAGCAACCTCGTTTCTTATCTAAATTTAAACTGGAAAAAAAAAGATGGCTACAACAGGTTGCTTCTTAGGTCTGTTTGCCTGGGATATCTCTCATCAACCCTCTACTCTGAGGAAATGTCTATCTTTAATATTGAGGTGTGTTTCTTGAGTGCAGCAAAAGGATGGATCTGATTTTCTCATCCATTGTGTAAGTCTGTGTCGTGTTATCAGGGAATCGAGACCATTGATATTGAGAGATATCAATTGCCAATGAATGTTCATTCTTGTTATTTCCTTGTTGTTTTGTGATGGTGGTGGTCTGTTTCTTTGTGAAGCTGTGTGTGCACACATACTTCTCTTCTTTTAGTGTTACTAGTTTGAAATTATTTATATCCTGTGTTTTTGTGAGTGTAGTTCACCTCATCTGGTTGGAGTTTTCTATAAGCATGGATTAGCACTTTCAGAAAAACTGGATCTGTAGATAGTTATTGTTTAAATTTAACCGTATTGTGGGATATCTTATTTTCTCCATCTATGATGATTTAAAATTTTTGCTAGGTATAGCAGTCTTGACTAGTATCTGTGATCTCTTAGAATCTACAGTACATCTGTCCAGGCCCTTCTTACTTTCAGAGTCTCCTTTGAGAAGTCAAGTGTAATTCTAATATGAATGCCTTTATATGTTACTTGATCTTTTTCCTTTGAAGCTTTTAAATTCTTTCTTTGCTCTGTATGTTTAGTATTTTGATCATTATATGCTAAGGGTACTTTCTTTCCTGATATGGTCTATTTGGTGTTTTGTATTCTTCTTGTGTTGTTACAGGCATGTCCTTATTTAGGTTAGGAAAACTATTCAATCATTTTTTAAAAATATTTTCTGTCCCTTTGACCTGGGATTCTTCTCCTTCCTCTACCCCTATTATTCTTATGTTTGATCTTCTCATAAGTGTTCCAGATGTTCTCATATGTTGTTGATGAATTTTTTAGATTTAATGTTTTCTTTGAGACATTTATGCATTTCTTCTATTATATCTTCAATACCTGAGATTCTCTCCTCCATATCTTGTCTAATGTAGGTGAAGCTTGCATCTGTAATTTCTATTCAAATTCTCAAATTTTTTATTTCCAGAATTCCCTCAGTTTGTTTTCTTTTTTAGTATCATTAATTAATTTTTTTCATTTATTTTACATCCTGAGTGCAGTATCACCTTCCTCCTCTCTACCCACCTCTGTTTCTGTTTGGAAGGGGGAAAGTCTCCCATGGGTGTCAACAAAACATAGCTCCTCAAGTTGAGGTAGAACTATGCTCTTCCCTTTGTAATAAGGTTGGGCGAGGCAACCCAGTATGGGGAATAGGTTCCTAAAAGCAAGCTCAAGCATTAGGGGCAAGGCCTGATCCCACTGTTAGGAGTCCCACAAATAGACCAAGCCACCCGACTGTCACATCTCATCCAGGAGTAAGTATTCATTATTTGAGGACTTTGTTGTTTAACTGGGGCTGTAAATATACTTTTGTTTCTAAGTTACATAGCAAAACTTGTTTTTCAGGAAATGCCTGCTGTGAATGTATATTCCTAAGTGTTTTCTGTCCTATTACAGAGATTTTCTTCAATTTGTTGTACACTTATTTAACTGCATGGAATTTTTGATGATGTCATGACATAACTTTTCATACTTCAAAAAAAACATTTTACAGAATAAAAACGATGTGTATAGTAAAAGTTTATAATTGTTAGAAGTATTATTTTTATTAATTTATTCTTTTGTCATTCATATCATGCATCTCCATCTCATTCATTTCCCCATTCCTTCATATCCACCCTCCGTCCTTGCAACCCCCCTCGAAAAAAAATAAAATTTAAGAGAAAAAGAATAGAGAGAAGAAAAAACCAATCTCATCATGAAAGCTGTAGTGTGACACAGTGGGTCATGCAGTAAACCCTTTTATCTATACATCTTTACTTGCAAATGCTCATTGCAGAGAGTCATTGGTCTGGCTCAAGGCCTCTGGTTTCTGCTACACTACCAATACTGGGCCCTCGCTGGAACTCCTCTTGGTTATCCTGCCCTGTGTTGTGGAAATCCTGCATCTTTGGTTCTGCAGGACTGGCCCCTTAACATGCTCCGATCACAGCTAAGGTAGATGTTGGGGTGGGCCTACTCACAACCCTGGTTCTGAGCCTGGGTAGTTGCAGGGTTTGTCAACCTGACAGCTCTGCCTTGTCCTCATCACCAAGGTGGCCTCTCGCTTTGTCACTCCTTGCATGCATGAGCAAAAGGCAGGTTTAGTTTACTGCTTTCAGGGTCAGATCCCCCACACCGACACCTCAGGGTCATCTCTGTTGTTTGCCCAGGCACAGCATAGGGGCCACTCTCCTGAGTGCCGCAGGAGATGAGGAGAAGGGTCAGCTCACCCAAGAGCCTAGGGCATTGATGGGTGGGGGGAAATCTATCCCCCATCCATGTTGCCACCTGACAGATGAATAATGGGGACAGCTCTCCCATACTCACATTTTTGTGACTGGCTCACCTGTACCTCCACCAACAGGACTGGATCTATTGTACTGCCTGTGCCAGAAGCATTGCCTGCTCTCCTGAGTGTTAATAGCTGATATTGGGTAGGGGCAGCTCTTTCACCCTTCTAACCTCAGGGCCAGTTCTCCAGCCTGCCTCAGAAATTAATAGGCAAGGGGAGCCACCATGCAGCAAATGAAGGCCAGGGCCAAGTGTCCTGCAGTCACATTTCCCAGGTTGGCTCACCTGTCAACAGAGTTAGCTCTTCTGGACTGCCCCAATGAGATGCAGGTCTCACTATCCCAAGTGCTGCAGGTGGTTAAGAGTTCAACTCCCTGGCCAGATGGAATTCATGGGGGCCATGGGAGAGGGCATCTTTCCCTCATCCCCACCACCACACTTTGACCAAGGATGGTAGTACAAGCTATGCCCATCTCACATGCTCAGGTCTGGCTCACCCATGTGTAGCACAAATAATAAAACCCAGAGACAGATATTGGGAATAAAGCTAAAGATGAGAAAAGCAAAACAGTCAAAGCAATAGAGTTCTTGCTGCTACCAACATTCAGACCAAAGGGGAAATCTTGCCCACAGTGTGACTGCATACTGACTGAGCTCCTGTCTCCTCCACTCTTATATTCCTCTCTAATGCTCGTATTAAAGGCATGTACTACCATTGCCCAGCTTCTATGGCTAATTAGTGTGGCTGCTGGGATTAAAGCTGTATGCCACCACTGTCTGGCCTGTATGGATATCGAGTGTGGCTAGCTTTGTATTCTGATCTTCATGCAAGCTTTATTTGTTAGATGATAAGCATAATATCACCATATCAATGTACCTTTCCAACTCTATTATGCTGTCAAAAAGAGGCAGAAGGCCATTCTCCTGAGTTTTGGAGCTAGTAAGAGGTTGGAACAGGTCCCCCACCTCCTGCAGGTGGTCACAGGAGAGGGTATGAATTTTTCCAACACCACAAGGCAGGTGTGACCTGCTCTTCCCTTTCTCACCCTCAGGGCCAGCTTGCCCTTGTCCCTGCAAGTAGCATCAGCTATATTATGCTGCCTAGAAGAGGTGTAGGGCCCTCTCTCCTTAGTACTTCATCCAGTGAAGGGCAAGACCAATTCCCCCCTAGTATTGTAGCCAGTGAGGAGATGGGGCCAACCCTATATAGCCCTTCTTTCCAGACTTCTGTTGTTTTGAGATGCAGGGACATGGACAGATTTCTTTATGTTGAACCAGCCCTCTGGGATGAAGCTTATTTGGTCATGCTGGGTGAAGTTTTTTATGTGTTCTTGGATTCAGTTCGCCATTTTATTTAATATTTTTGCATCAATGTTCATGAGAGAGATTGGTCTGTAGTTCTTTCTTCATCTCATCTTTGTATGGTTGGGTATCAGGATAACTGTAGCCTCAGAAAAGGAGTTTGGCAGAGTTCCTTCTGTTTCTATTACGTGGAACAATTTGAGGAGTATTGGAATTCCCTCTTTGAAATTCTGGTAGAAATGGGAAATTTTCATTTGGGAGACTTTTAATTATTCTCTTTGTTCCTATTTTATTAATTTCTGCACTCAGTTTAATTATTTCCTGTCATCTACTCCTCCTGGGTGAGAGTTTTGCTGGCTAGATTGGAGGAGACTGCTCACAAATGCTTCTTTTTGTTCTAGAGCTTTCAGATGTCCTGTTAAGTAGCTAGTGTGAGCTTTCTTCATGTTTTTTATGTAGGCATTTAGTGCTATGAACTTTTCTCTTAGCACTGCATAGTGTCCCATAAGTTTGGGCATGCTGTGCTTTAATTTTCATTGAATTATAAGAAGTCATTAATTTCATTCTTTATTTCCTCCTTAATCCAGGGGTGATTCAACTGAGCATTACTCAGTTTGCAAGCATTTGTAGGCTTTCTGTAATTAGTGTTGTTGCTGTTGAGTTCTGACTTTGAGCCATGGTGACCTGATAAGATACAAGGGATTATTCCATATTTTTTTATCCATTGAGATTTGTTTTATGACCTAAAATGTGATCAGTTTTAGAGAAGGTTCTATGAGGTGCTGAAAAGTATAGTCTTTTGTGTTTGGGTGGAGTGTTCTATAAATGTCTATTAAGCACATTTGAGTAATAATATCTGTTAGTTACCTTATTTCTCTGTTAAGTTTCTGTCTGGCAGACCTGTCCAGTAGTGAGAATAGAGTGTTAAAGTCTCTCATTGTTAGTGTGGGGTTTGATGAGCAATTTAAGCTTTAGTAATGTTTCTTTTACAAATGTGGGTGTCCTTGTATTTGGAGACTTCATCTGGATGGATTTTTTTTCCTGTGATAAATATGAGATGTCCTTCTTCATCTCTTTTAATTATCTTTAGTTTGAACTCTATTTTGTTAGATATTAGGATAGCTACACCAGTGTGTTTCTTAGGACCATTTCATTGGAAAATCTTTTCCCAACCCTTTACTCTGAGATAATGTCTGTCTTTAAATTTGAGGTGTGTTTTTCGTATGCAGCAAAAGGATGGATCCTATTTTCCTATCCATTCTGTTAGCCTGTATATTTTTATAGTTGAGTTGAGTCCATTGATATTAAGGGATATTAATGATCAGTGATTGTCAATTCCTGTTTTTTTTTGGTGGTACTGTGTATATGGTTCCCTTCTTTAGGATTTGCTGGCGTGGGGTAATATACTGCCTGTGCATTCCTGGGTACAGTTAACTTTCATGTGTTTCAAGTATCTGTGGTAATATGTTGTTCATGGTATAACAAATAACGCTTGCCTGAAGATTGTAAAGCTAGCCACAGTAACAGATGCCAGGCAGTGGTGATACACACCTTTAATCCCAGCACTCAGGAGACAGAGGCAGATAGATCCCTGTGAGTTCAAAGTCACTGTGCAATACAAAAGATCAAATCAGTCTAAAAGAAAAACAGAGCTCACACCTTTGATTCCAGCACATGGGATGACATACATTTAATCCTAGCACTAGAGAGGAGGAAACAGGAGTGATGTGGCTGGGCAGAGAGAGTAATAAAAGGTGAGAGGAGACAGGAATGCATTAAAGTCTATGCAGTCTGATATTTAGTGAAGAGCAGTGCAATCTAAGGTTCAATGGCTCATCAGAAAGACTCGTGAAAGCGTCCAAAGAAACAAAGCAACCAAAAGTCCTACTCAGTTGTGATGCCTGTGAACACTGGCAGCTATTCACCTAGCACAATGACCATGGAATGCAGAAGTGGAGTATATATACCTAGCCAATAACTGACAGCTTGCTAACTGAACTTAAAGCCTGATCAACAGGAGGGAAAGCATGCAGAGTACTAGAAACCTAGTTAACTACCCAGAGATAGTGAAGTCACTGATCATGGAGCAGAACCTATAACTACATTCTAAATATTTATCTTTATGCTCACAACCAAGAGTAGTACTTAGTCTGCTCTGGAGAATCTTCTTTTTGAAACAGAAGATCATTAGAGAAAACCACAACCAATCAAAATGCAGATAACAAGAGATAGTGTGGTGGCCAGTCCCAACTGGTGTATCTACATCACAATTCTTGTACCTAAGACTTGAGGGATCTTTTCAAGAGAAGATGAGGAAGGATTGTAAGATCCAGAAGAATGAGAAATTAGCTGTGATCCCAGCACTTGAAAGGAAGAGACAGGTGGATCTCTGAGTTCAGGGTTAGCTTGATCTACATAGTGAGTTCTGGCAGACCCAGAACTACACAGAGAAATCCTGTCTTAAAAAGCAAAAAGAAGCCGGGCATTAGTGATGCATGCCTTTAATCCTAGCACTCGGAGGGAGAGGAAGGTAGATCTCAGTGAATCCAAGACCAGCCTGGTCTACAGAGAGAGTTCCAGGACAGGCTCCAATGCAATACAAATAACCGTGTCTCAAAAAAAAAAAAAGGCAAAAAGAAGAGAAGGAAAAGAAAGAAGTTTGCTGTGAGGTGGTATCTCCCAGAAATATCAGAGAAGCTACACCAAAAGTGCCTTGTCAACATGGCTGTGTAAGCAATACCTGAACAATGATAATACCAGTGGATATTGTAATACGGAAGGGGAAAATCTCAGGACTCAATTCAAGACAAAGGACTATAGGCCACTGGGGAATGCTGAGAGCAGGACAAATGATCTTACTCAGGGAAGAGCTCCTAATGGTCAGCCCTGATATCATGCAGGTAGCATTTAACATTATAAGCATGTTGTGTTTGTGTATTTAGTAGTATGTGCGTGTATTGTTGTGATATATATGTATGTGTGATACATATTAAGAACAAAGAGGTCATGAATTTGAGTGAGAGGAAGGAGGTGCCATGAAAGTGGATGAGGGAGGAGATGGAATGGAGATGTTATTATAATTTAAAATAAAATGTGACATACATTAAAAAAATAAAAAGGGCTTAAGTGCTTCAGAATTCTACTTGTGTACATTACTACAGCTTAGTAAACTAGAGTGAATAAATAATTTCTATTCTGATGAGGTATATAATAATACAAAGTTATTATAGACTATTTTCCAAGTGCTCTTCAATAGTGTTTGGTCTTATACTCTTCAGACCTATGTCAGTGTCTATCTCCACCAACATTCCAGGCTCTAGAATAAAAGAAAGGTTTTAGCCACATGTAGCGACCCAAGAACAGAAACTTTCCTGGTTAAGCTAAATATTCATCCCTGTTAACTTTCCAGACAGCATCTCTTTGTAACTTACACACATCCCCATAAATCTTGTTTTCTTCACTGAAGTCATTTGCCATATCCACTAATCCAGGTGACAGCCTGCCTCACAAAGCCAGCGAAGAACAATAAAGTTGCAGGTTTTCATTCAAAGCAAAAGAACTTTCAGTAGTAAAGAAGACACACAGGTTTCATACCTCCCTGTAATAAAGATGAAAATTGTGTTAAACTCCAAATACACTTATCTAATTACATCATGAAATAATGTTCTGTGTTTGCTGATGAAATGTGGTGGTGTGCACACAAAGAGCCAAATCCAAGTGAGGATGCAAGATTGTAATTATGAAACAGGCAATCGGTAGAATGGTTGTATGCTTTGAACTGCAATAAAAATTAATAAAATTATGTAAATACAAACACAGTTAGTGAAAATATGGTACTCTAATTTCAGGGAATCCATGGAACATAATGACTCAAGAAACTTCAAATCATTTTTAACCTCATTCTCCTCACAGAGACAAGACTAATGAGAAAACGTTTGTCTAAAAGGCTAATATTTGCTTTAATAGATTTACTTCGCTGATCTAGTATGAAAGCCACCCCATTTCGTTTTGGCAGTGAGGGTAAAATCCAGACTAAATGAATATGTAAGCACAAAATTTCTTCCATGAGCCTTTTTCAGTCTCCCAGATAAGTCACTGTTGATACATTCATAATTGTTGTAATGGCCTTACTCTACAGAATCCTCTTATTTATGCAAGAGCCAGAGGACACATGGAACCCCTTTACTGTATGCATTCCAAGTTATGAGAAAAGGGATGCACCACACACCACTATGTACACAGAGAACATGGTTTGACCTCTGCAATCAAGTCCATGCTATAACCAGGTGTCTTGTAATAGGTTATTATCATAAGCCGGTACTTAGTGATTCTCCACAGTGGGCTTTGTGCTGTGCTCATTTCTCGTCCTGAAGTCCCTTCATAGCATTCATGTTGACTCAAGAAATTCAGTGTCTTTAAAATTAACCTTAGGAGTATATATTCTATTAAGTTTTTGTGTAATTTAAACATGAAAGCCATTATTAAAATTCATATAGCCTACCCCAACGCCTTAATTCTTTAAAATTAATGTTTTCTTGGCTATGACAGTGATCAGTGAGATGATAAGCTTTCTCACTTTCCTCACTTAAAAAGTTAATATGACTCTATAACCAGAAAAGCATTCTCAAAACCCTTCAAACGTTATATCTCTGAATCATCTGAATAAATGCTATAGTCTTTACTAACAGTCGTCAATGATAAATGTACTTATTTTCAATACACTTACTCAAGAAGTTATAAGGAGATCATCAATGATTTACCAAGGTACCTACTTGCTTTAGTGTGCAAGAAAAAAATATTACTTCCAGCCTAAAAATATATAATGAAAACATCTTATGTTTTGTTCTACTTATTTTTGTAATCCACTATGTATTAATATAAAGGCACATATCATCTCTGTCTCTCCATAGGGAAAGTTTCCTCTAAGAATTATATAAAAAGTCAATCAGGTTCAGAGGATGTGAATTTGCTCTGGCAAATTTGTAACAAATACACAATAGAAAATAAATACATGATTTTTGAAATGAAAGTTGGGAAGATTTTTATTTTCAGCCTTTTCAGCATGTAATTATGTCAATAGCGAAGGACTTAATCAGTACAAATATATTGTCTTTTTGTGTTTATTTAGATGTTTCTTTTAAAACTTCAAATACCTAATACATAGTAACAAAATGAGAGTCATATTTAAAACACCTCTATTCAACATCCAAATGATAAATATTGCATGACACTGCACATCTGTTCTTTGTAGTGTTTTCTTGTAATGCAGGACAGTGCCGCATCTCTGCAAACCAATTCAAACATGAGCATCTCGACCGAGCAACAGCTCTTGTCACTGTTTGTGATTATCTAATGGTATATGGTCCAATCATAAAGGACAGCTGACAGGCTGGTCTAAGAAATGGATTTTCTTCCTCCTTCTGACACATCAGTGTAAAGCCCCCTGCTGTAATGCAGAAAATCTTTTATGCAAAAAGAATACACCATACACCATCTTTCAGCACATGATTACAAGTCAGAAGATTCTGATTAGATTTCATACTGCATTTTAAAAAGAAATACTCATACAAAATTGCACAGAGCAAACTAGACCTAGGTTTATGCCATATCATCCCCATTTAGTCATCCTGTGGCTTTCAACAAATTTTCTTTTTCTAAAACACCTCATTCACCATCTTTGAAATGGGATTGAGAAATATAAAATAGTAAAATATAAAATAGTAAAATAAGATGAAAACTAATTAATATTTGTTAGGAAGTTTAAGTCTATGAATATACATAACATCACTCAGGTTGTGTTCCAGAAATAAGGTTATCTGGTCAAATGTAAAAGAAATAATGACCATACTCATAGCCCTAATCAAAAGTAAAGCAAGCACATTACACAAAACATAATATTTCAAATATGTGTTTAAATATTGTAGAAATGTTGCCAAAATGAAAACATTTCATTCTTTTTGGTGCAAAGGGATCAAACAGCAAACTCATTGGCAAATCTGTGAAGAACACCACCTATAAAAACAATCACCCACACTCTCCCATTTTTCATCTGATGCTCTCAACTTCTCTGTCAAATAAGAACCATTATTAATGCATGAGGAAGCTGGAGCCTAAAGAGTGTTTTTTCTGTTTGCTAATCAAAATATTCAGGGACAGAAAGATGTTACCAACTTTTCAAGAACTCAGGTTGCATTTATCCTTTGCACCTTTAATGACAGTACCGCATTAACATATATTTTTATCTGTGAAGGTAGAAAATATGTATAGGAAAGATGAAATTGTGAAAAAAAGTTTTCTTTTTAATCTGGAGAAGAGACAAAAGATCAGGACAGCTGGAACAAGCTACCTCAGTAGCTCCATAAAACACAAAGGAGAGTGACTGCAATAGGAGAGAGATACTTAGGTGAGTTGAGGGGCAGGTGGGGAGGGATTGTCAGAGCAGGCAGCAGGCGGTCCTGGGCCTCACTGAAATTGGTGTGAGAATCGGGGAAGAATGAGAAAAGGATCAGGCAGGTGGGCTTCCCCAGGGAGACCCAAGTACGATTAGACCAATAATAGACACAAGGCAGAGGTTGGAAGGAAAGCTGGAGGCATGCTAGTCACCTGGGAAAGGGACCACAGAAGGGAAGAGGTACTAATGAATGTGATTTATGTGAGTTCATGTTCATGAGGCTGTATAAATGCAAGTTGTTATTGCTTGAGGAGTCTTCATTCGCCAGAAAGAGTTACATAAGAGAGACCCAGGAATAAGATATTCTGTGCAAATTAACTGAGGTTGCTATTCACTGGCTAAGAACATCCTACCTCTGTATCCCATTACCTACTCTGAGGTGGTCAGAGAATGGATTAATGATACTTTTCAGAGGTAGACAGAGAAATCGTTACAGTGTAGCCTGTCAGCATCAAAAGTGAAACTGAGGGTTTTAAGAAACAAGGAACTTCCTCCTCTTCCACCTGAGAAAGTAAGGATGTAACTGGAGTTCTTAAATGGAGCCTTGCACTAGAGGGGAGCCCCAGGAGAGACAGGTCTGGGTGGGGGTGCTCATAGCAGACACTTACATTTGAGTCTAAGGACACCATAGTTGAACAAAATGCAAAGTGTTTCTCCTTGTGTGCCAATGTTTCTTAAACTGAGGTCCACAGTATATTTCCAAGAATCTGTGAGTTTTTATTAAAGAAACACCTGTTACATATTGAAATCCTTTTAATGTGTTACTTAATTCTTTATAAGGGAGTGTATATGTCCAAATACCCTCTTGTAAAAATAAATTTTAAAACTATGACTAAAAAGTATATATGAATATGAATAATTTTTGTTGTACCTTACAAAGGGAAGAGGACAGAGAGGACACCAGGGATACGAAGGGAGAATGGGGAGGACAGAGGAAGAGGACTTAAGCAGGGTGAAGTGAGAGTGTAGAGTATGGGAGAGATAACTAACACTAAGGATATGTGGAAAGACGATATGGGACTCTATTACTATAGAAGGTTCCTAAAATCTATACATGTACATACACATACACAAAAAAAGATTTTAAGGAATAACCTTATAGTAGGAGGGACAATGCCTTTCTCAGACACTGTAGGCTATCAAATAGGACGCAGAGTGTAGGAAATGAGTTACCTCTTTTGGAGTTTCGTATCAATAAAGTCCTGTAGTCTCTCAAGTTATTGCCTATAGTCTCTCGAGCTATTGCCTATAGTCTCTCAAGCTATTGCCATTGCTCTTGGTTAGCCTCATGAGATTAAGATCCAATTGCTTAAGGCACCACATTCTTGAATCATATAACATGGAAGAAAATCAAGCTGGTATTTATCTGGAAGTCTCATCCCTTCTGGATATTTTTTTATGGTGATAGAAGGTTGTGGGCATTCTCACAGGAAAGGTAATCAACCACCAGGATGAACCCAGCTGTGAACCCTGTGAACACCGACAATGAACAACCTTGTAAGACATGCCCACTGGTACAACAGGGACATGAAAGTAAAGAACCACTTTATCATTGAATGCACTGCCCATTCCACAAAATGGAACTCATGTCTGGCACCATAGTGAGGCCAAGAGCCAGAGACTAGGTAGGTCTTGGACCCTATAGGGGAACACAGTATTAAACTGTCTCCTAATGACTTATTTGTTATTCATAGATTAGTACATCCCTCAGCCCTCATCAGGGAGTTGCTTTCTGAAGGAGTCATTGACTAATGTGCAGAGAATAAAAGGCTGAGTAGTTCAGCCCTAAGTAGGACATCCTTATTACATTCCCTGCTCCAAAAGCTCAAAAATCAAGGAAAATTGAAAGAGTCAGAGATGGTAGGTGACTATAATGAAACAGCGTTTTCAAGACACAATAAGGAAGTTGTGCATATGAATTCACAGCCACTATGGTTGCCTGCACAAGACTTGCACAAGATTGAGCCAGAAAAATTCCAGATTGGAGGAGGCAAATGTTCTAACAAGTCTGATCACTAGTTAGAGAGTTATTAACAATTAATGGCTGCTGGGGAAAGTTTATATTCATTAAAACATAATCTGTCTTTAAATTAATGATAGTATTCTAATTCAACTTTACTACTTTTGCATGGAATGTGTTGTTTTGTTTTTGTTTTTGCTTTACACTCTCCCAATGCCCATGTACTGGCTAGCTTTCTGTCAAATTGCCACAAGCTTGAGTCATCTAAGAAAAGAGAAGATCAATTGAGAAATTTCTCCATAAAACTGAGAATTTTCAGGCATTTTCTTAATTTTTGATTGATATAGGAGGGTCCAGAACATTCTGATGGTAATACCTCTGGCAGATAGTGCTAGGTGAATAAAAAACAGGATGGAAAATCTTGAGAAGCAAGCCAGAAAGCGACATCACCCATAGCCTCTTCATCGATTTCTGCCTCCAGGTTCCTGCTCTGCTTGAGTTCTTACCCTTACTTCTCTCAATGATGCGCTGTTATCTGGAAATGTAAGCAAAATAAACCCTTACCTCCCCAGGTTTCTTATGTTCTGGTGTTTTATCGCAGTAATAGAAACTCTAGCCATGACAGAAAGATATACCAAGTCATGGAGTACTGCTGTGAGAGACCTGAACACGTGCTTTTGAGGTGATTGTGGAAGTACTTCAGAACTTTGGGCTAGAAAAGCTATTCATTTCAGAACTTGGCAAACTATTGTGAGAACTTGGGGGATCATGCAGAGAACAATGAAAATGATGGAGTTAGTTCTGAAGTTTCAGAGGGAAGAAAAGACTCTAATGGGTGAAGGCAGGTGTTTAAAAGAGTTTGCCAGACCCAAGATAAATGATAAATAGGTGTTTATTAAGGAAACACACAGATACGAGTAAATAACTGCCAAGTCTCCGATCCTCCAATCCTCTGATGCTCTCTGAAACCCAAGAGAGCTCATGCTAGTTCCTCCTCTCTCTTAAGGGGTCATGTCTACTCCTGAAACCATACCCAAAGGGTGTGTCCATTACTAGAAGTTCATTGGCAAGGCAAGATGCCTCAACAACTGGTGCCATTTGTGTAATATTTTATGCCAAGAAACTGTAATATTTCATTAACAGAGGATGAATAATCTGCTGTGATTAACAAGGGACCAGCATCACTGGAACAAAATCTTTTTTTTTCTGAGCCCCTAAATTCTGGTCACCTGTAGAGGAGAATCAGCTGCAATCAAGAAGAAACCAGCATCACTGTGGTAGAACCTTCCAAGAAATGTTGCCGTGGGGTCAAAACAAGCCATCTCTATACCTCATGATGACAGCCCAACTTGATAAGTCTTCCAGGTGACATTGGATTTGAAGTTGTAAAGAGAACTCGGGGAGCAGCTTAGGTTTCAAACCATGAGAGGCCGGAAGAGGCCATTGATGAATGTAGATCCACAGTTAAAATAGATACCTCAAGATTACTTGGAGGTTTGGCACTTTCAAGAGTTAGAGCTCTAGACCGAGACCTGGGGAGTCTGCATGGGAACAAAATAGGCCTTCTGCATGTAGGCAAAAGGTGTGTAGCTTGTCTGTTTGTGGGGTCCCCGGCAGTGGATCCATTGAGCTGGCCTTTTGGAGCCCATTCCATGTAGTGGGATGCCTTGTTCAGCCTTGAAGCAGAAGGGAGGGCCTCGGTCTTGCTTCAGCTTAATGTGCCCGGCTTTGTTGACTTACTCTTTCTGAGGAGTGGATGGGAGGTGGGTTGAGGAGGAGGTGGGGGGAAGTGGGAGGAGAGGAGGAAGGGGGAACTGTGGTTCATATGTAAAATGAATTTTAAAAAAATAAATACGAGTTAGAGTTCCTGAAGAAAGCCCAGGGGAGGTTATTGTTGAAAGTGGAACCCAATTGCAGCAGAAGACCCCAGCATGTGGTTGTTGGCAAAGACAGAGACAGTCATGGAGTAGAGACAGTGTGTTCCTAAGAGATTAGATGCTTTTGCTTCCGGTGGCAGAACCAGAGATGTGGACCTGTCGTGGAACTGCTCCGGAGCTAAAAGAGTAATCATCGGAGTCCCAGAAGTTCGAAATGGAGACGTATACTCTTGGACTTTTATTTTGCTTGGATACAAATGTAACTGTGCCCTGGTTGTTCCCTCTCAAATTAATAAAATACATAACTTTTTTTAATTTTGCAGGAGCTCACAGTTAAGAGATCTGGGAACTTATAAATACTTGAGAACTTTTAAAGAAAGTTGGGAATTTTATATAGACTTTGAATATTTTAAAGGCGTTAGATATTTTAAAGAGACTAAAATTGTGAAACGAAAAAAAGCACTTTTAAATAAAAATAAATTTTAAGTTAATAAATAAAACATTTGAATTTTTAAAGACTGAGGATTTTAAAAGTTATGTTGCTTTATATTGTGATATTGATATGCCATCTCAGGGACAAATGAGAAAGGAAAGGGAACAGTTGGATAGCTTTGTGTTCATGTGTCAAGTTAACAAGAAGTCAGTTGTGCTTACAAGTCTGTTGTCAACATGACATAATCTAGAGTAATCTGAGAGAAGGAAACCTCAATTGGAAAATGCCTCCATTGTTGACCCTCTCCATATTCCCTCTTTCACCATGTCCTCCCACCCTCCTACCCATTTAACCCTGCTATTACAGTTTTCCTTGTATCACTTTATAACTCTATGTTCTATTGAATACAGAAGATTCCCTCATCCTCCCTATTCCCTTACTAACTCTTAACTTCTGTGGTTATTCAAATTGGAATGCACAGATATAGAACTTAAAAGCTAACATCAACACATAATAGAAAACATGCAATATTTGTTTTAGGGGGTGGGGGGCTCCTGGTTGCCTCATTTAGGATAATTGTTTCAGTCTCTAGTCATTTAACTGAAATTTTCACAATTTCATTTTTTCTTAACAACTGAATAGTGTTTTGTTGTGTAAACATACCATATTATTATCCATTCATCAGATTATGGACATCTAAACTGTTTCTAATTCATGACTACTATGCATACAGTGGTGATAAGTGTAAGCAAGTATCTTTGTATGATGTAGAATCCTTTGGGTATATGACCAAGAGATATAAAAGCCTACTCTTGGGGGAGGGCCTAGTCCCTGCCCTGGATGAAATGACAGTTACTAGAGATCCACCATGGAGTGCCTCACCCTCCTTGGGGATCGGACTGGAGATTGGGTGGGGGACTGGGGGGCCTGCGGGGAGGAGGGGAGGGAGAGGGAGCTGGGATTGTTTCTAATGTAAATTAAAAAATTAAAAAGCCTACTATTGCAGAAGCTTCCTAAAATATGTGAAAGGGATTTAAATGTAGTCACCATATAATGGGGAGATAATGCCCCAACTAGACAACTAAAACCTGCAGTGCCAAGAAACCCAGCCCCAAACATCAAAAGCTATTGTCAAAGCTATTAGTTACCCAGCAAAAGCTGAAGACAAGACCCGATTGCCGAAGATACCACATATTTATGTCATAGAACATTGAGAAATAAAACTGATACGTAGCTGGAATCTTCACCACCACTTACTGGTGTTCATAATACTATTATGTGTTATACATGCTACCAGAAGAGAAAAGCAATCATGAATCTCACCCAGCTATTAACCATGTGAGCTACAAGAGTGACCTACCTGCAAGATATGCCTACTGGCACAATAGTGACACATAGGTTTTGGAATTAACCAATCAGGTTTTTATTCATTTGAGGCCAATTCCACAAGATGAAACTCATATCAGACACTGGAAAAAGTAGCCAAGAACCTGAGATTAGATCGATGCGGGAAACCTACTACTTTTATTCTGCTGATGAAATATAGAAATAAAATGACTTTTAATGATATATTGCTATTCCCATAAAAGAGTACATTGGTCAACCCTCACCTGAGAAGCTTCTTGCAGTAGATAGTAACTAACACAAAGACCCACAACTGGACAATGTACAGAGAGTAATAGACTTTGGAGCACTAAGACCTAAGTGGAATGTCTTTATAAAAATTATCCCCTCAAAAGTCAACAATCTATGCAGAAGAGGATGTAGAAATATTGTAAAAAAAAAAAAAGCCAAAGGTGATGGATGATTCCAAGAAAACAGCATCAAGATGAGTACTGATACTCACATGAACTCATAGAGACTCAGACAACACTCATAAAACCTGCAATGGTTTAAGCCAGACAAAATTCCAATGCCAGGAAAGTAAAGTGAACACAGAGCATCACCCTTAGACATTAAGCTATTTGTAATTGATACTTGATGGGAAAGGGAAAACCAATTTTCTCCAATTGAATATCACTGAGTATATCAACCCACATTTCAGGGAAGTTCTCATGCCCAGGGGTAGTTGGCCAACACAAAATGGACTCTATAATTTGTGCACTTTTGTGTTATTTTGGTTTGGTATGTACTTTTTGTCTTCTTATTTTTGTTTGTTTTGATTTTTTAGCTTTTATTTTTGTGAAAGACAGAAAGAACATGATTTTTTTACATAGGGAGGTGGGAAGTATCCGAGGGTTTGGGAAAGAGGAAAATATATGATCAAAATACATTTTATGACCAAAAATTAAATTAAGAAACAAGAAAAGAAGCTAATCATAACATCAAAACAAAAGGGAAAAAAGAAATGCTTCATAAGATCAAGCTGTTGACAAGCCTGTCAGGCATTTTCTTAAACAATGATTGATGAAAGTAAGCACAGATCACAGCGGTCCATCCCATCCTTGAGCTAGAAGTCCTGTTGTATATAAGACAGAGAGCTGAGCAAGCCATGATGAAAAAGCCAGCAAGCAGCACTCACTCCCCTGTGGCCTCTGTATCAGTTCCTGCCTCCAGGTTCCTGCCCTGCTTCGGTTCCTGCCCTAACTCTCCTCAGTGGTAGTACTTTTACCTAGAAATGTAAGCAACATAAACCATTCTCTCTCCAGGTTGCTTTTGGACATAGTGTTTTATTGCAACAATAGAAACCCTAACTAAAGCTGGAGAAATGGCTCAGTGGTTGAGAGACTGTGGACATAGTGTTTTATTGCAACAATAGAAACCCTAACTAAAGCTGGAGAAATGGCTCAGTGGTTGAGAGACTGACTGTTCTTCCAGAGGACCCAGGTTTGATTCTCAGCACCCACATGGCAGCTTACAACTGTTTGTAACTCTAGGATCCAACCCGCACACACAGGACATTCATGCAGGCAAAACATCAATGCACATTTAAAAATTATTTAAAAAAGAAACTCTAACTAGAACAGTCCATGATCAGAAATTAGCATATGTATTTAAGTGAGGGACCACAACACACTGATAACTAGCAACATGCTCATAGACACAGCACTTTCTCACTAATACTTGATACGTTGTGCCTGGCACTCTACATTATTTTAACTTAAGGGAAAAAAAGCAAAACTTACAAGAAAACATAAGGATAAGTTTATGAAGTCCTAATGTAATAGATCCTTCTATGTGAGCTGATTCTTGCAGCCAAGTAATAACCAAAGTAAATTAAAATCTTCCAAGAACAATAACTTGAACTCACTAGATTCATGCACTCTGTTGAGAACTGCAAAGAGTCTGATTCATCTGCAGGTATCTTCACCAAAACTTGGAAAATACACAAAGAAAGAACCAATTATTACCTTAAAGTCTCCTCTGATGTTTCAGATAATTTGCATATATTCAGAGGAAAAAATGTTTGTTTTGATTCTCTAAACAGGTATTTTCAAACTTTATCCAGATAATTGGGAGGGCCAAGGTTATATATAAAACATAAATCCCAAATTAAGGAAAGTCTCCTACAACTGGGGTAATATCAAGGTTCATGAAAACTTATAATTATTAAAGTATGGGTCCCTTTGAGAGAAGAAATTAATTATTAATGAAAAGCATACACAAATATTGAGTACTTTCAAATGACGCTAGGAAAGTCCAGGAAGATGAAAGGCACTGAAAATTAAGCATCAATGGCTTCACAGTAAATCTGACTCCTAGAAGGGGCTAGAAGCCATGACATTCATCATCATTTGATTAACACAATTCTTTTGTGAGAATAAATTCAAGGATTTTTTCATAATTAGGCAGCAATTAAGAGAGGTTTTACTTAGCATTAAAATTAATGTAACATAATAGCCTAGTGCACACTATTAATCCCAGCACTCAGGAGGCAGAGGTAGAAAGATCTCTGAGTTTAAGGCCAGCCTTGTCTAAAAAGTGAAATCCAGGACAGCCAGGGATATGCAGAGAAACCCTGACTTTTGAAGGAAATGATATATCAAGATTATTTCTATAAGCAGCCAAGAGCCATGTACAAAAATCAGTCAGGAGTTAGGGATACATCCTAAGAAAGTCTATAATTCACAAAATTAATGAGAAATTTATTAGAAAATTATATGACCCTACCCTATTAAGTTAAATATTCAGTAGTTCGTGTTTGGGGGGTGTGTGTCTGTGTGTGTGTGTGTGTGTGTGTGTGTGTGTGTGTGTGTGTTTGGCATGCATAATTCTGTTCTTAGGCGTATATGGGTATACATGTGTGCATAGGAAAATAAATTTTCACTGGTCCAGAAGGAGACATGCAATGTAAGTATTGAGAGCAATGTTATTCGGAATAGTTAATAATAGAAGCAGCCTAAATATCTACTACCAAAACAGAAATAACTGTGGTTCATTCACACAGGGGAGCATTAAGTAGCATGGAAAACAAAATAGGGCTCTTTTGTGGAACCTCCTAGGCAGTCAGATGTGTCAACATGAAGCTTCCTTCCCAGGCAGTGGTCATCAGAAATTCATTGGAGTGGACAGTGGACACTAACTTGGAGATTCCAGTGAGAAATGTGTGGTTACAGAAGCTGATGCTGAAGTTCTGAGTAGAGTGGAAAGGTGGCCTGTTATGAGCATTCTTCCTGCCAGCCTGGTCCCAGAGCCCCATCAGCCCCAAATGAACACAGGAGACTTATATTAATTGTGAAACTGTTGGCTGCTGGCTAGAACTTCTTGTTGAATAGCTCTGCTTAATTATTAACCCATTTCTGTCCATCTATGTATTGCCATGAGGCTGTGGCTTACCCAGTAATGCCTGGCATGGTACTACTCCTCCAGCATCCTACATATCGACTGACTCTGCCTATACTTCCCAGAATCCTCCTTGTCTCCTAGTCGCACCTATCATCTTGCCTCATTGGCCACAGTGCTTTATTCATCAACCAATAAGAGAAACATATGTACAGAAGACATCCCCATCGTCTCCTCTTTACTGTCTAAATAAAAGAAATGTTTTAACTTAAACATAGTAAAACGATTTATCGCAAAACAGTTACCAAATAAGAACTATAGTTACAATACTATTTAGTCCGTTAACGTTTAGCAAGATTTAAAGAAAATATTCCATCATCTATCCTATCTTTGTGAGCATAAAGTCTTATATGTACCTTATCTTTAATCCTAACTAAGGAAAACTATAACCATAACTATCTGTCTTCAGCTCCATCAAAGACCACAGAAGGATAGAACTGCCCCCACCTCAACCGCTGACCTTGGACATGCTGTCCTGAGTTTGCAGGAGTTAACTTAAAGAAGACTGCTGAACTCTGCCAAGTAAGAGTAAGATGGTTTTTCAATTTCCCTGCTTCTGAAATGGTCCATCTGGCATTTTAGGCCTTAGCCAAAGATGGTTGCCCCTAAGTTGCTGTGAGACCTTAGGTGACAGACCAGATAGCCTGCTGTTTTGGAAGTCACACACTTGCACTTCCAGTCTACCTTAGTATTGTGATTTTTCTTCTCAGATCACTGATAAGGTTAAAGACTAGGCAGTCACAATAACATCCTCTCTTATCTTAGTTAGGCAAGATTTAGACTTTCCAGATTAGGACTGCTATCAGAGTAATCTATGTCATGCTTTACCTTGATACTGGACATGTATATTGGACATGTAGTATATATCTATTGCTTAATGTTGCTCTTGCTGATAATAGGTTTTAATTAGTGTATGTTGACCTTTCCTTTTCCTGGAGTATACTTGACATTTGATACCATTGTATACAGTTTTTGCATCAGGATTAAAACCTTCTCCTTTAGACTGAAGGGGAATTGTAGGCATCTGGCATGTGGACCTGAAACAGTGGCCACACCCCCTTTGGGTGTGGCTTCAGACAGATGGAAGCAAAAAGAGAGGAGCTTGAGGTGTGACTTTCCTTTGTGCACTCTTTCTGTTGGGTCAGCAGATCTGGTACAGAGAGCAGGGAAATGCTCCAGCGGTTCTTTCTATTTTTCTGTATAACCATTCCCTAATAAATACCCGTTTATCATTTACCTTGGGTCTAGTGATATAATTATATCCTCGCCTTCAGTGGGCACAATCAGTAATAAAAAAATGAACAGCAAAGTCTTCCCATGAAGCAAGATGTCTTGAACCACGGCAGTGTGTATCTGCTGTCTATAACTATTCTTTTTTTTTTTTTTTTTGGTTTTTACGAGACAAGGTTGCTCTGTGTTGTTTTGGAGGCTGTCGGTCCAGCCCAGCCTCGAGCTCACAGAGGTCCGCCTGCCTCTGCCTCCTGAGTGCTGGGATTAAAGGTGTGTGCCACCACCGCCCGGCTATAACAAGTATTCTTGATATAGACCAAGTAGAACTGAACAGAAGAAGAGTAAGTCTGTTTGTAGATGGATTGTGGGTGCTAAGATTGTCCTCAACTTGGTTAATTTTTAAGTGAGGACAGGGAAAAGATATTCCTGTAGTGAAGGGTACTACTTTATCTCAGTGATTTAGCACCACAAGAGAAAGCAGAATTGAAAAGATTTTCAATATCTCTAAAGAAGATGATGCCACAGGGCAGTGGTGGCACACACCTTCAGGTCCAGCACTCAGGAGGCAGAGACAGGAGGATCTCTGTGAATTTCAGGCCAGCCTTGTCTGCAGATCAAGTTCCAGGACAGTCTCCAAAGCTACAGAGAAACCCTGCCTTGAAAAAGAACAAACAAACAAACAAAGAAGAATAAGATGATGTCCACCCAGTATATTGTCAGGAAGCCCTTGATCAAAGAATGTAAGAATCCTAGGATCAAAGCACCCATGAATCAGAGTCCTGCAACACAAATGGCTACTTGTTACTCTGAAGAAACGATGAACTAATAAAAATTGGGAAGCTGTAGAATACTCTTAACTTAAGTCCAAGAGATTGAAGAAAGCCAAAGTAAAATGTCACAAGCATTGCCAAGAGATGTAGGCTACCCTTGATGAGAGGTTCTCCTTCAGCTATTGATATCCATTTCAGAAAATCCTTACATATGCCTAGCAATTTCAAAGTTCCTAGTCTTTTGATCCATTTTGAATAGTTCAAAATCCTATTTCACTCTTCCTTTTGTGGTATCAAGTTTGTTCAGTACTATTTGTTGAAAAATGTTTGTTTTCTTCAGTGTATGATTTGGGCACCATTATTGAAGAACAGGTGATTATAGCTCTTGAGTCCATCTGAGTCATTCATGAACAATATCATCTTCACATAATGTAAAACTATATAGTTGTATATATTGCATAAACACACAAAAGTTTTGCTGTTTAATGAGAAAAATTTAGTTTTACAATGCCTTTATTTTAAAATTACATGAAGGAGTCATATTTAGTGCCACTTCTCTTGAAGATGATTGGTCTCATTGTTACCTCTTCTAATATTACTTAATGACTCAAACTTTTGTTTGGTTAATGTGGAATGTGTTTCTCCATCCTTTCACTTTTTAATCATTTCTATTTTTTATTAATGCATGTTTCATGTACATGATATCCACTTTGGCTTTGTTCCTTACTGCCTTTAAAGACAAGAAGACCACTTATATTTAGTGTATTTACTAATGTCTGGTTTAGCTCTACCCCTTTGTATTAGTTTGACAGGTGTCCTATATTTTTGTCAGTTTCTCTATCATGAGAGGTCTGAGTAGATCTGGATACTCTTCATAAGATTTCATTTTATCTCTGTTATTCAAGATTTATGGGTAAAACTCTTTGTAGTTTTAGTGACTGACTTAAGGTTAATTCTATAAGTTTTTAATTTACATTTTATATATTATTTATTTTAATTTCATTTTACATTCTAACCAAAGTTCTCCCTTCTGCCCCCCAAGCCCATCTCCCATACACTCCTCCCATCATGTAAGTATTCCCAATGGGGGGTGGACAGAGTTTGGCACATTAAGTTGGGGCAGGGCCGAGCCCCTCCCCTCTGCGTTAAGACTGAGCATGGCATCCGTTCATAGTGAATGGGCTCCAACAAGTCAGATTGTGTACCAGGGATAGATCCTGGCCCTATTGCCAGGACCCCCTCAGATAGTCCAAGCTTCACAACTGTTTCTCACACGCAGAGGGCCTAGTTCAGTCCCATGGAGGCTCTGCAACTGTCAGTGGAGAGACCATGAGTTTCCATGAGCTTGGTTCAGCTGTCTCTGTAGATTAGATTAGTGTGTTACACTTGTTCTTGGTAGTATGAGTGCAGGACACAGACTCCACCAACTAAGTGAGCTATATCCCAAGCCCCTGTTATTGTGCCTTAATAGCAATGTGTGAATTTCATGTGTGGTTTATATACTACACTATAGACTTCTGGTAACCAGAGGTTGGTACAGTATATTGTCCATCCCTAAAAATGGTGACACATTGTGCTCCGTAATTTTCATTCTTGAGAATCACTACTTTTTTTTGGTTTCTCGAGACAGGGTTTCTCTGTGGCTTTGGAAGTTGTCCTGGAACTACCTCTTGTAGACCAACCAGACTGGTCTCGAACTCACAGACATCCTCCTGCCTCTGCCTCTTGAGTGCTGGAATTAAAGGCATGTACCACCACTGCCAGGCTGAGAATCACTACTTAATTTAAACTGGGGTTTATCTTCTTGGGATTTTATTCCTGAAGTGACTAATGTTAACTGTGAGTCCCTTTGAATCAGAAAAAAAATGAGAATGCCAGTACTACATGAGCAAAATTTGGCTCTTGCTCCTTTTTACAATAAATGGACTTTGGAAAGTAAAAGCTCTCCTCATTCAGCCCTGGCTCAGTGTTTAAAAGTCTTGGAGACTGATTTATGTTACACAGCCACTTGGCAAATAAGTCATTGTCTTTTTAGTTACACCAAGTTGTCTTCTATTACACAGTACTTTCACTGAGTTAACTGATTTCAAAACTTAGACCTGCCCTAAGTGATAAAGAACTTAGGTTATATTTGAGTGAATGTCAGAGGCTCCAACATGGTTTCTTTTGAAGGAATATGAAACATTTTAAGAACTGGTATCAACATTCTTACTGTCATGTTTTTTTTTCCACCGCAGTGTGGTCTTCCACTCCTGTTTTGAATCTTAATATTGTAATAATGCTTACTTCTGAAAAATCAGAACACTCTCTCCTCTCTAGTATTTTCTTGTGCAGGTTTTTTGAGCTGTTTTCTGTGTTTAAGAAGCATTCGTTTATAGGTTCTAGGGAGATATATCACGTAGGAGTTGCTTTTCTTCTACCCACGAATATCACTGACCAAAATCATGATAGACTGTTTTGGTTTTGTTAACCATGCATAAGCCACCTTTATTATTTTAGGATTTCATACACAAGTATAATGTATCTTGATCGAATATACCTCTTATTTCCTTCCTTTCTATGTACCTACAGTTGTTTGTTTATTTGTTTGGTTTTGTCTGTTTGTTTGATTCTTTATCTCCACTTCATGGGATGCTTTTAGACTCACTGCACTCACTTAGTTCTTGGGGAAGGAGCAGGTTTATTTGACTAACAGATGCAGTTCACAGTCTATCATGCAGGCAAGTCAGTCAAGAACTCAAGGCAGAAGCCTAGAGACAGGAGCTGAATTAGTGACCCTGGAGAAATACTGCTTATTAGATTGCTCTCCATGACTTCCTCAGTTTTCTTTCCTTATTTTCTTCCCTTTTTAAGTTGAATACATATTTTCATCCTGCAACTACTCATGGGATACTTCCAAAAGACATTATACTACCTCCTACAAAGAAGTAACCATTGTGATAGTGTGCTTTTTTTTCTCTCTTCCATGAATTTCTTCTCTTTTCTTAAATCATCTTACTTCTAATTAAATCATAATCCCCAAAATATATTAATATTTTGCATTAAATGGTTTTCTGTTGCAAGTATGTAAATAGTTTGCATTTCTCTAAATAGTAACTTACTTAGCCTCCTCTCTTCCTTCTATGTATCCAGATTCCCATCTGTTATTATTTTCCTTCTGCCTAAATGTCTTCCATAAACATGTTTTTTACAGTCCAGATCTACCAGTGATGAATTCTTCCATGTTTTACATGTCTGAAATAGACCACAGTTCACCACTGTGTTTAGGAAATATTTTCACTGAGTGTGGCGTTAGATAGGCTGCCAAAAATGCTCTTAAATTTCTCACCATCCTGTGCTATGGCCTGGAAACTCCTTTGAAGAAGTAAGCCGATGCAGTTGTTGGTCTCAACTGAGCTCTTGACTATCTGACCTTTCAGAAATTACTCTCCTTTATCCCCTGATTTCAAAGTCTTGAAATTTGTTATTTACTTTTTGTACATCTTTGCCACTGTTTAGGAAAGGAAATTAAGCTTGCTCCTTGGGGGAAAAAACAGATAATATTATTTTAAATGATCACTTAGACTTATTCTCAGTTGATATCCTGTTAAAGAATGGTCTAGAGTAAAAAAAAAAAGGAAATAAAATTTAGGAATCTTGTTGATTCTTTTTTATGTGCTGACTCTTCTATTACCAGAAAAACACTTCTTATCTCATGCTTCACTTGCTACAAGACTGTCAATAGATTCTTTCCATTTCTACTGAAAATCAGAATGTGAAGTCCAAGAGGAGATGGGCTATATTAACTAAAAGGTCAATATTATAGTCTTGCTACATTTTTCTAATCATGTATTTTCAAATAAAATTATAAAATTCTGTACTTTAATACTCTAAACTTTTTCCTTTAACTCTAGACCTAAATGAGTGGTTTCTAAAGTTTAAAAGATACAACTTGTAATATACTCTACCTATATACATTAAGCAGACTATTAATCTGTCTATGAAATGTAGGAACTAGTAAAATGTAAGGTAAAAATGACAGTTATCTTCAAACATTAACCTGTTAGAAAGATTAAAATAAATTCAATGCAGCTCATACATTTGAATGCTGCTTGATAGAACTACTTGGTAAGGGTGGAGAAGTATGGTATTTTTGAAAAAGATGTGTCACAGAGGATGGGCTTTCAAGTTCCAATAGCCTATGCTATTTCCCAGTTTCTCTGCATCCTACTTGTAGATAAGGATGTGTGCCTCAGCTATGGCTCCAGTGTCATGCCTGTATATGTGGCTACATTCCCTAACATGATAGTCATTGACCAACCCCCTAAGACTGTGAGCTCCCAACGCACTCTTCTATAATGTGCCTTGGTCATGGTGTTTTGTCACAGCAATAGATAACCAAGATATCCAGTTAACCATACTTGTATATCTATGATATAGTGACTTGGAGTTTGATTAAGAATTAATACTGACCTCCCCATGAAATAAACACTGTTTTTAAATAAAAAGTTGCAATGGTTCTGAAGTTCCTAATTTATTCTCAAAAGAACAAAAAGTGACTTCCAGAGATTCGAAAGTAGTAATGAAAGGTGGTGTGCCTGTTGACTTGAGACAGTATTATAAGATAACAATAGTTCATGCATTTGTTCAGAATAAACTGGTACTAAATGTACTTTAAATATAACTACATTTTAAGAAATATGAATTTCAGTTACAGAAAATTAAGAGGTAGTAGAAAACATATGTTGCTAAATTAGAGCTGCAAAACTAAATGCATGAAAAAACCTTGTCTGTAAATAGTGCTTTTTTCAGCAGAGATGATGTCATCCTGCATCTTTGTTGCAGAGAGGACACCAACTTCACCTTGCATGGCGAAGCTTTCAGCTTTGAAATGCAAATTTGGAAAGATAACAGAGAGATTACATCACCAGTAAAATATATCTGATCAATGCTATGAAATCTTCAATAAAGGTAGACATTTTAATCTCTAAAAATCTTCAAGAATGACTTTTTAATTAATATATGTATACATACATATTAAATTCAAGAATAGTAGAATTCCTAGAAAATGGAGAGCATGGAACAATAGGATTAGTAACTATCATACTTAAACTCATTGCTAGTAAATTTTGGTCTTTTTTCTTAGGCTATTTTCTACATTATGAGTGTGGAAGAAGACATGAAAGACATTCTTTGATATAAATTAAGCTAAAAGATACTTTGGCCTCAATTATCTAGATATTTTGAGGAAATGCCAGATGGCTTCCCCATTTTTCACTTCCTTTGCAAGAAACAAATAGCTTCTGCCTTCTTTTCAGGAAAAAAAACTTAGCTTTTATTTAATCCTTGACAAATCTCAAAAGTATAAAATGGTTTAGACATGAATCATCACTGTGTCCAAGATCCTAGAGATAAAAAAAATAGCTTCTCCTCAAAGATGAAATTCTGACCCTTTCCTCTCTAGCCCTATTCCCAATGGGTCATAAAGATCTTCTCATCCATCTTTCCTTCCCCCAACTCATCCCAGTATCCCAACCCCCAACACCAGCAGGCATTCCCTGAGAACACACCAGCTGAGCAGGCCAAGGAAACAGGGAATCTAAGTGAAGAACTTCCCCACTCCCTCCTCTCTTCCAAACTAAATCCCCCAGTCCCATCAACAGAACTCCTGTTGTAGACTTCCTTCCCTCTCTGCCTATATTTCTTGTAGATATCCCAGATCTGCCTGTCCTAACCTGCCTCTCCCCACTTGTTGCTTTACCCCAGATCCCAACTCCAGGAGGGAATCCCAGCTAAACCACAGATCATTTCTTCCAGGGATATAGGCTAGGTGTCTGTATATGTTGCCCTTTGTCTCTGTTCCTATAGATCCAACCACCCTCTACCCCACAGACACATTAGCTAGAGCAATAAGACAACGCAAAATGATCAAGGGGGTACAAATTGGAAAGGAAGTACTCAAAGTATCTTTATTTGTAAATGACAGGATAGTATACAAAAGTGACCCCAAAATTCCATCAGGAAATTCCTACAATTGATAAACACTTTCAGCAATGTAGCTGGATACAAAATTAACTCACAAAATACGGTAGCCCTCCCATGTACAAATGACAAATGGTCTGAGAAATGAAGGAAGCAACACATCTTACAATAATATTAAATACTTTGGGGTAACTCTAAGTAAGTGAAAGACTTGTACAATAAAAACTTCAAATATTTGAGGAAAGAAAATAAAGAAAGCAACAGAAGACAGAAAAATCTCCCATGCTCATGGGTTGGTAGGATTAACATAGTAAAAATGGCCATCTTGCCAAAAGCAATCTACAGATTCAATACAAGCCCCATCAAAATTCCAACAGAATTTTTCATAGATCTTGAAAAGACAATTGTCAACTTCTTATGAGAAAAAAGCAAAAAACTTAGGATAGCAAAAACAATCCTGAACAATAAAAGAACCGCTGGAGTTCTCACCATTCCTGATTTCAAGTTTACTACAGAGCTACTATAATAATAATAATAATAATAATAATAAGAAGAAGAAGAAGAAGATTAGGAGAAATAAGCATGGTATTGGCATAAAAACAGAAAGGATGATGGATTTGAATTGAAGACCCATACATAAATCCACGCACTTGTGAACACTTAATGTTTGATAAAGAAAGCAGAAATCTACACTCAGAAAAATAAAGATAGCATCTTCAACAAATGGTGCTGTCAAACTGAAAGGCTGCATGTAGAAGACTGGAAATAGATTTATACGTATCACCTTGTACAAAATCTATGCCCAAATAGATCCAAGACCTCAACATGAAAACAGACACACTGAACCTAATAGAAGAGAAAGAAGGGAATAGTGGTGAATGCATTGACAAAGCAGACAACTTCCTGAACAGAATGCCACTAGTGCAGGCAGTAAAACCAACAATTAATAAATGGGACCTCGTGAAACTGAGAAGCTTCTCCATGCCAAAAGACATCATCGTTTGAACAAAGTGGCAGCCTACAGTATATTAAAAGATTTTTTCCAACTCAACATCCCATAGAAGACTAACACCCAAAATAATTAAAGAATACAAGAAACAAATAACAATTCATGCTGATGAGAATATGGAATAAAGAGAACACTCATTCATTACTGGTGGGAGTGAAAACTTATACAGCTACTTAGAAATCAATATAGCAGTTCCTGGGAAATTTGTGAATCCATTTACCTCGAGATCTATCTATTCCATTCTTGGGCATACACCCAAATGGCATTTTATCCAACCACAAGAACACTTTTTCAACCATGCTCATTGCTGTGTTATTAACAACAGCCAGAAACTGAAAATGACCTAGATATCCCTGAACAGAATAATGGATAAATAAAATGTGGTCTACTTACACAACTGAGTATTATTCAACTGTTGAAAAATATATATCATGAAATTTACAGGCAAATGGATGAAACAAAAAAAAGAAAGACATCATGCTGATTGAGATTACCCAGACCCAGAAAGATAGATGCAATACATACTCACTTTAAGTGACTATTAAACATTAAGTAAAAGATAACCAACCTGCAGTCCAAAAACCCAGAGTTTAAGAATAAAAGAAGGCATTAGCAGGGAGAGATAGGTCTTCCTAGGAAGGTGAGATATAATAGATAAGTATAGAGGGACTGCAGGGGGAGACTAGTCAGGGAGGATCAAGTGGACAGGCTGAGGGAAGAGAAGATATTCAGGAAAAGACAACTGGAATTAAGGGACATTTGAGGGATGGTATGGAAATTAAGTGCAATGAAAACTTTCTGAAATATTTGAAGGAGATCATATCATGGTATCCTAATAATGGGCAAGACAGAGTCTCAACTGACCATCTCTTGTCACCAAATGAGGCTTCCAAGTGCCAGGACTGGGTTGCCCAAAGAGTTCAATTGAAGTTCAATTCAATTGAGGTTTTGACGCAAAGAGTCCCATGAAAATCCACAAACAACCCAAGCTGTTGCTACGACAATGGGTTTCTCCCTAAAAAATGACAGTGGAGACCCATTGATGAGGGTAACAGTCACACAACTTATTTAACATTAAGAACTCTGGCTGTTGCCTCATGGAGCCCTCATCCCTATATTCTAACATTTTGGGTATGGGAAGGTACTCTGTAAGCTACCAAAAGAGAAATGTCAACCCAGCCACAAAAATCTTTAACCTACAGTCTGTCCTGCCTGGAAGATATGCTCAGGCAATAGTGGCAAAACCTTGTAGGAGTCACCAATCCAATATCTGATTTGACTTAAACCCCACTCCACAATTTGGAACCCATACCTGACACTGCTTAGGTAACTAAAAATCAGAAAAGAGATATCCCAGAGACCTAGGGTAAAACCAAACACTACTGAACTAAGTGTGTGTGGAGGTGGGATGGGGTGATGGTGTTGTATGTGTGTGTATGTATTTTTATGAATATATGTACATACCAATAAAATGATATTCTGCTATACTCATAGATCAGTGCTTTATCCAGTCATCATCATGAAAGCTTCCTCGTGCAGCAGATGGGAACACATGCAAAGACTCATAGCCATACATTATGCAAAGGGAGAATCCTTGGAACACACAGCTCAGAATATGATGTCTCCATCAAATCCCTCCCCTCAGAGCTCAGGGAACCATGTGGAAGAGGAGGCACATAGAATCTAAGATCCAGAAGGGATGGAGGACACCAGGAGGACAAGGTCCTCTAAATCAATTGAGCAAGGCTCATATGAACTCACAGAGACTGAAGCAGGAAGCAAGCACAGGGATGCTGCTGGTCTGCACCAGGTCCTCTGTGTAAATATTAATAGCTTTAACCTTAGTATTTTAATGGAACTACTGAATGTGTGAACAAGTGGTTCTCTTATTATTGTGCCTGATCTTATGACTCTTTCCTTCTGTTTGATTCCCTTGCCCAGACTTGATGCAGTAGTTTTTATTCTATATTATCATATTTGATTTTGTCATGTTTGGTAGTCATCTCTTAGAATCCTGTTCTTTCTAATGAAAGACAGAAAGGTAGTGGAACCAGAGGGTATGGGGAGGTGGGAAGAAACCAGAAGGAACAGAGGAAGTTAGATACATAGAAAAGAAGAGAGAAGAAGAGAAAAGAAAAGAGAAGAAAGGGAAAGTTCTGATAGTTTAAATCCCAGGACAACAGTGTGCAACTCTCTCCTAGATGGAACTTCTGTGTCTAACTAGCAGAGGATAATCTGGGTTCAGCATTTATCTGGGTTTGCCAGGATCTCTTTCCCACTACCCATTCTACTTCCCATTTCCTCTTTCTGCTGTTTGTCTAGTCTACCTTTATTGGCAGACTGGTTCCTGGTCACCCTGGCTGTAGGCTCTCAACACATCTCATTGCTGTGTTTCTCTGTCAATAGCATAAAAATGTAAACAGAAGGAAAAGAGCCTAGTGATGCTTCAGGAGCACTCTCTAATCACTAACATCACATGCTAAGGTTTGGGAAATTTGACCACTGCACATTTAGTTTGCACAACACAAAACCAGTTTTATCATACTGTCATTGTGGTGTTTATTGTGGTTCTTATATGCCAAGTGTCTCTTGTAACCACCTATTTGAGGAGGAAAAAGGCAAAAAATATGACTTTTTAAAATAAAAATTACAATTCCATGTTGATTCCTCCAACCTTTAATAGATCAACACAAATAATTTCATATATAAGTACAATTCATTCTATCATTCGTTTATGGTGGAAATCCCATCAAAGTGTTGATCTAATCAATTCAATGAAATATTTTAAAGCTACAATAATCTCTGTCATACTGCTTGAGGAATTTTAACCAAATCCCATTCTAGCCTCCTTCTGAAGAAAGACTGAACTCTTTTCATGAACTATCATTCTTACCCTTGGAAAACAAAGTAGCTCCTTAACTTTGTTAATCAATGAGCTCAGGGCCACCTCCTAGTTCAAAGAGAAGGTCCTTATTCTTAACCCACAGAAAGCATAACTAGTGTGCTCTAAAACTGATGGAATCACCTCAGTATGTTGCACATATGCTCTAATCAAAATCCCAACAGACACATTCAAGAAAACCCATTTTCCTGATTTTTCTAGAGGTGTAAACTCAAACCTTAAGTCATAAGAAATACTGAAAGATGGCCTGGGTTTTTACTTGAGATGTGGCCTTTTATAAAGGGCATCACAAGAACGGCCCACACTGATCATGCCTTCATATGGGTGATGAAATAGTTACATAGCCCATTCCTTTTCAAATGTTACAATAGTCATAAGGTTCAGATGCATCCACTAATGCTCTGTTGTGTTTCTTCCCAGTAATGAGTTAAGTAATTTATAGCATTTGCTCTGCCTTGGCTGCCCAGAAGCTCACAGCTTATTCCCTTAAATTTCTTCATCTCTTTCCTCTTGTAAGAGAACTTAATTTGCTTCTATTAAAACTGAAAAATACATCCCTGCCAGAGCACCAAGCCTCCTCCTCAATGCATACAGAGGAGCAACCTTAGGCATCTGCAGCAAATATCCCTTTTCTTCATTATTTCCAAAGTTTTGTATCATTCTTTCTGCCCATGAATATGCAGAAATATTTCCAATATTAAATAAAATTCATGTTTGGTTCCAAACATCCTATTATTGATGCAAATAATTTCACACATAAATACAATTCATTTCATCATTCAATTCCTTTGTCTCTTTAATATGAAAACATCTTAAAAGAGCAGTGTAGGGATGGAGAACACAATGCTGTGCTTAAGAACACTTGCTGCTGTTCCTGACCATGGGATTGGTTCCCAGCTGTCTGTTGTCAGCAGGTGGCTCCCATTTGCCTGTAACTCCAGCTCCAGAAGACCCAATGTCCTCTTCCCTTATTCACAGACACCTGTACCCATGTGGCAGGTACATGTAAATAAAACCAGTTCTTTTTAATATGAGAGAAGTGCAAATGTTCTGTACCCAGTTCTATTCCTGTTGTGTCCTGAACTCAAACTCACTTGCATGATTTCATTCTCAAAGCACCATTGAGCCAGGTCTTGCAAGGGTCACTCCTGACTGTGTAGAGAGAGATACATGAAGCACTAACCTTATGTATGAGTTTTATGGAGTGACACATGTTCTGATACAGCTTCTAAATGAAAATAACAACAACATTTTACAGTTTAAAATCCTATTCTGGAAATTTTTTTGGTTTTATGAGACAGGGTTTCTCTGTATTGTTTTCGAGGCTGTCCGTCCAGCCTGGCCTCGAACTCACAAAGATCCGCCTGCCTCTGCCTCACGAGTGCTGGGATTAAAGACGTGCGTCACCACCGCCCGGCTACTCTGGAATTTTTTAATCTCTAACTTCCTCACTTTATATATCACCATCAACAATTTATATTTACTCTATCATCCAAACACAGGATTCAACTACTTTCCTCTACTACTCTAACACAAATTACCATCAATTCTTGATCATATTATTACAGTACCACTTAACTAAATTATTGTATTTCTTCCATTTCCATATTCCTTTTAACTAAGCAACAAGTATGATCATTTACATAAATATTCATCAAGCTTCTGTCCCAGGCCCTGCATCCCAGGGCAACAACTGGAAGACATCCAAGCATCCCCATTGTGGACATCACTATGATGACTGAATATGTGCTAGAGAGATGGGAGAGATGGAGCACTTGGTGAGGACACAGGAGAGAAAGCAAAGTGACCCAGCTCATGCTCTGTGGAGACAGGTGGATCTAGAGGCATGATGACATTGGGGAACAGATGAATATGAGGGATCTGAAAAAACAATGATGTCTGGGGGCCATGCTGCTGCCAGGACCCAAACTGATCTGAGTGACCACCTGAGGCCATGATGATGTTCTAGACTGGAATTCCTCTGAGTCTGTGTCTGAGTCCATCATCCTGCTGCAGCCAGATTCTGTGTTGATGTCTGTGGCCCAAGTTACTACCAAATACCATACAGATGTCTGTTGTCAGGACTGCCATTTGAGACCATGGATGGTTGAGGGCATACTATTGCAAAGAGCCGTATTTATCTGAGTGACATTCAGACCCATGCTACCTCTGGGGGCCATGGGCCATGTCTGGGCCCATGGTCCTATGGTAGCCAGGTTCTGTTCTGATATCTAAGGCCCATGTTTCCACAAAAAGCCACGTGAATGCCTGTGGTCTGGATTGCTACCTGAAGCCATGTTGACACCCAAACACTGGGTGCAACTTGCTGAGCTGGTGCCAGCCCTCACCAGCCATCACACTTGGGAGAGATGTCCCCATATCTTGGCATGGGTGCAGGATAGATGATCCCTTTCCTTGTATACTATAGGAGAGCTGGCCCTTTGCTCCATGCCCATCACATGTAGAAGAGCTGGCCCTGCCCCTCACCAGCAGATGAACAGTAGTTGAGAGGCCTGGCAGACACCTGTACTGACAAACTCAGTTACAACCCAGACCCAGATCCGGTGTCCTGAGTTGGCCCACACTAACTCCCACACCATCTCTGAGCTGCTAGAGCATGACTCTGAGCAACATCAGGATATTGGAGAGAAGCCTCGGTCCGGTATCGATGGCGTAGTAGAAGCCAAAAGCCTTGAACTAGACCAATGACTCATTGCAATGAAAAGTATTTGGACAAAAGGGTGTATAGTGTGACACACCAGAGCACCCAGTGCTACTACAACAATGGAATATGTTATGGACAGGCAGGAAAGATGGGGGAGCAGAGTGGCTCTTGTACAGCAACAGCTGTGACTGTGACTGTGACTGTGACTGCAATTCATTGAGCAATTCATTGAGCAGCAGGCCGATTCCCAGAGAGCTCAGAGAGATGTGGGGGTTTTGTTGTTGTTTTTAATATTAACTATTTTCTTGCTTTCTTTTGGGAGGATTACATGAGCAGAGGGAAGTACTGGGAAATTAGTGGGATTGGGGTGTATGATCTGAAATACCCAAACAATCAATTAAAAATTGTTTTAAAAAATTAAATAAATAAATAAATAAATAGATGGTACCCTGTGTTTTAAAACCCCTGATGGAGCTGGGCAGTGGACTCTGCTCACCACACTGAGGTTTCTTATTGGAGAAGCATGAGAGAGTGAGTCCCAGTAATTTTCACTTTAACTGGGGTCTAGAGGATGCTGACATTGATGCTACTGGTTTGCATAGCTTTAGTCTGCCATGCCCTAAATGCTATGGCCCTGTTGTTCCTTGAGCTCACCCATGACTTCCCTTCTTCACTCTGCTCCAATAGCATCGCCTTTATTTTTCTTCTTCTCTTTCTCTTTCTGTTTTGTTGTTTTAGACAAGGTCATTCTACATAACTCTGACTGTCCTAGAACTCCCTCTATAGACCAGACGGGCCTCAAACACACAGAGATCTGACTACCTCTGCCTCTTGAGTGCTGAGATTAAAGGCTTGCACCACCACCACCTGGCATGCATGGACTTTCTTGACCTCCAAGCAAGCTCTTTGTATTAGTCACTCTTGCATCTCTGTGGCCAAATATCTATCAAAGACAACAAAAGGAGAAAATGTTTATTTTAACTCATGGTCCCAGATGAGTTTTAGTTCATCGTATTGTGGACAGCATGAGAGTCAGAGCACCTCAGTCTGTGCAGAGAAGAATATCAGGTGCTGTGGATATTCTCAGCTCCATGTACCAGGGAGCAAGGAAAGAGGCCACAATGAGAACACATAAAACTTAAAAGGCCTGCCCCTGGTGACCTATTTTCTCCAACCAGGCCTCACTAAATACCTCAGAGCCTCCCAGAACAGCACCACCAACTGGGAAGCGAGTTGTCAAAATGTGAGTCTATGGACTGTTTCAGATAACTGCTCACTCCTACTGTAAGACAGATTCTTGCTGCTGTTATTATTGTTTTATGCTATTAGTGACTGAACCTACAGCCTCCATGAGCATTCAAGGCAAGAGTACTATCACTGAGCTATGTCTATAGAACATAACTTTTAAATTTCTATTTCCACTGCCTCATGCCTTCTTCCCCTAGATGACTTTATGGCTGCTCCCTCCTTTGATCCCTAGCCAAATTCCCTTTTAATAAGCTCTGTCATGAACAGTCAATGAATAAATAACATACATAAGTTTACATGCCTGGCCTTATATGAAGAAAGGCCCAATTAGGATGGCTAAAAAGAAAAGCCTTCTACTCTTTTGCTCCTTGCTTCTAATAGCTGTAAGCCACATCTGTTGTCAAGATTCATTTCTTGATTTTATTTCTTCAAACTAACTCTTACCCTTTCTCCTTCGCAGAGTAACTACAGTAATGTGCAACCAGTTCACCCTTCCTCCTTAGCAGGAAGACATGTTCCTCTACTTGACACGGTTGTAGCCCCCTTACAATGTCAGAGACCACAGTGGTCTTTTTTTCCCCAATTCTGAAGGAAGCTAGTCAAGAACAAAACTGAGAAAGAAACTGTGTTCCTAATGAAGCAATGAACCACTAAATCGGCAATACTGGGGGTACCTTTTTGAAGGATTTCATGATATATAGGATGTCTTGAGGTTCAATGGCTGTGATGAAACACCATGACCAAGGTCACTTATAAAAGGAAGCATTTAATTGAGGGCTTGCTTACCATGATATTCACAGTATAGAGCATGTCCTCAGATAGGCAGGCATGACACTAGAGCAGTAGCTGAGAGCCTATGTCCTGATATGCAAGAAGAGGGCAGAGTACGGAGGGGAATACTGGGCCTGGTGTGGGCTTTGGAACCTTGAAGTCCATCCCCCTCCCCAGTGACACACCTCCTAAGCTCAAAGCACACCCCAGTGACATACCTCATCCAACAAGGCCACTCTCCTTAATCCTTTCCATTAGCTCACCAACTGAGTACTAAGTATATGAGTATAACATGAACCTACTGGAGCCATTTTTATTCAAATCACCACATGAGATAATGTTGCTAAGACAGTTGTGTTCAGCATGCAGAGTCATTACACGTATTCTTTCGGTTACAGAGAGGCATACTTGATAGTATGCTCAAACAGCAATGCTTAATGATATGAAAATGTTAACTGTCTTGACCATTGTGAGCTGGACCTAAGTATCAAAGCACAACACTATACACCATAACTAAGTACAATAGCCCAATTTCATACATCACTGACATGTAAGATAAGCTGCATATCACACATTTAACCTTATGCCCTAGAACAACAGTTTCTAAACTTCACATACTGCTTCCTTAGAATCAAATACCCAAAGTACGGCTCCTCACACTGAGTGATCCCTTTTAACACTAAACATGCCCTGACCTCTCTGAGATACAAAAGCCAGTCATGCAGCACACAGCTCCAATCTCATACTCCAGGGGTTAGGGTGAAAACATCACTCCAGGGAATTTCAGGCTGCAGAGTGAGATCTGTCTAAAACCAAAAGAATACAAGAAGGAAAGGAAAATAGAACAAAAGAGAGGGAAGAAGAGAAGGATGATGGGGGATGTCCTTCTGTATATATGTTTATCTTATTGGTTGATGAGCAAAACACTGTTTGGCCAATAGCCAGTAGAGGCAGGAAGATGGGTGGGACTAAGATAATTCTGGGAAAGGTAGGCAGAAGGGAATGCCACGGAGGAACCAGGAGCAAAGGATGCGCCAGAAATTCTCCAGTAAGATAAGGTCACGTGGAAATACATAGATTAATAGTTATGGGTTAGTAATTAAGACATAGCTAGCCAATAAGAAGCCCTAGTCATCAACTAGCAATTTTATAAATATAGTGTCTGTGTGTGTTTTATTTGGGGCAACATGGTGGCAGGACTTGGCAGGACAACAAGAAAACATTCAGTAACAGAGGTGGGGAAAGTAAGAAGTCTGGATGTTTTATAGCCCATAAAGAAACAAGTTAACATGTATAACCCATGGATGAAATAATTAAGTCTGGTTACATACAGCCCAAAAGCAGAAACCATTGATTCTTAGTTTTATAAAATGGAACCTTGAACTTGGAAACACCATTTCCTACAATCAGTTCAATAGAATTCTATAGATACAAATAAAAACACTACATTTCAAGAAAGTCCTACAGATAGTGATTAATTTGGATGGCATGACACTAAATTCAAGA
Organism: Mesocricetus auratus; assembly: GCF_017639785.1. Taxonomy (NCBI): domain Eukaryota; kingdom Metazoa; phylum Chordata; class Mammalia; order Rodentia; family Cricetidae; genus Mesocricetus; species Mesocricetus auratus. Next base: position 34,973,497 of record NW_024429184.1, read on the forward strand.
CATTCTGACATCTCTGAATCAAAAGTGTTATAATAAGTGTTTCAGTTGGATTTTTAAATGTTTATTCTCTCATTAAGTATTTGCATTAGGGAGAATTTTTTAATTTATTTTAGAAGTTGCATCTCCTCTAGAATCTCTTGTTGTCACTAGATTACCATTTCAGTCTAGTGAAAATCCTAAAAATTCTTGTTTGCTTCATGCTTTTTGGGTCAATTACAGTTCCCACATTGTTTTAGCCAGAACTAGGATTAGGGTGATGTTTCCAGGATTTGGTTGTAGCAGTATTTTTCTTTGGGCCACTGGCTTACAAATAAGGACATGTAGACTTTTATTAATAATGAAAGTTTTTCCTATAACTTAGGTTTGTTGCTAACTACCTCTTATAACTTAAATTAACTGATTTATATTAATCTACAGTCAGGTGGCTTGTGGCTGTTACCTCTCCTGTACATCCTGCTTGCTCTGAATCTCCTGGTGTCTCCTCCTTTCTTCTTCCTAGAGTCCTCTCTGTGCCTGGAAGTCCCACCTAACCTCATCTTGCTTATCTATTGGCCATTAAGCTCTTTGTTAAACCAATCAGAAGTTGCCTTGGCAAAGACTCATCTTCACAGTATAACAAATATTCCACAACATTTCCCCCTTTTCATCTTAAAAAAAAAAGCAAAGAGTTTAACTAAATATAATAAGAACAATTATCAGGTAAGAATTACATTTACAATGTCCAGTCCTTTTGCATTTGGCAATTTTAGAGAAAATATTCTATTATCTTTTCTGTCTTGATTAATCTGAAGTTTTATACTAAAACATTTTATTCTAGCTTGTATTACCATCTTAAAAATATCTTTTTCCTTTTCCAATTTATACATTCCCTGCACAACCTCACTGATGTATAAAACATCAGTACAAAATGTTGATAAGTTATTTTGCTTTTTTGCCTGTGTATACCGTTTTATATGATGAGCTGGGATGTTTTTTCCACAGGCAAAAGTTTTCCTAAAATAAAACTCTAAAAAATAAGACAGAATCATTTAAATAGAAACTTTGCATTCATATTTTCACTGCTTCCTGCATAAGAGGATGCTGTGAAGTCTCCGGAGAGGGTGTTTTTGAAAAAGTTTGAGGATGGTCGGTCACATGACATGTGCTATACTTGTCAACATTTTTCACTGTGTATCAGATTATCAAAGAGGTCTCTATCCAATATCCCAGTGTTTTTGTTCACTAATCTTCTTTTTAGGTTAAAAATAAACCACATAGCCTAACTGTGACACATGGATATTATGAGAGATATAGGAATCATAATGTAAATTTTGTCATAACAGGTTAAACATTTTGAGAACATAAATGTGAATAATTTTTATTGTTATAATTTTCACTTGAAGATATTTAGAATTTCATACAAAAATGTTTGCATATTAGAAGGTACAGACATATTATGGATTTTCCTACAAAATAATGAAGGTAAGTGGTCCCAATTTTTCTAGTTACCTTTGTATTTGGAGGCATAGTGAGGCAGTTTAGATAAATCTAAGTTTATACTTTGGGAACCATTACTCACTAATCCCTGATTCTACAAGCATGATAGCAAACGTTCCAAAGTTGAGAATTGCCAACAGTCAATGATGGTCAGATTTTGAACTCCTGACATCGCTGAGCCAGAAGGCTGTCTTTCCCATCGCTGTGACAAAATGCCTGACCAAATGAAACACCTTAAGAAAGAAATGACTTGTTCTGTCTCACAGTTTGCAACATGGTAGACAAGGCACAGTGGCAGCAGTTAGAGGAGGTTATCCATAGCACATCTTCTGGAAACAAAGAGAAATGAAAGCAAGTACTCTGCTAGCTTTCTCCTCTTTATGCAGTCTGATACCCCCACCTAGGGAATGAATTCTAGCTGCATCTCTGTTGCTGGGAAAAATATTCTGATAAAAAGCACACCAGGGAAGAAAGGGTTTGTTTGGCTTGCAATTCCAAATAATCGTCCATTACCACCAGGAAGACAATGTGAGCACTTAAAATTATCAGATCCACAGTCAAGAGCAGAGAAAAACAGCACATGAACTTTTGCTGCTTCTTGCAGCTTATGCCCAGCTAGTTTCCTAAACCTGTGCATGGTTTAAGGCCCAGCCCATGAATTCATGCTACCCATACTCAGTGTGGGTCTTCCTACTACTATAGAATAAAAATTTTGCACACTGTAAAGATGTGTCTTCATCCAATGAAAGTGGTATCTTGAGAAAGGGAGTCATTATGGGGTTAAGGATAAACCTGAAGCTAGAGAAATTCTCAGAAATCCACAAGGATGATCCCAGTTAAGACTCCAAACAGTAGTGGAGAGGGCATCTGAATGGGCCTTCCCCTTTAGTCAGGTTAGTGACTGCCCTAATTGTCATCATAGAACCTACACCCAGTATCTGATGGAAGCAGATGTAGTGACCCACAGCCAAGCACTGGGCTGAGCTCCTGCAGTTCAGTTGAAGAGAGGGAGGAGGGATCACATGAACAAGGGAAATCAAGATCATAATGGAAAGCTAGTGGAAGCTTACAGTATGGACTGACAGCCAGAGAACCTACATGGGACCAAACTAAACCCTCTAAATGTGGAGGACAATTATGTTACTTGATCTGTTGGGGGAGGACTAGCAGTGGCACCAGGACCTGACCAAGGGGCATGACAGGCATTTTGGCGCCCACGCCCTATGTCGCAAAACCTTGCTGAGCCTTGATGCAGAGGCTTGGTCATGCCTCAACTTGGTATGCCAGATTTTGGGCTCCCCAAGGAAGGCCTTATCCCCTGTGAGGAGTGTATGGGGGTGGGAAGAGGGTAAGCTTGTGGGAGGGTGGGAGAACTGGGGTTGGTTTGTAAAATGAAAAATGATTTTTAAGTTAAAAAAATGTCTTCATCAAGGCACCTTCTGGTTGGTTTAATAAAAGGGCCAATAGCTAGGCAAGAAAAGGTTAGATCAGAGAGCCAACCTGACAGGATGCTGGTAAGAAAAAGAAGGGCGGTGTCATTGGGAGTCCAGAGGAGACTAAGAGAGAAGCAAAATGAACATGTCATGTTGAAAACGTACCCCCACATGGCAGAGAGTAAATAAGAAATATGGGTTAATTTAAGTTGTAAAAGCTTGTCAAGTAACAACCCTAAGCTGTGAACTGAGCATTTATAATTAATATTAAGTCTCTGTGTGGTTATTTGGTAGCTGGCTGGTGGTCCTGACCAAAAAACTCTGCCTACATCCTACATCAATTATAAGTCAGGACAATTCCCCACAGACATACCCACAGGCTATTCTGATCTTGATAATTCTTCATTAGGACTCTTTTTTCATGGTGATTCTAGGTTGTTTCAAGTTGACAGCTAAAGCTAACCAGAACAGAACAATACCACCCATATTTGGGGGCGGCCTTCCCACCTCAATTCCTCAATTAGCCTAAACAAGATCAACTCTCATAGGCCATGTCCAGAGTTTTGTCTCCGAAGAGTTTCTAGATCCTACCAAGTTGACATGCGATAAAAATCATCACACATCACAGGACTGGAGATACTGATCTTTGTTAACAAGGAGAATTTGACCAGTGCTACCCAGAACAGTTAGAGAAGAGGAGGAAGGGGGAGGATAAAAATACAATGAAAACAGGAGGAGAAAAAGAAATAAGCAGAGGAAGAGGAGAGAACACACTAGTGTGCCCCCTCAGAGAGTTCATCTCCAAAATTATTCAAACAAGACTATGGGTTAAACTGTCTCATGAATGAAGTATGGACCATTGGCCAGGTAAAATGGAGAGATGATGATGGAAATACAAAGGAATGTAGAGTAGGGTAGGTAGTAGGAATGCTCACAAGTACCAACTGGCCTTGTGTCTAGTTCTAGGTGCATATTTTCTTATGTTTCTTCTTTCCTTCTAGTTGTTTAATATAAGGACTGATGTGCTTATAAAATTCTCAATTCAGAGAGATTGTAGGGCCTTCTAAAAAATAGTTCAGAAAATCACTGACAGTGTTAAATTATCACTGCATAAAACACAGAGATGTGGAAACACATTATTGAGCTATTTTCTTTCAAGTCAACTCCATCTCTACTCCCGTTGCTTTGTTCAACTAGCCCTAGTGTTCTTTGGATTCCTTTTTCCTCTGGACTTCTGTTAAATTTTGATATAAAAGAGTCATTGCTACTTTAATTTCAATCATCTGAAACTAGTTTAAAAGACAGAAAGAGAAATGCTATACACAAAAAGTTCAATTGAATCTAAGGTCTTAACTGCCTGTTATTTTTCTCTGAATTGGTTTTGTTCTAGCATATTCTCTCACAACAGAACATCCAGAAGATGAAGTTTATACCTCAATATAAGATGAAGAAAACTATTTTCACTTTAGCCTCTTATTCTGGTTAACACTGAAAGGTTAATGCTCATTTGACTCCATTGATCCACTTACGCCAACTGCCTTCCCCGAAACAATCACAACAGGGCTCAACAATTTCATTGGCAAATCATGGGTCATTCTCCCTAGATGAGGGTCAATTCCATTGAAAATGGTACTTAGAAGAATTATAATAAATTCATCAGTACACCAACAATCCCAGTAAAATGTTCCAAGGCTGCACAGTTGTCAATAACAATTCAATGGCACTATTTTTTGGTGGAAATATCATATCTTAGTAGCTCACAGAGGTAGAGAGTTGGTCTTAAAAGAGAGGACAAAGAAGGTGACTCATGGCCATGTGGTTATATTTTAAGAAAACTGCAAACTCCTTCTGCCTAAAATATCTTTTCCATCTGCTGACTACATTCTGAAGCTCCAACTGCACTACAGAGATTGCTGTTTGGGGCCTTAATGTGGACCCTTGAAGCTTTGAAAAAATAGGCCAATGCCTCTTTAGCATTTCTCAGCTCTTAACACCTTTATATACCTTATCAAGTTGGTGATAGGGAAGACAAGAGTGAGGTGTCCCTCCAAAGAATTTGTTTAAATGCTTGAAACTGTCACAAAAAAAAGACCTGAAATCTATTTGTCCAACATGATAGACAAGAGTAAGGAGAGAGTTTTGTAGAACATTTCAAACACAGCCTTTATGCTTCCAAACCCCTCTTAATAACAACAGCTCCCATATCATCTCCTTAGTACCACTCAGAAGGGGCAATCTAGCTTCATTTCCCATCAAGACAATTTCCTTGTTGTAGACATGACTGTCCAGTGACATCTGTTCTGGTCTACAGGATGAGGAGACATTGGTTAATGATCACTAGGAGGCATATCAATGTATAAGAATTCACCAGAAGTAGCTCCATCTTCTATTGTCAATAATTAAGCAACTGAGTCTGTAGAACACTTGTTGATCTTTGTGATGACACAGAAGGAACTGTGTTTACAAAACTAGCTTTCGTGTGATGGGGGCCCAGATATTGGCCTTTCTTACACTATCCTACTTTTGAACTCATTATAACTAGGATTTCTATCTCTTCTGGCATTATTTTCTTAAGTAGGAATTATAACATTATACAGTAAGAAAAATTGTCCCCAAGGTTTAGCAAGCAGATGACCAAGGAAAGGGGAGAAAGAAAAGAGGGGAGGGGAGAAACACACTTTAATTTGTAATCCTTTACCTGTGGGAAAAGTTGTGCAGGTAAAAACACTTTTGAAAACTTTTTCACTCCGTGTATTGTATTGCTGCTTGACTTTGCTTATAATATCATATATTTGTAAATATTTTTAAAGTTTGGGCATTAGTAAAATGCCTACTTGATTTTGCTAACATGTGCCCTCATATTTGGAATTAACAGTGTGAAGCGGGAGTAAGCCATCCCTGTGGCCCAGTTAGGTATTAACCGCAAAGGAAAAGAAAAAAGAAAGAAAAGAATGTACTCTAAAAGTCTCCACTGCCTGAATTAAGTTTAGGAATACTGGTCAAATGATATAAAACCAAGCCAAATAAAAGTGGAAAATATTCCAATTTTTTGGTTACATTCTTTTTTATTCCCCCAAACAATGGGCTGCTGCTGTTTTCAAAGTGTCATAAAGACTCGGTCGGTTTTTCCTTTGGTGATAAAAGGTTTTCTGGGAGATTTGAGTCAAACCTCTTATGTAAATAAGGAGGCTTACATAATGTTCTTTAAACTAGAACTTCGAAGGCTGTCCGCAGCGAGCATAGGAAAGTCTGTCTGTGCTGCGAATGGCCCCCCGAAAACTGACGGGAAGTCATCCAAGAGAAAACAAAAAGGGTAAACACTGTGCAAGCTTCCTTCAGTTCATTTAAGCTGCCAGCACAAAGAGTAAGTAAGGGGTGTGTCTCCAAACAGATACACCACCCTCCACACCTTCTTTTTAGGAGCGCTCCAAGAGTCGCTCGCCTTGCATTTCCCTTAAATTCTACAGGGTTCAGGCACCTAGAGTCCTGAGCTGGCGCGGTCTCCTCCCGGTGACATTCTACAGTGCGTCCTCTCCCGGAAGATGCTGAAATAGTATTGATTATGCAATTTCTGGAGTTAGCTCAGTTGAGCACAGGCACTCTCTGGGGCGCAGGAGCGGAGGGGGAATCTTGCAGAGCAGATTCACTCCTCAGACCCCCTGCCTCTGGGTAGGGGGGCCTGAGCAGGCAGGCCCCGGCAGTTTATGAGGAGCAGTAAAGTTCGAGCCACAGCCGCAGTCGCAGCGGCGGTGGGAGTCTGCGGACCTTGGAGGAGAGGTTCCTTTCTGCCAAGGTCTCTGGGAAATTTCGCGAGTATTCAATGATACTGGGAGGTCGGTTTCCTTTGTGACCTGGTGCTCCCAACTCCACTGAGCGGTGACCCACAGCACACAGGAGTGAGCACAAGGTCCCCAGAGCCGCTGAGGTTCCCCAGGCCCCGCCCCACCGCATGCTGCGGGGTCTCCGGGCTGGGATTTGACAGCCCCCCACCCCTCCCACTGACACCCGGGGAGCTAACTTTCAGGCCCATTGCCACCCTGGAAAGGTACTCCACCCAGGACGCGAGTTCGACCAGCCACTGCCGAGTCGGAGGGTGCGCTGGGCAATGTGCGGGGTGGCAGAGGTTGCTAACCTTTCCCAAGTCCACTTGGACTCTCGGGACAGTCCCACCTGGCATGGCCTGGGGCGGCGAGCAAATCTCCGCCTGGACCTCTCACTTTCTTCGCTCGCCCCTTCCCAGTTACTGGGCCGCTTAGAAGCGCGCTGTCGCAGGCATGCCCTTTACCCCCAGAAGCCTGAAGGTGGCTGAATGGAAACACTGACACGTGAAAACTCTATTCTGAGTGACTTAGAATTTGCTGCCTTGAGGTTTTAATCTTGCCCCTCTGGTCCCGCCCAGTCTTAAGAGCAGCTGTCCTAATGGTCTACGGTCCTTGTGGAAGGTGAGGGTGTTGGGAGGCGCACTGGGACGTGATCGACCCGGACCATACATTGTATCTAGGAGAAAACCCCACAACCTAAAGGAATTTAACTCCTTGTGTATTGTTTCCAAACCAGATTCGCACGACAGCTTTCTTCTGAGCCCTGGGACCGACCGGCAAGTCCCGATTTAGAAACCAAGAGAATGAACTGGCCATCACCAACCATCTGCCGGTGGTGTGTGGGAGGGTGCTTTCTCCCCCTAATCCTGCCCTTTTTCTGCTGCCTCCCAATCTGCAACTGGTTTTCGCCTGATGGAGATGTGCCCTGCCCCCCATGCCAACTTGACCACAAGGCAGTCACTAGGGCCGAGGCCAGGTCAAGCAGAGACAGACATGGCCAAGGCAGCAGGAAGAACTTGTGATCAGCATAGATGGTATTTGGAAATGTCAGTGCACCACAAACTTCTCCTAAGCCTCTTCAGAAGAAAGTGGGCTCTATTGTTTGGGTTTTATGTTGCCTCCTCCCCTCCCCCATTGGAAGACTGGTTGCCTTTGTTTACCGTTGTTTACTGTTTCACCTTCATTTTGAACCAGCTTGGGTATAACTTTTCACTTCAAGCTAAACGGTTTCTATTCTTAAAGAGGGACCCATGATGTTTGTTGGCTGAAATTTCAGGACTTTTGCCACTTAGTTTTGTTGACCTTGAAAGACTAGCTGATGCAAACCTGATCTAGTTTTTGCCTGCTGCAAAAGGGACCCTCTGATGCTGCAGGTCCCCCTGAGAACCACCTGCCAAAGCCCCTGCCTCCTAACTGCCACCATCAATGCAAAGTCAGAATGAACTTAACTCTCTTTCCTGTGACCTCCGGTCTTGATGCTCTGCCAGTGAACGTTTGAAGGGAAAACTGACCCCAGTTAAGGAAACACTTAGCCACCCAACCCCCTCCCCCCAGTGCACTTGCTACCGTATTCCTGAAACCTGGAAATGAAAATAGAAATCGTTTGATGTATGAGGAGATGTTATCTAATTAGGGTGTAAGAAATTTAATCTTTCTAGCATGCAGGTCATATAATTAATGTTAATTTAACGCTCAAATTCTCAGTCATTAATTTTTATTCTCTTAAATGCAGTTTGGCAGGGGCCTGTGATCCACGGCGATGGATTTTACTGGATGTGAGAGCACTCTTGGTATTAGGAGTGACTCACTGCAAACCTTCCTATCCCAATAACAAGATCACATCATGTATGCATTATTAAGCTACATAATTGAACAGTCTATAGTTTGCATATCAGACTATTAAAATAATGTGTTTTGCTTTTCTCTGAACACGTATTGTTCAAGCCTCTGCGAATATGTGGTGATTCTGATAATTATCACCAAATTACTGCAAATGTTCTCTTCATTAACATGATTTCTTTCAAGCATTTTTAAAATGTGAATATCATTATAAATTAAGGGACTTCTTCCAAAGTTGCACGAACTTTCTATTTAAAAGAACTTGTCATTAGGAAAGAAAGCATGTATTTGTAAATGGTGGAAGTAGAGAGATACAGTTATTTGACTTTAAATGCTTTCCTTGGATCAAATAAAAGTTTTCCATGCAGCTTTTAATGAAGTTTCTAGGGTAGAGACTGAGAGGTGAATGGGAGAGGAGGGGGGAAGGAGATGACAGATGTCAAACTTTAAAAGTTTCTGTGGAGTAAGAATACTGTTAAAGCCCCTGTTAGCTCATGTTCTTGGTGTGGAAAGCTAGTGTCAGGAACAAAGTCTTGACTGCTTATCTGCCCTATCAGTAACCATGGCTCTCTCTTGAAAACTATAAGCTCAGAATTTTCTGAGGCTAACAGTTTGCTACTAACTAAATATTCTTATTCCCCTTTCTACCAGGCGCTGTACTGTTGGAGATATGACACACACAGGAATAAAAACTGCAGCCCTTCCTCACGGTGTCTTCAAGGCTGAATGGCAAGGCTTGTTTCTTTCTTTCTTTTTTAAGCTATTGCAAAATAAAAGTCTTTTTAATGCGAACGTTTTGCATGGTCATCGACTTTGCTTTTCAGCCAACTTCTCTTTTGAGTGACTCTAAAATGATCAGAACAGGGCAGTGTGGCCCAGGTATTGCCGCTGCTTCTCGGCAGGTTTGGAAGCACTTTAGCCCTCTCAGAGTCGCCTGCAGAATCTTTCGTTGCTGTAAGTCAGTGCTGGTGCGGAGGGGTCTTCAAGCCCACACAACACATTAGGAGTTTAAGAAAGTTGTAGCAGTTTTTCCCCCAAAATAAAATAAGGCAGAGTGGGATAAGGGGGTGGGGGCAGGGGATTCTCAGTAACCGGTGCGTCTGTCTGCTGCTTGCCAATGGAACCCCTCTCCTTGGTCTATGCTGTGGTTCCCGGGGCCCCTCTTCTGGAAGCTGCAGTCATGGTAAAAGTGCCAGGCCCTCGGCGGCACTTTTATTTTGGCTGAGAAGAGGGAGACCAGCTCCCAGGCCCAAGGGGAGCTAACTGAGCCCTTCTGTTTGGATTTCCCTGCTCGCTATAGCAACCAGCAGCATCGGGACAAAAATGCGCCCTCCCTGGACAATGGCCGGGCCTCCCGCTTCTCGCCCTTGTCTTCCTTCCCGGAAAGCAGCCAGGACCTGACTCGGCGCTCTGCAGCCAGGGACCCCCTCTTTTAAGCCTTCCCTAGCAGTCCCTCAGGAGGTCGGAACTGAGCTCTCCAGCCGCCCCAGCCCCTTCCCCACACCCCTGCTGATCACGCGAGTAAGCAGAAGCCAGGACTGCAGGACTCCCCACCACCACCACCACCACCACCACCACCATCACCACCGAGATCCTGTGCTCCCACAGCCAGATTTGGGCGGAGGGGGTGATGAACCTATGAAACAAAAACACGAGGGCTTTTTGAGGATTAAAAATTAATTGGGGTAATCCATGAAATAGACTTCACCTGTCTGACAGAATGCGCGCGCACGCGCGAAAATACAATCGTCCTACGTCTGGTCCTAGGCATGATCCCCCCACTTGCTTTCACTCTTGCAAGGTTAATTAAGTTCCCTTCCAAGAACTAAGCTCCAAGCCTATTCATTATTCTCTCCTTTTGACCTAGGGCACTAAAATGATCGGGCCTGTGACTCTGCCCTGTCTTCTTTTTCTGTTTTGCATGCAATGCAATGCTAGAGCCAAGGCTGCCCTAGATTATCATAGGAAATTCTCAGAAAGGGCAAGCAAAGCAAGGAAGTCTCATTACACCCTTTACCTCGGGCTTCCTTTGACTAGGTCTTTTCCAGGCAATGCCAAACAATTTACATACCAAGGAACCACATTCTGAAAATTCTTCCTTATACATAATTCCATCCTTTACTTCTCATGTCCAGAGGGGCGTAGAATAACAGAACTGAAACTCAGGGGACCTAGGGTGAGCTCTTAGCAATCAGTTACTACCACTGTGGTTAACTGCTCTCAAGAAAACACCTCTTCCTGACACCGACCCTTCCGTGCTGACCGCGGTCCCCAGTACTGATGACACAATTGCTAAGTGCACTTGTACACTTTGGAAGGGATTTGCATTCCTGCTTTGTGCTGCTGCAGGAATAAAAGGACAGAAATCTAACTTCAACTGAAAACAGCCTGTTTCTTGTAAGGACAAAGGACCAAACCCAGCCCTTGGCTTCAGTGAAACAATTGATTGGCGGTGAGCAGGTGTGTTAGTGATCTGCCTGCCTTCCTCTTCTCAGAGGGTGGGGAGAGGGAAAGGCTGTAACAGGAGCCTCAAATGCTCAGCAGCTTTCTGTTCACGTCGCACTTGAATTTATCAAAGTGTTGCCATCTCCTCCTGGTGGCCATCCACCCACCTGCCTTAGGGTAAAAAGAAAAGCACCTTTAGGCTTCATTGTTAGGAATTTATTTAACCTCTGGTACTTTGACAATGAAATTTTAAGAAAGTGAGCTAAAAGCCACAAAGATCTTTCATGTTCTGTTCCTGAGATTTCAACTTCTCCACACAGGACCTGTCTGGCATGTTTCTGAAATGAATCCTCTGGCCTCACATTCAACACTCAAAATTTAGCAGGCTCCCTTTGATAAATTACTAAAAATGCCCCCTCCCCAAAACAGCTAGACTGCCTGGGTGATGGGATGTTGGATGTTAAACTCTTCAAGCCATGCCTGAATATAAAATATTTACTTTGGGACTACAAAAAAGTGGTCATTTTTAATGATGAGATCCATATCTTGAAGAAGGGAAAGAAGATGAATATCCATGAATTAAAAAAAATCATTTCAATTAAACGTTTCAAATACCACTGAATGGTATATTTCAATGGACTACTTGGTAGTTAAAAATAAACAGAATTGTGTGTGCACAAGCCACCAACCACCTAACTTTCCAAGTGTATGAATCAAGGTGCTTCAACTTTCAGAAACCCTTGCTTCTTCAGGCTTGCTGTTTTTCTTTTTCAGTGACATAGGGATAGGTGAACACTTAGGGATTTGCAAAATGTATTTATAGATAAAACATAAATGGGGGAGTCTTTATTCAAGAAACAATGCATAGCTACGTAATTAAGATTGATCAATTTTATATTCTTTTCAGGTAAATTTTATTGTGTATGTCCCAAGAACGTGCAACTTGGAAATGCATTTTTTCCTCTGCTCCTTATAAATGCATTCCCCAAGGCTGCAGTTCCTGAAGCTTAAAGGCAACCAGCTGCCTCTTTGTGTGGAGTGGCCCTTACAGCTGGAGCCCTGAGGTCGGAGGCTCAGTTTTGACATTCTGTAGACCCTGAGTAAAGAAGTTCCATTGAGATGTGTGGAGAGGAGGTCTCCATCAAACAGCTGCTGGGGCTAGAGGAAGAGCAGAAAGCAAGAGGGGGAAGAGAAGAAGGGATAATCCCACCCCAAGGTGGATGTACTTTAAAAACAAAAACAAAAACCAGTGGCCACTTTTGCATCATTTTAAAAGTTGCCACGTCTACTCTCCCAATGGGCATCTAAGAATTCTCTTTGTCTTCTGCTGTTACCTGATTTCTACTTTTCCGAGATTGTATCATGAAGACAAATTCAAATCTTAATCAAATGAATGCCATCTCCCCTACTTTAATAACTACGTGTTTTCACTTCCCGGGAATGGTTAGGTGCACCTTCGGACAACTCCTAACATAAAGAAATAAAGACATGAAGTTTTACATAGGACAGGAGCGTGTTTACTAGTTAACAAGCCAGAGTTCCAGTTACAAAGCTTGAACTGCTCTCCTAATTGCTACTCAGGTGAAGATTTGGATACTTGAGTCCAGATGCTGTTTGCTGCTTTCCAGAGCCCGGCACAGTATCTCAAGAAGCACGAATGACGATGGGGGTTTTGTTTGGTTTGGATTCTTTAGCGTTGTGAGGCTATCCAAGTTGTTTTCTCTCAGTCCAGTCCATTATAACCCAACGGAGCTCACACCACTTCAGACCAGCGCAACTACAGTACCGCTGAAGAACGCCCTTCCAGAAGATCTGAGAGACCCTGAGGTGCAGCCTAAGACAAGATCTCTCCATTGTGCAGCCAGCCTACTCCTGCTGTAGGAGCTCTGAGGGCTGGGCAGTCCTAGCCCCAGGCAGAGAGGCCAACTTGCTGCTTGCTCAGCCACTGTCCTAGCAGTGATCTGGAGGAGCTGTGCTGGAGTGAGGCAGATATCAAGGCACCTTGTCAGTTCAAAGCATTTTAGGGTTGTTTGAAATCCTCTCCACGTCAACGTAAGCAGCCGCAGTATTTGAACAGCTGCTTTGAACAGTGAAAAAGAACAAGCCGACTCAAAACCCGAAGAAGTCTACCCGAGACACCTTCAACGCTCAGCGTTTCGAGCAGAGACAGGCAGGCAAACAGGCGTTCTCTTTCCTTACTGGGTCAGTAAGAAGAAACGCGCTAATGACCGTGGGACCAGAGAGAGGCCCCCATCTGGAGCTAAAATCTTCAAGAGGCAAGGTTTCTGGAATCCCCGAACTGCTGCACGCCGAGAAGGCGCGCAGGGAGGGGGGCCGGACTCCCAGATGCTCCCAACCCAGCTTTTGAGCCAACCAGGCCCCTAGCCACAAGCGGAGGCGGCCTTGGCTCCCTGAGGGGTGGAGAGGGGCGGTGCTCCAAGTGGAGCTGAGCTCCCAGCGGGGCCCTCCCCTTCACCGGCCCTACACCCCAGGCGGGGGCGAAAACAGAAGCTGAGGTTCCTTGGTGGGACACCATTTTAGTACACTCGCGGGATTCAATAGGCATTCTAAACCGGGCACAACTCTCCCAGCTAGACCAGTTGGGAAGCGTTCGGGCCATCCCTTTCGCTCGCCAGCGAATGAGGAGGGGCTGGGGGGTGGAGTGCAGATCTGGGACGTCAAAGTGGGGAGGATCTGCTGGTATTAACAGTGGAGTCCCACCACAATAAGTGCCGATATTCACGTACAGCCAATTTCTGACCCCTCATTGCCACCGCCACTACCACGCATAAGCATTTAGCATCCAGGGTCTAGGTTACCTCTTGGCGGGGGATGGGCTGGATACCCGGAGGAGGTGCTCTTATCAGAGACCTGGGCCGCCACAAACCCATCGGCAATATATCCGGAAACTTAAGTCTTCCCTTGAGGGTATCATCCTATGGGCTGCAAAGATTCTGTTTTTTTTTTTAAGTGACATTAAATAGGAATAGGAGGACAACTGCCCTGCGGGCGGGGAAGGGAGACCCTCTCAGCACACTGCCTTCCAGGCAGCTGAATTCTTCCGCGGGTTGGAGCTCTGAACTCCCGAGAAGCAAGAAAAGAAAGCCAAGAGTGCTGGGAAGGAACACTGAGGTCGAACTGCACGCTTCCCAAACGAGACAGCATCCTACAGGGCACAGAGGACGCCTGGAAGAAGACCAGAGGAAGCGGCCTTTCCCGCCGCCCCCCCCCCCCCCGCCGAGCGTGCAAACTAGAAACACCCTCATTAACCGCTGAGTCTGCGCACTGAGAAGACTGGAACTTTTTCAATGTTTTACTGGCCCGGCAAAGTTACTAAATTCCTAACGACCCTCAGGTGCGCGGCCAAAGTGTCTGAGTCTTCACGCTGGAACCTTTCGCCACGCGCTCGGTGTGCCTGGCAGCCGAGCCGGTGCACGCCTGCAGGTGAAGGTCTGTTCTGCTGGCTGAGCTAGGGCTCGGCCCTCCCCTAGCCGTTTCTGATTTCTCCACACATGTTCATAAACATCGGACACGTGGAGATTCTCAGCCAAGGTTGCTGGCCCGAGCTAGTGCTCAACCCCATTGATTTATAAACAATTCAGCCACTCCCGGAAGAGCATCGCTCCTCGTTAGTCATGATGATTTTTTTTTTCTGGCCCGCTCCATTCTGCTGTCTAGATTAAGATGCTCCGAGGTCCTAAAATGCTCCCTCTGAGCGTCGATTTGGCCGAAAGAGCCGGCGCTAGCTCCACCCGGCGCCCGGCCAGGGCAAAGAGGTGGGGAGGCCATCCGTGCTCCCCGGATCTTTTCCTTTACTCGCAATCACTTTTGATTCGCTGTTCAGGGCCTGCGTGCGACGCACTCCAGAATGTCCTGCCACTCAAGCCCGAGTTTGAGCTTGGATCACTGCAGCCCAGCTCGCAGGAAGGTGGAGGAAACTGGCGACACCCACCTAGCTCCTTAGGAATTGGAGGTGCGATGCTCTGTGGTTGGCCAGGTCCCCCGCCGCGGATACTCTAGTCCTGGACCTCACTAGGGAGTTTGCCGCTACATAAGGCTTAACTAGCCAGCACTGAAACACTAAACTAACCCTGGCCTCTGGAGCCCGCTGAAGTTGCTGCTTAGAAAGGATCCCCTAGCACCAACCGGGTTGCCCATTTTCGTCCCCTTTGCAGCAACTAACGCAAACGTTGCACAGACAGGCCTGCAGCCGGATGAAAACGCGCACAGCTCCAGCAGCGCGGCTTTCCGGAGCCGCACTCGGCGGCTCCACCAGTCCGAGACTGCTCACTCTTCTCTGAGATTCCCGCAGGCTCACACAAGACGGTCCGCCACGGGAAAGCTCCCGATTCTCTGAACCATAACCTCTGTGCGCACCCGAGTGTTAGTGTGACACACAGTTCCAGAGTTTTATTTCCAGTTCCGAGCGCTGAGCTATTAGAGTAGGCAACACCGTGCAACTGGAGTTGCTCAAAATCCAGGGCTTAGGTTGAGCCTCCGTCTCCCTGAGTCTTGAGAAGGAGACTGGGATAAAAATGGATCTGGAGTTTAAGGGATCTTTGCTACTATGGCGAAGGGGTGGTGGGGGTCTTTATTTGAGGACAAAGATATCTACACATCCTAGAGCACGGGACACCTGTGCACTGTAATTCTAACCACAGTGGGAAAGAAAGCTTCGATGGGATGGGAGATGTTAGTCTGGCTTTGGCTCTCGCTCTAGGTTTAAACGACGTTGAAGAGGGCGCGCGCGCGCACGCACACACACACACACACACACACACACACACTGAGAGAGAGAGAGAGAGAGAGAGAGAGAGAGAGAGAGAGAGAGAGAGAGGCGTATGTGTGTCCCTAGAAGAATGAAAATCCGACTCCTACTGACTCGCTGTGACCTAGCCTTTCTCTTCCACCGTCCACGCCCCCCAAAAAGACCTATGGAGAAGAGAAAGTAGACTCCCTCCCAAGCAAGTCTTCCAAGCCGCTGTAGTCCACCAGA
The DNA here is from genome assembly GCF_017639785.1 of Mesocricetus auratus. NCBI lineage: Eukaryota > Metazoa > Chordata > Mammalia > Rodentia > Cricetidae > Mesocricetus > Mesocricetus auratus. Next base: position 34,989,507 of record NW_024429184.1, read on the forward strand.
GCTCCCGGACCGCCCCGCTGCCGGGCTTCTCAGCTTGGGAGACAGATGGGGGGCGGGGCCCATGCGAGAGAGGGGCGGTGGAGGCCGGGGACAGAAGAGGAGAGGGGGGTGAGAACTAAGAGAATCTGAGTCGCTGGGCTGGGGGTGGCGGTACCAGAGGAAGGGCTGAGTAGACTGAGAGCCCGAGGGAAGAGGAAGGGGGGTGGGGCTCTGCACCAATCAGTGGCGCCGGCCTGGGAGGTTGCTAGCGGTATCCACGTAAATCAAAGGGCGCAGAGCCAATGGGAGGGGGTGGAGGGGGCGGGGCCCAGGCGCGTGCCGCTGCGAGCGGGCTCTGCCAAGAGAGCGGGAGAGAGCCTGAGAGCGCGGGGAGAGGGGGGAGCGCCCAGCGAGTCTGAGAGTGAGCGAGAGCGAGAGGAGGGAGAGGAGGAGAAAGAGCGAGGGCGGGCGGGCGGGAGGCAGCGCGGCAGCAGCAGTAATAGCAGGAGCAGCAACAGAAGGCGTCGGAGCGGTCGTCGGAGCTGCCCGCTAGGGGAAAGAGAAAGAGAGAGAGAGGGAAAGAAGCGGGGCGAGCAAGGAGAGAGAGCCCGAGGCGGAAAAGTAACTGTCAAATGCGCGGCTCCTTTAACCAGAGCGCCCAGTCCGGCTCCGAGAGTCATGGCGACCGCAGCGTCTAACCACTACAGCCTGCTCACCTCCAGCGCCTCCATCGTGCACGCCGAGCCGCCCGGCGGCATGCAGCAGGGCGCAGGGGGCTATCGCGAGGCGCAGAGCCTGGTGCAGGGCGACTACGGCGCGCTGCAGAGCAACGGGCACCCGCTCAGCCACGCTCACCAGTGGATCACCGCTCTGTCCCACGGCGGCGGGGGCGGCGGCGGCGGCGGCGGTGGAGGAGGCGGGGGCGGCGGCGGGGGAGGCGGCGACGGCTCCCCGTGGTCCACCAGCCCCCTAGGCCAGCCGGACATCAAGCCCTCGGTGGTGGTACAGCAGGGCGGCCGAGGCGACGAGCTGCACGGGCCAGGAGCGCTACAGCAGCAGCACCAACAGCAGCAGCAGCAGCAGCAACAGCAACAGCAGCAGCAACAGCAGCAGCAGCAGCAACAACAACAGCGACCGCCACATCTGGTGCACCACGCTGCCAACCACCACCCCGGGCCCGGGGCATGGCGGAGTGCCGCGGCTGCAGCTCACCTCCCTCCCTCCATGGGAGCGTCCAACGGCGGTTTGCTCTACTCGCAGCCCAGCTTCACGGTGAACGGCATGCTGGGCGCAGGAGGGCAGCCGACTGGGCTGCACCACCACGGCCTGCGGGACGCGCACGACGAGCCGCATCATGCAGACCACCACCCGCATCCGCACTCTCACCCGCACCAGCAACCGCCCCCGCCACCTCCCCCACAAGGCCCACCGGGCCACCCAGGCGCACATCACGACCCGCACTCCGACGAGGACACGCCGACCTCAGACGACCTGGAGCAGTTCGCCAAGCAGTTCAAGCAGAGGCGGATCAAACTAGGATTTACTCAAGCAGACGTGGGGCTGGCGCTGGGCACCCTGTATGGCAACGTGTTCTCGCAGACCACCATCTGCAGGTTTGAGGCCCTGCAGCTGAGCTTCAAGAACATGTGCAAGCTGAAGCCTTTGTTGAACAAGTGGTTGGAGGAGGCAGACTCGTCCTCGGGCAGCCCCACCAGCATAGACAAGATCGCAGCGCAAGGGCGCAAGCGGAAAAAGCGGACCTCTATCGAGGTGAGCGTCAAGGGGGCTCTGGAGAGCCATTTCCTCAAATGCCCCAAGCCCTCGGCCCAGGAGATCACCTCCCTCGCGGACAGCTTACAGCTGGAGAAGGAGGTGGTGAGAGTTTGGTTTTGTAACAGGAGACAGAAAGAGAAAAGGATGACCCCTCCCGGAGGGACTCTGCCGGGCGCCGAGGATGTGTACGGGGGGAGTAGGGACACGCCACCACACCACGGGGTGCAGACGCCCGTCCAGTGAACTCAAGAGGGGGAGGGGCAGAGCGTGGGACTCCCCCTCCCCTTCGGTCCGTGGTCCTTCCCAGGACCTCTGTTTCCCCCTCTAACTTCTGATCTTTTTGTTTTTTAATTATTATTTTCCCGGTCCCTTAAAAAAGGAAAAAAAATAGTGAAAATAAGGGAAAAGGAAAGGAACGAAGACACTGGACTATCCTATAACAGGTAGCTGGAGTAATGATGGGCTTTGACCTTTGCAAACGAGTTCCCAGAAAATGAAGTAGAATGTCTCCTAGTGAGAGAGGGGAGTAGAGTGTGTGTGTGTGTGTGTGTGTGTGTGTGTGTGCGTGTGTGTGTGAGAGAGAGAGAGAGAGAGAGAGAGAGAGAGAGAGAGAGAGAGAGAGAGAGAGAGAGAGAGAGAGAGAGAGAAAGCTGGAAAAACTAAGTAAATTACCAAAAAGAAAAAAAATCCACCAAACCGTACAAAACATAAAACTGCAGCCTCCCCATGCCCAAAGCTGACACGTGCTGCTGTGTTTATTTAACATGGGTCCCCATCAGGAAAGAGGGAAAAATACACTTTTTTAAAACATAGGCAAGTTTTAACCACACAAATTTGCACTGCAAGAAAATTGAAGTTTACATTACCAAGTTCAGCATCCTTTTTTTCTCAGTAACCACTGTTCATTTTGAAACTGTCCTTGGGTTGTTTAGTTTTGCCTTATCCTTATCCAGCAGAGAGGACCGAAGCAGCTCTTGGCCACCCTCCACTTCTAGTGCTCTGATGCTCCTTGTTCTTACTGCTTGTGAACTTAGGTTTTCTTCAAACCCCCAAGACCTGGTGTAACATTTATCGGCCCTTTTCTTCAAAGCGGAGTGATTGGCTTCATATCACAAAATAAATAAATGTTTGCATTCAGGAAATGTGTATGGTTTCCCTGCTTTATGCAAGGCAGAAATACTGTTCGGAATATAAATGTAAGAGTCAAGCACTGGTTTTTGTAAACCACAGAGTAAACTTCATTTTCAGGCAGTATTTCTGGGTAGGGGAGAAAAAGAAAAAATCGATAGTGAGTGACCGGTCACTTCATTTTATCAGGCAGGGCCGTTGTGAAAGAGTTCAGAAGAAATGCGAGGTTAAATATATTGCTAGAGTTGCCCAACCTAAAGAAACTGGGACTGCTGAAGAGAATTGGGAAACACAGTGTGGTTCTCTGCCTTTGGGTTCAATAACTTAATTATAAGAGATTAGTTGTGATGACAGCAGTGGTTAAACTTTGTCCCTTTACTAGGTCTTTTTTTTTATCGTAAAGAAAATAACCCAGGAACTTGATAACATATGTATAGACTGTGTTTCTTAGCACGCAATTGCATACAGTATATATACATATATATATATATACATATATGTGAATATATATGTGTATGTTGATATATATATATATGATAGACAGTTTTGTCTTCAACAGTTCATTTGTTTATCAAGTCATATTTTTGGTCTTACACCATCTTTCCCCCATAATTTATTACAGAAAGGTATCAGTTCAGCTTGGACAGAGTTCTCCCCCTCTATCACTAAGGAAGACAAATGCAGGAGGGGGACATTTTTCAACACTTATTTCTGCCCCCTTTGTTAAGAATTTTTCAGTACATTTTTTTACCCTGTCTCAATGGGAAATGGTTTACTCCCAACACAATAGAATATTCTGAAAGGTGTAGGTAAAAAAAGAAACAACCAAAAAAGAGAAAAAAAACACAAATAAAAAAGCTTATGACTATATTAAAATTAACACCACTAAACTGTGATCAGTTAAAAAATTAAATAGTTATCAGCACAAAAGGGCGGTAAAAGGGAAAAGACTTTTTTAGTAACCTTCAATGTTTAGAGTTGTATTTCTTTGTTAGGTATTAGATAAATGTTTATTTTAAAAAAATAAATTCTCACTACCATGAAAATATGGTTCAACATCAGATTAGCATTGCACTCAGTAGTTAAGGTTTTAGGAAATATGCTTTATCCAATATTGTCTTTTCAAACACCTGTGATTTTTTCATTTTCAATGTTTTTTGCAAGATAAATGGTGGCTTATAATGGGCATGTTTATTTGCCTGTATTTCATTTCCCCCAGTGAATGCCACTGGAGATGGCATAGAGCTATTTCAGTTATATCACACTGCTTGGTCCTGATGTGTGGGGACTAGCCTTCAGTGAAGCAATCCAGAGGAGGGCAAATAGCCAATGGTAAAAGGAGGAAATGAATTTGCAGATACTTATTACCAAGTAGGTAAGGTTAGAAGCTGGGATTCCGAGGAGGTGTCTACAGCTTCTTGCTCTCATAGGCTTACAAAAATAAAAAGTTACCACTGAACCTTACCATATGTATATATGTTTAATATCTGTCTTTTGAAATGCAGAAATAGTTTAAATGTTTCTTTGTCTATTTTTCTTTTTTTAATGCTACCCAGGGAAATATTTTCATATCGTTTTATGTGGCCTGCCTCAATGTATATTTATTTCTTTTGGAGCAAAAGGTTCTGAAAACTGGTTTTCTGTAGCTTTAAATGAGTAGGTAGCAAGATCTATATGGGATGTCATTTTTTTGTTGTTGTTGTTCAGTTTCTTTTTTTAAAAATGCTTTGTTTTGGTACATTTGATTGTGCTTGTGGGGAAAATAAAAGCGCAGAGATCCTTATATATTTATGTTAAAGTAATATTTTATTATTACATAAAACAGAAATGCACAATACCTTCATAGTTTGTTCTAATTATTGAAATATCTTTATTTTATTTTAAAAGATAGTGCCAAGTTCTAAGAGGGGGAGAAGCCCTACCTAGACCTTATACTTATACTGAGCTGAGTTGTGTATAAATCACTTCCCTTCCTTTATACTTCATAAAGTTTTGGAATAAATTTTATGCATATATTGCCAGCTTTCATGTTTATAACTTCCAAAAATATTTACTTAATTTTTTTAATGAAGACTACTGTTTGGACTTTTCTTTTCAGAAACTATCGTGGGTCCCAAGTATTTCCTTCACTGCCTTATTGCATTAAATCAAAATTGTCATTCGGTTGGAGCATCAATTTGTTTGCCATTTCCTGGACCAACAAAAACATTTGCCTTGCAAATACATGCCCATGTTCCTATACCTTCCTTCCAGGTTAGCTGCTCCTTTGCTAATGCCAGTTTAAGGAAGCATCAGTGGAGCTAGATGGACTTTAACCTCTACTCACGTGTCCTTAGATAATTTGGGATCTTCCGAAAAGTGAGACTTAGCTAGAAATTATTCTTCATAATTAGCAAATATCTTTCAACAACAAAAATGCCATTTATGTGTTTGTCAAATAATTAAAAATAGATACTGCTTGTTGTTCCTCTTAGATGTACAGGGAAAGACACTTTTTACAACCCTTTTTGCAACAGTGTTTCTTTCTTATTAGGTAAACAACAACAACAACAGCAACACTCCAAATTAAAAAAGGAAGGAAAGAATGTATGGAAGAGATCCAAGCCATAGTACTAATGGTTTGTTTCAGGTGTTAGATAGAGCACCGAACTTAAAAAAACCAAAACAAACAAAAGAACTTTTGATGTTAGTGAGGGGTTCAAACAGTGTGGGCTTAGTTTATAAGTTGGCTGGTGTATTTAAAATCCTCCCTGGAACACTGACTTAAAATACAAATGTCCGTTTAGGAAAGTAGTTTCTGGGCTTATTACCTCTGATCATCCTTTCTAATTCCTAGTCAATATTACATGGGTCCCAAACAGATTCTGCCAAATGATCTTATCAATAGTCTGAACAAGAAGTGACAGAAAGAAGAAGTGTTTTGTGACCGCAGACATGCTGATGGGTAAAATGTTTAAGCTAGGTATAGATTTGAGTTCTGGGTCAATATCCCTCTGCTGAAGGCAGAAAGCAAGCTGCATCTGCCCTCTGCAGGGCATTTTGGTGGACCTTGGGAAAGCATTTTTGTTTTTAGCCACAACAGCTAAGAACAGACCAAGAAACATCACACACTAAACAGAAACACTATATTCCTGACACATGCTGGCCATTTGGGTTCTAAAGATTTTCTGGTAGCTTCCATGCTTGTCTTAGAATGTATTGCCCACTACTTAAAAAAAAAAAAGTCAGAGCCATGATTACAAATGGAGCAATTGTGAGATACTGGGAAGTCATCTCTATCCTAAAGACAAAAATGTAGTGTTTGTGTTTGCTCAAAACATGCCATATTTTATATGCATGTGTGTATATAATGGGGAGGAAATGGTCATATCAGAAAGAGTATGTGAAGGTCATAGGAAAGGAATGGACACAAATAATATTATGCTTGGTGATTTTAAACATTCTCAGTTCCCATGAAGAAATGTCCTGTATGTTTCAGATAGCAGCAACAAAACCACCTCCCTGTTCCCTCCTCTTCCTGTTCGTACACTAGCAGGCAGAATTTTTGGTGAAATGGTTTTGACGAAGGCTCTCATCTATCTTCTTATTTGTCTAAAAAAATAATAAAATGAGGGAGCAGTAATGGTCCAGACATGTGATGTCTTCACTCGCCTTTTAGTTTCCTTATGGATACTTTAGCATCTCTGAGAGTGTTCTGGGGAGCCTGATGAGATTATCTTTTCATTTCTTCTCTCTTTGGTTTGTCTTTGTTGATTTTTCAATTAATTCATGGAACTATGTTTTACATTCTATTGAATTCCCTTACAAATTAAAGAATGGAATGAATGATAGAGTTTGCACAGAAAAAAGAGAGAAGGGTGGTGAAGTGGGGATGTCCTTGGTTCTCCTTGTATTTTTCAGGGGTAAAGCAAAGGAATGGTGTTTATTTCAAGTGAAAGGGGGACCTGCATCCGGAAGTACTATGAATCTTGACAATGTGACTAATGGCCTATTCATCTGGATTTCAGATAAATATTTTCTCTTCAGGAAAGTTTATTTTTTAAAATGATACACAGTCTCTGAATGGGATTCAAAAGGCAGTAGAAAACCACTGGGGATTCTCATGGCTATTTCCACCACTTGATTCAGGATAGGAAAAAAAAAGTGGCAAGGGTCTGCCACCCAGCTCACCAATTCAAGGAATCAATTGGCCCACGTTTCCAGAACGTGGGCCAATGTTTTTTCAATGTCTGCTTATCTAGAGACAAGTACTGGAGTGTGGAAATGGCTTTCAGATGCTTCCAGGCTTTGCTTGGGTGTGGAGATAAACAATCAGAATGTTTTCACATTGTTCTGGCGTTTGTGGGAGGGGAGGAACCCAGAACATGTATCCCCTTCTTTTAAAAAGTTAATCAACTTTATTATGTAGTACCTTTCCTGGACCTTAATGACACTGCTGCTCCACTTAGCTGTTAGAGGTTATTAGAGACAATATCACATCCCATCAAAACAGTCTAGTCTCTTATTGTTCCTAGGATTCTGATTGTTGGTAACATTAAGATGTATTTCCTTTTAAAAAAATGTCTGCTATGTTATTTAATACACCAGTAAAAGTGCATCTATATCTTAAAGTCCATTCTTCCCGTCTTTTTGAGTTTTTATAGCTCTTTGTCTGCAATGGGGTGGGGGGGTGGCAAGGGAGTTTCCATAAGTGGTTTGTGCCTAAACAGCCTGGGCTCTGGAAGGGTCTGTATTTGGTCGCAAATATCTCCCTCTGTTTAAGAATGGAGCCGGTGGGTAAGGCGCAGGCGCGTGCCCGCATGCGCGTCCCCTACACACACATGAGGTGTCAAGGATTTTGGAAAGGCAGGCAGTGTTGGGCCCTGTCTGAGAAAGCTGGACGGGATTTTAATCGTTATGAATTAACTCTCCTTGTGCCATATTTTGTCAGTAGGCAACTTCCTTGTGGAGTAAATTGGAACTTGAGGTTTTTTTTTTTTGAAAAATGGGCTCATATATTTTCCTTCCCACCAGTGTTTCTTTTGTCTTTGTTGTTTAGAAAGAAAAGAAAAAAATTTTTTAAAGTTCCACAGACCAAAATACTCGGCCACAGAGTTTGCCAGCAGAGTGGGGGAAAAGAAAGTTCCTTGTGAATTTGTAACACAAATTAGTCATTGTAATCCAAGAGGGCTTTAAGGTTCAAGCAAATCCAGGGACAAAAATGTAACAACTCCTTCCCTCCTCCTCGTAAGAAATCTCATTCTGTCAGAAGAATTTTTATGTGACCTTTTATGTTCCACAGCACGCGATTCTGAAGAGAATTATTTGACATTAATAACTTCTGTTGATGTTGTTTTCCCCTAACAAATATTCCTTCAAAGTTCTTACAGTTACTGGGCAAGACTGGAAAGGGTGGTGACTGCCAGGCGGCTCCCATGGCTCAGTGGCGGCCTTAAGGGACCGCAGGAGCTGAGCACCGAAGGAAAGCGGATGAGGGGAGCTGGTCCTTCCCTGTCCGCCCAGGCCCAGCGGAGAGATGCGGCAAAGCGGGAATTTTTCTGGTATCCAAGGGCAGCGAAGCCCTGACCTCCGTGGGAAGGGCGGTCACCGAGGTGGATCCTGAGTCTCTCTTCTCAAGGGAGGTCCGTAGGGGTGGGCGCCCTCTGGGACTACCGACAGGTCAGGGCCTGAGGCTAGGGGCGCTGCTTTGGGTGTGGGGTGCATGTTCGCGGGTGGGCAGCGAAATGCAGGCACCAGAAAAGGCAGTCCCTCGCCACAGGCAGGCAGCGGGTGGCAAAGGCAGAGGTGTCCGGAGTACCGAGGTGACCGCGGGGTTAGAGCAAAGTGTGGATCTCCCCCCCACCCCCACCCCACACACAGCAACTGCCTGCCCGCCATCCTTCCCCTTACTCTTGGCAACGTCCCAAGACAGCGATCGGCTCTCGGGAGAAGCGATTGTGAGAAACCGTGGCCCCGGAATAGAAGGAGCTGGCTACCACGCAGGGAGAGTGGAGGCGGGACTAACGGCTGCCTGGGACATCACTGGGGCGCTTCCGAGCTTTGTGGAGGTTGTGCATTGAAGGGGAACCGCCGAAAAAGTTGGGGGACGAAGTTCTGAACGTGTGCTCCTCCGGCCCCCACTCAGCAAACTTGGGATAGTTTCTGGCCTCAGCGGCCAGCCTCCAGTGGAGAGGAACCTTCCCTTCCAAACGCAAATGCCAGGAAGAAAAGGTTCTCTAACTTCCAGCAACCGGCCCCTCACTTAGGAGCCTAAAGTCCAACGTCACAGTTCCTGTGAGACAAGTGCGAGAAAGAACCCTGGGTGCCAGGCGCGTCTGAGTCCAAGGGGGCCTCCAGAAGCTCGGGGCCTCTCCCAGGACTGGAGGCCTGGCTAGCGTCTCCTGGGCCGGCCACTCACTCTAAGGCTGGGTGGCACGTTTCCAGCCCATAGCCTCCCCTAACTTCCAGAGCAGTTTCCACGGGAAAAGAAACTCTCAAAAAGCCTCGCAGAAGGGAGTGGGGGTTCCACGAGACCTTTCGCCTCTTGGAGGGAAAGGCCTCTGGGGGGGTAGGGTGGGACTGGAGCTCTGGGTATACCTTAGGCATCCTGACTGCAGAGCCAGGAGCTTGCAAACCGTGGTGGGGAAGGCAACTAAGGACACTAGCCGGGACTCCAGCGGAGAACTGGTCTGTGCGGGCGGGCGCCTGGCCTGGTTCAGCCCGGTGCTGGAGTGTCCGGCTCGCTTGCTCCAGCCGCGTCTGCCTGTGGTCACTCGCACGGCCGGCCCTGCGGCCAGCCGGGGCAGGGTCGCACACAAACAGGGATGCTTCTATTTACTCGCCTCTGCCTGTGGATTTCTAAGACATTCAGCAGGCACAATCATTAAACTAATTTGTATTTGATTGTTTGGGCGGACGGAGGGTAGTTTTATTGCGCTGAGCATTCAAGCAGGCACGCATCGCTGATTACCAGTATACATTAAATAAAGTTGTTTGTACACATTGTCTTACCACATATAGGCAGAGGCTTATTATTCTAATTACTCTAATTAGTGCATTGAAATGTTTTCTACTTGATTTGAGGAGACAGTGATTACTTCTATTACTTCTTTTAACTCGTATTTTATGGAAAACTGTTGATGCATGTTCAAATCACTTTATTTGCCCCTCGAATATAACGCTGACCCAAACTCAGTGAACTGCACCGCCCTTTGGGGGCCCCAACTTTGATGTGGGCCTCGGCTTGGAAGAGGCTTCTCTTATTTGTTGTTTTCCTCTCCAACGCAGGCCCCTGTCCCAGATGCGCCCCCGGCCAGGGACAGCGCGGATCCTAAGCCTTCTGGGATACAATACATGTGGTTTACTGGCCCTCTACTTTTCTAGGCGCGGTTACTTTATAAACAGTTCCTTGAGCGTATTTTCCGTGACTCTGTTTCTAGAGCCTTAACACTACTATTAATTGATAAGATCAGCTCATCAAACACAGTATTTCGATAGGGTGTTGTAATTAAAACCTTAATCCTGTTTGAGACTTTTTTCCCTTTAAATTTCTTTTTTCTTATGGAAGGGGTACAAAGTTCAACTATAAAAAAGTATTATAACAGGGAGATTAATTCGTTATCTAAATAACAATCTTTGCTATTGATCCAACGCACTTTTGGCCACCTTTTGTGTTAGTCCGGGAAACCCTTAAAAAGGAGAATCTGACAAAGCAAAAGATTTGGACCGAACTCGAAAGTCTACCATCTTCCTGGGGAAGCGAGGGGGTCTGAGGCTCCCGCCACTCATCAGCGCGGGGGGAAGCGGTCCCAGTGGGTCCGGGCTGCCCTGGCGGTGCCACCGAGGCGGAGAAGTGCTTGTGCACGCGGGCCGCTCTCCTCAGTGTCCTCCCCCTCGCAAAAAAGAGATCTGCTCGGTCTCTAGGTAAATACTCCACTGGTTCTGATTTTACTTTTAATATTTAAACTCGGATTACCGTGCCTCTAAAAGCGCGTTCCTAACATTTGCGGGTGGCTGGGATGTAATAAACCCCGGCCGGCCGTCGCTCAGCTTCTGCGGGCCGAGGCCACCGCCTCCCGCCCCGCCCGCCCCTGGGCCCCAGCCCCGCGCCCCCCACCCCCCACCCCCGGCCGCGACAGCCGCGCGGGAATGAAATCAGCGCCTCCTGGCAGCTGACGGCTGAGCAACCGGAGCTCTTGCAGGCGGGGGAGGCCGCCCTTTATCCCCGCTGCAGGGTCCTGGGGGGCGGAGAGGGGGGACTGCTGGAGGAGACGAGCAACCCCGCGGCGTCCCCGTAGAGAAAGAGCTGGGCTTCCTGGAAGCAGCGACCCCAGACATGGGAGGGGGCACCCAGAGGCGTGACGGGGGGGGGGCGCGGGATGAGCAAGGTCGCTGGGGGTGGGGAGGAGGTGGGGTGGCGGGAGGAGGCGAGGACCCCGGCCAAATCCAAGCCGCCTTTAAAAGAGGTCGTGGGCTTCTGTTTGAGAAGAAGCCAAAGAATTGTCGAAGGGAAGAGGGCCGCTTGGGTTCCCAAGTCAGCTCAGCAGTCCCGAGGTTTCCCTCAGTGGTAAGAGTTCACCCCCACCCACTACCACCCTCCTTCTGCCTCCCTAACAAAGTCTTCTTTCCCGGTGCACAGACTTGTTATGTAACAAAGTCTCCTAGGCTAGTTTAACCGGAGAATAAAGGACACCCTCCAGCCCCACCCCTCCCCCTCCCCCAGTGCATCTGCTCTCACCCCTAGAAGAGTGCCGGCTTTAGCCGAGTAGAACTTTGGCGCCCCACCGTGGCACCAGCTTGCAACTACTCTTGATTTTACTATCTAACCCTTTCAAACGTTGAGTTGCAGACTGGAATGTGTTTTCCACTTCTCCCCACTCTACAATCCCTCTAGAAAAAGAAAGTTATGAAGGTGACTCCATGCACATGGCTCGTACAAAGGTTTCTAAATGTCCAGTACAGGTTTGCAGTTTCACCGGAGAGGACAATTCGTATTATACCAAAAGTTACCCCAGCAAAGTCAAGAAGAAAGGATCGCACGCCAATATTTAGTCCCTACATGTGTAACTGTAATAAGCAAGTACTCCTGTGTCAGAGAAACCTCGGATTCTCACAGGAATCAAGATGAGAATATCAAGTTGGAAGCCACAGTTGATGGTGAGAAGGGCCCAGAATATCCTGTTTTATTAGTCAAGATTTGACCTCAGACATATTTTTATACAATATGCTTGTTTGGTTTTGGAGTTCAAATGTGACTTTATTTAAGGGGGTCACTTGAACATAGGCACGTTCGTTGAGGAATATTTTAGACTCAGGAAAAATATCCCCACTCTCCAAATTCATGTTAGAACTCATTTCACCTCAATTCATCGGTGAAGCTACTAGCATTTGCTTCTTGTGGAATCTGTCGAGTTAGCTCACTGTGCACCATTTTCACCTCCTGTCTGTCTTCCTCCTCCTCTACCTTACCCCAGGCCACGTGACAAAGAAGGACCCAGCATAGCTAAGAGCTGCATGCACTTCCCATTTGTGGTTGCTGAGTTGACTTGACCCAAGTTCGTGCCCCCTCTCTGTACTTAACAGTCAGCAAACACGGGGAAATCTTCACATGCAGACTGTGCACGCCACTTCTTCCGATTTTTCAGTGACGTTTACATCACACGGAAGCACTAAATACAGTGGAGTCTGCTGTGCAAACTCTGGTGGAGGTCTCTGCTGTGCCTGACTGCCCAGCAAGGAATCCTATCAACCTAAAAAGAAAGGCACATCTTTGTGTCTGCTAGTGTGAGAGAAGGAAATGTAGAGGCACACATCTCAATTGCTTTATCCGGGGATAAATTCTGACTAGTTGCTCTGCCATTCGCTGGGCTTTTTGTACTTACAATGCCCAGGCCAGAGGTTGTAGTTACACCATTATTAGAACCATACTTCAGTAATTGTGGCTACTCTATTATGCCAGGGAGGACTAGGTTGGTACTCTGAAAACCACTCCATTTCTTTAACAGCATCCAACTTGTTGACATTTACAGCATCCTTCTTTGGGTATCTTTCATTGCAGCCTCAATCAGTGGCAAAGAGAACGCTGGGTTCATACACTCAAAAACTAACCCGGTACAAGCAGCGGTACTGACGGCAATAACAGCGCTGAGCACTGGCAACAATGCTGACCGGTGGCATCCTGTTCTCTGGGTTTGGAAATACCCACGATTTGGATCACATGGGAGCCCTCAACACACTGAGTTCCAGAAGTGGTGCCATAGGGGTTGGTGGTCCCATGCCATTCAGGAACTCTATCCCCCTCCCCAGGGGCCCTTGTGTGGAGCAAAAAAAGAAGTGTCTGCTGTCACTTGGCAAAAGAGAAAATGGTACAGGGCATTTATTCTCTCCTGGCAGCAGAGTTTCCACTCTCCCTATCCTGGAAGCCTGGTGGTTTCTATGCCAGTTGTGAGTGACCCAGAGGGGTCTCCTCAAACTCTTTGCAAGCGCTCTAGCCACAAGTGGGTGAAAGGATTCCCTCCTGCTTGAGGTTTGTCGGGTCCTGGATCCTTCACATTAATGTGGTAGGTTTGCTGTGCTAGATAAAGATTCTTCTCTGTTGATGTGGAGAGCCAAAATCAGGGGACCGGGCCACCCCACCCCACCCCATGCCTGCTAGCTTGTATTCGGGAGCAGCTGGAATTCCTAGTCTTCACCATCCAGCAAGCACTCTTAGGAGCTCCAAACCACTTGGATGAAATCGAGAAGCAACTCTCCTGGCAGGAAGAGATCCCATCTCCAACACGCGCACGCACCACAGCCAATGTTCCTCAATCCTCTCTCACTAAATAAGGGGTCCGAGAAGAGGGGTGACAGTGGTGCCGAAGGTCCCCAAAGCAACACATCTTCTGCTGCAGGTAGAGGGTAGTATAGGCAGGAGCCTGGAGCTCGAGTAGTATACAGGACCAACACAACCCAAAGTCTTCTCACTAGAGACACTTTGAATTTGTAAGCGAAAGACAAGATCACTGGTCCAAAGGAGACCAGGGCTTACCAGTCAAGTAGAGACTCTTACCTAACAAGAGTGGGGGTGGCATCAAGACATGGATGACACAGGCGCACATCCCGTTATGCATCTGGTAAAGGACAGCTTGCGATTCTTGGAGTGATCAAAGCTAGAAGGTGGTAGTGGTAAACACGGTTTCAACAAGCAAACAAAAGTGGAGAAAGGGTAACTTGGCAGGGAGACGTTGAGTGTGCACTAGAGATAGGAGGCAGCGAGCCTACCGTGAGGAATAAAGGCAGGAGGCAGAGAGGGTGGGTAGGTTTGCCACTTAGAACCACAGACCAGGGAAGGGTGCCCAGGGGAGAGTGCCTACAGGGAACTCCTAGAGGGCTTAAGGAAGTTTTAATTAGATTCAAAAGGCAATTAAGAGTCATTGCAGAGGGAGGATTCGGTGAAAACAATGCTTTGGGGAGAAAAAGAGCTGGCACAGTGCAAGAGACAGGTTGTCGTGGGCTGTAAGAACGACAGAGACCGGATTAGCTAGGAAAGGCAGGCAGAGAATACTAGAAGCTGTGTGGCCAGCCACGACAGTCTGAAAGAAGGTGCTAGGTGGGTAATAATGGCGTTACAAGAGTCGTGGGAGCTGCAAATGAGGAAAACTGAATGGATAAACTATGGCCTTAACTTGGATGAGTCTCTCCCTCCTTATTTTCCACTCCCCATTCTATCTTCTCCAATCCCTACCTCTCCCCACCACCCACCCTGCACTGAAGCCATTAGGACATGGTTTCAGTAACACTTATTCCTTGAAATCACTCAAAGTCTGATGTTAATCAAAACAACATTCTCAATTAAAGAATATGTTATTACATACCTACAATGTTGGCTGCAGTCTTAATTGGTGTCCCTGCAACTAAGAAAAATTAAAACAAACAAACAAACGAAAAAATAAAACAGAAAAATGAGCATTACCAGAGGCCATAAGGTTTTCCCTATCCATAATATCAAAAAAATTATCCATAAAAGAACTGCATTAGGCCGGGCGTTGGTGGCGCACGCCTTTAATCCCAGCACTCGGGAGGCAGAGGCAGGCGGATCACTGTGAGTTCGAGACCAGCCTGGTCTACTGAGCAAGTTCCAGGACAGCCTCCAAAGCCACAGAGAAACCCTGTCTCGAAAAACCTAAAAAAAAAAAAAAAAAAAAAAAAACTGCATTAAGACTCCTAGTAACTTCCTATGAAGCTAGCTTGATGTTGATCTCTTTTGTTTCATAAGTCTCCTGTCTTATTTTTCCAATTACTTCTATTAAAGATTCATCTGGGCACAATCCTGCACTCCCAAATACTTGGGAGGCCAAGGCAAGAAGATGAGACCAAGAGGTGAGACCAGCCTGGACAACATAAAGAGATTCCCTTCCCACCTCCCACACCTTGAAGAATAAATAGTCTATTTTGAAATAAATTTAAATACACCTGAAATTTCCCCTTTTAAAAATATGTCCCACAAGTTAAAACTCTAAGGGTTAGATTTGACAATTCATTTGTTTTTACTTACTACTATTTCTCAATTAAAGTACAAAGACCCTCCCCTCCAAGATTGTCTGTTTCTAAAAAAGAATTGTCTGCTGGATTGCTTTGAATTAGGAAAAAGGAAAGAAATTCAACAGAGGATAGCTGAATATAAATGTACCAATATGCTCTTGACTATGAAGTAAGGTAAATGATGCTGCCTGGTTTTAAATTCAGTGAGAAAAGGTGAAAATTTTTCTTCTAAAATGATGAGCAAGGTAAGAATGTCCACTCTTATCACTTCTAATTTTGAAGAATTAGGCAAAAGAAAAAGAAAGCCATTCAAATTAAGAAAGAAGCTAAATCATGCATGCATAATAACATGGTCTTATAAATAAAAACTCTAGACTCCACTGGAAAGCTATTAAAACCATAAACTCTATCAGTAAAGTTGCAAGGCATAAAATCAGTACAAAAATGAAGTCATATTTCTATACACTAAGAGTAAGTGATCAAAAGATAAGTGGAATTAGGAAGACAATTCCAAGACCGGTGATGGTAGCAGGCTCACCTTTAATCTCAGCACTCAGGAGGCAGAGGCAGGTGGATCTCTGTGAGTCTGAGGCCAGCCTGGTCTGCAGCATGTGTTCCAGGACAGCTAGAGCTACACAGAGAAACCCTGTCTTAAAAAAAACCAGAAAGGAAAAGAAAAAAAAAAGAAAAGAAAACAGCTCCATTTACAATGGCATAAAACACTTAGGATTTGGGAATAAATTAACTGAGGAGGTAAAAAGACCTAACTTAAAGCATGTGATGCTGGTTTTTCAAGGTGGAGAAATTAAGAGTAAATTCATATACTGGATGAACTGGCATAGTTGAAGTGTGCATATTATGCACAACAATCTACCAATTAAGTAGCTCCCATAAGAATTCCAATGACATTTTTAAGAGAAAAATAATCAATTTGAACTATAAAAAAATCCCAAAGAACCAAAGCCATTTCAAGAAAAAGAAAAACAGGAAATGTCATATTATCTGGTTTAAAAATAAGTTCCCAAACTGTGGTATTCAATGTAGGATGACACTGGCATAAAAACGGGTGTGTAGACTAATAAAATAAGATTAGGAACCTTGCAATAAACTTATTTATAACCAATTAATCTTTCACAAAATTGTTAAAAACACACTACAGAGAAAAAACATCTCCAAAATATGATGCTTGGAAAATTTGATATCCACAAGCACAAGAATGAAATTGAATTCTTATCTCACTCCATACGTAAAGATTCACATAGAAATGATTACACACTTTATTTTGGATTGGGGAGGGGTGGTGAACAGAAAGCTTCACACATGCTAGGTATAGGCTCTGTTGCTGAACTACAGGTAAAGCCTGGATGAAAGATTTAAATATAAGATCTGAAACTGTTAAAACCACTAAAAGAAAACAGAGGGAGCCAACTTCCTGATGCTTTTCTTGATGATTTTTTTAGAGGCATAAACCCAGAAATAGTCAACAAAAGCAAAAAATAGACTAATAGAATTACATCGAAGGGAAAAGCCCTTTACCACAAAAGGAATAATTCTTTTGTTGCAAAGACAATCTTCTGAATAAAAGGAAAATTTATGAAACACAAATAAAAGGACTTCATATTTAAAATCTGTAAGAAATTCACCCAGTAATAAGGAAATAGATAGCTTAAGTTTTAAAAAATGGGCAAATACAAGAAATAGAAGAAAACATATAGCTGATCAGCAAGTTTGTGAAAAAGATTTTCAATCATCATCTTGCTAAGACAATTCAAACCAGAGTTCTAGTTCCTTGTACCTGTCTGAGTGACTATTATTAACAAGACAAAAGATAATAAATGTTGGAAAAGTGTGAAAGTGATAAGGGAATCATTACACATCATTGGGGGAAATGTAAATTAATTTTGCATTGTGGAAAACAGCAAAAAAATTCCTCAAAAGATTAAAAATATACCTACATATGATCTACCAATCCTATTTTTAGATATATATTAAAATGCAATGGATATGTTTGTTGTATATGTATCTGTCCTTCCATACATGGTGCAGCATTATTCAAGAATAAGATATAGAATAAGCTTAATTTTCCATCAATGGATGAAGGGATAAAGAAAAAGTCTAAGGGGAAAGATGAAAAACCTTCCATCAAGAAAGCTGATAATCAGAAGTGATTACAACTTGGTGATCTGTGTTATCATTGGGCCATATCAAGTTCTTACAACCAAGACCAGAGGTGGCTAGTAATTTAAATGACCATGACAGCCAGAGGCTTCCCCAAGCTCCCACAACCGGGAACAGAGGTGGCTAACAGCCCAAATGAGTTCTACACTACCTACATGACCAAGAGAAGGATAGGTCCTAAGGCCCTTAAGCTGTCTAGAGACAGGCAGCCTATCTCTAGAACCCATCTTCTTGGAGGGAATGACATAAACCCTGAGTTGAGTTTCAATATAATAATGTTTCTTTGTGCACCAAGAAATTTTTTCCTCCAAATTGTACTGGGCTTAAATACATTGGGAATAAACTGCCTGTCATTAGACTCCCTGAAGTCTGATCGAGGCTGATGAAGTCAATCATCACCAGGTTTCTCTTCATGGGGTTTGCTTCCCTGAAGGACACCTTCAGGGACCCTCACAGGAAGAAGCTAGATAAAAGGAAACCATTCTCAGTTATATAAATAGAAATAAACCTGGACAACTTGGTGCCTGTAGTTAGTGACAATGTCTCATAGACTTGAAGATTGCAAAGGGATTATTCCATCAAAAATATATATATACATTATAAAATAGATATTTTACAAGATTGATATATTAATTATTTTAACTATTTATTTATGTGTGCCTTATCAAAACATAGTATCGTACTGTAAAAATATAGTTTTAATTTTTAATTATACTTTAATGCATATTGGTAGGGCAACAGGAATAAAGACAGGACAGGTCATTACACTTAATACATATGCTGCAAGTTGGTCTATTTTCTTTATTTTTCCCCAATGTCACTGACTTTTTTATAATAATTTTTATTTAACTTTTTATATGTGTTACTCCCAGTTCTCTCTCCCTCCCCTCCTTCCCTGGCCCCCCAGTCCCCCAGTCTCCCAGCCCCCCATCCCACTCCATCCCCCCTTCACTCCCCAGAGAGGGTAAGGGTTTCCATGAGGGATTTTCAGAGACTGTCATATCATCCCAGACAGGGCCTAGATCCTCCCCCATGTGTCTAGGCTGAGAGAGCATCCCTTCATGTGGAATGGGCTTCCAGAGTCCATTTGTATGAGTTGATCTATTTTCTACTTCCTATTTAAAATAAAAATAACCAGAGGACTTTAGTTTTTCCCTTAAAAGATCCTTAAATAATTTTCTAGGAAGAAATTCCACCCAAAGATGTTTATTAGAAATTAATATTTTAAAGTCTTGGGTAAAGATGGACGACTATTTTCTGCAAATTTGTCAGAATAAAATTAGCTCTAATTTGTTAAGAATGTTAACACTTGCTTCAGAAGCAGACAGTGTTCCTTCACATTTTGCAAAATGTACAATGAGGAAAATAAACCACAGGTGCAAATCCCTTGGCCTGGGGAGGCAACTGGCTCTGAGTTAGATGGTGTATGTCCATGCTGGAGGAGTAGCTGATGATGCCTGGCTTTCAAAATTTCTTCATTTGGGAGAAAAAAAATCAACATGGCTATCTAAATAAAACCTGAACACCAGCTGGGCATGATGGCTCACACCTCTCATCTCAACACTCAGGAGGCAGAGATAAACTGATCTCTGAGAGTTGAAGGATAGCCTAGTCTACAAAACAAGTTTCAAGAAAACCTGGAACAGGGACAACACCAATAGGCATGCTAATAGGAAAGGAAAGGAAAACATCTTACAGGAACTCAACCCTACACAAAGAATAAACACAGTAGGAGATCTAGTCTTCTTCAGGAAAGAGTACCAAACTCATTATCCAATATCAAGTGGTTCGTTCTTAAATCATATATGTACAAATAACATCACATGCACTGAAGAGGTTGTATTTATACAGTCAGGAATATATATGCAAGAGTAAAAACATTTCTATGATCTGAAGAGAAACCAGAGTATACACATCCGTGTGTGTGTGTGTGTGTGTGTGTGTGTGTGTGTGTGTGTGACAACAATTAAAGAAATGGAGGCCATGAATTTAATGAAAAGCTAGAGGAGAAAGAGGTGCATGGGGAGATTGGAGGGGAGAAAAATGCATTTATATATTATAATGCCTCAAATAAGGAAATTATTTTTAAATTAAGAATAAAAACAGTTTTATAAGATAATACCACTTAGGGAGGCAATGTTTTGAAAACTAGTAAAGAAAATTTTTTTTGTGAAAGGACATCATGTAGCATATATTTGAATGATATCTTAATCAGATACTAAACATAAAATCTTCTATGATCCTGCTGCATTTTAATTTAAAAGATGATTGAACACAATTATGAAAATGCTCTCAATATGCAGCGCACAGTTGAAAATGTATAGCACTGGTGACATTTTATTCCTAGTTGTGACTTCCAGTTACCTTCTCCTCTTTCCCATGAAAGATAACCTGCTGAATGTTTTATTTACAGTTCCTACACATCTCATATTTTTACACACATATCTATATCTGTGTTCAGAAGAGTCTGTCATATTTTAAAACCACTTAAATAGTATAACACTTTAAAAAGAAGAACATTTCATAAAATAAAAAAAAAACTCAAGTGCAAAACGCAAATACTCTGTATCTACTGCCAGAATTTCCAGACTCATATAATACACTACTGGTCTTCAAAACCAGTTACTTACTCAAAATTAAAATGTTCCAGAGTAAAACAAAGGAGGTAGCAATATTGTAAACAAAAGAACAGGGATAGCAATTGCAATATGCATGTTTTGCCTTTTTTTCTTTACCATGCTGTGAATTGGATATAATGTCACACACATGGTAGGCAAGTGTTCCCCGGGAGCAAAGCCTGTGTTGTGCAATTTAATCAGATTAATTGAATAAAAGCCAAAGAAAATAGCATTTGTCTTAGTTACTTTTCTATTGCTGCGATAAAATACTGTGACAAAAGCAGAAAAGGAAGTGTTTGATTGGGTTAGTGATGGGGAATGTTCTTCTGTATATATGTTTCCCTTATTGTTTAATTGGGTTAGTGATGGGGAATGTTCTTCTGTATATATGTTTCCCTTATTGGTTGATGAATGAAACACACTGGCTGATAGGGGCAGGAAGATAGGCAGGACTAGGAGATAAGGAGACTTCTGAGATAGGTAGGCAGAGAGTCCCGATGACATGAGCAGAAGGAGTAACACATCCAGACCTTCTCCGGTAAGCCAAGACCACGTGGAAATACATAGATTTAAGAAATGGGTTAATAATTAAGAGAGAGCTAGCTAGTAAGAAGCCCTAGACACCGGCTAACATTTTAATTATTAATATAAGTCTATGTGCTCATTTGGGGTTAAAGCGTCTTGGGGACCTGATGGGAAAAGAAAACCTCTGCAACAAGTTAGAGTCCATGGTGGCAGGAACAGTTGAGAGCTTGCATCTCAAGCTGTAAGCAGGGAGTGGAGAACGCACACCTCCTTTAACAAAACTACTCTTAATCTTTCCCAAACAGTTCCACTAACTGGGGACCAATAGTGAAACATACAAATCCCCAACAGCTTTATATGCACTTATATATTATTGATGGGGAAAGTCCTTCTGTGTAAATGTAAATAAAGTGTTGGCCAATAGGGAAGCAAGATGGGTGGGACTAGGAGTCGAGGAGGATTCTGGGAAATGTAGTGAAGAGAGTTGTCAAGATGTGATCCCTGGAGGAGAGAACGCAAGTCTGGCATTCTCAGAAAGATAAGTCCTTATAAAAATATATAGTAGTGATTATGGGTCAATGGTTAAGTTAGAGCTAGCCGATTAGAAACCATAACAAACAGCCAACAGCTTCATAATTAATATAGTGTCTTGTGTGTTATTTGGGGGCTAAAGCAGCAACAGGACCCAGGCGGGATCCCACAACACATAATCTTATGTTCCTTTTTATGTTCTCTAGTAAAAATGGTTTTAAAAATTATTTTTTAAGATTATAATTACATTTCTCCTTTGCCTTTTCTACCCCCAAGTCCTCAAGTGTACCCTGCATACTCCTTCGAATTCATGGCCCCTTTTTCATTAATTGCTATTAATTTTGTGTTCTTTTTAAAATTTGTTTTTAGATTTATTTATTTATTTTGTTTTATGTGTAGTGATTTGCCTGCATATATGGCTATACATCATGTGTGTACCTGATGACTATGGAGACCAAAAGAAGGCATCAGATACTCTGGAACTGACATTATGAATGGTTGTGACACACCATGTGGGTGCTGAGAATTAAATTTGGATCCTTTGGAAGAGCAACAAGTGCTTTTAATTGCTGAGCCATCTCTTTAGCTTCAATGGTGTGTTCTAGTAGCTGTCCCATTGGAAATACTGATGAAACGAATTCCATTTTCACTCTGAGTATTTTATGGGTATCAAAAGATTTGTGAATAGTTGCTTACATTATAAATATCAAGGAGATATGAAAATTAAAAGTGCATTCTTTTACTTTGTCTATTATAAATAATTCCAACAGTGCGGCAGGCTGCTTCCAAAGACTTTAAGAGTAAGGGCTCCACCCACATGCTTCCTGTTGTAAGGTTTTCCACGCTTGTCATTAAGTGCTAAGGTTATTCCCACCAGCAGCCTTATGTCAGTGAGGTTGTTCCTTATTTTGATTAAACTAAAGAAATCACTCTATGCAATGTACAAGCCTGAACATTAAGAGCTCTCAAAACTTCTTTTCTTCCAATTGGAAACACCAAGAACAGAGAGAACTGAGGTATCCCAGGAGACAACTCAGCTTCACCAAAGGTCATCAGTATACAACTACATGAGCAAGAACAGAATTTCCCAAATCCATGAACCCATGATAACAGTAAATCAACACTACTTTAAGGTGCATATTTGAGACAGATCCAAGGAAGCACTATGTGTCTGAAGGCAAGGTATGAGTGAATCTTGTCTTTTAGATTTTGAATACTTGCACCACAGGCAGTCATGAGAAAATGTTTCACATAATGGAATTTTTTTAAAACCAAAACTATGTCATAGTAAAACTCATCATACAAAGGTTTCTTGCCTGACTAAGAACCACCAAGGTATATCAAATGTGACTGGATGACTTTGCATTGAAGAAAAATTTCAAACACCAAATGGCAATGTTTGCCATCTATTGCTAAATGTCTAGTAAACCCTGAAGTACTCTGATTATGAAAATTATTTGTAATTCCCATAAGAGTTAATAATCCGTGAACACAGACACTAGACCATTTCCAGAAAAACCTAGGTAGAGGGACATTATGTGTTAGTTAGTTTGATTAAAGTTCTTAGTTGGAGGAAAATTCGAATCCAGCAAGAGTAGTGTATCAAAATGATGTGGCAGTATGTGATAAAATAATAAAGGCAGAAGGAAGTGGGACAGCACTTCGTGTAAGTAACAATTGGAAAAGTCACCAAGAACATCCCCATTATAAGAAACAAGGTTGGGAAAGAGTGGAAATAACAATATAGGAGCAGAGGCAAGAGAATCTAAATCGTTTTTAAGTATGTTTTTTATTTAAATTAGAAATATGTATGCTTCCAATGTCAATCCCAGATCCCCCCTTCTCCCTCCACCAGCTCCACCCCCACCCCCAGCCTAATCCCCACATCATTCCCCAGGGAGGGTGAGGCTCCAGAGTCTGTCATTTCATCCAGGGCAGGACATAGATCCTTCCCCATGTGTCCAGGCTGAGAGAGCATCCCACCATGTGGAATGGTCTTCCAAAGTTCATTAGTATGCCATGGTGAACACTAGTTTACTACCCAAGGTCCCGAGAATCTAAATCTTAAAGCCAACCTGACCTATGTAAAAAGGGCTTGTCTCAGATATCTAGTCTATGGGTATCAGAATGCTTTTATTTGCAAGCAGTTGTAACCAAATCCAACTGGCTTGGTAGAGTAAAGCAATTCAATTGATTGCAAAATAAATAAATTTTGTTTTGTGTGGATGTGCTGGGTGTGGAATTCAGAGCCTCATGTGTGCAAAGCACCCACTCTTACTACCTGAGCAGTATCCTCAGTCCAGGGGACAAGGAAAGCACTGGGACTGAGTCTGATGCTCTTCACCTTCCAGCAGGTAAATTCACTATGGTGACCACAAAAAATGGTCAGCATTTTGGAAGCTTATATTTTGTACTCTCGGCAGTCACAGGGAGACAAGGTGCACTTGAGACCCACAGTTAATCCTGTTGTCCTGATTTAAATGATTACATTGGATTCAGAGAGGTGCTATAGTGCTATAGCCGTTCGAGTCACAGGGGAACCCCTAAAATCCCAGAGTCCAAAAAGCCATTGTATCCTGAGAGTCTGATGGGATGGGAGTCTTTTCCTGGAGCAAGTCAGACTGGTAAATCTGAAAGGATTAAAATGTGGCTGAATGGAAAAAAATTAAAAATTAAGAAACAAAAGCTCACTGTAGCTGATGAACTTTTATGCATACTAATGCACACAACAAAGAGAGGGGACTTCTATATTGGGTTAGCAACTTACCAAAGAAGTTGTATGTGCCTTTATGAACTATAGAAGCCAAGATTATCAGTATCCTCCCATTTTATAAGTTTCTGTTTCTTCTTACAGAGGCAACAGACCTTCTTGTAAAACTATTAGAACATTAAAAGATTTTATATAAAAGTGTACTTATTTGAAATTCTACAACATTCTTAATGAAAAAAATATTATCTGCATAATTACATTAAATGACTTCTGGAACACATTACCACTAATGATGCTAATAGAGCTAGTCCAGATGCAAACTATAAAAACATCCATTATTTTTTGTCCTTGAAGGAACTTCAAAATTGCTTTGTTTCTTGTAGGAAGTCAACTAATAATTCCTTTCATTTTGTAAACTGCTCTATAGAGCCTCAATATCCCACAAAAGTTTCAAAAATGTCTTGGAAAATACACCTTATCATCCTGTACTTTTTCCTTGTGGCACAGTTTCAAATGTGGTTGATTTAATAAATTATGATAGCCAAGACACTTACATGTGATCTTTTATTTTTCTTCCTAGCTAAGATCCACTGCACCCTGAACAACAAAAACATTTTTTGAAAAGATGCAATATTTTCCTTGTATTAGATAAAAATGAAAATAGGACTTATTGTATGCCAGTGATATGTTACCATATGGAATTAAAATAGCTGCAGTGATAAAATATTTATTTCAAGTATTCCGGGTCTCAAGTTAATAATAAAAATCCCTTTTGTAGGGATTATTGAAAAATAATTTTATGACAGACAGGAACAAGTTCATAGAAAGCTATATATTTCAACTGGGATTAACATTCAAATTGAGTCCTGCATGGTGATTCATGCCTGTAGTGCCAGCTACTTAGGAGGTGGAGATGGAAGGAAGTGATGGCTACATCTCAATGACAAGGAATATGGAATGCAGACTCCTGCTACCTTTGCCTGGTTGTATAACACACACATTATACATGCTTTGAAAGACTTGGAGCCCTGTTATTTTCCTGGGTGTCATTGGTAGTCCCAGGCTTTGTGTGGATTTGCTAGGGTTTTCTACAGAAAGAACCTGAAGGCAAGGATGTAATTATATCACTAGACCCAAGGTAAGTAATAAATGGATGTTTATTGGGGAACGATTACACAGAAATAAACAAAGAACCGCTGGAGCATTTCCCTGCTCTTCCTACCGGAAGCACTGACTCACCAGAAAGAGTGTACCAAGAAAAAGCCACGCCTCAAGCTCCTCTCTTTCCACTTCCATCTGCCTGAGGCTACACCCAAGGAGTGTTACAAGTTCACTGACAAGATGCCTACAATTCCCCTTTTAGTCTAAAGAAGAAGGTTTTAAGACCGATGCAAAAACTATATACAATGATAACAAATGTCAAGTATACTCCAGAAAAAAAGGAAAGGTAAGTACACACTAATTAAAACCTACTATCAGAAGAGCAACATTGAGCAATAGATATATACTACAAGAACCAGAGCCAACAAGATGGTTGTATGAGTAAAAACACTTGTCCTATAAGCCTGATGACCCTAGTGTGCTCCCCAGAGAACTAGTTTGCAAAAATCATTCTCTGAACTCCACACGCACAATCACATGGGTGCCAATAAATTTGTAAAATGTAAAAAGAGCCTATGTAGAAAAACATTAAAGAAAGATCTATTATCAGGTATTGACTTGCATGACTTCGGAGGCTGTCAAGTCCAAACTTTGCAGAGTAGGCTGGTAGGTTGAGACCCAGTATTCTGTAGCCACAGAGAGCTAGCAGGCTGCAGGGCTAGCATTCCAACCTGAGTCCTGGAGCTGTCTACTCTAGAAGTAGATAAAGTCAATGAGAGAAATGAAGTCAAAGGCAGGGTTGGAGACACATGCCAGTCTTCTATCTTCTCACGGCCTTAAAGTGATTGGATGAGACCAGATCACATTGTGAAAAGTAATGCTCTGTTTAAAAAAAATCAATTCTGAGTCGTGCTATGTTGCCCAGGCTAGTAAACAACTTTTGGTTGAAGTGGTCCTCCACCATTCACCTCCAGAATAGGTGAGATTCCATGTACGTGCCATCAAGAGGTGCTTTGACTTAAATGTTAACCTCATGAAGCATATCCCACAAAAGCATCCAGAACAGAATTTACCCAAACATCTTCACATCTAGTGGTCTGGCCATATTGGCAAATAAAACTCACTGTCACAAGATCACCTGTTCATTGTCAAGTTCCCTGAACAGAAAATAAAAATTTTGTAGGATTGCTAAGGATAATTGTCAACATACTGCAACTCTCATTGCTACCCCTTGTGTCCTTGACCTGTGAATCCTGATATTTCATATGTTGGATGCTGACTCACAGCATGCATAGTCTCCTATGGAATGATGCCCCAGTTATACACACTCATATATAGTATTGTCATCCTGCTGGACCTGAGCCTTCAAAGAACCATTCTACATTTTTAAGGGCCTACTTGACCTAAAGCTCTTTCTGTAGACCAGATTGACCTTGAGATTACAGAGATCTACCTGCCTCTGCCTCCCAAGTGCTGGGAATAAAGTTGTGCACCACTATGCCTGACCCATTTTATCATGGTACCCATGTCAGGATGGAAAAGGAATGTATTAAGACCAGCAAATTCTATGACTCTGACTCCATTTTCTGTTAACTCAGGCCCTCAGGGTATGCAAACACTATAGTAGTGGATAAGGTATTCATTAACTACAGGTGTTTGTTTGGCAGAAGTGTTTCGGACAGGGAAGGCAAATTCATATTCCAAAAGCAAAATGCCACCTCTTGCACTGATACAAGTGCTCAAATGTGATCAACCAGCCACTCAGCATGGCAGCATAATAGCTGGTGCTTTACATGATAAATTTTGTCTACTCGCTATAAAATGATATGAGTTAATTAGATATGGGAAGAGCTGACTTTTTCATATACTAAAAATAGGAGATTTCATATGGCCTAATTCAACTTTGAATCCACTATATGTCCTCAGAATCTTCTGGGCCTGGTTGTGCTTGGTGTTGATCTTAAGTTCTCCAGGCAGGTGTCAATCCAAACAGATCTTTTGGTCATCACAGAGTGCTGGCACACAGGACACACTTAGGTAGTGCTGACCAGAGACCTGCAGGAAGGTCAGCAAGGGGAAAATGCCTAAATAAGTGACCTGCTTTAAAGTGGCTTAAATCTCTTGTCACTGAAGGAAATTTGCACATTTTGAGACCTCCTTTCCTTTCTTCAATTTTAAGAAATGCTTTGGGCTGTCAAGGCTCAGTCTTGTTCCAGGCAGGTAGATTTATAAGGCATAAAAGCCTCTGCTACCACAAAGGGAGCGCCAAGAAGCAAATCGCACCCTTTGCTACTTAATCAAGAAGGTTCCTGGTTTTCAGAGGAAATCCAGAGTGACTGCCCATTTGTGTATCTAGCTCAGATGTATGGCCCAGGAGGGTAAGCACCAGTTTAATGGGAATGTAAATCTGGTGTCTTACACTAGCAGAGCATTCATAGCAGGAGTTTCATGTCTCAATTAGGTAATTAAAACTTGTTGAAATGAAATATCAACTTTCAATTGCCGTAATTCAAAATAAAGTGGCACATGTAATTAAAAAAATTGACTAGGGAAAGATGGAAAGAATAAAGTTTGTAAACAGGATGATAAATCTAAAAGTAATAAAATGAATTTCAAAATGGATGGGAAATTAAGAGGAAATAAAGCTACCTTTGAAACTATTGCCCAATCCATAAAACCTGGATCTTAAGCATGGCACACTATTCTGGAAATAGGCCAAGCTCTAGATAATTTCTAATATTTGTTTAGCAAATATTTATTGAGTATCTACTGTGTACCAGGTAGCTATTTCAAGTCCTGGAAATATAGCAATGTACAAAATAATCTTTGTGATTACACAGTCTAAAAATATAGAGGAGTGGATACAGTGAATACATGATGTGTCAAATATTCTAAGCACTACAAATAAAATGGAGAAATATGCATGCTTCAAATGTCAATCCCAGATCCCCCCTTCTCCCTCCACCAGCTCCACCCCCACCCCCAGCCTAATCCCCACATCATTCCCCAGGGAGGGTGAGGCTCCAGAGTCTGTCATTTCATCCAGGGCAGGACATAGCAAACTCTTTACTGGCTGACCCTTTCCTCCAGATTTCTAGTTCAGAAAAAATATTTTAAAAAATTAACAGCCCAAGTTAAAGTAGCCCCTTGCTATAACATGTCCTTTAACTTAATAGCAGTGGCTCTTTGACTCAGACCAACAAGTTATATTAAATAACAGCAAGAGGTGCAGCAAACGGAACATATTTAGGCAACACTGTAGTTTAAACGTGTTTGGATACTTGACCTTTAAGAGGAGAAATCTAGCTAAGAAATTGTTGCTGGTGCCCGCCCACAAGGTGATAATCTGCTCTGCTTCCTGTTTCGTCTTTGTTTGCTGGAAGCTTAGAGACTGGTTTTGCTCTGCTTTCCTGGTCCCACTGCTTCAATGGTTTTGCCTTTCCCTCAGAGCAAGCTGTTCCTTTTAAAATGTGAGTCAATAACAAACAAGCAGACAAACACCAAAAACTCTTCTATTCTTGTCTTAGTAACTTTTATATTGCCGTGATAAAAACACCATACTAAGGAACCCAGTAACACATATTTGAATATCTGTTTAAGTGTTTTTTGTATGTTGTCTAGGTTAGTTTATACCACATGAACGCAGGTGTCCCCGAAGGCCAGAAAAGGGGGTCGAATCCCCTGGACCTGGAATCACAGGTTGTTGTACACAACCTCCTATGGGTTCTGGGAACTGACCTGGATCCCCTGGAAGCATAGAAGGAACTCCTACACATTGAACCAGCTCTCTATTCCTAAAGATCGAATTTATTTTTGATTAAAAGTATGAGTGGAAGGAGCTTTCCAAATTGAGCAGTTCAGCAGGTATCATGGTACAAAGCTAGAATGAGTGTGTAGGGATGATGAGTTAGAACGATAGGATTTATTTATTAAATTCTTTCATTTATTTTACATACCAACCACAGTCTCCCCTCCCTCCTCTCTTACCATTCCCTTCCCCCTCCTCTCATTTACCCCACCCCCATCAACTCCTCCTCAGTTCACAAAGGGGCAGGCCTCCCATGGGAAGATTTTATAGGAAGTCACAATAAAGATGCTACAAATCATACAAAATGATATGATTTGACTGTATCTTAAGGGAGAGTTACAGGTTTGAAGACTAAATTGTAAGGAAGCTGAAGGAGAACCAAAGAGATTGGATGTATTAATTCAGCAGTAGTTCTTAGTTTGTTGCACTTCATTTTGAGATGGATCTACTAGGAGACAATTGGAATAACATTAATATTAATCACATGTTCTTTGTCATCAGAGGCTTCTTGATCAAATTTTCCATTTTGAGTACACATCCTGAAGTAACTGTAGAAACAAGAGAAGTAAAGATGGACCATTGCTGGGCCAGGGAGTGGGTGAGAAAGCAACAAGGAAGGAAATATCAGGGCAAAAGTGATCTGATAAGACAATGAGAGGCTCTAACTAGGTAAAGGGAAGATAAGTACAGAAGAAGGAGAGAGGACAGTGAAATAACAGTAAAGCTCTGAAAGAAGTCATGATGAATCATACTATTAGCTATTTACCTACCTACATACCTGCAAATACCAATAATGTACTTAAGTTGGTATATATACATATACATATTTTTTTAATGAAGTCTTCATACCTGAGATGAGTGTTCACTCCCTCCAAGAAGGCATCATGAGAGCTTCCAAATGAAGGAAACAACCCACAGTTCTACCCAGCTACAGCACCTGTGAAACACAATAACCAGCATGACATCATAACCCTAAGGGGCAGTAGGGGCACGCATATCTTGGTGGTAACCAACAGCTCTCATTGAACTGGACTTAAGACCTGCTCAACAAAAGGGAAACCATGCCTGGTAGTGGAAACCTAGTCAACTACCCAGGGCTAATGATGGCATGGATCTTGGAGGAGAACCTGCAATCATCACTTTGTTAAACAAGAATAATTCCTAACTATATTATAAATATTTTTATAGTCATGATAAGTGTAGTCCGCACCCTTCAGCAAGAAAACTTCACTTTGCAACAGAGAGAGACACTGTTAAAGAAAACCACAACCAATCAAAATGAAAAGTTGTGAAGCCCAGTCTAAATGGATCTACAACACAGTACTTTCAACTAAGGCTCAGGGATCATTGAAGATGAGGGAAGAGAAGGAGATTGTAGCCAGAGGGACAGGGAGTTTGATGTGGGATTACACCTCCTAAGAATGGCAGAAGCCACACCCATGACACATCACCAAAATTACTGTCTAAACATGAGCTGAACAGGGACAATAGACGTGTCTCAACCCTACACAAGTAACTATAGGTAACTAAGGAATACTGAGAGAAGCTACAGCTATCCAATACCAAATGGTCATCCTTGAAGACATACATATACGTATCATTATGCAGACTGAACTAGTTATACTTAGGAATAGGTATACATATATGTAGGTAGCAATAGTTAATGAAAAAGGAGACAATGAATTTGAAAGAGAGCAAGAAGAGGTCTATGAGAGGGTTTGGAAGGAGCAATAGGAAGGGGGAAGTTATGATTAGTTATATTGTAATTTCAAAAAATAAGAGAAGTGATTTTAAAAATACAGTGTTTTAATTCTTAGCCAGAGCAAGAGACAAGAGAAGACATTAAATGGCACAAACATTTAAGCAAGCAGACAAGTAGTCCCTATTTGCAGACAATTTTATAAATAGGATATTTATACAAAGACTCCATCAGAAATCCCTTAAGATGAAGGAACAGCTTTCTCAAAGTTGTAAGACACCAAATCAACATATGATTTCAAGAGCTTATTTTTAAAAATGATTTATTTTATGTGTATGGGTATTTTGTCTGCCTGTGTGTGGTGTGTGTGTGTGTGTGTGTGTGTGTGTGTGTGTGTGTGTGTGTGTTTGTCATGATGCAGGTTGATGACATGGATGCCCTGTAACTGGAGTCACAGGCAACTGTAAGCCACCATGTGGGTGCTGGGAATCGAACCGGATCCTCTAGAGGAGCACCCAGTGTTCCCAACTACTGAGTAATTTCTTCAGCCCCTGTAAAGAGAAGCTTTTCCCTTGAGAGAATGCCTTCCCGCCAGCCTGGTTCTAGAGCCGCATCAGTCCCAAATAAACACACAGGAGGCTATATTAATTATGAAGCTGTTGGCCTTGCTTGTTTCTTACTGGCTAGCTCTGACTTAAGTATTTACCCCATAATTGTTAATCTAAGTATTTCTCTTACCGGAGAAGTTTCCGGGCTCCTACCTCATGGTGTTACATGTCGACTCTCTCTGTGTTTCTCCTTCCCAGAGTCCTCCTGGACTCCTAGTCCCACCTATCTAGATTCCTATTGGCTCAACAGTACTTTATTGACAAATAACAGGCAAATAACAGGACTTCCCCAATAAGCCCCTCCAGAGCTTTTATAATTCACCAGTAACAAATGTGCTGAGGAAGAAATCAGGAAGATAATGTCATTCACATAGTCTCAAATAATTAATAAAACATCTAGAAATAAACTGAACCAAGGAAGCAAAGTGCCTCTACAACTAAAACTTTAAAATACAGAAAATGACAAAGACTTAAAGTCAATGGAAAGACTTCCCATATTCATAGGTTGAAAAAAATTTATATTGTGAAAATGATAATGTCACCAAGATACAGCTGCAGATTCAATTTAGTTATCATCAAAATTCCAGCAATACTCTTAAAGAAATACAAAGAAAGGTTAAAAAAATTCATACAGATTCTTAAAAAACCCCAAATTGCCAACACAATTCTCAGTAAAAAGAGCAATACCAGAGGTATTTCGGTATCTGATTCAGATTGTAATGTTGGAGAGATGACTCAGAGGCTAAGAACACTGATTGTTCTTCCAGAGGTCCTGAGTTCAGTTCCCAGCACCCACATGACACCTCACAATTTGATGATCTCTTCTGGTCTGCAGGCATATGTTTTTAAAAAAACTACTGCAGATTATATACAGAGCTGTTACTGCCCGGGGCAGCATGGTGCTAGCACAGAAACAGAAGTATAGAATGAAAGACCCAGAAAGAAAGCCCTACAGCTGCAGCCATATGACTTCTGACAATGGTGCTGAAGACCGATGTTGGAGGAAAGACAACCTCTGCAAATAAGGATGCTGGGAAACCTTGACCGTCCTTTGTTAGCAAATGAAACTAGATTCCTACCTCTTACCATGAGACCAGCTTGAACTACACAGCAACAGACCTTCTTAAAAAAAAAAAAGACAATAGGACAAAAATAAGCCTTAATATATCCTAATCTGGAAACCATGTATATACCATTTTTAAGTGCCACAGTTATGAAGAAGCTGATCTTTGTCCAAGGTTATGGACCCACAAAAACAGAGCAGGAACTTAAGTTTAACATGTTGGACACAAACCCATGTGTCAAAGATTTTAATTCAAGACCTGACACTTTGAAATTCTTCAGGGAAACAGAGGAGTCACTACAAGTTACCTCTCTGAGAAGTCCTCAGCAAACAAATGAGATTTCATGGAATTAAAAACTTCTTCAGGGGCTGAAGAGATGGCTCAGAGGTTATGAGCACTTGTTCCTAAAGATGCACATATATGCATACAGGCAAAACACTCACACACATAAAACAAAATAAATGAATAAATAAGATAAGATTAACTAAAAGGCTTCTTTACAACAATGGAAACAATCAACCCAAGTGAAAAGACAGACTAGGAGAAAAAATTGCTAGCTGTGTGTTATACTGAAGGTTTACAGCTGGGGGTCTGCTTCATGCCTATGTTACTAGGGTTTGTGAGACTGAGGTAGGAGCATTGCGGTGAGTTTGAGGCCACCCTGGAGTGTCAAACCATGTCTAAATTGGAAAAAATGGGAAGATGGACAATTAGGGATAAACAGTATTGACCGCTGGCCCATTTCTCTGAAAGCGAGACACCTGGACAGTGCATGGAGGAGAGCAATAATTAGCAGATTGAAATTAGATCAAATACAGAAGTACTAAATGCTAGGATTGTAAGAGAAGCAGCAGACTCTAACCCAAAGCTTGGACCAGAACAACAGCAAAGGGGAGATTTCCCCTCTCTCATGTTTGGCTAACAAAGAAAAGAAAAATCTTTAGAAACAAAGACAACTGAACCAAAATCTTCAAAACAGCCTCCCACCAGCTGCAAGAGGCAGCTAGCAAATACCCAGAATAGGTAATAAAGGCTCCAAGCCTCTACAGCACAAGACCTTACAAATACTGCGCAGCAGATGACCTGAACTGAAACCTATCGGGTCAAACTAAGTCTGCAAATGCTGACAAGTAACTAATCGAAGCCCTGGTAAGATAGGTTTTTAAGTCAAAAGATCCAAGGATGTGTGTAGTCACAAATTTGAAACCCACGAAAGGAAAGTGTGGCTACCAGTTCATGTAGAAACCAAGATGGCCTGCTCTCTACCCCCAAGGGCCAAGAACTCATGGGGAGGAATGGCTAAACCCTGATGACACTTGGGCAGATATTTAACAGACTGATTCTGGACCAATCTGTTATGAATACACAAACAGCACACTTCTTACATCACAGTTTGCTCCTTAAGACATTTCAGGGGAAGCAATGATCTGATACCCATTCTTTAAGGAACACATAATGGCTAAGGATATACAGAGTTCTTTACATTTTGATTCTCTGTCCCTTTGGTTTTGTGTTTTTAAATCATATAGTTTCTCGGTTGTTTTGTTTTTATATTTATATGCTCACTTACGTTTTATGATCAGTCCATGTGTTTCTACATCTATTCTATTTCTCCAGTTGTCTTCTTATAATGCATATACCTTTCTTCTCATTCCTACCTCAATTTTATTTTGTTTCATCCACCATCCTTCTTCCTTTTGTTTCTTAGCTATACATCTTAAAAACAGCGTCAGTAATCTTTAAATCTCACTTATCCCAGCATCTCAACTCTCTTTCCTTGCTTTGACCTCGTCTGCCATTTCTCTGTCGCTCTAATGCTAATTACTACTTTCACTAAGCTTATTTTTTCTCCCATTCCTACCATTAGCAAATAGTATCACACTTCATGCCAATGTCTTTTCTCTCTGTATCCCCCCAAAGCTATTGGAGTTGATAGAATGATTGCTTTTAATTGACCATTAAGAGCCTACTCATCTGTTGTAGTTGCTGCTGTAGTTTGTACTCTACAGTTCTCACAGTGGTGCTGGAGCTTGCAGCCAGTGCACTAAGCACAGGGACTATATTTTGAGTCACTACGCTACACATCCAGACCAGTGAGGAAAAATTGCACCTCAATCCTATTATAACCTTGTCTCACTTGACATTATAAATGCTTCAAATGGAAAAATAAAGTGAGATTTAAAAAAAGTCCAACCACTAACCGAACCCCAGATACTCAAGTCCCAATTAAGAAAAACAAGAAACATAAAAAGCCAAAGCATCATGGCTCCTCCAAAAATTCCCAGTTCTACAGTAACTAATTCAATAAGAGTTAATTGGCTGAAATCCTACAAAAATTATTTTCAAATAGTGTAAGAACAATTAAGGAAATCAAAGAGGACATACACACCCGGAGTAATTCATAGACAAGAAATAAGCAGCTGAATGAAATAGGGATACCAATACAAGAAATGAATGAACAATTCACTGAGGAAAAAAAACTACTGAAAAAGTTCTGTTGAAATTTTACAACTGAAAAGCTCAAGAAATGCTCAGCAAAAAGCTAACACTAAGAGAGTAGATCAAATGGAAGACAGAATGTCAGGATTTGAAAACAAGGTAGATGGATTAGAACATACACACAGTAAGAAAGACAAAATAATAATAAATTATGAGCAGAACATATGAGATGCTACAATACCAGAAGACCAAAGTTATGAATCATGAGTATAAAAGAAAAACTACGATGTAAATGCACCAAAAACATAGCAGAAGAAAATAAATCTAGGAAAAGAGATAGCCACTGAGATACAGAAGGCATTTATAATGTCAGACAGACAAGAAAAAGTAAGCTCCTGATTAATATATTTAAAATACTAATTACACAGAGCAAAGAGAATGAAATGTGATTCTGGGCATGCCCCTCACCTGCTGGTAGAGAGGTGAGTTCTAGCCCACCTCTTGGAGTCCCCTGACCCTTGACCACCAGATCCTTGCTGCCACCGAACACCACAGAGGGACCTGGAGGCAGAAAAAAATCAGCCAACATCATCAGCCACCCTTCCGGGCTTACTACTCCACCCGCTGATAGAGAGGAGAAGAAGAGATCCCCCTATATGCACTGAAGAAGAGATGGGAAGATGACAGTATAAGAACACATCCAACAACAGAAAGACTTACATGACACCACCAGAATCTAGGGGCTCTACACAAGCAAGACAAAAACATCCCATCATAGATGAAACAAAAGAGAATGACGTTAAAAACAACCTCATGAAAATGATAGAGTCCCTCAAAGAGGTTATGAGAAAATCCCTTAAATAAATGGAAGAAAAAAACAAACCAAAAGATGCAAGAAATCAACAAGTCTTTTAAAGAAAGCAGGGAAAGCCAAGAAAAAAACAATCAAACAGATGAAGAAAACTGAAACAGTTCAAGACCTAAAAACTGAAATACAGACAATAAAGAAAACACTAACTTAGGGGCTGTTGCAAATAGAAAAGTTGAATAAACTATCAGGAACTACAGATGCAAGCATAACAAACAGAATATAAGAGATGGAAGGCAGAATCTCAGGTGCTGAAGATAAACTAGAAGAAATACATTCATCGACCAAAGAGAATCTTAAATCCAACAAATCCTTAACACAAAATATCCAGGAAATATGGGACATGGTGAAAACCCCAAACCTAAGAATAATGGGTGTAGAAGGAGGCAAGAAACCCAGCTCAAAGGTGCAGAAAACATATTCAACAAAATCATACAAGAAAACTTTCCCAACCTGAAGAAGGACATGCCGAACAGCAAGTAGACTGAACCAAAATAAAAGTACCCTTGACACACAATAGTCAAAGCCCCAAACATACAGAATAAAGAAAGAATATTAAGAACAGCAAAGGAAAAACACCAAGTAACAAATAAAGGCAGACCTATCAGAATTATACCTGACTTCACCATAGAAACTCTGAAAGCCAGAAGATCCTGGATAGATGTGCCAACACTAAAAGACCACAGACTCCATCCCAGAATACGATATCCAGCAAATCTCTCAATCACTATAGATGGAGAACAAAAGACATTCCATGACAAAACCAGATTTACACTATTCACAAATCCAACCCTACAGAAAGTTCTGGAAGGAAAACTCCAACCAAAGGAAGTTAACTACACTCACAATAACATAAACAATATATAATCTCACTTTAGCAAAAGCCAGAAATAGGGGAAAAACTCTCACATAATACTTCCACCAAAAATGAATCCCAAACAAACAAGAACCAACAATCAATGGTCATTAATATCCCTCAGTATCAGTGATCTTAATTCACCTATAAAAAGACACAGGCTAACATAATGGATATGAAGACAGAATCCATCCTTCTGCTGCATACAAGAAACACACCTCAATTTCAAAGACAGACGTTACCTCAGAGTTAAGGATTGGGAAAAGATTTTCCAATCAAATGGACTTAAAGCAAGCAGGTGTAGCTATTCTAATATCTAACAAATTAGACTGCAAACTAAAATTAATCAAAAGAGATTAAGAAGGACAATAATATTCATCACAGGAAAATCCATCATGACAAAGTCTCAATTTTGAACATCTATGCCCCAAATACAAAGGCACCCACATTCATAAAAGAAATATTACTAAAACTCAAATCACACATTAAACCCTACACACTTATAGTGGGAGATGTCATCACCCCCCTCTCACCACTGGACAGGACCACCAGACAGAAACTCTACAAAGAAACAAAGGAACTAACAGGTGTTATGACCCAATTGGGTTTAACAGACATCTATAGAATATTCCATCCAAACACAAAAGAATATATCTTCTTCTCAGGGCCACATGGAACCTTCTCTAAAATCGACCACATACTTGGCAGTAAAGCAAACCTTAACAGATACAAAAAAATTGGAATAACACCCTGTATTCTGACGGACCACCACGGCTTAAAATTAGAATTCATCGTCAACACAAATTGCAGAAACCTCACAAACTCATGGAAATTGAATAATGCTCAATTGCATTACCCCTGGGTAAAGGAAGAAATCAAGAAAGAAATCAAAGACTTCCTAGAATTCAATGACAATGAAGGCACAACATATCTATGGGACACTATGAAAGCAGTGCTGAAAACAAACTTCATAGCACTAAGTGCCACATGAAGAAACTGGAGAATAGCCACACCAGAGAACTAACAGAACACCTGAAAGTTATAGAAAAAGAAGAAATAAACTTACTCAGCATGAGTAGACACCAGGAAATAATCAAATTGAGAGCTGAAATCAATAAAGTACAAACAAAGAAAACAATACAAAGAATTAATGAAACAAGGAGTGGGTTCTTTGAGAAAATCCACAAGATAGACAAAACTTTTATCCAACCTAACCAAAAGGCAGAGAAAGAACATGTTAATTAACAGTATAAGAAATTAAAAGGGGGACATAACAGCAGACACTGAGGAAATCTAGAGAATCATCAGGTCATACCTTGAAAACCTGTACTCCAAGTTGGAAAATTTAAAGGAAATGGACAATTTTCTGGATAGGTATCACTTACCAAAACTAAATCAAGAACAGATAAACAATTTTTTTATTTTATTATTTATTTTTAAGTTTAAATTTAGATTAGAAACAAGGCTGCTTCACAAGTCAGTTCCAGGTCCCTCTCCCTTTCCCTCCCCTCCTTCTGTGCTCCCCAACCCCCCATTATCCCCTCATTTCCCCAGGGAGGGTGAGGCCCTCCATGGGGGTGTCCATAGTCTGTCATTTCATCCAGAGCAGGGCCTAGACCCTCCCCCAAGAGTTCAGGGTGAGAGTGCATCTCACATTGTTGAATGGGAGTCCAAAGTCCATGTGTATACTTTGGATGAATACTGAACTACTGCCCAAGGCTCAATAGATTACCTAGGCTTCCTCACTGACACCCACATTCAGGGGATCTTGATCAGTCCCATGCTGGATTCCCAGGCTAATGCCTGGGATTCAAGAGCTAACCCTTGTCAGGTCAGCTGTTTCTGGGGGTTAAACCACCCCAGTCTTAATCCCTTTGGTCATCAGTCCTCCCTCTCTGTTACTGGCTTTCTTGAGTTCAGCTCAGTGCTTAGCTGTGGGAGTCTGCTTCTGCTTCAATCAGCCACTGAATGAAGTTTCTGTTTCCCAGACTCTCTGGCCATGGGATTGTAGGCTGGCACTCCCCAGATCTATGTCTAAAATCAATATATGAGAGAGTACATGCTATGTTTCTCTTTTTGTGACTGTGTTACCTCACTCAGGATGGTTTCTTCTAGTGTCATCCATTTGCCTGCAAATCTCAGGATTCCATTGTTTTTTTCTGCTGAATAGTACTCCACTGTGTAAATATACCACATTTTCTCTATCCACTCTTTGGTTGAGGGGCATCTAGGTTGCTTCCAAGTTCTGGCTATTACAAATAATGCTGCTATGAGCATAGTGGAACAGACATCCTTATTGTATGAATGGGCATATTTTGGATATATGCCTAAAAGTGGAGTTGCTGGGTCTTGTGGTAGGTTTATTCCCATTTTTCTGAGGAATCTCCATACTGATTTCCAAAGTGGCTGAACCAGTTGGTACTCCCACCAGCAATGGAGGAGTGTTCCCCTTTCACCACATCCTCTCCAGCATAAATTGTCATTGGTGTTTTTGATTTTAGCCATTCTGACAGGAATGAGATGGTATCTCAGAGTTGTTTTGATTTGCATTTCCCAGATGGCCAAGGATGTTGAGCACTTTCTCAAGTGCATCTCAGCCATTTTAGACTCCTCTATTGAAAACTCTCTATTTAGTTCTGCAGCCCACTTTTTAATTGGATCCTTTGGTGTTTTGGAGACTTGCTTCTTGAGTTCTTTGTAAATTTTGGAGATCAACCCTCTGTCAGATGTGTGATTAGTGAATATTTTTTCCCATTCTGTGGGCTGCCTTTGTGTCTTGCTGACTGTGTCCTTTGCCTTACAGAAGCTTCTCAGTTTCAGGAGGTCCCATTTATTAATTGTTGATCTCACTGTCTGTGCTAGTGGTGTTATGTTCAGGAAGCTGTCTCCTGTACCAATTTGTTCAAGGGTACCACCCACTTTCTCTTCTAAGAGGTTCAGTGTGGCTGGATTTATGTTGAGGTCTTTGATCCATTTGGACTTAAGTTTTGTGCATGGCAATAAACATGGATCGATCCACATTCTTCTACTTGCCAGCCTCCAGTTATGCCAGCACCATTTGTTGAAGATGCTTTCTTTATTCCATTGTATATTTTTAGCTTCTTTGTCAAAGATCAGATGTTCATACGTGTGTGGGTTAATATCCAGGTTTTCAAATTGATTCCATTGGTCTACCTGTCTATTTTTGTGCCAATACCAAGCTGTTTTCAGGACTATAGCTCTATAATAGAGCTTGAGGTCAGGGATGGTGATGCCTCCGGACATTGCCTTGTTGAACAGGGTTGTTTTGGCTATCCTGGGTCTTTTGTTTTTCCCCACAAAATTGATTATTGATCTTTCAAGGTCTGTGAAGAATTGTGCTGGGATTTTAATGGGGATTGCATTGAATCTGCAGATTGCTTTTGGCAGGATTGCCGTTTTTACTACATTGATCCTACCTATCCAAGAGCATGGGAGATCTTTCCATTTTCTGGTATCCTCTTTGATTTCTTTCTTTAGAGACTCAAAGTTCTTGATATACAGGTCTTTCACTTGTTTGGTTAACGTTATCCCCAGATATTTGCTGCTGTTTATGGCTATTGTAAAGGGTGATGTTTCTCTGATTTCTTTCTCAGCCACATTATCATCTGTATATAATAAGGCCACTGATTTTTTTGTTAACCTTGTATCCTGCCAGTTTGCTGAAGGTATTTATCAGCTCTAGGAGTTCCCTTGTGGAATTTTTCGGGTCACTTATGTAAACTATCATATCATCTGCAAATAGTGAAAGCTTGATTTCTTCCTTTCCTATTTGTATCCCCTTGATCTCCTTTTCTTGTCTTATTGATCTAGCAAGAACTTCAAGTACAATACTGAACAGATATGGAGAGAGTGGACAGCCTTGTCTTGTTCCTGATTTTAGAGGAATTGCGTTGAGTTTCTCTCCATTTAGTTTAATGTTAGCTGTTGGTTTACTGTATATTGCTTTTATTTTGTTCAGGTATGTTCCTGTTATCCCTGATCTCTCTAGGACCTTTATCATGAAAGGGTGATGGATTTTGTCAAAGGCTTTTTCAGCATATAGTGAGATGATCATGTGGGTTTCTTTTGCAGCTTTTTTATATGGTGGATTACATTGATAGATTTTCTAATGTTGAACCATCCCTGCATTCCTAGGATGAAGCTTACTTGATCATGGTGGATGATTTTTCTGATGTGTTCTTGAGTCCAATTTGCTAGTATTTTATTATTTTTGCATCGATATTCATGAGGGAAATTGGTCTATAGTTCTCTTAGTTGTGTCTTTGTGTGGCTTGGGTACCAAGGTAATTGTAGCCTAGTAAAAAGAGTTTGGCATTGAGCCTCCTGCTTTTATTGTGTGGAATACTTTGAGGAATATTGGAATTAGCTCTTCTTTGAATTTCTGGTAGAATTCTGCATTGAAGCCATCTGGGCCTGGGCTTGTTTTGGGTTGGGAGACTTTTGGTGACTGCTTCTACTTCATTAAGGGTTATAGGTCTTTTTAGATTGTTTATCTGTTCTTGATTTAGTTTTGGCAAGTGACATCTATTCAGGAAATTGTCCATTTCATTTAAATTTTCGAATTTTGTGGAGTACAGATTTTCAAAGTATGCCCTGATGATTCTCTGGATTTCCTCAGTGTCCATTGTTATCCCCCTTTTCATTTCTGATTTTGTTAATTAGCTTGCTCTCTCTCTGTCTTTTGGTTAGTTTGGACAAAGGTTTGTCTTTTGTTGACTTTCTCAAAGAACTAACTCTTTTTTTCATTGATTCTTTGCAATGTTGTCTTGGTTTCTACTTGATTGATTTCAGCCTTTAATTTGATTATTTCCTGGCATCTGCTCCTCCTGGGTGAGTTTGCTTCTTTTTGTTCTAGAGCATTCAGCTCTGCTATTAATTCTCTAGTGTGACTGTTCTCCAGTTTCTTCATGTGGGCACTTATTGCTATGAACTTTCCTCTCAGCACTGCTTTCAGAGTGTCCCATAAGTTTGGGTATATTGTGTCTTCATTCTCATTGAATTCCAGGAAGTCTTTAATTCTCAACTATATATGGAAAAACAAAATACTCAGGAAAGCCAAAATAACCCTGTACAATAAAGGAACTTCAGGAGACATCACCATCCCTGACTTCAAGCTCTATTGTAGAACTATAGTTCTGAAAACAGCTTTGTATTGTCAAAAAATAGACAGATAGGCGAATGGACTCAAATCGAAGATAATAACCCACACACCTTTGAATACCTGATCTTTGACAAAGAAGCTAAAACTATATAATGGAAAAAGAGAATCTTCAACAAATGGTGCTGGCATAACTGGATGCCTCCATGTAGAAGACTGCAGATAGAGCCATATCTTTCACCATGCACAAAACTTAAGTCTATATGAATCAACATAAATCCAGCCACACTGAACCTCTTAGAAGAGATAGTGGGAAATACTCTTGAACAAAAATGGTGCAGGACACCACTTCTTGAATGTAACACCAGAAACATAGACACTGAGATCAACAATTAATAAATGGGACCTCCTGAAACTGAGAAGCTTCTGTAAGTCAAGGGACACAGTCAACAAGACAAAAAGGCAGCCAATAGAATGGGAAAGGATATTCACCAACCCCACATCTGACAGAGGGCTGATCTCCAAAATTTACAAAGAAGTCAAGAAGTTACTCTCCAAAATACTAAAGGATCCAATTAAAAAGCGGGGTATAGAACTGCATAGAGAATTCTCAATAGAGGAGTCTAAGGTAGCTGAGAAACACAAAAAGTGCTCAACATCCTTAGCCATTAGGGAAATGCAAATCAATACAACTCTGATATACAATCTCACTCCTGTCATAATGGCTAAATCAAAAATACATTCTACATGGAGAGATGCTCTCTCAACTTTGATACATGCGGCAGGGCGTAGACCCTGCCTGAGATGATATGACAGACTTTGAAGATGCCCCATGGAAGGTCTCACCCTCCTTGGGGATTGGAGGGGGTGCTGGTGGGTGGTTGGGGGAGGAGGGGAGGGAGATTGAGCTGGGTTTGACATGTGAAGCAAGCTTGTGCACTCCTACAAGACCAGCACTATGAGATCCAGGACACAGGGCCAGTCTAGTTCTAGGTTCAGTGAGAGACTGTGTCTCAAAGAAATAGTGGAGAGTGATTGAGTAAAATATGAAGTCTTCTCTTTTGACCTCTGTGCACATGTATAAACATCTACTCATCTCTACAGTGCACACATGCACACACACACACACACACACACAGTTACATGTGCTTTGGAAAGTGGATGCTTGGGGGTCATTTGTCAGACACATTAGTTTAATCACCTAGTTCCAAGTTACATGAGAGACTCTCTCAAAAAATAAGGTAGACAGATCCTAATAGACAACTCTCAAGGTTGACCTTTGGTTTTCACATGCTTGTGTCACACATGTAAAAGTGCACACACTCAAACACATGTACACACACAAAGAAGTCTATTACTATGTATGATGAATAAACCATAATAAAATACATAAAAACAAAAATTAATTAATGTAAAACATCAACATATATGTATATTTCCAAAATATATAAATAAAATATTATATACTGAACAGCCAAGTAATTCAAGCAATAAACAAACAAATTAACTGAACATATATTTCTCAAAAGAAGTATAAATGGCTAATAAGTACACAGAAAAGAATTTCAATGTCCCAGCCATCAGGGAAATGAACATCAAATCTATACTAAGATTACAGGCCCCAGTAAGCATACTTATCATCAAGAAAATTAAAAAGTTAAAACAACAAATTCTTGCCTGGACATGGGTGGGAAAGGTAATTGTTATTCATTATTGATATTAATGCACCCAGACCACCCAAGTAACTGTTGCTTATGTTCCCTATAGAACTAAATGATGCATCCCTGTATAGGGACCAGAAAGACTCTTCACCAGCATGTAAAAGCTTTACCCACATAACCAATATATATTTATTCCTGTGCTGCTCACACTAGACAAGTTAGAGAATCAGTCTAGGTGCCCATTTAATAGATGAATACATTAAGAAAACATATATCCAACAGTGTATTTAACCATTAAGGAGAATGAGATCAGATTATTTAGGAAAATTGATGAAACTGTAGAAGTTTCAAAGACAGATTCAGAAAAACAAATCTTGTCTCCTTTCTCTCACATACAGAATCCTGATAGAAAGAAGACATCAAAGCAGAAGGCACCTCCCAGGGAAGGGAAGGCATTAGAGGGTCCAGAAAGTAGAATCAAAAAATGTGTTGACAGTGACTGTGAGGCGAGGATACAATGTGGCTCTACTGCACTGCTGTGAGGAAGCACAGTTTTGAACAGTTAATAAATGCTAGAAAGGAAATCACCATCCCCCAAATCAGCTGGGACCCTGTGGTCTCTATCTGCCACCAGATTCTCCAAGTGTTTGTGGACGAGAAATTTACCTTTTAGACACTCTTTCAGGTTTTTTTCATAAATAATGATGTAAACAAACCTCCCAGTAACAACAGTATTTTAGCAATTTGCATATTTTAGAGCTAGTTGGGTTGAATTGAATATTAAAATTGAAAACAAGAGGAATATCACATTCTCCTACTTAATCTCCCATCCATTTTAATAAGGTGGCATATGAATAAAGAAACATTAAAATGCCATGGATCTGCCACAATTCTAAGAAAAATAATGAGTCAAAACTCAAGAAAAATTGGAGAACAATGTGCATGGTTAACAAGATGTCAATAAATCAGCATTAGAATGAGGACTTTAGAGTGACAGTGGCATTGGTAAGCTTGGGGGCAACTTCCTTAAATAAGGGATGAAGAGACTGTGACTCCAAGTTAAATGAAGGCCGAAAAGCAAGACAGTACTGTCTGTGCCCTCTCCCTGGCTGCTTCATTGTTACATCATAATGACCTAGCAACATCTTCAGAGGCTTATCTGATTTCTAATGTCCCTCAGAATTTGGTGGTGATCATATTTTGGAAAATGTTTTTATTTTTTACAACATGCAAATAACAAGGGTCCTTCTAAAAATTTTGACCTTAACCCAATGTAATTAGTGGTACATTTCTTGGAAGAGCATGTCAATTGCTTATTCAGTAC
This sequence comes from Mesocricetus auratus, assembly GCF_017639785.1. NCBI lineage: Eukaryota > Metazoa > Chordata > Mammalia > Rodentia > Cricetidae > Mesocricetus > Mesocricetus auratus. The sequence continues at coordinate 35,033,997 of NW_024429184.1, forward strand.
CAAATGGTCAACCCTAAAAACATGCAGACAAGTAACATTATACAGACTGATCAGGTTGTAGTTACATGTTCGGGAACACACACACACACATACTCACACACACTATGACAACAACTAATGAAAACAGAGGTCATGAATTTGAGTATGAGCAAAGAAAAGATGAGTATATGGGGGAGGGGAGTTGAAGAGATGAAAATAAAGGGGGAAATTATGTAATTTTAGTATAATCTCAGACAATTAAGGAAATTTTATTTATTTTCTTTCCTGCTAACATATTTTGAGTACTTGGAGTGAGATGCTGTATTCACAGTATACTGTGCTGTCTACTAGTTCTTGTTCAGAAGTACAGGTTCCCAAAACCTTTGTATGTCATTTATACTGATTCCCTACAAGAACAGGAGCTTATTAAGTAATGATAGGTTTGACCACATAATTTTGGGCCAATAGAATGTAAACAGACTTGATAACCACTGATGGGGGATGTCCTTCTGTATGCTGTGAATATATGTTTCTCTTATTAGTTGTTGAATAAAGCTGTTTTAGTCAATAGACAGGCAGAATGTAGCCAGGCAGGAAGTATAGGCGGGGCTACCAGTCTAGGAGAATTCTGGAAAGAGAAATGTGGACAATGAGTCTCTAGAGAGACTCCATGTAACTACGAGGCAGTTAGTTGCCCAGGCGTTCTCTGGAAGCCAACACCATGTAGAGATACACAGATAAATAGAAATGGGTTAACAATTAACAGAGAGCTAACCAAACAGAAACCTGAGCCATCAACCAAACAGTTAACAATTAATACAAGCCTCTGTGTGTTTATTTGTGACTAACCAGCTGGGGGACAGGATGGGACAGAAACGTCCATCAACAAACCACTGTATCCATTTAGAGGCTTTCCTGATTCATTCCCATTGTTCCCAGTTATCTGTCACCCACACAGCCAAATTTTGATAGAACCTTTGACTCAGACTAGGCCCCAGATGACACAAACATGAACTTGGACTGCTGTCTGCACAGTAGCTACTGCAACACAGGACAGGTATATAACACCTATGAAAAAGGCATTCTATTTAATATCACTGGAATTTGAGGTTTGCTACTCAGTGTGCTTAATAAAACCCATGTGTAAACGGGCATAAGTCTAACTCTGAACCAAAGACCTGGTGTTATTGTGGAAATCTATCAAAAGTAAAAATGATGAAATCCAAGACCAGGAATCTTTCCTATGAAAATGTATACATATCAACGTGCCTACAAATTCATTAGTGATAGAATGTTTTTATGTAGCTTAGAGCTTGGTACATGATACATATTTGAATTACAGCAATTTGTGCTTAGAAATAACAGTAATGAATCTATATGACAATTTCATAATGTAAAATCATACCAAGATATAGAAAGGAAATGTCACAAAAAATCTAGGGATACAATTTTCAAAGTCAATGATTATTTTCAAACACTGAAAATATAGGGGCTTTTACAAAAAGTTACAAGCCCACAAACATGCAATGTTCTGTCAATTTACATGATTTATGATAAATTACATCAGCAAAAATAATTTGCTTCTCCTTACAGTTTTCAAAGCATTTCTTCAAGAGTCTGCATTTGCTTCAGATAATTACTGAACATGTTTGAGAAAATTTTGTTTCTTTTTTTTCCAAATACATCGAATGGCAAAAAGATTCCATAGATTTTTGAAGGCCTGCTTGACTACCAATAATGTGACCACTTGAGCAAAGCTGCCTATCTTAAGATCTTTCCCAGAAATGATGGGATGAATGTTTAAGAACTTTGTTAGCAGTGGTGACTTGGAGCCAGTTGAAACCAACTCCAGGAGAGCAAAGACTGTGATGTCAGCGTGCCTCAGCATTAAATGACTTCATCAAAGACAACTTCCAATCAGCACTGAGAACATTTGCATAACAAAACTCAGCACACCTGCACCCCAGGGCTTCTTTTCCACTATAAAGTATTGGTTAGCATTTATAGGCGAGCATCTTGGCTTAAGAAATTCACTGTCTATGTTAGATACTTTTTCTGTTACTGTGATAAGATATACTGACAAAAGCAATTAAAGAATGGAAGAGTTTATTTTGCCTCATACTTTGAAGGTACAGTTAGTTCATCACGGAGGGAATGTCATAGTGATAAAAATGTAAGGACAATGGTCACAATACTTCTAGTCAGGAAGCAGAGAGTGATAGATGTTTGTAATAGGTCCACTTTAACTTTTTCCTTCTTTCTTCTTTTTATTTTTGTTTGTTTAAGATATTATCATGCAACGTAGCCAGGCTTGCCTCTAACTAAAGAACCCCATGGATTTATCAAGACCCCCTGAATGTGAGTGTCAGTGAGGAGGCCTAGGTAATCTATTGATCCTTGGGCAGCAGATTAGTACCCATCCCGAGTATACACACAGACTTTGGACTCCCATCCAACAATGTGAGGTGCACTCTCACCCTGAACTCTTGGGGAAGGGTCTAGGCCCTGCCCTATATGAAATGACAGACTATGGACACCCCCATGGAGGGCCTCACCCTCCCTGGGGAAATGAAGGGATAATGGGGTGGATTGAGGGGAGGGCATGGGAAGAGGGGAGGGAAAGGGAGAGGGACCTGGAACTGACTTGTGAAGCAACCTTGTTTCTTATCTAAATTTAAACTGAAAAATAAATTTAAAAAAAAAGAAAGAAAAAAAAAGCACCCCATGTGCCTCTGCTTTCCAGATGCTAGGATTAAAGAACTGCACCACCATAACCACTTGGCTTTCCCCTTTTTATGGAGTCTAGGTCTCCTGGATGTAGCACTTCTCACATTCAGGATGATTTTCCCACTTCAATTAGCCTTGCAACAGGCATGTCCAGAAGTATCCTAGGTGAGTTTAGAGTCCACCAAGCTAATAATGTTAACCATCACAACCTAGTCTAGTTCTTCAATGAACTCAGTTCACTGCTGAAACCTCATGAGCTGAGCCTCCATGGTCCATCTTCTTTCAGTGTTCTTACTTCCAGGTTCCTACCAGGATGATCCATTAAGCTCTGCTTGCATGTCTCTGGTGCCTTTGTATCTCACAGCTACACTGTTCAACAAGCCAAAGGCCTAAAAGCTACACAGTGAGACTTATCACAGTATTGGCCACATGTCCAGCACCACAACCTTTGTTAGCCATGGTTCCCTAGAAAAGCAAAAAGAATAGAATGGTTGCAAAGGGAGTATTACAGAGAGAGTTTGTTAGGTTACATGATGCAACCTGCGTAGTCCAGTAGCAGCCACCTACATGCTGGAGAGATGGAGAACCTGGTATCTGCTCAGCTCATGAGGCAAGATGCCTCAGCAATTCCAAGATGGTGATGAAGGTGGTTCCTAAGAGCATCGACTTACAGAAAAAAAATCAGTGTAGAAGCAAGAAGGAAAACTTGGTTTAGTCCTGCTTAGTCAGCCAGGTTGAATCAAACTTCTGGAGTCTGATGCCAGGAGGTTTACTGTAAGCATAAGCACAGTACAATTTGGGAAAAAAACCTCCTGGATAATGCAATACTCTGTATACAAGGAGGCATAATTATATTGAAATTCAACTCAAAGTGTATGTCATTTCTTCTGGAAAGATGGATTTTAGAGACAGACTACATGTATTAGGTTAAACGCTTAGGGAAGGATCTGGCATGGTCTTGGTCATACAGATAGCATAGAGGTCATTTGGGCTATTAGCCACCTCCAGTCCTGGCTGTGGGAGCTTGGGCCAGTCCGTGACTATACAAATAATGTAAGGGTCATTTAGACAATCAAGTGACTCTGGTTGTGGTTGTTGGGGCCCTTTAGTTAATGCTTGTGCCCAGGCTATGAATTAGCTCCCATTCCTAGATTTCTGGATGAAAACCAGGTTATACATCTTTTCTATTAAAAGACAACCCCACAGGTGCTGAACATTCTAGTTTCCACTGTGATCTGTGGGATCAAGGACATTTGTGCTCCCAGTGGAAGGCCTAGAGGATTCCTGGGAGCTGCTGGACACTGGCTCTGATTCAGTGACTCTGCAGCAGCAGCACTGTTTTCTGACCCTTTGTATCTGGGGCTAGCAGGAAGGTACTGCCTGTGTTGGGTCAGGGTCTTCTCCTTCACAGAAAATAACCTCAGAGACCTCAGAGACTCAGTCAGAGAGGTGTCTCTCAGTTGATGCTAGGTCCAAGACTAGCCATCACAGCTTCTTTAACATTTGCTATTTAAAATGGTTATGAAAGCAGCTGGATTTGGCTTATGAATTGGGTCTCAGGCACTAGCAGCTGGCAAAAATACAGAACTCAAGATACCAAGTAATGTGGTGTGATGAAGTCCTGGAAGCCCCTTCCCACAGCCTGGGTCCTGGGAAAACTGAGGCACCCAGAAGAGGGAATGATGCCCCTGACACTGGCAAACCCAGGTACCCACAGCCTGGAGATAAATTATAAGAATAATACTAAAGTTTTAATCTACTTTTAGGTCTTAAGTGATATGTAAAATATTTTTATTAGGAATAACAAAGCATAGTCTTTGGCAGATTTGTTTAAAAGTTACTGTGGTGAATACCCATTACTAATTAGCACTACTCAGTGACACCTTCCAGACTTCATTCTGAAACACTAAAGTCTCCAGATATTGAAACATAGTTTATGGAATCCTGGGAAACATTAGGAACTCTACAACACCTCACCAGCAGAGTGTCCACTGGATTCTCAAGGCCCTGAAGCTCAGCTACCAAGCAAGACACCAACTTAGCTTCAACCAATACTTACTTCACTAGAGTTTTTCCTTGTCATATACTAATTCCGAAAAATTCTCAGTGGACAGTTATCAATACCAAGTTTTGCTACCCAACCCATGCCTGGCACAAAACTATTAAGATACAGACTAGATAGATGTATAACTGCTTAACTTCATGACATTCAATTCATTCCAGCTCACCAGCTGTTTGCACATGAGGAATTTTGAATTAGCAACAGAACTAGTAAGATTTGTTTCTGCAAAAGAAGCAACTAGATGATACTTTAATGTAGTATGTGTCTTCTGCTCAGTGTTGCTCCTGCTGGTTGTAGGTTTTAATTTGTGTATGTTTACCTTTTCTTTTCCTGGAATATACTTGACATTCTTATCATTGTATTTAGTTTTTGCATCAGGCTTAAAACTTTCTTCTTTATACTAAAAGGGGAACTGTAGCAGCATTTTCCTGTGAACCTGTAACAGTGGCCACACCCCTTTGGGCACAGCACTCTCTCTCTCTCTCTCTCCCTCCTTTCCTCCCTCCCCCATCCTCAGATTAGATATGTGCAAGTTGTTCCCCAATAAAACACCATGTATCATTTATCTTGGGTCTAGTGAAATCATTACATCCACAACTTCACTTTAAAATATTAATTTTCATTTTTTGTGCATAAGTGTTCACCTACAGGTATGTATGTTTTCCCCTGCCTAGTGCCCATGGAAATCAAAGGAAGGCATCACATTCTCTGGAACTGTAGTTGCAGGTGTTTTTGAGCTGCTAGGTGGTTGCTGAGAACTGAACTAAAGCTCTCTGCAGAAGCAGCAAGTAGTCTTGATAGCCAGCCATCTCTCCAAGCTCCAACATGATACTTTGTTTAAGTAAAAAGAGGACAATATTGTATCAAACTTTAGTTAAGGTTACAAACTACACAAGGTTTTATCACTAAGAAGGTCCAAAGAAGTATCCATGAACACCAGTTTAAAGTTTACTTAATGGCAAACACAGACAATGAGAGTTTAAAATGCATGCATGCAAACAATGCCATTCAATAGTGGAAGGTTATCCTCTTCTAGATCTGAGTTTCTTTTTTTAAAAAGTGCACAACCGACTCCTTTGCACATCAGAAATATCTACATCAGCAGTTCTCAAACTGTGGGCCACAACCACTGTGCCAAACATTTATCTCCAAAAATGTTTACAATTAATGACAGTAGCAAAATTACAGTTATGAAGTACCAGAAATAATTTTATGGTGGGGAATCACCTCAACATGCCATGCGGAATTGTATTAAAGGATGGCAGCTTTAGGAAGGTTAAGAACCGCTGTTCTACATGAATCCAAGTATGTACTAGTATATAAAGTAGGCATACAAGTCAAATACTTACTGATAATAGATAATAAATAAATTTATTTCAAAATTATTCTGTAAAAAACAATTGTATTATTAACTAAGATTAAAGCAAGTGTTGTACACTTTTAAGATGTGACTTATTTATACATGAAGAATTAAAACTTAGTTGAATATTTCAGCATCTTCCATATTTCTAAGATGATCAATATTTTATTTTATGATTGTCAATACTGAGAACACAAAATAGCAGTGGTATGTTTCAGACATAGTTGGAAATTCTTTTCTAAACCTAAGCTAAAATTTGTTTAACGATTTTGTATGAAATTGGTCAGTAACTCAAACAACAATTGTTAAAAATCAAACATTTTAACATAATACAATTCAAAGATGATTACTTTGATACTTACATATGAAGGAATGACAGGACAATATTAAAAATCCTAATTCTCCATAATTAAATCATAGCAGAAAATACCTATGCACAGTAAAAATCACTGTAATTCACAATATACAAAAGGGTGGAGTCTTCACCAAGGTGTTCCAAGCAAGTCTTGTTTATTTCAGTTAGTCTGAGGGCAACCACAATGCACAGTGTACAGGTGGTTTCAGAACTAAGTCTGCAAGAACCGCACAATGCAGCATGGTTAACTTTGCTAGAAACACTGAAGATTCAAAGTACATTTGATTTGGAATTAATATTTGTTGTTTGTACATTTGGAAGATTTTCATAGTAGCCAAATTGTCCTGACCCCCCCCCAATTCAGTTATATATCGTGACCCATGACTTAAGAAGCTGAGGTCTTGACCCTAAGGGCTGTGATTCAAATCTCTTAGCCCAACCTTTCCATTATATTCTCCAGTGTCTTAAATTGATCATTTTCAAAAATGAGGCAGGAAGACACTGATAATATTATCCTAAATACACATCAAAGTGGGAACCATTAGACATGGACATTTTTATGTAAACAAAATGCAGAATGTCTTTTAGTTATCTGCAGAGCCTTCCTTGCACCAGAAGAAAAGGGTTTTTGTATATTCTACAGTCTATCACATCATAAGATGATAATGCTGTAACAATTCTCATTGTTTTCACAGTGACGTCGCCACTCTTTATATCACTTTACAAAACACATTGAAAAGCTCCGCATGAAAGTGTCACTTCTGACAGAAACACCCTTTTCATTTCAAAAACTGTCAAGTACAAAAACCTTACATCCAAAATTCACATTTATAAGCAAGTATCTTGGATGTACTCTCTTCTGTGCCAAGAAAAAACACCTGGACCCTATCAATGCTTATATAAAATATATAACTAGTATGATATGTGATTAAAATAATGACCTTTGACATAAGGCAGCTCTCCCAACAATGTCATAGTTGAAGCCCAGGAATATAGCAATACATAGTCAGCATGCAAATTAGTCAGTGATTGGCATTTAAGGATCACTGACAAGATTTTCAGAGCAGTTACCAAGTTATGACATACCACATCAAATGTGCCAAAAGAAAAGAAACTAAATATGATGCTGATAAATGGCTTAACAATTTTTTTAAAAGTCTGCTAGCAGTAACAGTCTCTACAGCTTCAAGCAAACTAAAAGGCAAACATTCATTACTAATACAAACAGCAGCCATGTGTAATTTTACTGACTTTCCTTACTTTGTTTCATTTACTGGGAAAAAAGACTTTTAAAACATTGTTTTCAATACATTGCAATCTCTCTCCCATCCCACCTTCCTTCTCCCCCAGATCCATTTCTTCTCCATTTCCCTTCAGAAAAGAGCAGGCCTCCAAGGAATAGCTGCCCAATACATGTAACAAGTTACAGGACTAGCCACAAACTAAATCAAAGCTGGGCCAAGGTAACCCAGTAGGAAGAGTCCCAAGAGCAGGCAAAAGAGATACTCCCACTTCCACTGTTAGGGTTCCCACAAGAACACCAAGCTAACAACCATAACAAATCCAGAGGACCTAGCACAGACCCATGCATGTTCAGGGATTGCTGCTTCAGTCTCTGTGAGCCTCCATGAGCCATGCTTTTTTGAAATCCGTGGGCTTTGTTCTCTTGGTATTTCTCTACCACTCTGGCTCCTACATTTCTTCATCCTCTCTTCAATGGGGTTACCTGATCTCCAAGGAGAGGAACCAAATAGAGAGTTCCAAGTTGGGCTCTCTCTTTGCCTAATGTTTGGCTGTTGGTCTCTGCATCTCTGGGTATCTGTAGTCTCTTTGATGACACTGATCTCTGAGTATATAAGGGAATCATTAGGAATCACTTTGTTGATTTTTATTTTATTTTTTTAAATAACATTTTTTCATTTATTTTACATACCTACCAGGTTTCCCTCCCTCCTCTCCTCCTATCCCCTTCCCTTTCCCATCTTCCTCCCTCTCCTTTTACTCTTTCTCCATCTTCATTTAGAAAGAGGCAGGCTTCCCATGGGCTTGCACAAAGCCTGGCACATCTAAGTTGCAGCAGGACCAAGCTCCTCCCATCACATGGGGGTGGGGGAGGGGAGGCAGGTAATCCAGCATGGGGAACAGGTTACCAACAGTCAGCTAAGTGCCAGAAAGAGGCCCTTCTCTCATCATTAGAAGCCTTACTAGGAGACCAAGTTACACACACGCAGAGAGCCTAGGGTGGTTTCATGCAAGCTCCTTGACTGTTGGTCCAGTGTCCATGAGCTCCCCCAAGCTCAGGTCAGCTGTCTCTGTGGGTTCCCCCATCAAGACCACCATGATTGGCACAGTGCTAAAGACATCACCATTGCCGACATCAAGACTTTTGTTTTCTATCATAGATCTCTGAGCTGTCAGCCTCCAATTCCTGGTTATCTAAACAGTGTATGGCATGGGCTCCCTCTCTTGGTATGGGCCTCAAATTATACATAGGTTGAAGTTTTTGTGGCTAGGTTCGTGTTCCAGTCCCACCCCTGGAAGTCTTGCCTGGTTACAGAGAATGGTTGGTTCTCCATTACCAGGAGTCATTGTTACAGTCGTCTTCTGAGAATTTTGAGAACCAGGTTTCCACATCATCACCCCCCTAATCTAAATGTCTTTCAATCCCAGGCCTCTCTCCTAGCACTCTCTCCTTCCATCCCCCTCCACCCACATGCTCCCATTCCCATCTACCCCAAATCCACTCAAAAAGTCTATTTCCCCCTCCCAAAAAGATCCATGTGTTCCCTCACCTCCATCCCTCATTGTTACTTAGCCTTTCTGGGTCTGTGGATAATAGCACGATTATTGACTTAACACCTAATATCCACTTATTAATGAGTACATACCATGTTTGTCTTTCTGGGTCTGGATTACCTCACTCAGGAAGATTTTCTTTTCTAGTTTCATCCATTTGTCTACAAGTTTCATGATGTCATCTTTTAAACAGCTGAGTAATATTCCATTGTGTATATATACTATATCCTCTTTGTTCGTTCTTTAGTTGAGGGACATCTAGTCAACTATGAATAAAGCTGTGATGAACATAGTTGAGCAAGTTTCTCAGATGAAGTGCCCTCTGAGTTCCCAGTTATTTGAGGAACCACAATACTGATTTCCATAGTAGTTGTACCAGTTTTCACTCCCATTAGAAATTGATGGGAGATGCCATTCTGTAAATCTGTCTCTTATTGGTTGTTGAATAAAGCACTTTTGGCCAATAGGGAAGTAAGATAGGTGGGACTAGTTGTCGAGCAGGATTCTGGGAGAGAGAAACACGGGGAGTCATCATGTAGCTGCCATAGGGGTAAGAAGTCCGGACCCTTTTCTCCGGTAAGAAAAATACTTAGATTAACAATTATGGAGTAAATACTTAAGTCAGAGCTAGCCAGTAAAAAACAAGCAAGGCCAACAGCTTCATATTTAATACAGCATCTTGTGTGTTATTTGGAGACTATAACACAGCAGAGTCCAGGCGACTGGTGGGGAAAAACCAAAGTGGCTGGCAAGGAAAAGGCTTCACTCAACAAGAAATGGAGGAGTGTTCCCCCTACTCTACATCCTTGTAAGCATGAGTCACTTATGCTATTGATCTTAGCCCTTCTGACAGGTGTAAGATGAGCATCTCAAAAAGTTTTGATTTGCATTTTCTTGATAGCTAAGATTGTTACCCATGTAAGATTTCTTTTTTGATCTGCATCCCCTTTCAAAAATTGGATTATTTGTTTTCTTAGTATTTAGTTTCTTGAACTCTTTATATATTTTGGATATTAGGCCTCTAATATATTAATCTTTTTAGATATTAGAAATGGGAAAAATCTTTTCCCAATCTGTAGGCTGTTCCTTTGTCCTATTGATGGTGTTCTTTGTCTTACATAACATTTCAGTTTCATGAAGTCCCATTTGTTAATTGTTGATCTTAGCCCCTATACTGTTGGTGTTCTGTTCAGGAATGTGTCTTCTGTGCCAATGTGTTCAGAACTATCCCCCACTTTCTCTTCTATCAGGTTCAGTATGTATGGCTTTATGTTGAGGTCTTTGATCCACTTGGACTTGAGTGTTGTGCAGGGCGATAGACATGGATCTATCTGCACCCTTCTACACGAGTCTATCCAGTTTGATGAGCACCATTTTTTTGAAGGTGCTTCCTTTCTCACTCTGTATTTCTGGCTCCTTTATCAAAAACAAGGTGTCCATAGATGTGTGGATTCATGCTTGAGTCTTCAATTTAATTCCAGTGATTAACATGTCTGTTTTTTATGCCAATGCCATCCATTTTTTATTACTGTATCTCTGTAGTTCAGCTTGAAACCAATGATGGTGGTATCACTGGAAGTTCTTTTATTGTTTTAACTCTCCTGGGTTTTTGTTTTGTTTTGCTTTGCTTTGTTTGTTGTTGTTCTATATGAAGTTGAATGCTGTCTTTTCAAGGTCTGTAAAGTATTGTGTTGAAATTTTTATGTGGATTGCACTGAGATTTTGGTAGAGTGGTCATTTTTACTATATTAATCCTACCAATCCATGAGCGTGGAGATCTTCCCATTCTCTGATATCTTCTTCAGCTTCTTTATTCAAAGAACTTGATGTTTTTATCATACAAGTCTTTCACTTGCTTGGTAAGAACTACCCCGAGACATTTTATATTATTTGTGGATATTGTGAAGGGTGTTGTTTCCCTGATTTCTTTCTGTTTGTCTGTTATTTGTATATAGGCAGGGAACTGATTTTTATTTTTAGTTAATCTTGTATCCAGCCACTTCACTGGTGTGTATCAGCTGTAAGAACTCCCTATTAGTTTTTGAGGGTCACTATCATATCATCTGAAAGAGCAATACTTTGACATTCTTTTTTTAATTTGTATGTATCTCCTTGATCTTCAGTTGTCTTATTGCTCTAGCTAGAACTTCAAGTGCTTTATTGAATAGACATGGAAAGAGTGGACAGTCTTGTCTTACACCTGATTTTAGTGGAATTACTTGAGTTTCTCTCCATTTAATTTGATGCTGTCTTTAGGCTTGATTTAATTTGCCTTTGTCATGTTTAGGTATGCCCCCTGTGTCCCTGATCTCCCCAAGACTTTGTCTTTCACATCATACATCTCAATCTCATTCACCTCCCCGTCCCTTCATATCTATCTTCTGCCTTTGTACCCCCCCCTAACAAAATACAAAATAAAATTTAAGAGCAGAATAAAGAGGGGAATAAAGAAAGATCTCATCATGGAAGCCGTAGAGTGACACAGTGAGTCCACATATCTTTACTTGCAAGGAGACATTGGCCTGGTTCGAGGCCTCTGGTTTATGCTGCATAACTGATACTGGGCCCTCACTGCAACTCCTCTTGGACAGTCTGTTGTTGCCCTGTGTCATGGAGATCCTGTAGTTTTGGATCTTATAAACCTGGTTCTGAGCCTGGGTAGTTGCAGGATTGGTCAGCAGCCCACTGGTTCTCCCCTGTACTCCCCACCAGGTTGACCTCTCTGGCATTGCCTGGCTTGTTCACCTCTTGCATTGAAAGCAGGAGAACCTGCTTTCATGTCCTGAGGGTTAGAGGGGCAGGGACAGCCCCGCCCATGACTTCAGGGCCAGCTCTCCCAACTGGCACAGGTGGTGTCTCTTCCTCACCAACACCACCATATGGCAGATGATAGGTTGGGCCAGATCTTCAAAGCTTTCAGTGCCAGTTCACCTACACCCCAGTCAACAGCATCAGCAATTCTAAGCTGCTAGGGTGAGGTGCTGGCCCTGCTTTCCCAAGTGCTGCAGTTGGAAATGGGGAGCATCAGCTCCCACCTGCAACAGGCAGCAGGGGGTGAGGGGGAAGAAAGCATCCACCTTATGGTGGAAAAGGGGGGCAGGGCCTGCTGTATTCTCATGCCCTCAGGGCCAGCTCACCCATGACTCCCCAGACAGGCTCAGCTCTATTGTGATGCCCAGGTGAGGTATAGTACCCACTTTCCTGAGTGCTGCATTAGGCGAGCAGCAGGACCAGTTCTCCCTAGTGTAGCAGCCAGGGAGGGGTAGGGCCAACTGTATACAGCACTTCCCTCTCTGCCTTCGGTGATACCAGGAGCCATGGATATGAATGTAGACATGTACCCTGGTAGCAGCCCAGGCCCAGACATCACTATGGCCCTAGGTAACAGTCAGACCACCCACATCAGTTTGCTCCTCACTGCTTCCACCTTTTCAGATAAGTCTCTGTCTACTGGACATGAGCCATTCTGTTTGTCTGTCTCCCATACCACATTTTACATTTGCTCATTGTAATAGTATCTGACTGCCCAGCATTGCAAGGCACCAGCCTAGCCCATTTTTCCTCCTTGGCACCTGGGTCAGAGTGACATGTGCCTGCATGTGGGTCTCCTTGCCTCACTCAGTCCATAATGGCTCTGAGCAATGCCATGACTCCTTCCTCTCAGGCACCCAGAGTGGACTTCTGGAAGCCTGGGCCTCCTTGGCTTAGTCCTTAATATGCAAAACTTTCATAATGAAGGGGTGTGTTGGATTTTTATCAAAGACTTTTCCAGCATCTAATGAGATGATCATTGGGTTTTTTTTCCTTTCAGTTTATTTATATGATGGATTACTTTGATTGCTTTTCTATGTCGAACCATCCTGTTGGGTCTCAGCCCCCATGGGGGTCTCTGTGAGTTCCTGGTCAGCCAACAAGTACATCCTGTTTTCTAGTCCTGGCTTACTGCCCCAGCCTTGCCCTACTGACATCAACATCTAGCACGATGAAAACATGATCTCTTCCACCTGGGGTTTTTCCACTGTGCTGTAAGTTTGTATATAAGGCTGCTCCCTCTCTACTATAGAGAGAGACATCTTAGCATTTGCAATAAAGACACACACACACACATTCTCTTGCAATAAAGGCATGCACACACATTCTCTTAGCACAAACAGCTGGATGTTTTGTCTTTCATTGATACCTCAGACTTGCTCGTGGCTCAGGCACCACACCATCCCTGCATCTCTGGCATGAAACCTACTTGGTCATGGTGCCTGATCTTTTTGATGTATTCTTGCAATTATTTTACTGAGTATTTTTAAGTCTCTGTTCATAAAGGAAATTGCTCTGTAATTCTCTTTCTTTACCAAATCTTTGTGTGGTTTGGATATCAGGGTGACTGTGGCCTCATAAAATGAATTTGGTAATATTCCTTGTGTTTCTATTTTGTGGAATAACTTGAGAAGTATTGGAGTTAGGTCTTCTTTGGAGGTCTGGTAGAATTCTGCATTAAAACCATCTGGCCCTTGGCTTTTGTTAGTTAGGAGACTCTTATTTACTTTTCTTTGTAAGCATGCATTTTATACTAACAAAGGTAAGCTATATTACAAAGCAAATGTCTGCATAATGCTTATTTTTCACATTATACAAACATTTTGAAGTAGTATTTTGAAAGAATTATTGTTTATATTTTGTTATAAACTTAAGAAACTTCTTATTATTTGTGGATTTTACATTATGTAACCTGATCCCATTCATCTCCCATCCCCTGCCCTTGCAACCTCTCCCCAAAACAAAATAATATTTGAAAGAACAACCAAACAGACACAAATGCACAAGAAAATTTCTTGAATTGGAAGTTGTAGTGTGACCCAGTGAGTCACACAGAGTATCCTTTAGTCCATACATCTTTACTTGTAAGTGATCATTGTTATGAGTCATTGGTCTGGTTTGAGGCATCTGGCTTATGCTGCACTATTGATACTGAGCCCTCACTGGAACTCCTCTTGGATATCCTGTGTCATGGAGATCCTGTAGCTTTGAATCTGCAGGTCTGGCCTCTTCACATGCTCCTGCAGTTCATAGATGAGGTGGATGTTGGGAGGGCCAATTCGAAGCCCTGGTTCTGGTCCTGGGTGGTAGCTGGGTTGGTCAGCTTTCCCTCATTTTCACCACTCAGGCGAGCTCTCCAGTGCTGCCCAAGCTAGCTCACACAAGGCAGCAAGCAGCAAGGAGTAGGCCAGTTTTCCTGCTCTTGGGCCCTTAGGTCTGGCTCACCAACATTCACACCACTAGGGCCAGTTCTACTGTTTTGCTCAGGCAAGGTGCAAGGCCATCTCTCCCAATTGCTGCAGGGGGAAGGAAAGGAGGGGCAGGAGAGGGAGCAGGATCAGCCCTCCTATTCTCATGCACTCTAAGCCAGCTCATTTGCACTCCTGCCAACAAGGTCAGCTCTATTGTGCTGCCCAGGTGAGGTCCAGGGCCACTGTCCCATGTGCTGCAGCTGATGAAGTACTGTGCCAGCCAGCTCTCCCACCTGCCAGAGTTCCAACCCAGATTCACAAGGCCAGATCACCTGCCCACCGCACCCCACTACACACATCAACAGAGTCAGTTCTAATTGTGCTGTCCTGACCAGGTGCATAGCCTGCTCTGGTCGGGAGATTTTTATTCAGTGCTTCTGTTCCCCTTAGGATTATAGATCTCTTTTAAATTGTTTACCTGATTTTGGCTTAACTTTGGTAAGTTGTATCTATTGAGAGAATTATCTATTTCTTTTAGATTTTTCCAATTTTATGGATTACAGCTTTTTCAAGTGTGGCCTAATGATTCTTTGAATTTCCTTAATGTCTGTTGGTTTGTCCCCTTTTTCATTTCTGATTTTGTTTAATTTGTATATTCTGTCTCTGCTTACTAGTTGGTTTGGATAAGGGTTTGTCTATCTTGTTGATGGTCTCAAAGGGCCAACTCTTTGTTCTGTTGATTCTTCATATTCCTCTCTTTGTTTCTATTTTGTTGATTTCCGCCTCAGTTTTATTGTTTCCTGCTATCCAGTCTTCTTGGGTGTGTTTGCTTCCTTTTGTTCTAGAGCTTTCAGATGTACTAAGTTGCCAGTATGGGATCTCTCCATTTTCTTTATGTAGGCACTTAGTGATATGAACTTTCCTCTTGGCACTGCTTCCATTGTGTCCCATAAGTTTGGGCATGTTGTGCATTCACTTTCATTAAATTACAAAATGTTTTAAATTTCTTTTTATTTATTTTTGCCTCGACCCAGTAATTAGTCAATAGTTGTTTAGTTTCCATAAGTTTGTAGGCTTTCTGTTGTTGAAATTCTGCTTTAATCGATGGTGATCTGATAAGATGCAGGGAGTTACTTCAGTTTTCTTGTATTTGTTCAGACTTGCTTTGTGAGCAAGTATACAGTCAGTTTTGAAAAATGTTCCATGAAGTGCTAAGCAGATACATTCTTTTGTGTTTGGTGAAATGTTCTGTAGATATCTGTTAGGTTCGTTTATTTTGTAGTATCTGTTAGCTCTAGCACGTCTGTTTAGTTTTTATCTGGGTGGCCTGTTGGTGAGAATGAGACATTTTAGTCTCCCACTATCAGAGTATGATTTAAACTTTAGTAATATTGCTTTTACAGTGTGGGTGGCCTTGAGTTTGGCCTTGAGTTTGGGGCATAGATGCTAAGAATTAAAATATCATCTTGGTAGATTTAACCTTTGATGAGTATGTAGTGTCCTTCCCTCTTTTGATTAGTTTTGGATTGAAGTCTATTTTATTAGATTTTAAAATGGCTATTTACTTGAAAAATCTTTTTCCAGTCCTTCACTGTGTGGTAGTATCTATCTTTGATATTGAAGTGTATTCTTGTATGCAGCAGAAGTATGAATTCTATTTTCATGTCCACTCTATTGGTCTTTGTCTTTTCATTGTAAATTGAGTCCATTGATGTTGTGAGATTTCAAAGACCAGTGTTTGTTGATTACTGTTATTTTGTTGTTGTTATTGTTATTGGTGGTAGTGGTAGTGATATGTCTCTCTGTGTGAATATGTGTGTTTGTATGTTGTTCCATTCTTTTGGTTTTGTTGGTATGAGATTATTTCCTGTGCTTTCTTGAGTGAAGTTAATCTCCTTCAGTTGGGAGTTTTCCTTCTAGGACCTTCCATAGGGCAGACTTTTTGGGTAGATACTGTTTAAATTTGACTTTATCATGGAATATCTTGTTTTTCCTTCTATGATTGAAAGTTTTGCTGGGTATAGTAGTCTGCTTTGGCATCTGTGGTCTCTTGGTGTCTGCAAGAAATTTATCCAGGCCCTTCTGGCTTTTAGTCTCCATCAAGAAGTTGGGTGTAATCTAATAAGTCTGCACATATATGTTACTTGCTCTTTTCCTTCACAAGTTTTAATATTTTTTCTTTGTTCTGAATGTTTAGTGTTTTGATTACTTTGTGGTGAGGGGAATTTCATTTCTGGTCCAATCTATTTGGTGTCCTGAAAGCTTCTTATACCTTTATAGGCATCTCCTTCTTTAGGTTAGGAAAATTTTCCTTTATGATGTTGTTGGAAATAATTGAACTGGGAATCTTCTATTATTAGTATTCTTGGGTTTGTGTTTTCATAGTGTTTCAGATTTCCTGGACATTTTGTGTTAGCATCTTTTTTAGATTTAACATTTTCTTTGACCAATATATCTATTTCTCCTATCCTATCTTCAGTGCCTGAGATTCTGTCTTCCATGTCTTGTATTCTGTTGGTGATGTTTGCATCTGTAGTTCCTGTTTGCTTAGATATTTCATCTTCAGCATTCCCTCTGGGTTTTGTTTGTTTCAATTTTCATTTTCAGGTTTTGAACAGTTTTATTCATTTCCTTCAATTGTATTTTCTTGGCTTTGCTTAAGGGGTTTGTTCATTTCCTCATTAAGGACCGCACCCATCTTCATAAGTTGCTTTTAAGGTCTTTTAATTGTACTTCAGCTGTGTTGAAATTTTCAGGGATTGATATAGTAGGATAGCTGGCATCTGTTTGGGACACATATTACCCTGCCTGTTGTTGACTGTACTTTTATGCTGGCATCTAGGCTTCTGGGTTTGGGGTGCCTATAGGTCTAGATGCTGATTTCTATGTTTGTCTTTGTTGGGTGGATGTTTTGTTTCCGTTTCCTCTCTGGTCTTCCTTGTGGGTGTGTCCTGTGGTTGGTAGGTGGTTTCCATTTGAGTTGGGTGCTGAACATCTAGCTATCAGTGTGGTCTCTAGTAGTTTGGGGCTGTGATATGGCAATTTCAAGGTCACAGGACTAGGTATAGCATGGGCAGGCATCAAGAGAGAGATAGGGGAGTTTGGTGGGCCAGCAGCCTATCTGGACTTCTGGTGGCTGGTGTGGTCTCTGGTAGAGTAAGGAGGTCTTTGCCCCAGTTGGGGACTTGGGTATGGTGAATAGGAGGGTACAAGACTGGGCATAAGCTGTGCAGACACAGACAATGAGAGTTTGGCAAACGGGCAGCTTACCTGGACTTGTGGCAGCCTGTGTGGTTTCTCAAAATTTTTATTTTTGAGGTTATATAATTACATTTCTTCTTTCCCCTCCTCACTTCACTGCTCTTTCAAATTCATGATATCTTTGTTCTATTAATTTCTTACATGCTTATATGTATATACATTTCTAAATACAACAAGCTCAGTCTATATAATCTTACTTTTGTATGTGTTCTAAGGGTTTACCTTTTGGTACTGTACAAATAGTTGGTGTGCTCTTCCCTTCAGAAGATGATCTCTCCTGCTCTCAGCATTCTTGGTTGTTTGTAGTTCTTTGTGTGGAGTTGTGACCTTACAGGCTTTGCCCCAGGCACTTTGCCATGTGTATTGGTGTCATCCTTTCTCAGTTCATGTTTTGACAGTCATATTGGTGTGACTTTATGGGCGTAGCTTCTGACATTGCTAGGAGACAGTCTCACAACAAACTCTGATCTGGCTCATATCATTCTTCTGCTGCCCGCCCCCCAATTCTCTGATGTTCACTAAACCCCAGGAATGGGAGTGTTTTGTAGATAGACCTGGGTTCTGGGTTCCACAACTCTGCATTTTGATCAGTTGTGGTTTCTCGTTTTGGACTCTTTCTGTTGTAGACAAGTTTCTTTGATGAGGGGTGATGACTACACTTACTTATAGACATAAGGAAAAATGTTTAGTAGTGGTTGTGGATTTTCCTCCAATATCCATGACTTCATTAGCACTGAATATTTACTGGGTTTCCAGTACCAGGAATGATTTCCCTCTTGTTGAATGGGTCTTAAGTTCAATCAGAGACCCGTTGGTTAATATTATGTGTGTCACTACTGTACCCTTAGGGTTATCATGCTATGACTAAAGCCAAAGTCCATCTAAATAAAACCAAACATGAGAAGTTCTCTTTTCAGTTGTTGGCCAGGTTTGTTTGTACTAGAGACTCCCCAAACATACAGCCCATGTCTATAGCCCTGCATAGCCCACTAGAGGTGGAATTTAAGTTCCTATGGCTGAAGACACCATGCAATTAAGACACAGGGCCCAGAGACACCTGAGATGGCATTGACCCAAATGCCTTTTTCCTACAAACTAGCTTTCATGGTATCAGAAGACACTATGCAAGTTTCCAAAGGAGGGAAGCAGCCAACAGTCTTACCCATGATATTTATATGAAGTACATCAAGGACCAGCAAAAAAAAGTTTTAAGACTTCAGGTTATTTGTGGCAAACACTGAGGAAATAAAAATAATTTCACAATTAATTTCCCAATTCTGGCTCCAACATTAACAATAATTCAAAACAATCAGTTACATAAAAGCTGACTAGTCATTTGTCTTCAAATTTTAATGACCAGAAGCTACAGTAATTATTTATTATGGTAAATACATTAGTTTTCTCCAACACAGTAAGTTGTGACTCTTACATTTTATATTCTAAATGGTAACATAAGAAATATAAGGACTGAAAACAGGTTTGAATTTAGTCTAGAAAATGAGAGATAGGAAAAGATTATCCTAGCAAAAGGCAAGGTATGGTGGCTAGCATTTTAATCTTAGTACTCAAGAAACTAAGGCAGAAAGATTACTTTGAAGGAGAAGCAAGCTTAGACTATATAATGAAACCCTGTTTCAAATAAAACAAGACTTAGAACCAAAAGACAATATCCTCCAGTGAGTTATAATACTAGCTTGTAAGTTAAATAACTACAATAACTGCAAATTTTAAAACAATTTTTCATTTGTTAACACATGAAATGCAAGAAAATTCAAGTTCTTCTGGCTACTGTTAAACCTAAAAATAGTGAGGAGAAAGACCAAATCCATGGTTGTCCAATTAAAGCAAGCTGTATTTTGAAGTGCACCAGGGACTGGCCAGCTGGTTATCTCACCCTAAGTCAGGATTTGAGACAGCAGCCCCTGCTGGCCTCTTGAGGTCCCTTTGATAGGAGAGATAAACTGTTTCCAAAGGCAAGAGAAGTGGCTGTTACACAATGTTAGAAAGATGCAGTGAAAAGGGAAGAGCAAGGGTAAGGATTACATCATTGGAATGGGGTCTCACGGTTAGTGTAAGTCCTAAAACAGGTTTTGCAGTTTACATCAGATCTACGAAACAGGAACTCATCCTTTTTTTTCTTTTATAAATATTAATATAAATACAATTTTTATATTTTTTTACTTTTTCTTTCCTAGTTTTTCTCTCATATATAGCAACCAGACCATAGCCTCCCCTCTCTTCATTATCTCTCTCTGACTCCCCTTCAAGAGAAGCAGGCCTCCCAGGGACATCAACCAAACACAGCACAATAAGCCACAATAAGACCAGGCATAAACCATCACATCAAGGCTGGACGAGGCAACCCAGCGGGAGGAAAAGGGTCCCCCAAGGCAAGAGAGACAGCCTCTACTCCCACTGTTAGGAATGTCACAAGAAAACCAAGCCACTCTGCCATAACATATATGCAGAGGACCCAGGTCAGAGCCCTATAGGCTCCTTGATCTCTGCAAACTCCCACGAGTCCCAGTTAGTTGATTTTGTGAGCTGTGCAGGAACTTATTCTTAATTTCAAATAGAAATCTTGACTTGCAAGGACTTTAACAGAAGACAAGCAGGAATTTATTCTTTAACTATGGATAGAAATCTTTACCTGCAAGGTATATTTTTCCCACTTTTAGTATATTGTTCCTGTGTGGTCTTATACTACAAAAATTTTTACTGTAACATGGCTACATCCCTCAGCTACATGTTGACCATAATTGCTTTCACACTGAAATGGCACAGTTGAAGAAATGCCAAGGAGACTTAGATGGTGCTCTCATCTCACGCTCTTGTCATTTTGGCTCAGCTGTTTGGAACCCTGTAAACTGTAATGACCATGTTGTAACCTCCAGCACTGTGGTTGCCTCACAGATCATAATATTTCTTTACTTTCAGCACCAGTATCCATCATGTCAAAATAAGAAAGTCAGTAAACTTTAAGTACCACGTGATGAAGACACAGGAGTAAAGATTATCTTGTTATAAAATTAGATGGCAAACTTTGACACTTAACATGCAATGACACAACTAATGTCCTAAAAGAATATTTTTATGCATCGGGATTAACAAAGACTCATTGGGATGGTTTTCACCCATAGGATTTAGTGGCTAGAAAAATTTAAAACAAGGTAATTTATCATGGCAGAATATACCATAATAAAAAGATGAAAATTTCACCCAAGGGATTCAAATGCTAACACAGCAACATAAGCTTTTTACCAATGGTAACCAATAGTAACCTACTTTTATTTGGTTTTATCAGATGAAGTAATGTGTGCAGAGTCAACTTGCTTAAGACTATTAATTTTTTTGTCAAGAACATTTGAAGAATGGAGAGCACTAAGGAACATCAACTGTCAGTAATAGCAATTAAAAACAAGGGAAATGGTTTCCCTTGGGTATTGATGGATCAAGGATTATAGTGTATTTGAGGAATTAATGCCACGGAGGAAATGACTGAAGCGGAGGTCTCCAAATTATTGTATGGAACACTACAGGCAAGAATGTTTTCTAAGAAGTAGGGATTTCACATAGCCTACAGCAGAAGCTGGGAACAGCTGTCACTGGGAGTAATAAAATTATGTTTGGTACAAAAAAGTGTTGATTAAACTTAGAAACCTTGTGAAAATGTAGTGTTTACAACCTGTGCTTGTTTGCAGTGTCATTCATCAGCAGTTGCTTTGTGGAATGCATGCCACTCAGTCCTGTGTTGTTGAACCAGGGATGTCAACAGTGACCTTTGTCTGCTGTTTAAACATCCTGGCAGGGTGGTGGTGGCACAGGTCCTCAATCCCAGCAATCAGGAGACAGAGGCAGGCAGATCTCAGAGGGTTCAAAGTCACCCTGGGCTACACAGTGAGTTCCAGGACAGCCAGAACTGTCACACAGAGAAACCCTGCCTCGAAAAACCGAATGAATGAATGAATGAACGAACGAACAAATGAACATTGAATTTCCTGACTTACCCAGACCAGTTAATTAGCTGAGTGTTAAGGCTGATATATCCTCAAATACTGTAAGAATAAATGTATCATACTGAATGGCTTTTGCTTTTAGCCTCTGCTGCAGATCTGATACTGTTTTACAATAAATTCAACCCAAAACTGTAGGGTAAATAGTACTTATATATGAAACACATTTGAGCATCTAGTCTCTTTATAGCTTCATGTACTATCAACAGGTAGACAAGACCTGTTCCCTCACATACAGCTGTAGTTCAAATTAGTTTGAGCAACATGTTAGGGGCCTTGATCAAATGAAAGGTAACTTCCAATTCCCAAATCTACTCAAGAATGTGATAGAGGAGCTCCTACCCAACCTTTAATTGGAAGTGATTAATCTACACATGCTAAAGGAAACATAGCAAGAGAAAAAAATCGATCTAACCAAAAATTCCATCAGTGCCTTCCTTTCAGGTAATGAACATGGGTTATAAACACAATTTTTTCACTCACCTGTGTAAATATCTATCTGTAAAAAGACTCTCACTCACTCTCTCTCATGAACGTGTGTGTGTGTAGAGAGAGAGAGAGAGAGAGAGAGAGAGAGAGAGAGAGAGAGAGAGAGAGAGAGAGAGAGAGAGAGAGAGAGAGAGAGAGAGAGAGAGAGAGAGAGAGAGAGAGAGAGAGAGAGAGAGAGAGAGAGATTCTTATTATAGACCAGTGTCAGCAAACAAACACTTAAGGCACTTAAGGTGTTAGAGTGTGTGTCCAGGTGGTTTGTGTGTATGTGCTGGGGATTGAACACAGGAACTCACACATGCTAGGCAAGCTCTTTGCCACTGAACCTCCATCCTTAGCTCCTGTAATTAATTTTGAGGTTAGAACACAATTAAGTGACATCTTCCCATAATGTGCTTAATCCTTTTCATTAGTAGAGCCATGTTGCACAAGGTTTTCAATTCTGCCTCTAAGCTACCAAAGCCTCCCAGTCACTGTGTAGCCCTACAACAGGTTTCCTGGCCTCTGCTCTACAACAGAAGCCACACGGAACATTTACAAAGCACAGGCTAAATGCCTTGGGTTTTCCTGCTGGCTCTGTCACCAGCTGATCTTCAGTGCTCATCAAGCTTTTTCCTGCTGAAGTTCCTCATAAAGTTCCAGGGCTAGGATAAGGATGAAGTGAGCTAGTAAATGCAAACTTGGTAACAGTGCTTGGCACGAGGTAAGTATTCAGGGAAGGAGAGCTGCTAGCTCAAGATAAAAGCTTGTAATCAAACACACATTTCCTACTCATTGGATAAGACATCAGAAACATGTGCATCAATTCGGAGACAAATATAAAAATATAAAGTCCCAGTGCATGAAGATGGGACCTAATCAAGACTTTGCCTACCATTCTTGTCTCCATCAAATAGAAGATCAGGCAGAGTGTACTGCAATTCTCATACCCCTCTTTTCAGTAGGGACTGTGTTAATCTCTTACTACTTTGAATTTCATATTACATTCTTTATAGTCTAAATAAGAATAAACACAGTAGTAGTAATGTATGATATTCACACTTTTTAAACGTGACAACTCAAAATACATACATTACTTGTTAAATAAATATATGTCGAATGCCTGCCATTTGCTTATGTATAAATTTACTAGTTAACACCTTTGAAGGGAAAAGTGCCCTTATTTTTTTTTTTTTATTTAGGTTAGAAACAATCTTGTTTCACATGCCAATCCCAGTTTTAAGTGACTTGCACTATGAAAAATTTCGGCTACTGCTATCCAAAAAGCTTTCTGCAATGATGAGAATATTCTACACATACATGTCCAAGCTGGCTGCATTCATGTAATAAGCCTCTGAGATGTGGGCCATGCAAACTGAGGGACAACATTTTCAATTAAAATACAATTAAATGGATAATCAGACAGCACAAACTTCCAGGATGACATGATGTTGGTATATCACTTTCTGCCTTGAGTAGAAAACCCTGGTACACTACAGGGTTATTAGGGTCCGACATCTGAAGGTCATGAAACATTTTTTTCTACTTTCTAAAGGAGAAAATTCAATCAATTCATTTTGTAAAAAATCTTCCTCTCCTCCTGACCCTGAACTACACCTGAATTCTAATTACATTTTGAAACATAAAAAAGGATAAATGAAATCCACATATACATTGTTATACATGTAACTGAGCAGCCCTAAGTGAAGTTCACATATGTCGTTATACGTAACTGAGCAGCCTTCAGCATCAGAAGCAAGCCTGTAGGGTGTCTACTCAGTAGCTGGAGAAGGGCTTCAGTTGACAATTTATACTCTTGACATGCCTATGGTTTTATATATCCAGCAGCCAAAGAAAGATGCAGAGAGAAGTGGAAAAAGCACTTATTTCCAGCTGAACAATTAATACATTAGCTTAAAAAAAATCTCACTTGGGAGCTAAAGAATCCCCATGATGCTGGATTTGAGGCTAGCCTGGGTGACACAGCAAGCCTTGTCTCAAAATAAATAACCAAACAACAATAAAAACCCAATTACATATAAAAACAATAGTTCTTGACAGAAACAAGCTTCTTCAATTGATTTTTTTTCACTTAATTTCTTTGTGTGTTAGTGCTAGGTAAGCTCTGCGACTCTGAGCTATATTCTCAGTGCCTCTACTTTTAACTGGCTCTCCCAATTTCGTATACAGCAAGCAAAACAGTTGCCAGGTCCCAAAGTTTAAAAAAACATTCTTTACAAAGAGGAGATGTGCAAAATCAACTTTATTTTCATAAATATTATGATTATTTTGGTGTTCAAGGTATTCCTTTAAAATAAATTAGAGTATTTCCATATTATTCCTCTAATATACAATTATTGATTAAAGCATACCACTGATCAACATAATTGGAAATAACATCACAAGCCACACATTCCTAAAGAAAGGTGCCTGTAGTATTTTAAAGAACATTCTTTACACTTTAACTTGATTTATTGGGTAATTTTACATTTTCCTTTAAATTCTACAAATGTCTTAATTCTCACTATTATAAAAACTAAGCAAAACAAAAACAAAGCCATCTCCCGAATATACCCCCACAAGTATGTTGATTGTAGTGACAAGACAGGTGTGAAGTCACTGAGTAAAGCTCTTTTTTATGAATACTTTTGGGAAACAAGCATTGAGTTCTAACACAGCCCTGTTATCAATCTGGGAACAGAAGGACACGTCGAGGAGGGAAAGATCTTTGCAAGACTCCAGAAGCTTTCTCAATGATGCTGGACTTACCATTCTTGTTCCTGTTTAAGAAAAGATAGGTCTATTAAAAATGCAAACATAGGTCTATTAAAACGTGCTAATGAGTTCCTTCATTTCTATTTTAAGCTTATATGACATCAGTAAAATTTTAAAGCAAAGCGTTTTAAAAACAAGATATATTAAATGGTTTGCTTAACAAAAGAAACACTGAATATTCTCAGACTATTTGACAATGAGAACCCGAACCTTGTCAATTCCTTACCATCTGCCACTTCCATTCCTACTTTATCATCTTCTGATTGTCTCCTCACTTCCCTCCATCATCACGCCAGTGCAAAAGGTTACTCACATCTCACCTGCCTTAAGCCATGGTCAACCCATATGCTGCCCATTAGACAGTGAAGCTGATAAATAATCGACCCTCCAATTACAACTGAGCAACCATCCCAACAATCTTGAGCGTCTGTGTTAGGCCTGGGCATGGAAAGATGAGTATGACATACCTGTCTTATGGAGCTACTGAGCAAGGCATAAAATAAACCGCACAGCACACCTCACTGTCTTATAGTGGGAGGCTGAAGACAGATACAGGACGACAAGTGATGTCTGCCTGTGTTAAGTTTGGAGTGGTTATAGGATATCCAGGAGGAAGCTAAGTTAATAAATTATGAAAAACATCTAATACATGATAGACACTTAATAAATATCATATATTACGTGAGTCTAAGCAATGCTCATATAGAACAAACCCTGATTTAGTTACAGCTTTTCTGGGAGAAACAATTACTATCATAATACATTATGCACATTTACTGGCAGAGGCATTAGGATCTGTGCTATTGATTCATTCATTCAATAATTAATTCATTCATTCATTTATTATTTCCTGTTGTGCTGGATCAAACCCAGAGACTTGTGTATACTAAGCAAGTGCTCTATATTAATCTAGTTTCACACCAGGATAACACAAACCTCATTCTGTGTAACTCCTTCCCATACCCCTTACTCTCATGGGCTCCCAAGTTGTAACTATACAGCACTTCCTGCCACCTGTTTGTACCTGGTCCTGAGCTAAACCTGCCCAGATTCTCCCCGGGACTGGGACTCAGCAAAGCCTTTACTGTCCATAAATGCCAATCCTCAGTTCTCAAGGACATAGAAAGCTGTGCGGGCACTGCACTGTTTGACTGTGTGCCCAGAGAAGCAGGGATGACTTCTATGCAGAGAAAACAAGCGTAACCAGGAAGGAAGCATGTATGGAAGTCTTTGTGAATACACACTGGTCTAGGGCAATGCAGGGGGCAGGGAAGGGAGGAGCATGTAAGACAGCAAAGGGAAAGACTGGCAGCACACACGAGACCTTCACAGGTTCAAGTCAGATGTGGTCCAGCACTTTGAGGCAGAAGAGGACACAGGCTCCCACCCTTCATCAAAAAGTTATTTACTACTGATACCTACGGGCAAAGAAAATCAGTTTTCTCTAATGGAGTGACACTGGTTATATTAACCACAGTCCAGAGCAGGCCCCACGCCCAGGAGTAGTTGGCCAACACAAAACAGATTCCATGGTATTTTCGTGGACTTTCTGGTTTGTATGGTTTATTTGTTGTTGTTGTTTTATTTTTTGTCTTATGGTGTTTTGACTTTTGTTTTTGAGGGGATTTCTTTTTTTTCTTTTGGCTTGAGAGAGAGAGAGACAAGAGACAGAGAGAGACAGAGAGAGAGACAGAGACAGAGAGACAGAGAGACAGAGAGAGAGAGCCAACAAGATAAGTCAAAAAATAGGGAACAAGAGAACAACTGGGCATGAGACTCTTGCACTGAGAACCACTGACTTCAGGCTCAACATCCCTGAGGCTTTGTTCTTTCTCTTTGCAAATGCTGGGCTCAGCTACGGTACAACTCCCTTAGCTGTGAAGATCAGGTAATACAACACAACACAAATGAAGCACTTTGTCCAAAGTGTGTAAATTATGTATGACTCTGCTTATACTTATAATCAGTCATATAAAACAATATAAGCATCATGAACATGGATATCAAGAAATTTTAAACAAAACCAAACCCAGATGCTGAAAACCCTCAGGTTTTTACTTTGAATATTCAGTAAAGACGAAAGGACATGCAAGTACTTTAGAGACTACTTTTTATCAGTACTGACATAGTGCCAGGGACAGTTCATGTACACTGTGATGATATATGGGCAATGATGATGGCACTGCTGGCACCTCTGGCACCGGCTCCTTGCCAATGAATGCAGTGACGACACATGGAATTCTGAGATTCTGAAGAATTATCAACAAATCTATCTTGTGGTAGGACAATTCCTAAAAGCTAGAATTGCTAGGGGCAGAGATTTCTTTCAGACTCTTGTGAATCAAGAGTTTAACATTAAAACCTTTCAAAATCTAACCTGAATTCATTTTATAAATGGATTCATTTTCTGTCCTTAATAAAAATGGAGAATATACTCATGTAAGTCTTACACTTTTGACTGGACCCAAACTTGCCAATTATTTAGAGCACATAAAGCTTTTGGAAAGTTCAACTGTGAGATTAGGTTGCTCTAGTCACCATAACATTCTGCCTCTGTCTCTCCCTAGGCCAAAGTATCCATCCATCTTATACTTTCTACCAACAAGTCTTATCAGGACAAATGTTTGCTGCATCTCAACAATTAGGTTTTATGTCAGAAAGACAGACTTAATAACAATTGTATGGAAGGAATTCATTATGTCCAACAATAAAAAAATCCCCTAATACTAATAGAGGAGAAAGAAAAGAACAGATAATAACTCAATTAACCAGAAGTCAACCAATCGATTGACAGGACTTAGTAAGGACCTCTCACTAATAACCTTAAAGATAACTAGTCTCAACTCATCAATGAAGACACTCAGACTGGCTGGCTGATAGACTAAAACACTAGATCCAACTATCTGTTGTGCTCAAGCAACACACCTTACTGATAAAGACACCTACAGATTGAGAATCAAAAGACAGAAGTCAATCTGTCAAGCAAACAAAACCAAAATCAAGCTGGTATAACTGTTCTGATATCCAATAAAGTAGAATTCAAACCAAACCTAGTCAAAATAGATAAAGGCCTCTGCATATTAGTAAGTATGATTATATGTCAGTAAAATATATACATGTAAAAATATCTGCACCAAATTTTAGAACACATTCTTTCATAAAATAAGCACTAATGGCCATAAAAAATTCGGAAGGTTCTCATGTAACAATACTGAGTGACTTCAATATCCTTCTTATTTTTAGTTAAGCCAAATTAAAATCAGCAAAGAAATTTCAGAGTTAAACTATCTTGTAGATCAAATATATCTAGCAAATGTCTACAGACCCTTCCAACCAGAAGCAAAAGAATACACAGTCTTCTCATCAGTCCATGGGATCACCTAGACATAGTCACATTCTAGGCCACAAAGCAAGTGTTAACAAATACCTATTACTTGAAATAACTTCCCACCTCATCACAGTAGAATAAAACTGGAATCACCAGGAAGAGAAACTAGAGAAATTCTTGGGGACTGAACACTATACTTTTGAAAGAGGAAGAGTCACTGAATAACTCAAGGAAGAATTTTTAAAAATTTCTATAACCAAACAAAAATTAAAGCAGAACATACCAGAACCTTGAAAAACAGCTCAGACAATTCTAAGAGGAAAAGTTTAAATATCCTATTTTTTAGCATAAAAAAGAGGATGCCTCAAACAAATAACTATTGATACTTTGATGCCTTAGAAGAACAAAAATATGCTACACTCAAAAGCACAAAGTAGTCATAAGTAGTAGAGATCAAGGTAGAAATTCATGGAAACTAAAATAACAGTACATAGAATCAAAGATGGAAAGAGAAGTTAGAATAGATACCAGTGGAAACCAGGAACACTAGAGAATGCTCAGAAAATGTATAAGAAAAGAAGATCTAAAAGAAACTGACAAATTTCTAGATATACATGATGTACCAAAATTAAATCAAGAATATATAAGCAGCTTAGATCTATAACAAAAAAAATTGAAACAATAGTAAAAAAAAATGTATTCCCAGAAAGGCAGGCCAAAGACTAGATACATTCACCACTAAATTCTACCAAACCCTTAAGGAAGAGCTAAAGATGAATACTCCCCCCACCTATTTCACCATATGGAAAAGAAAGGAAAGCTACCAGATTCACTACATATAGCCACTATTACCCTGTTATTAAAACTGGATAAGGCCACAACAACAACAAACACACTACAGAATATTTTTTTTCTGATGAACACATATGCAACAATTGCCAATAAGATAATCTCCAAATCACGGGGCCAGTAAGATGGCTCAGTTGGTAAAGAGATTTCTACACAAGCATGAGGATCTAAATTTGGACATCCTATAACCACACAAAGTCAAACACAACAGTAGCCATCTGTCACTCCAACACCAGGGAAGGGAGTGGATTATGGATAGAGACAGTGATAGTAGTCAAGCTTGGGGTGCAGATAAGCAGATCCCTAGAGCTCAGTGGCCAGCCAGCTTAGCCAAATCAGTGATTTCCAGGTTTAGAGATTCTGTCTCAAAAACCAAGATGGAGAGGTAACTGAGGAAGTTACTCGACATTGGCCTCTGTTCTCCTCATGCAAGTGTGTGCACCTCCAAAATAAACCCACCCTTACATATATCCCACAAATTTGTCCAAATTACATTTAAAGACACATGTGAAAGATTATACACCATAGTCAGTTGGTTTTATCTCACGGATCCAAGGATAATTCAAAACATGCAAATCAACAAATATAAAACATAAATAGAATAAAGGAAAGGAATAGCATGACCACAAAAGACATAAAATAGATCTTTAATCAAGTTCAACAACCCTTCATGATCAAAGTCTTAAAGAAACCAGAAACAGAAGAAACAAACCAATATAATAAAGGCTATAAACAACAAACCTAAGGACAAAATACAGTAAATGAGGAAAAACTTGAAAGAATTTCCTCAAAAACATATATGAAGCAGTGGTATTCACTCTCACTACTCTTAATATAACACTTGAACTCTTAGCAAGAGCTAAGATAAGAAACAAAAGGTATACAAATAGAAAAGAAGTCAAAGTACCCTTATTTATAGAAGACATTGTTCTGTACTTAAAAGACCCAAATGATTCCACCAGAATTCTAAGTTATGTCTGACACATTCCAGAGAGTAACAGGATACACAATTATATATAGGAATTTTAAGCCTTCAATATATCAGAAATGGCTGTACAATGCAATGAAATTACCATCCATATTCCTATTTCTTGAAAGAAATAGGAAAAAGTATCCTAATTCATACAGAATTTAAAAGAACAAACAAACAAACAAATACAATCCTAAGGAAAAGAGCAATTCTTGGGTATCATAATACGTAGCCTCAAACAGTAAATTACAGAAACACAGTAACAGACCGGCACGGTACAAACACAGACACACAGACTGTGCTTGTTGGTGTTCATCAACTTGACACAAATCTAGACAAACCTTGAGGGTAGAAATGTCAACTGAGGGGTTGTCTCCATCTGCCTGATGTGTAGGAAAGTCTCCGGGGCATTTTCTGTATTAAAGGATGACGATGAGGAGGGGTCCAGCTCACTGCAGGCAGTGCCACCTCTGGAAAGGTGGTCTTGGTTTAGAAGAAAGAGCAAGTAAGCACCATGCCCCAACAGTCTCTGCTCCAGTCTGGGCCTCCATGTTCCTACCTGAATTCCTGTCCTGACTTCCCTCAGCAATGGGCTGTGAACTAAGAGTTGTAAGATGAAATACAGCCTTCCCTCCCAAGTTGCTTCTGGTTGCAGTGTTTATCACAGCAATAGAAAGCAAACAGGGACAACAACCAGTGGGGTAGAATATTTATTAAATAAATTGACATATTTTGACACAGTTGAAAGAGCGCTTCAATAAATGCTCCTAGGAAAACTAGTTACCCACCTGTAGCAGAATGAAACTAGATCCCTATCTCTTATCCTCTACAAAAATCAATTCAGAATGGACCAAAGATGTGAATGAAGGTACTATGGGAATCACTCCAAAATACAGGTAATAGGCAAGGACTTTCTGAAAAAGACTCCAATCACAGAAAATTATTCCAAGTCTGACAGATAGGATTACGTGAAATTTAAAAACTTCAGCACAACAGAGGAAATAATCACTAAAGATATGGGGGAAAATCCTTGCCAACTGTACACTGGAAAGGAGATTGGAACTTATCTATATAAAGAAATACACAAAGAACACCCAAAGAGGAAGCCACCTAATCAGTCAGTGCATTAATGGACTGAGCAGGCAGTCTCAAAAGAAGAAATACAGTAATCTACCACATATCTGAAAAAGTGTTCATCTTTAATCATTACGGAAATGCAGATGGGAACTTTCATCCCTGATTCCTGAAGAATAGCCAACATCAAGAAAATAAATGACAACACATGACAGTAAATGTTGATGAGGATATGGGACAAGAGGATTCCTCAGAGTCTGTGGGTGAGAATGTAAACAGGTACAGACACTATGGAAGTCAGTGCTGAGGTTCCTCAAAAAGCTAAAAACAGAACTAACATATGACCCAACTACACTATTCCTATGAATCTATCTACAGGACTCAAGGCAGCACACCACAGAGACTCCTTTATATCTGTTTATTGCTGCACTATTCACAGCAGTGATTGCGACCAGCCTACATGTCCATCAACGGACGAAGGGATGAAGAAATTCTGGTAAATGCATGTAACTCTATTCAGCAATGAAGGAAAATGAAATCCTGACATTTGCATGAAATGGAAGCCTTTGGAGAGAATTATGTTAAGCAGAATGATAGATAAACACCACAGGTTCTCTCTCAGATGTGTACACTAGATTTCCATTTGTACATACTTGTGTATGCTTATAGTTAGGAGTTCTTACAGCAGTGGAAAACAGAGTGTGAGGAGGAGAAGAGACTTTAAGAGAGGACAGGAGGGAAATATGAGTAATGGAATTCGTTTGACATGAAGGTAAGCGCAGGTGCTATCTGGGGAGGTAGGGACCAGAAAGGGTGCTATGGGGTAATGAAGAGCTTTGCAGAGAAGGGAATGAGTACGAATACAGTAAATAAGTGTACAGTATGAAAATTCCGTATTAAGCCCATCATTTTGCATGCAAACTTAAAAATATCGATATAGTGTACCCTTACCTAATATGTCCAGTTGCTGTAATCTGGTACAGTTAGATGCCAGTTCTTCTATGTCTGTATCACACACAGACCTGTTAGCTGTAAGAAAGAGTTTCTGCAAGTTTGGGAGCTGACGTGCCAGTCTGGCAAAGCACCCAGTGCTGCTCTGAAGGGTGGGGCACCAGCCAAGGTCCAGTTCCTCGAGAAGCACACACCCAGAAGCCAACTCTGCTATCCCATTCTCCGTAATATTCTTGCATCTCCACAGATCCAGGGTCCGGAGGTTTTTACACTTGGCTCCTATCATGCTGGCTATCACATCATAATCTTCAATCTGGAAATCAAATAATTCCAATCTTTTACATGTCGAATGCAGGAATATAAACTGCATAGAACATTTTTCTTCTTTTTTTTGTTGTTGTTTCGGGTTTTTTTTTTTTTTTTTTTGAGATATGGTTTCTTTGTGTAGCCTTGACTGTCCTGAAACTCATTCTGTAGACCAGGCTGGCCTGGAACCCACAGAAATCTGCCTGCTTCTGCCTCCCAAGTGCTGGGATTAAAATGTGTGTCACCACTGCCCAGCTGCTTAGAAAATTCTTTATCCTCCCTGTAACAGGAGGATGGCTACCTAGAGCTCAGTGGCTAGATAATTTAGTCAAGCCAGGTTCAGTGAGAGACCATGTCTCAAAAATAAAGTGGAGTGCTATTGAGGAAGATGCCCACATTAACGTCTGATTAACAATGACCTTTGGTCTACATATGTATGTACATGCACATCTTCACAGACACGTGCACTCACATAAAGAAACCTGGTGCTAGTGAAAGTCCCAAAAATCTACAAGGATGACCCCAGCTAGGACTCCAAGCAATATTGGAGAGGGTGCCCAAACTGGTCTTCCCTTGTAATCAGATTGGTGAAGACCCCAACTATCATCACAGAACCTTCATCCAGTAATTGATGGAACCAGATGCAGAGATCTACAACCAAGCACCAGGCCTAGCTCCCGGAATCCAGTCACAGAGAGGGAGGAGGTAATACATGAGCAAGAGAGGTCAAGATCATGAGGAAGAAATCTACAGAACCAAGCTTGTAGAAACTCATGAACTGACAACTCATGGACTGACAGCTGTGGCTCCTTCACGGGACAGAATTAGGCTCTCCGTATGTGGGAGACAGTAGTGAGATTTGGACTATCTCAGGGGCCACTGGCAGTAGAACCAGGATCTACTCTGGTACATAAGCTGGCTTGTTGGAGCCCATCCCCTATGAAGGGATGCCATGTTCAACCTTAACACAAGGGAAGGGACTTGGTCCTGCCCCAACTTAATGTGCTAGACTATGTTGACTCCTCATGGGAGCCCTTACTTGCTAGGAGGAGTGAATGGAGGGTGGGCTGAAGGGGAGGAAGGAAAGGCGGGAGGAAGGGTGGGAGGGAGAACTTTGGTTGGAATGTAAAATGAAATTAAAAATAAATAAATTTAATAAAAAATTATAAACATCTAGTAACTAAGGATTAAACATTCCTACTCTTGTGTTTTCTATGCTTTAATGTTTCTTGAAAGAGGGTCTTTTAAGGAGGTCATGTGATTTCATTATAATCAGGTATCAAAGTTACCACCAGAAGTCAGAAGGAAACAAAACAGTCCCTGATGAAGAAGACACTGATTAATCTGGGGCTATGCTACTGAGTAGGAACTAAAGACTGACACAGCAGGTGACTTCTAAGGTTCTGGTCTAACTAAGCCAGTGTATCTGGTGGACTTTTGCAAAGTCCACAACAAACAGGTTGGGGAAACATAGCCACCTCTACAAGTGAGCTCACCTGCACAACATGCAGCTGGTAATTAGTACATCCAATTAGTATCTTTAAAAGAAGCAACCAAACTTTCTGACAGCTATGATTACGATGGTGCCGGTTCTGCCTTTGGGAAACTCACACACAGAATGATTCTCTACCAGCACACCATAAATGTGAAAATCCTCCAACAGCTCTGGTTGTAAGTTTTTCACAGCATCATTAAACAAACAAGAACAAGCTAAAAAAATAACAATCTAACTGCCTAATTTTGCCAAACTGAGAGAAACCTATTCTTTTCTTAATAACTACAACTTCTTCTAAATTACTGAAATAGTTGAAAAGTGTTTAGGCACACTTTTTTTTTTTTTTTTTTTTTTTGGTTTTTCGAGACAGGGTTTCTCTGTATTGTTTTGGAGGCTGTCCTGGAACTCGCTTTGTAGGCCAGGCTGGCCTCGAATTCACAGTGATTCGCCTGCCTCTGCCTTCCAAGTGCTAGGATTAAAGGCGTGCACACCAACACCCGGCTCTAGGCATACCTTTCTTATTTAGTTATTTATTGAGACAAAGGGTCTCAGTGTTTACACCAGGCTGGCCTTGATCTCATAGTCATTCTGTCTCGGTCTCTCAACTTCTGGGATTATAGGCATGTATCATCATGCCTGGCTTTCATCATCTAATTTTTTAAAAAATATGACACATGTCTCCAAGGAACTATCAAAAAGAAGACAGCTAACTTGACTAGGGGCAAACAATTAACAGGAAACCTAAGGAAATTCAAGCTGGTTCCAGACAACTTTAAATTACTTCAAGAAACACCAAATAATGCAAAGAGCACATAGACTTAATCATCCTTTAAATAGCAAAAAGAAAGAAAATTAATTTTAAGAATACACTTTCACTAGTCATAACAAACACTACCATCTCAGCATGTTATCGACATTAAGATAGTACAATGTTTTACGTTTTTTGATACTAAGCCTTCAAAATTTGGCATGTATCTTACATTTGCATCACGCACAAATTAAAAGTAGTGTATTTCCAACTGGTCATCAGCTACCAGACTACACAGCACAGCAAGAGAAACTACTGAAGAATGTACAGTGCTTGGGGTATTAGCTGTGTTTTCTTTCTACATATCTGTTTCTCTTCCTCGTACCTACTGGGTAGAAAGTAAAGACACAAATCCATTCACTGAAGTTTTTACTTTTATTCTGAATTTTGCCTACTCTCATGACTACTCAGAACACAGACTATATTTCTTGGCTTCCCATGCTACAAACTGTGCCATATGACTGAGTCCTGGGTAGTATGGTATGAAGTAATCTGAAAAGGCATGAAACTTCTAGAAAGAATCCTGAATGGAGAGTATAGGCCTTTGTTCCTTCCTTAGAGTTTGACATGGGAACGAGACAGCTGGAGTCCAGACCTAACCTTGAGGTCAAATATTTGAACACACAGTCTGCAAGAGTGGAGTCTAGATCTCTTAGAGGAATGAGTTGCCAAGCTGGCAAGTCAGCCTGGATTCTTCACTCCCACACTCCATTTATGGTAAGAGAAATAATCTTGTAGATGCAGTCATTGGTAGGTTTTACCCAGTATGCTTGCAAACTTGTTGAAAGATTTTTAAAGATGAAAAAATTAAATGAATTATTAAGGCAAGTTTCAGATTGCTACGAGGTTTTATTACCTACATGGCCACTGGTTTACTACGATAAAAAAAATTACATAAAAAAATATTATGGTAAGTTGGTTGCAATATGGATGGTGTCCTGGAACCTCCGCAGGTATGCTGGGAACACGGCTTCTAAGTGGTACTGGCTATAAGTCCATTTCCAAAGGGAAAGGAGGCAGACAATTTGAGCTTGAAATAGAGCTGAGCTCTCCTTGGGGAAGAGGTGTGCCTATGCACATCAGACCAAAAATGCAGAAAAGCCTAGTAGCAAAACAAGAGTAACCTAGAAACAGGGGTACAGTTCTTGCCAAATTCTGAAACAACCTTCCCACCAAAGCTACTGGACATGAGTTCATGTGGTACCATACTCCGTGGGGATTTAAGCTAATGGAAAAGAAATAAACAAAAGTAGACTTGTATGTTAACATAAAACAAACCCCCATGACTTTAAATTGAAGACTCAATCATCTCTTCAAAATAATCATTCTGTTCTCTTCACAAATTACAGGAAAACTGAGTTTCTAAAGAGTGCTGGCAACTAGAAGAGGACCTAGGCATGTCAGCAGGATGAATCAGTATAGCAGCATCTCACTGGTAACCACAAACCTCATTTTAAAAACCGCCTGTTTACTGACAGGCTCCATTTCCTACAGGGTGCTACAAGGTACTATGTTTTAATATATGTAATATGGGAAAGTGAGTTCAGTATTGAGCAAGGTTGGAAAGCAAGGATTAAACAAAGGCCAACTGTTTCTTTGTAGGGAATAATATTTAAGGTAATGCCCCAAAGTAAAACATGCCAGTGTCATTTCCTAATTTTGATTAGGAATACCTAAGCTGCTCTCACTCACATGTAAACTCTTTTATAATTGAATATCCTTCAGGGCTAATTTTCCACAGATAAATTCTGAAAACACTGTAATTTTACCTATAAATATTTATTCTCCTCTCTCTCTCTTTCTGACTCAAGCTATGGCCACAGGCCTGCTTTCCCAGAGAATGGTGCTCCAGTTTAAGAAAGGGGTGGCAATAACAAACAGAATAAAATACTTCAAATTAAATGAAATAGGTCCCTTATCAATCTTAGTGGGGCACGGCAGCTGTGAACCTATCTTACATACATCACCATAAGAGGTTTGTCTAGACTACATCGTCAACTTGGATATCTTTGAAGTGACTGCTAACCTATGAAGATGTCCAGTTCGTATGGAAGCCTAGGATACCAGATTCCATGACCATCCACTTAATGAGGGCCTGCAACTGAGTGAGTGCAGTGCTGGACATGTCTGGGCATCCCCACTTGCTCTGGTTGCAAGCACTGGAGGACATAACAGTGGACTGCTCACGGGAAGACTCACTTCTCTGCCTATGGAGGTGTGGACACACAGACCCCAACAGCTCAACGTCCCTTAGGTCTCAGAATAACTTATAAGCCATTTAACTATATAGTTTAGTTTAGCAAATTCAAACTTTCTCCTTAACGCTATCAGGACATATAAAGCCACAGTTTAAACTTTGAAGGCATTGAGAAGTTTTTGAAGTTAAGAATCAGGCATCTGAATTTCAGACTAGGACAATTTTAAAAAGAACAAACAAAAATCCCACTGAGTCCTAAAATGGGGTATCAATCTTTTTATTGTACCTGATAAAGAAAAAACCCATGGAAACAACACATCTATCTTCTATCACACTTGTAAGAATCAGTCTCGCGATTTAAAATGAATTTTGTGAAAACCTTACTAATCCACTGCTATGTGGGTGAGATATACCTGCCCAACACTTTTTTTAAAGGATCCAGACAGGTAAACAGCCTGAAGCAGCACTCCCTCCACCAAAGAGACTGCTTCAAAGACAAGGGGGGGAAATGTTTGAATGTGGGGTACAAAGTCTGTAAATACGTATGTGTGGGGTGGGTCAAGGAAACCTCACCCATGCGAACATGAAGAGAACGAGCCATTGAGAATGAAGGACTTTCAAGCACTCACCATCACACAGCTGCCCAGGCTGAGGTGCCGAAGCTCTGCACAGAAGTTCAAGATGCTCAGCAGTGCTGTTTGCTGCCGTCAGGGACCACATCAGAGGCGAAGGCAGAAAATGAACGAACGTGAAACAAAGAGAAGAGGTCAATTAGACATTAAAGGCTGTCACTGCTTTTCCTGAAACACAGCTGAAAACCTAGGTTACAGAGTCCACAGATGCCATTTAATGAGTCCCCAGGTGCTCCCACCATTGACTGGCTTGGTTTCCAGGTAATCATTAGCAGTCTCCATGTAAGTCATCACTTAGTACGGTTTTACATACTCTAAAGACATCTATATTCCCCGTGGCCTATCAGCTTATTTCTCAGGAAAGTATTTGAAGTCTATTTGAGAGCAATGGGAGAGAGCTGAGGCTAGAGCAAGAAAGCAACAGAGCAAAAGCAAGAAAGTGAGAGAGGGAGAGAATGGGAGAGGGAGGGAGAAGGAAAGGGAGGGAGCAACCCCACAGGGGGCTGGTGACACTCCTGAAGAGCAGCTGCAGCTCTGACATTCACTGATCAGCTGCAGTCTGATGGAACTGCCAATAGAGTCACCCCAAATCAGGACTGAGCTGGTGACTTTAATGTCAAAGGATCTTCTTTGCTGACAAGGATAGCAACAACCATTGAACACCTGTCAGTAGCAGATGCTGACGGAAACATATCTAACATGCACTTTCTAGTCATGTTTCTGC
Source organism: Mesocricetus auratus (assembly GCF_017639785.1). NCBI lineage: Eukaryota > Metazoa > Chordata > Mammalia > Rodentia > Cricetidae > Mesocricetus > Mesocricetus auratus. The sequence continues at coordinate 35,072,349 of NW_024429184.1, forward strand.
CATTTATTCCTGTCCTCTGCAATGAAAATTCTGACCATTAAACATCCACAGGTATGCTAGACTGCTGTATAGTCTTAAGTAAAATATATTTTCAGTGTGTGTGTGTGTGTGTGTGTGTGTGTGTGTGTGTGTGTGTGTGTATTGGTATGCACCTGTGCCCACATATATACTTTATAAGGGCAGAGAAGGGTGTCTATTTTATTCCCTATCTCCACCTTATACCTTTGAGACAGGATCTGTCACTAAGTGAAGCTCGCCATTTCAGCTAGGCTGGCTGGCCGGCCAGGAGCTTTCATGTGCCAAGCTCTCCTTTCTCTACCCCAGTGCTGGGCTCCAGGCACATGCAGTCATGCTTTTCACACAGGCACAGAGGTTTGAATTTAAGACTTGCATGTCAAGAACTCTTACCCACTGAGCCACACTCCCAGGCCCTAAAAGTGTATTTAAGGTGCCATTTCATTACATAATATCTCTACCATGAAAAATTATAAAACAAACAACAACAACAAAAAGCAAAAGATGCTCTAGTTTCTCTTTTATCAGAAGAAAACTATTCAAATGTACATGGTAAACTTTCTAAAAGTTAAACTAATTTTTGTGACAAATTTAAGATATTAACAATTATTAAATCTTCCCTGTGTTCAGGAATTGAAAATGATCAGCTGAAGGTCTGGCTAAACCCTAGAAAATTTTCAATAGGAATGTGGTATTCCCTATAAAGTAAAATCACCTAAAACAAAAAATAATATACTAATTATAAAAAGCATTAGAAAATAGTAAACTTCAGTCTATTACCCTACTGAGTAGTTTTCAAAGCTAAGCAAAAGATTATCTTGATTTTATGCCCAGTTTCTAACATAACACTTGTAAGACAATCCTAAGCAATTTTTAGGATGTGAACACTAGACAGGCCATATGAAGACAGGTCAACCTGGGAAATCTCTGAAGAACATAACCATATTACCCAACTGACAGAGTGCAACAACATTACAGTTGTTTTCATTAAAGTAGTGGGTCTTTTTTTTTTTTAACAAACTTGCTCTACAATAATTTTCCCTCCCAATATTACTTCTCTGACGGCCCTACTTCCTTTCCTCTGGAATTTTCCGTTCCATGAACACTAGATTCTTCCTAGGACCGGTGTTTGCAGTGGTTTACAAATAAGTCCATGTGTTATCCAGATTCCTACCTTCCAAGCACAGAGCCAACTTCCTTTAAGTGTGTAAGTGTTTACTTGCATGCATGTATATTCATTATATGTGTGTCTGGTGTTTGTGGAGGCCAGTAGAGGACACTGGATCTCCTGGAACTGGCTTTACAGAGGGTTTCGAGCCATCAAATCCCAGGCCCTCTCCAGAGTGGCAAGCGCTCCTGACATTGATTCTTCCTGCCCAACTCACTTTTTGTTTTGTTTTGTTTTTTTGGGGGTGGATTTCAAGGCAGGGTTTCTCTGTGGCTTTGAAGGCTGTCCTGGAACTAGCTCTTGTAGACCAGGCTGGCCTCGAATTCACAGAGATCCGCCTGCCTCTGCCCTCTAAGTGCCGGGATTAAAGGTATATACCACCACTGCCTGGCCCAACTCGCATTTGAACTAAGAGTCTAGTCTAGAAAACATCTTGATACATTCTTTTCTCAGAACAAACTTTCAGAACAAATTTTTCCTTTTAAATTATATTTTTATTATTTAAAACAATTTTAAGTCTAAATATATTTTGATTAGATTCTTTACCTCCCCCAAGTCTTTCTATATTCTCTCTCACTCCCTACACACACAACTTTAAGTTCTTTCTCAAAAAAAACCCAAAACACCCAAACTACAACCCCTCCCAAAACAAAACACCAAAACAAAACCACACCCAAAAAGAAAAGAACCACCAAACTGTAATCAAATAAAAGTATACACACAAAAAAATTCTGTGGAGTCTACTTTATGTTGGTCAACACTCCTGAACACAAGGTCTGCCCTGGAGTGATTGATATCCCAATGTCAGTCTATTGAATAAACCTGATTTTCCCTTTCCCAACAAGTATAAACGACAGCTTTTAACCTTTACCCTAGTGGCTAGGCTTTCATTCATTCCTTCAAAAAATATAACAAAATATAATAAAACCTAAAAACTGCCACATCAAAGAAGGAGAAGACAAAGAAAGAAAAGGAAAAGAGCTCAAGAGAAGGCATAAGAATCAGAGACTCACTCATTCACACACTCAGGAACCCATAAACACACTACACTGATACATACACAGAGGCCCTGGTGTAGACCCATGCAGGCCCTGAGCATGCTGTTTCAGTGTCTGTGAGCCCATAGGAGTTTTGTTCATGTTGACTTGGAGGGTCTTGTTTTCTTGGTGTCCTCCACTCTGTCTGGCATTTACACTCTTTCCATCTCCCTCTTTCTAGAAGTTCCCTGAGCTCTGAGGGGAGAGGTTTGATGGAGACATCCCATTTAGGGCTAAGTGTCTGCACTAACTTTAGAATATAGAAAAGGAAGCTATGCCTGAATATTTTGGCCAATATTTTACAAAAGTTTAGTCAGCCTTCATATTAAATCAGAAATTACAAGTTATGAATAGTAAAGAAAACTATCATTCTTATTGTCACTTTAAAAAGGAACTATCACAGAACAAAAGAAGTTTCACATTTAAGGATCTCATTCATCTTTGCTAAGAAAGAGATGTGAGATCAAAGAAGACTGCAGTGGAGAAGGATAAGAATGATGACAAAGAAAGAGATGCCGTGAGGGACTTAACAGGGAGCTGAAGCAAGATAAACCAAAGGCGGGAGTCCAAGGATGAAGCCAGCAAAATAAATGACCCTTCTTTCAAGGCTCTCTCCAGCAGGGCTAAGTAGTGATGAGCCAGGCCTAGGTTAGGAGACTGTGGCAGCAGTCTGCAATCTCTCTAAACCAGTAAACCTGTTTCCTCACAGACTAGTTACATAACCATCTATGTCTATGGCATTCGTATTTAGAATGGAGGAATCACTACTAATGTCAAAGCAAAGAGAAGAAACTAACTCTTCATACAGAAGAGGGCAGATTTTGGGAATCTCAACAGTTTAGGGGAAGAATTGGCAAGCTACAACTCACAGGCAAAATACACTTTGCTACCTGTCATTTCAGCATTGTTTCTAAATATTATTGCATTCAGCAATACAGTTAAGTATCTGTGGAAGAGAACATAAGACCTATAGGATCTAAAATATTTGCTCACTCAAAAAAATTCTACTATAGTAAGTATTCGCAACATCTCTATATATCTACAGCATACCAATAGTGAATCAAAACTGCACAAAGTGTACTATTAAAAAAGATATTCAACAGGCAGTAGTGGTGCACACCTTTAATCCAAGTACTTAGGAGGCAAAGGTAAGTAGATCTCTGTGAGTTTGAGGCCATCCTGATCTGTAGAGTGAGATCTAGTACAGCCAGGGGTACATAGTGAAACCCTGTCTCAAACAAACAAACAAAATAAAAACAAACAAAAAAGATAATCAACAGTCAAAAGTAAAAAGTTTTACTTTCTAAGGCTCTAATTACCCTTCAGAATTCTAAGTTCACAAATTCTACTGGTTACTTCTGCAAAATTTACTTAGTAGAGGCACATATGAAATAATTTAAATAGTAGCTTTAAGAACACAAGACAGCATATTCACTTTTAAGTAAATTTATAATTTTCAAGTCTTAGACAAATTGCTATGAGAAGGAATATGCTAAGGAGTGACTGAAACCATGTTTTCTGCATAATGATCAAACCATACTCTAGAAAAATGATGTCATTTGTAGAATATATTTTCAGAGAAGAAAGAATTCTTCTATACTTATCTAAAATCCACCGAACCTATTCAGCAGCTTTCAAAATCCAAAGGACCAGTATTGTTAATAAATCAACAAGTCTGTCAATACAGCTTCATAACCCAGTACCATTTTATAAGAATAAATATACAATATTCATGTAGATTACACAAAGTAAAGGAGTAAGTGGCAATGTACTGTAAAAGGCTGTGAATAGAGACAAAAGCAAAAGGCAACCTGGCAAAACCCACAGGAGGCCTGCTCCCAGGTCTGAGGCAACTGACTGTCAAGAAATCCAACTAAAATCCTCCATCCCAGTTATCACAAGAGGCTGAAGGTTCGTCCTCGGGCCTCTGATCACAGCTGCCCCCTCTTTGTTCTTTAGCAGTTACTAATAGTGTTCTCAGTAGGGCCCCCAAGTAGTTAGATGCTCTAACAGATACTTGCAAAACACACAACTTCAAGAAAAATGCTGACAGATCAAAGAACAGTTGATAGACATGAAATTTTGGTTTAAGCCGATATGAAGTCTTATGTGGTTATAGAGAATTATTACTGATGCCTTTCTATTACAAGGAAATGTATTAATAGATAAAAGAAGGCATGAATTCAAACCTTCACTGACAGGTTTTTAAGGAATGCCTCCTACAAGCTTCATTATATCTTGTCCTCTAGATTTCTAAAGCGCTAAGCAAAAACACTTAAAATGATGACACTTATAGCACATAACTTTTAGGAAATCTAGATTTATGGCTTAATAGAGTTACCTAAGAATATCATGCACATTTCACAATCGATGTGTTTGGTACACTTTGTTTCTTACTATATAATAACACAGGGTTATAATTGCTATAACTAGCTAGTACCCTTTTTGAAGCTTGATGCTAAAAATCATTACTTATCTGTAATAAAAAATACAACCTCCAAATACATACTCAATATGGAAGACAGGATTCCAAATCAGTATTCTCTACTCTATTTTTGGCTGTGAGCCTAGCCTTTAACCACTGAGCCATCTCTCCAGCCCAGGATTCTCTACTCTAAAACATGATTCCTAGAAAGTAAACTGATAAAAGGGCATTTAATAAGTTTATATATTACAGACAGAGAACCTAGAATATGACTAATGATACTCATGTCACTGATCATAATATCTTCCAAATACTTCAGAGCAATAACTCCAAGTAATAAATTTGGATTTTATATTCAGTAAATGAAAATTGATAAATGTACATGTAGATATTGAAGAAATTCTAAGAACACAGTCATTCACCCTAAAATACATGCATACATGTGAATTTCTTTAAATGTTTTTTATCTTTGGGTGCCAAACACAGTAAATTTGAAAAAGGGAAAACCTGTAGTCTCTTAGGAAGTATTTTGAATACTTCAAACTATCTATACACAGAAAGAACAATTATTCTAGATGATTTACATTTATCTAACAGATCTTCTATAAGCTATTTATTACAAATTATATATGACATAATCACAACTTGAAAATATTGTCTTTTACAAATTGAATTTTATGATCAATCAATACTGTGGTAGAAAAACTATACTTCTGTTTAGAAGGGTCCAAGATCATACATGACATAAATAATGTTACCTAGGCCTTTGATGGGGAAAAGGAATGTTCTCTAAACACAACTACAAACAAACACAGCCATTCTAAACCAGAGACTCAAAATTTTAGCTTTAAGTTTCAATTTCAGTACAAAGTTCAGATGCTGGCCACATTCTAATAATCTGCATGTATAAAGGAACACAATCCAGGACTACATATTTACACCTCTGTCTTGCTCAACCCTCTTCCATGAGAAATTATCCTACCATGGTATCTTAATACTATATACACACCATAAATACTTGCATTTATTTTTCCTTATAGATGAGTAAACTGATTTCTTTTACAGTTCACACAGATGAAATCAGAACGGTTCAGTTAAAAAAAAAGACATGGTCATTTACACAATGGACTTGTCAATATCCTTACTGAAAATGTAACTGCGTTTCTATCAAAGGATAAGGGGTTAAGCTGACACAGAAGCTTAAAAGAGGAATCTGAAATACATGTTGTTTGACACTATCCATCTAAATGATGCCCAGCTAAGATACACTCACTGATCTAAAGACTTTTTTTCTTCCAAAAGTACTTCTTTCCTCTTTGTTATGATATCACAAAACATTATTGTAAACCTAGCTAACTACCTGTGGCTGGTGAGGTCATGGACCCTGGAGAACCTAGTATTGTCACCTTCTTAAACCAGTATACTTTCTAACTGCATTTTAAACACTTATCCTTATACTCACAAATAAAAGTAGCTCTCATTCCTCATCAGAGAAGTTTGTTTTTGGCAACAGATGGAGACCATTACATAAATCAACAAGTGGTCAAAATGCAGAAAACAACCAACTGTGAGTACCACCTTCAATTGATAAGTCTACAACACAACTCCTACACCGAAAGCTTAGGGAATGTCATGGAAGTGGGGGTAGAAAGACTGCAGAGCCAGAGGCCCACAATGTCTGCTGTGACATAATGACACCACTTGGTGACATGTCAACCAGGTTGGCGAGAAGTCTCATAAGACTCACACTTAGATGTCTCATAAGACCCACACTGAGATCAATGGGTACTGAGAGACAGACAATGGGCCACAAGAGCCAGCTTATGAAACCAGCCAGGATAATTCACAAGGCAAATGGAAAAAGGAAATGTGGCATATATTTACAATATAGTATTATTTAGCCATAAGGAAGAGTGAAATTAAGTCATTTGCAGGTAAATGGATGGAAATAGAAATCATGGTTATACATCAGAGAGACTCAGAAAGAGCTGTTCTCTCATATCCACAATCTAGATTTTTAAAAATATACATTAAGTTCTTTCCTGTTTCCCAGACTCTGGATGGGGAACACGGCGAGGGGTGGGGGGGAGTGGGACCTGGGAAGAATAGAGGGGGTAAAGAGGAAGGGAGTTGGTCATGGGGGAACAGGAAGTTGAGGGGGTGGGGGTAGAATAGGGGGAAGAGGGAATCATAGGATCGAAGACAGTACAGGCACCAGAGTGACCTCGAGTGATCTAAAGGTATAACATCATTTGGCAAGCTAAGCAATAGTGGAGGGACCACCTCGAATGCCCATTCCTGATAATGAACTTGATGTCTATAACCATCCGGGAGCCTTCATCCTGTGACTGATGGAAACAGAGGCAAACACACAACTAATCACTGAACTGAACCCAAGGAACCCAGTGACAGAGAGGAGTGATGAGCAAATTGGCAAAGAATGGGCTGGCAAAACCAGCAGAGACAGCTGATCTGAACAGGGGAGTGCTCTTGGACCCCAGACCGACAGTGGGGAGGCCAGCATGGGACTGATCTGGACCCCCCAAATGTGAGTGTCAGTGAGAAGGCCTGGGCAACCTATGGGGCCCTGAGCTGTGGATCAGTGTCTATCCCTGGTATACAAACTGTCTTCATGTGCCTATAGCACAAAGAGAGATGCTCTCTCAGCCTGGACTCTTAGGGGAGTGCCTTGACCCTACCAAGAGTAAAATGACAGACTCTAGATATCCCCTATGTGGAAGGATTTGGCAATAGGGTGGGAGGGAGGGGGAAGGGGAGTGCGGGAAGAGGGGAGGGAGAGGGAACTGGGATTGATTGACATGTAAAACAAGCTATTTAAAATTAAAATAAAAAATGATATAAAAAATATACATTAAAGTAGAAGATGAACTATGAGAAAGAGGACCGTGAGGAGAGAGACAAGAGACAGTAATAGATCAATGGTGTTTATCAAAGTATATAACGTGTATGTATGAAAATGTCATGCTCCATTGTTTTATACAACCACATGCACTAATTAAAAAGACAATTCATATAACTCTCAGGGTCCTTCCATCTTCCAGTAAGTCTTATCATTTGTCTGCCCTTATCACATACTGATGAGAGAATGGGCACCTTAATTTCTTTTTCTGTTACTGTAATAAAAGCAACTAAAGGGAGGAAGGGTTTATTGTGACTCACAATTCAGGGGTGTAGTCTATCATGACAGGTGTCCTGGCTAATTTTTTGCTAATTTGACAAAAGCAAGAGTCATCTGAGAAGATGGACTCACGATTGAGAAAAGGCCCCCAGTAGACTGGTCTATAGACAAACTTGTGGGGCATTTTCTTGATCAATCAGTGATATGGGAGGGCCCAGATCACTGTAGGTGATGTCACCCCTGGGCAGGTGGTCCTGAGCTGTATAAGAAAGTAGGCTTAGCAGCCATGAGGAACAAGGCAGCAGGTAGAGTTCCTCCGTGGTTTCTTGCTTCCAGATCCCTGCCCTGCTTGAGTTCAGGTCCTGACTTCATTCAGTGATGGACTATCAACCTAAAAGTGCAAGCTAAAATAAACTCCCTCTCTCCAAGTGGCTCTCAATCATTGTGTTTTATCACAGCAATAGAAATCCTAAGAGGAGAGGGTAAGTAGAAGGTCGTAGGGTAACCGAAGGTAAGTAAGTCAGTCAAGGCAGCAGGAAGTGGAAACAGCTGATCGCAAACAAACTACCCACAATCAGGAAGCAGATAAGGATGAAAGCTGCTCTGCTCAGTTATTTTTCTCCATTTATTTAGTCCAGCATCCCAGTCAGGGGATGGCACCACCCACAATGAATGGGTCTTCCCACCTCAGTTAACGCAACCAAGATAATCCTTCACAGTCTCTCCTAGATCCCATTCTCCAGTTGCATCCAGCCTCTGTCAATTCCCAATTAACCACCACAATGAGCTTATTTTTGGAGATTTCTTATACCTGGCTTCTGGTCACTGTCATGACTATGGTCAATGAGTCAGTAAATGAGGGATAATCTTTTTCAATGTAGTGACAAATCAGGCACGTGACCCTAACCACAACAACCCAATCACTTAAGTAACACAAACTAATGTCACCAAAAGCCTCAGTGTTTCCTTCAAGGCCAATCAGGAGACTAGAGTACAGATATATTCCAGCCTGGAGACATGTATCAAGGACTACAAAAATGACTACTAGCTTTATTATTGTATTAATTAGGTTTTTGTCAATTTGACACCACTAGAGTCACCTAGGAACAGGGAACCTCAATTGAGCAATTGCCCTACAAGACCCGCCTGTGGGCAAGTCTCCAGGACATTTTCTTGATTGTTGATTGATGTGGGAGGACCACGTCCAGTGTGTGTGGTCATGGGTTGTAAGAAAGCAAGCTGAGTGAGCCATGGCAGGAAATCAGTAAGCAACTTTATTCCATGGCTTGTGTGTCAGTTTCTGCTTCTGGGTTCCTGGTTGGGTTCCTGTCCTGACTTCTCTCAACAATGAGCTGTGAATGGGATGTGTATGCCAGACAAACCCTTTACTACCTAAGTTGGTTTTGGTCACGGTGTTTTATCACAGCAATAGAGAGTAAGCTGGAAGTGGGATGAAGATTTAAGTTCTCACATCCCACCCTTTATCTCCCTAAAGAATGCCACCAAATGGAGTCAAATGTTCAAATCCTGGAGCCTATGAGGGTTATTTCCTCATTTCACTGCTAAAATAAATAGATTCTTTTAAAAACAAATTACTAATATCCCTTTGCCCCATGTTCATTAGCTAAATCAACCTATCTGAAATAGATATTAGATGACAGCTAATGGCAGCCTGCATTAGTTAACATAAGCAGCCAAATGTGTTTCTTCCTACTAATTTCAACTCTTGATCTTAGCCATCAGCATTGGTTCTGCTATGTGAGAGGCCATTCCCTTAGAGTGTCTGTCTGCGAGCTGCACTGTGCCTGCCAACACACAATGTTTTTAAATCAGGTACAAAAGCAGCAAAGAGTCCACCATATCTGCATGTCAGAAAGCGAGTTCACGATACCAAATCAAATCATACTGCTTTTGATAGACAATTCATGTGTTTTGAGGGGAAAAAAAAATCAAGGCATTTTCACCAATAAGGCTACATGAAATTTTACTTTACAGATTAAAGTGGCACATGGAAAACAAAAGATGTATGCTGTTCCCCAACAGAAGTGAAGATCAACTGCTTTTGTTGTATGCTAGTTCATCAAGATGTAGGCAAAGGGGTCCTTGAAACTGTTGACACAGCCTACTACGCCGGTAAACAGCTGCTGAACTATACTTGCGGATTACTGACATATACTAGTACCCCACAAAACCTATAATCAGTTTTTTCACTTCCTCAGATTCTTTCAATTTATGCTCTATCATTCTTGAAGTGAGGCAATCAAAACTGGATGCAGGTGTTCCATTTATAACTCCAACTTTTAAAAAGCACTCTTGGTTTTCTTGCCTGCTGCTAAGCAACAGGATGGTATCCTCACTGAGAAATCTATCATTCCATTCTGATTTCCCACTCCGAAAAAAAGGAAGGAAGGAAGAAAGAGGGAGGAGGAATAAAAGAAGGAAGGAAGGAAGGAAGGAAGGAAGGAAGGAAGGAAGGAAGGAAGGAAGGAAGGAAGGAAAACAGGCTCAAACTGTTAACAGTAGCCCAGACTGTTCTAGGAAATGCACAGGACTTATCTGCAAGACACTCCTAAAGCACAAACCCTCATAACAGGTGTAAGTGGTAAAGAGATTGCATTGTTTGCTTTCAACAGAAGCAGTCAAGTTTTTAGAGTAATTTTCTATGGTCTTATGTACTCTTACAAATTTAACTATATCACCATGGATAGCCGACCTAGGTTCAAATCTGAATGTAAATATTGTTCCAGGTCATATTGTCTGAAACTTCAATTTCAACATCTATGAAATGGAACCACTGCCTACTCTCAGTGGAAATGGTCAGAATTAAAAAGCATCTGGCAAAGCAAACATCCCCAAATTTATAAAACTTTAGAACTAAAATATGTCTTCAAATTCCTCTAAGCCTCTGCTTGTTATACACGCAGACTTAGGTTTTACAAAATTACACAAGCATACTGCACTCACTAATATGAATTCTATAGGGACATAGAAATAAAATCTTACTGTATCATAATTTGACATATAGCATCAGTACTTCATAGCAGAGTCAATACTCTGTAATGTTCATATTTGCTTGTTTTTTATTTTGTATACTAAAGGTCCATGTGGCACAGCGGTGCACACCTGTAATCCCAGTCATTCGGGAGATGGGGACAAAAGACAGCTGGAGTCCAGGAATTCAAGGACATCCTGGGATTAATAATGAAATGTTATCTTAAACAATTAAGCATAGCCCTGCAAGACCAAAACAGCCTCTCCCAGAAAGCTCAGTTTCAGCTGGGCAGTGGTGACGCACGCCTTTAATCCCAACACTTGGGAGGCAGAGGCAGGAGGATCTCTGTGAGTTCAAGACAAGCCTGGTCTACAAGAGCTAGTTTCAGGACAGCCTCCAAAGCCACAGAGAAACCCTGTCTCGGAAAAAAAAAAAAAAAAAAGCTCAGTTTTACCCTTTGTCCTCATATACACAAGACTGACTCAGTCTGAAAGATAATTATCGCTCACACCTTTAATCCTACTGGGGAAGCGTGTCAGACAGAAGCAAAGTCTAAGGGAAGGATCCATTCTACAGCCATGCTGAGGAGAGGCAGTAGTTTGAGACTCGGTGAAGAGCTTCTTCATGGATCAGCACTTTCAGCCTGAGCTAGAGGTGAGAGCTAATGGTCGGCTGCTTTGCTTTTCTGATTTTCAGCTTGAAGCTTGACCCCTAATATCAGTCTCTGGGTCATTTATTTTTCCTGTTACACAGTCACATAAAATATAATTATCAAGTACAATAGCATAAAATATATATATATCAACAAGTTGCATGTAAATATTATATTTAGTAAGTATAACAATAAAACAATGGCATTTCATGACAGACTTTGAAGATCCCTCCAAAGAGGGCCTCACCCTCCCTGGGGAATGATGTGGGGATGGGGTGGGGGGCTGGCAGGGCTGGTGGAGGGACAAAGGAGGAGGGGTGGGAGAGGGAGCTGGGATTGACATGTGAAGCATTCATGTTTCTAATTTAAATAAATATTGAGAAAAAAACAATGGCATTTCAGAATGGGTATTCCTATTTTTAAAAAGATAGTTGAAAAAAATTGACAGCTGAAAATTTTATACCCACAAAAATGCTGGCTTAGTTTTCCACAGACCACTGAAACAGGGGCTATCTTTAAAGGGGTACTCGGGACATTCTTCTCCTTTTTCAAATAAAAAAGTCTCAGAGTGGCAGAATGACTTAGTCTGAATCAAAAAGGTTACCATTGGCAGGTTCATAATTGGAACAGTCTCCTTTCTGTGATCCCAAGTGACCTCTTAAAATTCCCCCTCAACAATCTGTTCCCAAATGCTTTGATCACAACTCCTGTCCACACATTCAAGCTTCTATAGATTACAAGGGGAAAGCTATAAACAGCATCCCCCATGAAACCAAGTGTCTACTCTGATCTACAACTAAAGGTGCTATATGCCTACATGGTTTTTAAGTATATTCTGTTTATTCACATTTACTCAAGTTACTTCAAATCGAAGGAATGATTTCCTAAACACTTTACTAAACTGCGATAGTCCAAGCCTGATTAAGAATAAAAGGATCATAACTAATCTCACTGAAGACAACAGATGTAACAAATATCTATAAGCACCGACCTGGCTGTGAATCAAAGCACTGTAGTGAATGCTCTGATACACTAAAACATTAATCCTCACAGCCTTTCAAGATGGTGTGTGTGCCCAGTTTATAAAAGGGAAGTAAAGATAGTTAATAACCTCAAGGCACACAATTAGGTGATCATCAGCCTCCACACCCAAGCAATATGGTTCCAAAATATTAGGTAATCAACCTAAATACGCGCTAACTTTAAAACATGGAGGCAGTGTCAGATTTCTCTCTAAGCCTGTAAGTGATGAGCAAAGGAGTCAAGACCATGCTGGGGAAGCCCACAGAAGCAACTGACCTGAGCAAGTGGAAGTTCAAGGACCCCAGTCTGACAGTTAAGGAACCAGCTTAAGGACGAACCAGGCCCCCTGAACATGGGGACAGTGGTGAGACCAGGGCCACAAAGGGATTATCCAGCAATGTAAGGACCGTGCTAACCGAGGCCCAAAACTTTATTATATTTCTCTATAATGGTCTTAATTAAATAAGGATGATCAAAACCGCTTATTAAAAAGTAATAGCAAAAAGTATAAAAACAGTAAGCTGTATGAGATATTGTCTGTTTAATTCACTATGAGTTCGAAGCATGGAGCCTAATAGGAAGAAAAAATTTGGTACGTAAAGAAATATTAGAGATTCCCAACGTATTAGGAAAAACACTGATAAATCTGTTAAAATTCTACATCATTTAAAAATTCTACCTAATAATTAAGATTTCCAGATCATGTAACTATAAGAAAATCCCAAAGTTGCAAATGAAAAATGACTAGGACAATTAAAAGCATCAGAAAGGGGAACAGATATGAGAAAAATACATTTAAAGACCCAAGCTTCCTTATATATTAACAATAGCCAGTGAAAATCAAATGAAAGGGAAAAATAGCACCTGAAAGTAAAACATGCAACACATAAGTGGATCTAAGTGAAGAAAGCTACACTGTGCCTTCAGACGTAAAGCAAGACCCACAGGAGCAGATGGGAAGCTTTATCAGAGAGTGAAATGGAATGGAATGACTAACTTCTAAATGAAACCCAATGAAAGAGACATCAGGTATGATAAGTCTATAGACACACCAAAAAGTCTTTGAATCCACAGTGAGGAAAGCTTTTCCTTCACAGTAAAACATTACACTATAAAGCTCCTTGATAATGTTACATGACCGCTAAACTTAACACATTCTCTAGGAACGTCTACATATATTACATATAATTTAGTACTCACAATGACCCAATGAGATCTGTATTTTTATCTTAGAGAAACTGAAATACCAAGATGCTGAATACCTTGGACCAAGTAACATTCAGAACACATAAAGGTTCATTATAGTGGGAAATAGCATTTCAAGAAATGCAACTGGGTTCTTTTATTCATTCACTTAGTAAATATTTGCTGATGGCCAATCTTGACCAAATTCTGTTCTAGAATCTGGAAACAGCACAATGAAATACAAGGGCATTATTCACTACTATACATAAAATTATATATCCTAATGTAAAGAGACAGAATACAAGAAGGAAAATAATGATCATGCTAGAGTATTGCAGGGATGTTAAAAAGGAAATAAAACTGGGTAATACAAGAGACACAAACCACAAAAGAGGCTTCCTTCTAATCAGTGCTCAAGAAGCCATCTGTAAAAAATTTAAATGTGCTAGAACCCTGCTCATTATTAAGAAATGCAGTATGCTGGGACACAGTGCAGATAAAAAGATGAAGGAAGAACTGAGTGGACTTAATTAAGAATGCTAAAAGAACCAAAAGCAGCCCTAGGAGTCTAGAGGAGGAAAAGCAAGCAGAAATTCACTGTTTATCAGGGGATCTTCCAGTCTCTCTTTTAATCCAGACGTATCACTGTCCCACTGTGACAACAACAAGCAAATGGAGACCACACAGAGGAGACTGTTACTAGTTAGACATTTTATCAAATAGACACGCCTAGAAAAATGCAATCTTCATCATTTAGAGAATGGTTAGTAAACAGTAGTATAGCATACAGTACACACTCATGGAAAGTCAGAAACCAGCACATACTGACCCAGAAAGGTGTGCTACAGGTGTGAGGATGCAAGCATATATATGACACGATTCTGTTTCACTAACATGAGAACTGGGAACGATGGTGACATTAATTTACTATGGCTACTTCTAATACTGTGCATTTTGCTTCCTCCTCCTCTAAGAGAAAGTCCTCCTGCATGGCACCTGCCGGCCCCTACCTCTAAATCATCCCCTTGGCTCACTCCCCGACAATGGCAACATTAAAAGTTTGTCATTTAGAACCACAACATGCTGTAACAATGAAGCGACTAACCAAGCTATAATGATCCTATAGTATCCAGATATCATAACCTTTGCTTTGAAATGAGAAATCACATGAAAAATTGAAGGCAATTAAATATTAACCTGGATGTTTCATCAGGAACAACACAAATGACGTTCTTACCTCTACTTTTGTCCGATAGAGAATGAGCCGCCTAAGGCTACATAACTTGGCAATGTGACCAAAAGCTTGAGGTGGCAGTTTATCACAGGATGAAAGATTTAAGTCTTGTAGACTTGGGCACATTTCGGAAATAACCTCCAAGCAAGTTTCATTAAGAAAGTGGCTGCATGATAACTCAAGGCGTACCAATTCAGATCCACACACCTTTAGAAACCTGTGAAAGCAAGACTCCATGAAAATTTCATAAAATTTATGAAATATTTTCGTAAGAACTTTGAAATTACATCACTGCTTGACAGACATGCTTGGAAGAACAGATTCTACTAAATAAAATACATAAATTGATTCACTGAAGTTCTTACTGATGCTGAAATTCATGGCTAACTAACATGAATCAAACTGAGGAGATAATGGACTCTCCTGGATTCACATGTCACAAAGTCAGCTTACTATTAAGTGGAAATTAAGACGTCAGAGAAGATAGCTCTACTACCTGTAAGTCACACCTGAGTTGTAAAATCAAAAATATAAAACCCTAGGCTCTTTGAATATATCAATGTCTTAACAATGCCCATTCAGAATGGGTTAGTATATTTTGAATAAAGCACACAAAATGACGGGTTTAATTAAATGGACTTGGAATTAGTTAGACTGGCTTCCTCTTAATTCAAGAAATATCTAGGTTGGTTTAACTGTACTATGCTCCCCCTAGCTGTTGCCATTTAGTAGATGGACTGCTAGATTTCAGAATCAATATAAAATATCCAATTGCCACTTCCCACAAACACAAAGAAACAAGGAAAGATAAAAGAATAGAAAATGTTTTATCAGAATAGAAATCACATTATTTATCTTGATTGCATAAAAACTGGTGTTGAATTGTTTGTTCATAGCTGTCGTAGAAAAGAATTTAAGAGTCAACATGAATGTGAAAGTATAGAAATCTATGAAGCTTCATCAACTGAGCAAGCTGCACCCTCACACAAGCACCAACTATACCCGGCCAGTGCCTATCCTTCAGTGTCACAAAAGCAACATTAGCACTCTTAACTTCCATTACAATGTTCTTCTAGGTGATTTAAGAACCTACCAATATACACTCAAAATAAAATCCAACTAAATCAGATAACTCAAATTTCTAAAAAATGACATGGGATGGATATCAAATACGGATTGTTTTTCTTTTGTTCTATCAAATATGGGGGTAGGATTCACCACTGTCTTTTTCAGGTTCTATTGCTGTGAAGAGTCACCATGACCACGGCAACTCATAAAGGAAAACATTACGTTTTGGCTCATTTACAGTTTCAGCGGTGTAATCCATTACTGTCATGATGGGAAGCACGGTGGCAAGCAGACAGACATGGTGTGGAAAAGACAACTTTGAGTTCTACATCCAGATTGGCAGGCGGTAGGAAGGAAGAAAGACACTAGGCCTGGCTTGGGCCTCTAAAGCCCAAAGCCCATCTCCCAGTGACACACTTCCTCCAACATGGCCACATCTCATAATCGCTGTCAAGTAGTGCCACTCCCTGATGACCAAGCATTCAAATACATGAGCCTCTGGGGAGCATTTTAATTCAAATCACCACCCATATTTCATCATTTTCTCTGTTATCAAAGGCAGACTTAAACTGTACTCATCATATTGATTGCCTCATGGTTTTGAACATTAAATGGTATTATGAAGGCAGTTCACAAAGATCAAAGCACCTCACAAACATTAAAAATATAAGTTAAGCCTTGACTAGCAAAGTTTTAATCTTTGAAAATTTTGTGTTTACATGTGCGTAGTCAGAAGACTTTGTGAAATCAAAGCTCTCTTTCTACTTTTTTTGCTGGTTCTAGGGATGAAGCATGAACATTCAGCCTTGTGCAGCAAGGACTTTTATTGGTCTGAGCTATCTTGCCATCTATACATCATTTTTAAACAAAACAAAAAATGGTTGTTCCTGACTTGCTCTAAATACTATAAAAATCCTAGTAGCCCACAGATTTACATGTGAAATGCCTATCCCCTGGTAAACTTCTGCAATCTGTATTCAGCTCTTCCTAAATTCACCTTTTCCTTTTAAACTCTACATTCAAGCAGCCTATCTTATTAGTGTGATTATCTGTGACATTTCACACAACTGCTCACTTCTTAACATTCTGATGCTTCTCCTGTGGCTCCCTTACCTGGATCTATTACAGCTCTGCTAATTATAATAACTAAGCTGCAGTGCTCGTGCAGTACATTCATTCACTCAGTAAATGTTTATTGAACTTCCACTATGGTATGCAGTGTACACTGGGAGACATCATGGATAAAACGCGGTTCCCACTTTCACAAAACTGACTTTCATTTTAGTGAAAGGAGACTAGAAACAAACAAACAAAAAACCATAAGTAGAATAAACAGCATATTAAAGAGTGAAAAAAAGTCAAGGGAAAATACAAGTAAAGAAAGGGCAACAGAAGCCTGGTCAGAGATGTCTCAACAAGTATAGCGGTAGGACTGAAGCGAGAGGGGGTAACCAAAGCAGGCATCCGGAAAAGGAACGTTCCAGTCCAAGGGAAGGGCAAGCATACTGGCTGGGGCAGAAACTGATGCAGGAGGCTGAGGATGAGGGCAATGAGTACATCACAGGACATGAAATACTTTCCTGGGTCACTATGAAAGTTCTGCCTTTCCTCTTGGGAGAGAAAGGTTCCCATTTACCAGAACCTTTGAACAGAGGAGTGATGTAACGCTTGTGCTCTACCAAGACTACTCTGGTTTGTGTAGAATTTAACTGAGAGGAGTGGGAGCAAGAGCAGAATGCCATCAGGACACTCCCCAACACTTAAGGAAGTGAGGACAGCCCACTAGATCCACAAGGTAGTATCAAACTTGGTGACAGCCAGGTTCTCGATCCACTTCCAAACTAGCAGTGCTGAACGGTGACAGACTTCCAACACAGCAGACGCAACTCTAACACAATCTGTTTCCTATTGTTTTTCTATCCACAGTTTACTTATTTATTAACATTTTATACTGAGTTCCTCAAGCTTCTTCATGTCCTTCAGCAACTGAAATACATCCTTGGCACACACACTCCTTAGCATAGAACAATGGCTAATGCTATCAACATTACAGACTGAGAATCACTTATAAGACAAGTCTCTGGGTATGTCTGTAAGAGATAATCTAGACTACATCAGCTTCTGGGAATCTGTGAGCCATTATTGAGATCCCATTAGCCTTTGGGCAGGTCTGCGGTCTGCAGGGTGTGATCTAGATTCCGTTGACTGAGGTGGGAAGACCCAACTTGAACTGAGAACAGCATCATTCCTAGGGCTTCGGTTCTGGTCTGAATACAAAGGAGGAAGAGAACTACAAACCAGCATTCTTTTCTGTGCTTCCTGACTGCAGGCCCAGGCTTCAAGCTTCCACTGCAGTGCCTTCCCTGCCATGACACACTGCATCCAGAACCGTGAGCCAAAGGAAACTTTCTTCCTAAGATGCTTTACCAGGGCATTCTGCTGTGAATCAAGACAAGTTAGAGAAACGAGTAGCATTTCAAAAGTCGTTGAGTAAATCTTCCAATTATCAAAATTCACTTCATAAATTTCTTTTTTATTGAAATATTTTTCATACAATATATTCTGATCAGTTCCCTCTCACACTCATAGCCATACTCTTTCTCTTTCCTTCTTTCTCCCTCCTTCCCTCTCTCTCTCTCTCTCTCTCTCTCTCTCAAGAAAACAAACAAGCAACAACAAAAAACACAGAAACAAACAGAAAAAAAGTCAAAGAAAGAACAAAAGAAACACATTTAGCCATAGACACACAGAAATCTCATAAAAACACAAAATCAAAAACCATATATATAAGCAAAATACACTGTAAGGTTAAAAAAATTGCCCAAACAAAGCATTGTAAGAAAAAAAAAAAAACCTCCAAAAATACCCTTGAGTTCATTTGGTGTTAGCCATCTACTGCTGGAAACAGAGCTTGCCCTTGAGTGGAGTTTGTATACCCAGTGAGACTCATGGGAGAAAAATAATCTTTCCTTTGGTGGCAGTTGTCAACTGGAGACAGCTTCCAGGTTAGGAATGGATACTTGGTGTCCACTTCCCCATCAGTGCTGGGCCCTATCTGGCTTAGACCTGTGCAGACCCATTCTTAAAAAGTTTTAGTGACTAAAAGTACTTTTCTATTCATGGAATCAAACTACTCCCCCAAATTGGACAAATTAACATTGTTACTTTACTTTGTGTACACAAGTAGCTATGATGAGTCATTCATTTGTAAATTAGAGATCTAAGAATGAATACTGGGTTTCAAAAAGTCCTACTTTTAAGTTAATAATTTCTAAAATGATTTGCAGATTAGAAAAGTTAAATATAAGTATGTGAATTCTAAGAACTAGATGCTTTAGTTTTCTTATTTCTTAATGGTCTTCGCTACTGGGCAAAGCACTTTTATCTACATTTCTTTTTCATACTTGAGTTAGAATGACTTGACACTTCTTTCCTTTTTTTCTCTCATTATGGGAAACTTTTCCTCCAAAAAATTTATAGAGGAGTGTCAAACTAATCACCAGAAACCTCATCATTAACAGGTAGGAAAATTTCAAGATGACTTGAATGACAGAACTGGAAAGCACAAAAGACAATGGCCATTCTTTCTGTTTGAGGCAGGGTTTCTCTGTGTAACATCCCTGCCTGTCCCGGAACTCACTCTGAGGACCACTAGGCTGACCATTAATTCTCAGAGATCCACCTGCCTCTGCCTCCTGCTGGGATTAATGGCATAAGCCACACTGCCAACTGACAATGCCGATTCTTATACTGCTCTTTTATGGTTTTCCCTCTGTCCAAGATTCAAATATGCATTATTTTTACTCTGAGTAGGTTATCTAATCAATGCTTATATTGATTCTTTTTTTCTGACCTTACAAAATATATCAATCTCACAAAGGCAGCAGCAACGGATTCACATGAATCATTTCTTAATACTCACCATGAAAGTTTTATCTTTAATGAAATTACAGATATTTTTGCATTGGCCAACTAGTTATTCATCTCAATTATAACATGGGTCATATGACTTGGAAGGAAAATAACTTAATCTCCCCCAGCTAGTGTGTTGTTCTGCATTGTGAATTCCCATCTAGTATTGCTTGATATTAAGGGTTTTGTTTACTTTTTTTAGAACTTCCTTTTATAATTTTCCCCTTTTATTGAAAATAGATTCTTTCCTCATATACTATACCCTGATTATAGTTTCCCTTCCCTCTACTTCTCCAAGTTTTTCCCACCTTTCTTTCCATCCGGACCCACTCCCTTTCTGACTCTCATTAGAAAAGAACAGACTTCTAAGAGATAGCAACAAAAGATAATATAATGAGATAAAACAAAAACTATCACATCAAAGTTGGACAGGGAAGCCGGGCGTTGGTGGCGCACGCCTTTAATCCCAGCACTCAGAGGCAGGCCGATCTCTGTGAGTTCGAGACCAGCCTGGACTACCAAGCGAGTTCCAGGACAGCCTCCAAAGCCACAGAGAAACCCTGTCTCAAAAAAAAAAAAAAAAAAAAAAAAAACAAGTTGGACAGGGAAAATCAACAAAAGGAAAAGAGCCCAAGAAAAAGCATAAGAAGCAGAGACCCTCTCTTTCACACACTCAGAAACCCTATAGAAACACTAAACTGAAGCCATCACATATACTCAGAGGACCTGGTGCAGACCCCTGCAGGTCCTGTGCTGGCTGCTTCAGTCTCTGTGAGTTTGTGTGAGCTTTGTTCATGTTGATCTAGAGGGCCTTGTTTTCTTAGGGTCCTCCATTCATTCCTTCTAGCCCTTAGGCTCTTTTCACCTCCTCTTCCATGGGGTTCCCTGAGCTCAAAGGGGTGGGATTTGATGGAGACATCCCATCTGTGTGCTCCAAGGTCTCTCTCTTTAAGGGTTTTATGAGCTTGCATCCTGGCAATCCTGAATTAGGTCTGCTGCTATGAAAAAGGGGGTCTTTGGAAAGAAATATATTGCTTATTCTTACAAGATGAATTAATTCGTCTAGAGCAGTGGCTTTCAACCTTCCTAATGCTGTGACCCTTTAACAGTTCATGGTGTGATAAGCCTCCCAAACATAAAATTACTCTGTTACTACTTCATAAGTATAATTTTGCTACTGTCATGAATCATAATGTGAATATCTGATATAGCGGTTGAAACCCACGTTTGAGAACCACTGGTCTAGAGGAATACATATATAAGGAGTACTTTACTAAATAACTTGTACCCTAAAATAATTAACATCACATGAATATTTTAATGTGAGTTTAATCATGATAAAATAAAGGCACTGATGATTAAAATCAGTCTGATGCAAAGATAAGGAGACAATTAGATATAAATGTCCATGGTTTCTGCTTCTTAATATTATGATTTTTTAGTTGAGCCTACAAGTATTATAACAAAGCATACTTAAGATATTTTTGATTCCAAATAACTTGGAACATATTTAATATATATGGTCCAAAAATAAAGCCATTAGGCCCGAAACTTCTTAGTTATTCTGTATGCACACCAATGGTAGCTGTCCCAATTAGGGTTACTATTGTTGTGATGAACCACCATGATCAAAAGCAAGTTGAGGAGGAAAGGGCTTAATCAGCTTATACTTCCAAATCATAGTTTATCACTGAAGGAAGTCAGGGCAGGAACCTGGAAGCAGGAGCTGATGCAGAGGTGATGGAGGGGTGTTGGTTACTGGCTTACTCCTCATGGGTTGCTTAGCCTGCTTTCTTAAAGGACCCAGGACTACCAACCCATGGATGGGATCACCCATAATGGCCTGGGCCTTCTCCATCAACCACTAATTAAGAAAATGCCCTAGGCTTGCCTTCAGAATGATTTTATAGAGACATTTTCTCAGTTGAGTCTCTCTCCTCTCCAATGCTTCTAGTTTGTGCCAAGTGAACATAAAAATAGCCAGCACATAGAGATAGGAGAGAATCAAGTTTCAAAATTGTACTTACTAGAAGTCAACAAGATAAGAGAAAACCATTTACAATACAAGTAGGCCAAAGGTAAGTACACAAAGGGCTAACAATCTCCTTATGCTATAAAACTCACACTCTGTCAAGACAGTCATTGTGCTTTGCATGTTACATGGCCCTCATGGACACATGTGTGCGAATATTTGATCCCTAGCTGTTCTGGAAGATTGTAGAACCTTTAAGATATGGAGCTTCACTGGAGGGAGTGGGTCACTGGTCATGGGTTGGGGAGCAGGCGAATGTGGTTGATAGATCTGACTCCTCAGTGTAGATATACAGCCAGCTTTCTCCTCCTGCTACTATGCCCTCCCCATTTACTGCCACACCCTCCTCACCATGATGGGCCATAGCCCTCTAGAAGTATAGAACAAAATAACCCCCTCCCCCAAAGGGCATTTTATCCTAGCAACAAGAAAGCAAATAAGACAATTATTGAATCTAAAAAGCATTCAAAAATATTTCCTGACAAAATGAGTATAAATGACTTAAAAGAGACCTAGAGTCCAAGGATAAAATTCTACATAGAGGGAGGGGTATCAGAGACTTGGCATCTACTGAAAAACAGTCACTGCTAAAGTGGACCCTAGGCTTTTAAGTAGAATATTAAGTTTTAAAGCACAAACCAGCAGAGAGGCAAGTGAATACACCAGACCTTAGAGACAGGGTGGATAGCAAAGGGGAATTAGACAGAATTGATTTTACCAAGTAATGATATGCATGGGCAGTACTCGTAAATCTGGGGCTGAAAGTAGGTTTTAATAACTGATTAAATTGTCCTTTATTCCAACTTAACAAATTTCTCTGCTCTTTTCTGATGACTAAAAGTTCTTTAACATCTGCCCAGTTCTAACTGTCATAAATAAGACTTTTAGACCACAAACAACAGTACGCTTCTTCCCAAATACTCATCCGCAACATCACCAGTGGCCTCTACTGTAAAATGTGCTTTTTTCTTTGTAGTATTATATAAATAAACCTTCACGGTAATGCATATAAATAGAGCACCACTTATTCATTTTTGATTCATTAATAATCAAGCCATGCATATTTATTGTTTATTCTGAGAAGGCTGCCTCCAAGTCATAATGACTGTCAGCTCAGTCAAGTCGAGGAGGCAAAAGCAATCAGCAGACAAAGTCGCAGCATGTCCCTATCCCTACCTTTCTGTTTTTGTATTTAAACACATTTCTACATAGGAAAGGAAGGATAGCATAAAGGAAGGATAGTTTGACTGGGTGACATACTGCAATGGGATGTGGGTAACTTAAAATGGATATACATATTCTGTGGTCATGCAGACAGCCCCACCATAACAAATCTAGGTGAACTGAAAACCCGAAGCAGACTTTCTCAGTGCTGGTGAGAAAGCAGACTGGAGCTCTAACTGCAAACAAGACCCTAGCTACTGCCAGTCTAAATAGGCAGCACTGTTAAGACGTCCCCTCACAATTGATGCTTCTTTTCTTGATTATTCCAACTACAGTTTCGAAAACCTGTTTAATACAGTTTTTACAGAGCACTCACTGTTGTCACCATCACTCACATAATGGTGACAAACTCATCCCTCAGTTTCTCACCACCAGTTTTCCTTAATGTCTACAGTAACCAGCTGCCACCCCATCTTTTTGTTTTGTTATGGTTTGGTTTTTCAAGTCAGGGTTTCTTTGTGTAGCCCTGGCTATTCTGCAACTCACCCTGTGGACTTGGCTGGCCTTGAACTCAGAGATCTGTCTGCCTCTTTCTCCCAAGTTCAGTTATCAAAGGTATGCACCATCACCACTCAGCACCCTGTCATTTTTATGAAAGTATGCAAAGACTATGCTTACATGTTTATCTTCATATATCTTTTTCTTCATTTGTAGAAGGAAGGGCTATATCAGATGTTGCAAATATCCTTTTACATGGTCAACAATACCTGTTACCATGCCCTGACACATAGGGTGAAAACATTAAGGCATTACTTAAAATTGTTTTTATTACACTTATTTAACATGTCAATATGTCTGGGTGAATGCATTCCTTGGTGTCTATGAAAGTCAGAGGACAATTTGAGGACTCCATTTCCCCTTCTATCTTGTGGGTCCCAGAAATCCAATTCAAGTTTTCAGTTTAGGCAGCAAGAGCCCTTATCCACTAAGCCATCTTGCCCGGCCCTAAATTCCTAACTTTAAAAACAGAAAATTAATTTCTCCAGTGGAAATTCCTAAGGAGAGAGCTGGGCCTTCATAATGTAAACCAATGTCTACTGGCAGCACTTGTTCTGTCTCATAACTTGTCTTAAGTTTATGATCAACAGTGTATGCTGGGACAGCCATAGTTACTTTCAGTTCTCATCAGTCTCATTAGCCATGAGCAAAATTTGCAGATGGAGTGTTTGAGGCAGACAGAATAAGCACTTGACTAAGATCCTGCTGGAATCCAAGGACCCCTATACAGAGACTTGGCCTGCAAAGTACTTTGTAAGGGCAGTGGACAGGCTCAAACATGCCTCAGAAGCAAAGCCTCTCTGGTTTTCTCCTCCCCACTTGTCTCTTCCCCTTAGACTACGTCACAGACAGCAGTATTCCTCTTACCCAAGACAGTTAGAGAAATTTAACTTCATGATCCCACCTCACCATGAAACTTTCTTTTTTAATTTTCCTGGCCTTCCTGTCCACAGAGAGGCTCTCTGGTTGGCCCTAGCAGCACAGCCCCCAGATCCCAGCTACTTAGGGGGCTGAAGCAGGAAGACTCCAAGTCAGAGATCGTCTTGAACTACAAAGCAAGTTCAAAGCCACCTGGATAACTTCACAAGACCTTGTCTCAAAACAGGAAGTAAAATAGCAGCAACAAGATGAGCGGTGGGTACACACATCCGTGCAAGAGCAGTTGCTTGGCATGTGTGATGCCTTAGGTTCAGCCCCAGTGACAAGATAAAAGAACATTTAGTCATTTAAAACAACAGATAGTGTCTCCAAAGTTTCTACTCCATCTTTAACTTTATGAAAATGATGGGATCATGCGGCACATAATAAGAACAACCATCAAGGTTAAGAGAAAAGCACCTGTTTGTATCCTAGGAAAATTACTGTGGCATTACTAAATGAATATGCACTTCTGTAAGCTTTCAAATGTTTAACAGGTGACATTTAATAGTAAGGAAACTAAATGCTTAAATAGAAAGGAGCAGAAACACCTGGGCAGGTCTGCAAGTGCCGTCCTCTATTTAGCATGCAATTTCATTTTCAACATAATTAGCTTAAATGAGCTTCTAAATTTGGGTGATGTATTGCACATGTAATTAAGATTTAATTAAAAATGTTCTGTAATAAATTGTTTTCCATTTCTGACAAATCACATTAGAGAGGTAGATTTTGATTTGGAAATAGTTTTTTAAATGTGTTAATCATCTGTGCTGAAAATATGAGAAAAAAAAAGCAGTTCAGTTGAAAGTCACTTGAGATTTAAATAAGAACTAAAGAATACAGTTGGCCCTTACATCATTATGAAGTTTAGCAGAAGAGGACAGTTAGCACTCATTCATTTTTATAAGCATCAATATTCTAAATATGAACTCTTATTTCTTTTTGTTCTTATAAAATACACAAATACAGTTAAAAATTCTATTGTGAAAGCCCTTACATGCAAGCCTAGTCTCTTGATAAAAAGATTCAACAAGGTTTTGTAACTACCTGCTAAATCCTGACACGGAGATGGAACCCCTGTTGCCAGTCCAAGACAGGTTAAGCCACTGGACGAGAGCACAGCGAGCCTGTAGGAACTCCAGTGAAGTATCGTCTAGCTTTGCCCAGTATGGCTGCAGGTTGAGGTGGATGTACTGTAGAGGATCGCAGCAATGCTGGTGTAGAAGTCTGCAAGTCTGTGCTAATCTGCACAGGTCTGGTAGTGAAAGATGATTCAGAATCAGTTGAATGAGCTATATAAAACAGAAAGCCAAGATCATCAAGAGTGAAGGACACTATCACTTATTATAAACACAGAATGTGGTCTAAAAAAGAGCAGTGTCACAATTTCAAACAGTATCTTCACAAAATAGTTGAATCAACGTTCACTAAAGTATCCAAATAGAAACAAACTACACATACATTAGACTTTAAAAGCTGCTCAAATTCTCAACTCATGTTAACAACTCATTTTCATACTGTACAAAGCTATATACACTGGTAGTTGTTGAATAATGAACATTTTCATGAACAACATTTTCTACATACCAGATACTGGGGAAAACAAATGAAAAGCACTTTCACTCAGTTCTGGTGGAATCAGTGAGTAGGGTGTTTTAATAACACTGACAAAGATAGGCCCACAGTGTCACTGAAGAGCTACCAGGACCAGACTCAGGGGGGACGTACAATCCTGCCAGACAAGTACCACGTACAGGTGAGGGCCAAAGCGGGTGAAGGGAGTCTAGTGGTGAGAATGGGGTTGCAGA
This sequence comes from Mesocricetus auratus, assembly GCF_017639785.1. Lineage (NCBI taxonomy): Eukaryota > Metazoa > Chordata > Mammalia > Rodentia > Cricetidae > Mesocricetus > Mesocricetus auratus. The sequence continues at coordinate 35,098,679 of NW_024429184.1, forward strand.
GAGCCTCACTTGGATTATTCCCGAAAGCAATGAGGACAGTAGAAAGGATTCAAACTACAGTGGCACAGTAAGCCTGTGAAAGATGGAGGAACCCGGGAGTACCCCCAGGAAACCGGAAGGGGATTCCCAGGAGCTAACACAGAATTCCACGAAAGGGAAAACAGAGGGATCCCACTGAAGGCAACTGGTAGCAATGATGCTGCCACACACATTATTAACTAAGTGAAAACAAAAGATAACTCTAATCACAATTACCTCTTTGAACTAGTCCAAGATTTGTTTTCCAGTTGAGGCTTTCTAAACTAGTTTTCAAAGAATAATGTCTTAGTGGTCTAAACTGAACTAAGAATCATAATGAGAAATTGCATATGTACTTAATGATAAAAAAATCTTTAAATGAGAGGTTAAGAACACAAAGTATCTACCTGAATTTTCTCTGTAAGTAATTATACCCTTTAACATAAATGATCTTCAACTCATCATGTAAATTCAATATTAATATTAGATCAGAATGTCACTATTCTGAGCCAAATATTCCAACATTCAGATGAATAACAATATAATCTTTAAAATAAGTTTCAAGATTATTTATAAAACAAGAGCAGTTGCTGATAACATATTGTATCTAATAAGGCTTGCTGTTTATTTTTAGCATTTGAACTAGGCTGTAAAAATGTCTTGAAAATGTTTGTATGTCTGCATACTTATTTATTAGAAAATGGAAATAAAAATTATTCATGTAAAAGCAGATATGATTCTTTCTTTGACCATTACTTAGTCTGTTTTCTAGACTTTCCTGGACCCATCTTATGTTGATCTATAAAATTCAGTTTTACCAAAACAAACAAAATATGGAATCATTAAGTTAGCAAGAATGCTCATCATTCTCCATGATGATGTAGATAATAGTTTTGATCACCTGTCTCTAAATACAAATCCCATTATTTCAGGTCAGCTTAAATCACCCCTTCTCCTGATAGTGCTTCTTAGCAATTTCTCATCCTCCGATCCTCAACCTGCTCACTGACTCTAAGTGCCCAATCTCCTCAAGTGAAAATTACCACTGAAGAATCCCTATCATAACCAAACACTTTAACAAGTTTCCATCATTCAGATAACCCTGATGACATATACAAACAAAAATATGAAGGTAAAACATTAGAAAAGCCAAACACAGAAGAAATGTAGAAAATGAGGTAACCCCCCAACACCACCACCACACACACACCAGAGAAAAGCACTACTAACAGTTTTTCCTGATCTCTTCCAGATAAATGAACTTGTGTTCTTGGGTATATACTAAAAGAATGAGACGATATTTGCTGTTTAGCATCTTGCTTTTCTTATTCAGTGACATACCCTGTAGATCTTACAAATAGATTCACCTTATCTGTACAAATAGATTCACCTTATTCCATTTCACACACATGACACAATAACAATAAAATAGCTGTTTATTGATGTATTTCCTGCTGTTTTCTTATTGCAAATAATACTGCAATATCATTGTGTGTATGCATTATGTATGCATGTTCATCTTGGCAAACTGGCAATGTATCTTTAGAGTAAGTTACACAAATTTAAAAGTTGCTCTTCTGAATGTTAATACCAACTTATATATTCATAGTGTACACAAGTATCCATTCGCCTACATACTTGACAATACTAGTATTAAAATGCTACCATTCTGAAAGGCACAAAAGCAAGGAACACACTCAACTGTCTTTATTCTTTCAGCCCTCTTCCTCATCCTCCGCCACCTCCTCTTCATATTCCTCTTTCTTTTGACTACTGTTGTTAGTTACAGAAATTTAGTCCCAAATGTTTTCTTGGCTTTCCTCTTGGTCTACTCACGGACTCAACTATTTCTATACCTAATCATCACCTCTCTCACTTCATTAAACTTCAATGTGAACCAAGTTTTCTTCTACAGTTTAAGTGTATATGTTAGAATGAATTTTCCAGAATTTTCTTCATTATTTTCGTTTTTCTCAGGTGAGCTTTTCAAATAAAACAATCTGTTTATAGTTCAATTGGGACTTCATTAAATACATTATAGCTTTAAGAAAGGCTGACACTTTGTGGGATCCATGTGAATATGGGATATACACGCATGACACTTTTGTCTTATTGCATCTTTCTACTCAGGAGCATGCTATGACTTAACATTTGATAATCTTTTCCTGTCCAGGAGTTTCTAAAGCTATGGATATTTATATTTAACTGTCAACTTACTTTTATTTCCTAGTTCTCCTCAATATTCTAATATATAATCATTTTGTCTGCAAATAATTTTATGCCTACTTTTCAAAGATTATACCTTTTATATGTCACATGTCTACAGCATTAACTAGAACTTTGAGAATGGTATTAAGCAATGCTGTTTTTAGATTCAAATGAATTCAGGTCACTTAAATATGAGCCATGAAGGTGAGACACATATGTAGTTTCAAAACTTTAATAAACATTATTTTTTAAAGACACAGTCATTCTGCAGGCCTGGCTAGCCTGGAACTCACTTTGTAGACATCTCAATTCAGCTACGTTTTTCAAGTGTCTCAAGTGGCTACCATCTAGGACCTGGTATTGCTAGTGTTTCATAACTATATATTAGTTAATTAGCAAATAACAAAGTACTTACTAAAAAACCTGTAAAAATACAGATACCTCCCCAGTTTTTAGCTTGCCAGCTAGTTTTGTTACCTACCAGAGTAGACCCTGAGTCTTTTTTTTTTTCTTTTGACAGTACTATGGTATAATCATTTTGACTCTCTAATATAAAAATATGTTTAAGTATCAGGGATACATCCTTGAAAATCTTTGTATTACTTTAAAATAATTCTTTCTGGCATTATTTTATTTATGTAGAAATAAATATTAAGAGAAATGGTTTGAAATTGTCTATTGCTTAGTCTTACATAGGAATTTACCAGTTCACAAAAAATTAATTTTTCTTTATTAAATGTAAGTTTAATAGGGATAAACTGTTAAGTGTTTAAAGGAAAATATGAATTACCTGACCTTGGCAACTTAACTACCTTAAAACTTACAAAATTAATAATGTATTTTTTAACAAAAATATTCAAATTTATTTACATAGGTTTCTTTTTTTTCTTTCTTTCTTTCCTTTTCTGAGACAGGGTCTCACCATGCAGCACGAGCCAGCCTAGAACTCACAGAGATCCACTGCCTCTGTCTCCTGAGTGCTGGGATTACTGTATGCATCACTATGCTCGCTACATAGAACCTTTAAACAATTAGTTCAGAAAGACACTCTGAACCAGAAGATGAACAGCTCATTTCTTCCAGAGGAGTCATTACTTAAATATCCACTAGCATCTTGTGGCATAATCCAAAACAAAACCTCCATACTAAAATGTATATACTCTGTGAAGACATATAGTGTTAATATAATCACATTCTGATACTTCATATGACCTTGTGAGAAAATATCAAAATATAAAAAGGATGAAAAGCCACCAAAGCTTTTACACTAACATGGAAAGAAGCTCTTCTGGAGTCTGATTAAATAAAAGATGACAGATTTTGGACCAAATAGAGACAGCTCTTAATCATTACTAGTACAGTATCTAATGTCTATCAAACTGTGTTCCTAAGGACATCTTAGCATGAAGCACTTTTAGAGGAATAGAGGATGTGATGTGTTCAAAAGGATCCCGAACACAGTTGATCTACCTGTTCTTGAACCTCAATCTAGTCCCAGACTGTTCAGCCTATTTTATGACTCTGATTCTTTACATGAAACTCTTTTCATCACGCCTATTCAGAGCCCCCTTCAAGAATACAGGTTGTGTGTCCTGGCTTCTTCCTTAGACTATGTTGTATCATGTATGAGAAACTCTCTACAGGCTCTTACATTTCACCATATAAAGAAGTTAAAATTTCAAAATCCATTCCACAGAGACCTCCTACTCTACTGAAGCCCCCATTACTTCCTTTCACTGGGCAATTTCTGGAATATTAGCTATTACTCTACATCCTTCTCTCCCATTCAAAAAGTTATACAGAAAGCATAGAGCATGAAATTATAATCATGTATCTTCTCTAGATTTTTAGCGAATTATTGACTAATTCTAAATTTCCTATGGCCCCATCCCAACCATTTTTACTAAGCATTGGAGAAACACTGCACCCTGAAGACCACTGGCTGGATGGAAACAATGCAAAGCTCCTGATAAAGTCTGAGGATGCTCTTTGGTGCAGGAGAGTAGACAGTTCTGCAACACCAGAGTGACCATACAGCTGCTGCTTATGTGAATGCAGTGTGCCCTACACTTTCATTGTCAGATCTAATGTTGCAGGCATGCAGAAATGCTGCTGTTGTCAGCAGGCTACAGCTGTCCTTCTCATCTCTGAACACTCACTCTCTCTGCTTCCATCACTCCTTTCAATGCCATAAGCTAGATATTTTATCAGGTTTGGGGAAAAAACTCAAAATCATTTAAAATATATTAAATCTAAATTCCCATCTTAATAGTTTTTGGAAGCAGATAAAAATGAGAAGTGACTCACTTTCTAGAGGCAAACTATTGTCAACCAGATCTCAGTGCTCCCAAGGAACGGCATTATTACCATCTTATGCCCCTCTCTCCCAACTCAATCTCCCCTGGGAGCCTCCTTCTGCCCTCTTCAGGGTCGATGATCTTGGATAATCTGTGATTTCCAGTCCAGAAAAGCCTGGTGAAACCTTGGGTCTGTGCCTACAGACTGGTACTTCAGACCCTTAAATTCTATACTCAACAACTTTACCAATGTACCACAGCATCTGAATTGGAAACTGTTCAACAAATGTAGTTGCTATGACTCTTTCGCATTCAAGAGGCTGCCTAATCATTCCGTGCAAGTTTAGCTACTTGTGTCAGTACAATGAAAAGTAAAATACCCATCTACTTACAAGAATGATATTTAGATGGGTGATTTGGATCTAAAATCTTCATTTTAAAAAAGGATCATATTGTATTTTAAATACACACAGTTTTCAAAAGAAGACATAATGCCTGGTCCACCTGACCCCAGGGCATTCGAAACAGGTGGGGAGAGATTCTGGCATCACACAGCTACAGAATGCTCCCAGCATTTGATGTCTGGAGCTAGGAAGGATAATTAGGCATGGAAAGACTCCCAAAGAGACACCCTGAAAAGATTTCAAACTAGATATCAAATGGTTTTTCTAATAAAAAAAAGGAACAGTGGGCCAGGCTAGACCAAAGTTTATAGTAAGAATATAGTGTGGAGCTGGTAAAGAAGATGACCCTCATGGAAGCTGTGACTATTAAGTGGGATAAGCATTCACCTACTAATCTTCAATCTAATAGGTATGAAGTCAGGCACACACTACTATATTACACAATTAAGAAAAGTGAATATGAAGTGAGGTAACCCAAAACCAGAAAGACAAATTAGTATGTACTCACTCATATGTGGATACCAGACACAAAGCAAAAGATACCCAGCCTACAATCCATAACCCCAGAGAAGCTTGCACCCTCTTCCAGAAACAGATGGAAGCAGTTGCAGAAATCCACAACTAACCAATGGGCCAAGCTCCTGGAGTACAATCGAAGTAAGGGAGGAACGAAAATATGAACAAAGGAGTCAAGACCATAATGGGAAAACTCACAGAATCAGTTGACCCGAGCTAGTGAGAGATCACTGACTCAGGTCTGACAAATGGGGAACCTGCATAAGACCAAACTAGACTTCCTTAATATAGGTAACAATGGTGTGACTGGGACAATATATGAGGTCACTGGCAGTGGGTCCAAGACCTAGCACTAATGTACAAACTGACTTAGTGGAGCCCATTCTATGTGGAAAGATACCATGCCCAACCTAGACACAGGGGTGTGGGGGTGGAGAGGTGCCTTGGTCCTCCTCAGCCAGATGATGCAACACTTAGTAGACTTCCTATGGGAGGCATGATCCTCTCCGTGGAGCTGATGAAGGAGGGGGAAGTGGAGGGAGTGAGAGGATAGGAGGGAGGGGGAACTGGGATTGGAATATAAAAAGTAAATTAATAAAAAAAAGAAAAGTGAATGTGGTTTATTATTGGTATATGTACTGGGTACTTACTAAGTACTGATGGAACAATACACATTTAATAGTTTACCCAGAATCTCTGAAGTCAATCCAAAACAAGACTAAAATTATTTAAAATAAGTTTCTTTAGTTGCTTCCAATTTGCAAATCTCCAACACATCAGATTTTTTGTGTCTCACCAATGCTGCTATTCCTCTGAAACTTAGCAAAGCAAACAGTAGTTCAGCATTAAAACTATGTAGTGCTATATCCAATACTGCAACTACTTTTGGCTTACCTCATATGGTAGTTTATCAAAATACCCATTATTTGGCCCATCCCAGAGGGTAGCACTGCTAAACTTTTTGTTAAGACCATCCATTCCACAGCTGTCCTTCTCTTCATAGTCATCACCTTCTAGATCATTCATGTCAACCAGTGAAGTCTTGAGAGAGAGCAGTGGCTTGTCCTTCATACCATGTAGCACAACTGCATCTAATTCAGTGTAATAATCCAGAAGAGAACTATTTACTTCCAGTCGTATAAGATTTGTGGGGAAATTTATCTGCTTAATACAAGGTTTAAACTGGCGAGCCTGGGAAGCATTCACCTTCGTAGGTCTCTCTGACCAAAGAATCTCCCATCTGCCAAAGAAAGAAACATCCCTGCAGTTTAGAATAAGATCGACAGGTACTGTTAGGGTACAATCCCCCACCCAACTAGGATAGTGTGAAATAAAAGAAACAAATTAGGTGAACAGAATCAAACTTTAGAGTCACCTCAAGAATTTATTTTTAAAAACTAAAAAAACTAAACGTTAGATACCTCCACTTAAAATATTTTTACGAGTCCTCCAAAATATCTTTGTATTTTCCCAAGATTTCACCTTGGTTAAAGACTAGAATCAATGGTTAAGGGTATCTGAAAAATCAAATTCAGTTTTACAGTGAAGGCTGGCCAGCATTCTCATTAAGGTAAGGAGCGGGTGTAGTGAACATGGGTGTCACTAGTTTCTACTCTCTTATGGGGGACTAGCTGGTCCAACTCTTTAAAAAGCAAGGCACCGGTATCAAACATAAGACAGCAAAAGGCTTATTAAAAACTGCACGTGAGGTCAGCCCTTCGTTTTTAGTCTCTGATGATCTTAATGTCCTCAGTTGGGAGCAGGTGAAGGGAGACCTAGGTCAAGTACCATAGCAATTGCTACCTTTTCTGTGTGGCGTCTTGTCAAGGACAAGCTTCTTAGTGATAACATGGACGTGAAAGAGCAGGTCGTGAAAGCTAAAGATGCCTTCGAGAAGGCTCAGGACCAAGAGTCTGTTAGGTCACTTCAGCTTCTAATGTTTCTTCCTCTGAGTCCTCTCCCCCCTCTTCAGGGGATGAGAATGAGGAATGCGAAGAACTTCAACTCAAGAAGGGTGTCCTCAAATTAAAGCATAAGCTTAAAAAATGCTCACTTGAGCCACGTCCCCCTGCCTGAAATCCCGAACATTCTAGCTCTCTGTCTTCCTTCAGCTCCTCCTGAAGAGAAGAGGGGAGGAGTGATGATGTTCTCAGTCATACTGACAGTTAATCCCCAAGGCCAGAGTCAGAGAGAGCATACCTGTCTTAACTTTAAGGTTATAGAACAGCTGGAGGAGGCGGTTATGGCATACGGACCTCATGTCCCTTTTACTCTGGCCATTTTTGAATCCTTTGCAGTCTTAAATTACACCCCCAATGACTGGTAGCAATTATGTTGAACTACGCTGTCAGGGGGAGATTACTTGATTTGGAGGGGTGAATACCAAGAACTATGTAACCAAACAATGCAGCGCAACACAGCTGTCAGTTTCCCCAGTAGGAATATAGAAATGCTTACTGGCACCAGAGCCTATGCAGCTCTAGGCCAGCAAATTCTTGACGAACCACCTATATATGCGCAGATCTCAGCAGTTGCTTCAGTAAGACATGGAAAGTCTTACCTAATAAGGTTGCAAAAGACCAACTTTCTAAGGTCCTACAGGGACCATCTGCACCCTACTCTGAGTTTGTGGATCGGCTCCTACAACTTTCAGGGCATATATCTGGGGATGCTGATAATGCCATGCCTATAGTAAAACAATTAGCTTTCCAAAAATGCCAACAAGTACTACAAGGAGGCTTTATGGCCTCACAAAACCAGAACCCTCAATGATTATATTTGCATATAGAGATATAGACAGATACCCCATTATGGGACAAGTTATCACTTTTGCTATGCAGGGAAATAGGAAGGTCAGTGGGGGACCAGACCTAATACATGCTTTGGACGTGGGGAAATGGACCACTTTAAGAAAAATTGTCCTGCTAAGGACTCTGTTGCACCCCCTCACCTAGGGCCAGGTCTTTGCCCTCACTATAAAAAAGGACATCATTGGGGCAATAATTATCTATCAAAGACTGATGTACAGGGTAACTCTCTGCCAACTCTAGGAAACAGGAGTCGGGGTCTGCTCTGGGCCCCTCACTCCCAGGTATACGCAGCCTTGGATACACCTGTTCCCCACCTTATTCAGCTCCTACCCCAGAGGAACCCCTTTGTATCCAGGACCATGTCAGAGTTACCCCAGAAAGCACAGGACTGGACCTCTGCTCAACCACCAGAGCAATATTGACTCCTCAGATGGGACCCCAAGCTTTGGGCATGGGAGTCAAAGGCCCTTTACCACTGGGCTCAATTGGATTGATTTTAGGAAGGAGTAGATTGATGAAGATACCGAAGGAGAGATCAAAATTATGGTGGAAGCTGGCAAGGGAGTCACTGCCAAGGAGCTAGAACTGCTCAGTTAGCTCTACCCCCTAAAATTACAACTAATAACCCCTTCTTTAAGCCTGTAAGAGAAGTGGGGGTTTGGATCTATGGGACCTATGGCATGCTGGGTGTCCATTTTGGAGTCCAGACTCTTAATGTTCATGATTACTGATGGAGACCTTTCAGGGACTCCTAGACATGGGTAAAGATACATCTGTCATTTCCCTCAACCACTGGCCCAAGGCTTGGTCCCTGCAAGAGGGACACTCTGGTATATTTCAGCCCTTCATTTTGCCTCGCATTCTGATCATCTTTGGAGCAGAGATATCCTAAAAGCCATGGGGGCCATAATGACTGACCACACCTCCTGTACAGTATATGCTTAGGGAGCAAGGCTATTGCCCAAGCAAAGGGACTGGAAAGAATTTGCAGGGCGATCCCCTGCCCATGTCGGATAAACCCCTCGTACAAAAATCTCCTTGAGACTGGAGAGGGTTGGAACATTTTTAAAGGGGGGCCATTGTTCCACAGCCTCACATACCTCCAATTCCTATCACCTGGAAAAATGATGAACCCGTTTGGGTAGAACAATGGCCCCTATCTGAAGTAAAGTCGGAGGCTGCTCTTGCTCTAGTTCAGGAACAGCTCAATACTGGCCATATTGTCCCTGCTACCTCTCCCTGGAATACTCCCATATTTGTTATTTAGAAAAAAATCGGATAAATGGAGGCTATTATAAGACCTGAGAGAGGTTAATAACACCATGATGCTCATGGGTGCCACTCTGCCAGGGTTGCCAATCCCTGTGGCCATCCCAAAAAACTATCTATACCGATAGTCAATACGTTGCTCATATTATTCAACCCTTGGAGACAGCTGCCTATGCTGCTCCTGTCTCCAGGGTGCAAGAGAGTTTATTACAGATACAGGGCATTGGAGCGAACCTGTATTTGTGGAACATCTTGAGGCCCACACCTCTTTGTTAGGAACCCTCAGTGAAGGAAATTGCACAACCGGCAGGTATACTCAAATCATTATGGTTTAATAAGAGCTCACTAGAGCCCTATCCTTACATAAGTACTTTCATACTGGAATAACTAAAGAACAAGCTGTCCAAATAGTTAAGGATTGCCCTCTTTGTGTAGAATTTCTTCCTGTGCCTTACTTGGGAGTTAATCCCAAGGACTTTTGCCCAATCACTTGGCAGATGGATGTGAAGCATGTGCCACCTTTGGTAAATTACAATTTGCCCATGTTCCGTAGATACTTTTTCCTTTCTCTTTGTTATATTCAACATCACTCCCTCAGGAGAAGTGCTTAATTGTTCCCTCCAGGAATGCTGCTTGAGAAGCTGCTGGAATGGTGAAATGCCAGCCTTGGTGGTCCCTGTTCCTGGTATCATGCCTACGCCAGTGGAACACTCAGGAGAGAACCAGCTCATCCTTACATGACAAGAGAGATTTTGACATCACGGCGGCCATTGTGGCTGCTATTGCAGCCGCCCATGGCAGCTATATTTTTTCTCCCATTCAGTTGCTGCAGCAGGCACACTGAATAAACTCTTAGGGGAGGTTGCCTCTGCCTTAAGTTCCCAAAGTAGTATCATTTCTCTAGTACATTTGGGCTCTTTAAACCTTAATCAGCAAATTTCTCTCTTAATTTTCCCAAATTAAGATTTTTTGAGACCAGGGTGCCTCCCCTTTTGGGAGACTCCCTCTTAAAGGGAATGCAGCTGACAGGTCGATTAATTAAGGAAGGAGTGGATCACTAGTTCTCAGAATTACGGCCCTGGGCAGCACAGCTTTAGCCTTAGTCTGCCCTTGCCACATGGGAAGGTGGCAAGCCCAGCACCATTTTCAAACAAAGCAAATCATGCTTTCCTTGGCAGCAGATAACCCTGGCTGAGCCCACAAGACAAATGATCAATCAATGATGGGTAAGACTTGGGGGGACATCTGTTAACCTAAGACAGAGGGTCTGCAGGGCCTGGGCAGGCTTTCCAGTGAAGAGTAAGGTAGATGTTGACATCCCGGACAACCTAAGACAGATGCTCAGTTTTGTTTATATATAAAAGGTACATCTGTTGGGCCCTTCCCCCATAGGGATCTGCTGACCAACTTGTGAGTAGGAGCTTATCTAGCAAATACATCTTGTTTCCCTCCTTCTGATGAGGTCTGAATACAAGTTCCTGTTATCTGCTCATCCTTATTGCCAGAGGGGCCTGGAAACATGAAGTTCTGATCTTGGTAGTTTTCTACCATGCCTGCTCACTGGTATATAAGGCTTCCCTCCTTTTTAATAAATAGCATTCCCCTTGCTGTCTTGTCTTTATTTAAAACCTCAAGCCCCTCGCCTGAATTCATGAGAAGTGTTGTAGCGCTGGTGCTAAATTTGGGACCTTCATCTGCCCACCCTGTTCACAAAACTATCATGTGCTATTGAGTGGCAAAAGCCCAGTGTTTGCGGTCTCTCCAGCCCATGCCCACACAGAATTGTACCTGAGCTTCCCCACTCTTTGCTACTATCGCCCAGACCACTTCCACAGAAAATAGCTGTAGAGGAGTAGGAATCTTCCTGTAGCTTCTGGAAAGCTACAGAAAACCCTGTTAAGAACTTCGATCATTCTTCCCAGTTTTACAGCCACCAATAGCTTGGGCTTTTCTCACTTCTTCAAACACTGATCTCACACCATCAAAGGTGATATTGTTCTCCACTTTTCTTAGCCCTGCTTCCCAGAGCCCTACATACACTAGATTTTCCCCCTGGCCAATACATGTCCCCTAAAATGTCACAGTCCTCTTCGAGGACAGCCTACTAGCTCAGAACAAAAGCCATCTTTGTGTGGCTCTCTAGTTTGTTCCCAGAAGAGAAAGGATGTTCAATGAATGTTTCTCATTGTCTAAGTAAAGTCACCAAAATAGTAACAGTCACTGAATCTGAGCAGAAGAACTATAGGTAACTTTTCATTTTGTTTTTAGACAATGAAGCATCTATTAAACTCACAATCAGTAAAACTTAAAGAGGACTCCTTAAGATAAGTATGGAGGCTCATGTCTGTAAGCTCAGCACTTGGAAGATATAAGGAGGAGGATGCTGTGAGTTCCAGGCCAGCCTGATCCTGTCTCCAAAACCAAAACAAAACAAAATTTCTTATACTACAGGAATACATATTGATCTGACTCCTTTTCTCTTAAAATTTATTCAAATTTTGTGAGGGATAAAGCTAAAAATCAGTAAAGCAAATCAGAGGCATCTACAAACTTAAGTTTTAGAAGTACACAATCAAATCGGTTATGCAGCAATGTTTGGGATCAGAGAAAAGGCTATGCATGTTTCATAGATCTCAAATCTATTCACATTTTTTAAAATGCATGTAACTTTATAAGAAAGCCTAAGAAGATTATAAATAATTCTCATATAAGAAAAGATCTTGTCCAAATTCCTGCTTGTTTCTTTTTTTTTCCCAGCAAACAGTCTATATATAAAGGATGATAGTCTTGTGCTTTCATTAACAACACTGTACACAACAAATTATCAAAGCAGTAGTTGAGCTGACCTCTGTATTTGTTTCCTGGCTAGATGGAAACACAATCCTTAGAACTGGGAATAGAGATACAAGCCAGCATTGTGTCTTGGGAGCTACTCTCTGCTCCACTTCTCCTACTAGCATCTGGGGTCCCACAGTTCTTTGGTAAGGTCATCTACAAACCACTGTCAGCTAGAATAAGCTCATGGGGCAAAAGTTTTTGTTCTACATATCCTCAATACTCAGAATAACACAGAACATGACAGACACTATGATCAATGAATGAGTAACCTAAGATTGATGTAAAAATCTAAAATCTGAAAGATCAACAAGTAACAGAAGAATAGATCAATAAAAATGATCAGATAATGCAAGGAAAAAGGTTATATAAATGGTTCTTAGAGATAGGAAAAGAGACAATGAAAGAATTTTAATAAAGAATATAAAACATAACATTTCTACATAATAAACTACAAAAGTATGAAACTTACTAACACCATGCATCTTTTGGCAAAGCTTGTCCACATTTACATTTCTTGTGGAAATATAAGCAGGTACAGACACTTTAGAGGAAAATTTGGCTCTAGGCATCAAAATTACATGTACCTCCTTGGCCAAGCAATTCTTCTGAGACTCTTAGCCCACACAGACTTACAGGAGAGCGAAGTGGTGTGGTGACTGTTCTCTACACTAATGTTTATAATAGCAGAAGACTGGCAAGAGCTAAGCGCCTATCAGTTAAGGAGCAGTTAAAAAGCAGGACACACAGGTGGGACGCACTGCATGCAGCTACAGGAAAGAAACAAAGGAGCATTCTGCTTCATGGCTACTGCTCAGTAGTGAAGCAAATCAGATATTTAATGACCTAAATAGTAATGCTATTGAATAAATAAAGAAAAATACAACATATATTTGATTCCCTTACATCTGCTCAGAGAAAAGAAGTGATACAAAGAAAACTTCACAAGTGGTTTCTTTAGGGAAAGAGCGGACTGAAGGCACATGGAGAGCACATGTATGAATGACTACAGTGTGTACCGTTAGACAGCTGGTCTATGTGAGTATATTACCTCTACAAGGAACTGTACAGAAACGGAGTCATGGGGGCTGCTCTGTAGGCTAATGATATAAACAGACTTGCAGGGGAACACAGGAATCCTTAACACTTAGCATTTACTGTTAAATGAATGTGCTGACTATGAAATCATTCACCTGACATCGAGGAAAATCTCCCAAAGAGCCCCTCTATGGCCTCACTCTATAGGCCTACCTTGAGTTGTACTTAGAAGTATTTAAAAGCAATTAACATGATGAAAATAAGTTTAGAAGTCCTTATACTACTGACATTGCAGATTACACCCAGTCTCCATTACCTTAAACTGTGCCTTTTCAGTAAATTCTGTGATAAGCAAATAACACAGTCTATGATTATAGTGGTGGCGTTTTAGGCAGAAAACATGCATTAAATTCTCATGTGAGTGACCTCTCTTCTTTATCTGAACCTTAAGAAAATAAATTTCAAAACCATAGGTGTTTAAGTGACTTAAGAGGATGCTGCCAAAAGGATAAAATAAAAAACAACCACCTCCCGTACTGACACAACCCAACCTTCCATCCACAGGACACGCGTCATTAACAATGAGAAAATCAGTCTCACCTTACTTCAGCTGGGGGGTTTGGGGAGTAGGGATTTGCTGAGCAAGCCAGAATCCTGATGACTGCTCCAGGATGGTAGGTCTCCAGCACGTGAACGGCTGTAGGATATACCTGTTGCTCAAAGGTAAGTTCCACATAGTCCTGGCTCTGAAAACTGGATGGTGTTCTTCTGAATGGCAAGGAGGCACTAGGACACTGATCCCACCATGTTCCGTAAGTTCGAAATACAGCTGTCTGAGTAAAGTCACCAGAACTTGGGAAGACATTTGGTATACCTGCCAGATTCCACATGGTATACGACATGCTATTCTCACTGCCATAATGGGAACTGAAATCCACCACTTCTTTGGCGTACTGGACCACCTCTGCATTGTGAGGTGAAGTCCGGCTGTTGGATACTATAGTCCTATGGCTGTTCATCATATCTCCTCTCGTAGCTGTCCTGGCTCGGCGCCGAAGGCACATATAATAAAACATGGTCAGAACTGTTAACATGGGAAAGACTGGTGACATCTAGTCGTGAATTATGAAGCTTCGAAAGGTCAGATGTCCTCAGTGAGAGGCATGAACTCTGAAGGATGGTCTACAAAATGAATGACTTGGTGAAGTAAAATAATTTAAATAAGAAAAAATGCATGGATACAGCAACAAAGAGGCTTTTTACCCATTATCAGTTCCCAAAATGAAATTTAAAAACCCAAGTTTTTAACTATAAATATGATCTCTGGTATAAACAATTTATCAAACATATCTTATAAGAAACTTACATACATAACTTCATGCTAAAGGAGGGAATAAACTGCTAAAATAAGGCAATAGAACACATATGAATCCCAAAGCCATATTTTATATAAAATAGTCAGCCTCAGGAAACACCAAATCCTTGAACTTTTAAAATTAAAGTTATTTAACATGTGTGGTAAACTATTAAAATACTTCTTTTACCTCAAACCATCTTGGGCCCTGACATACTTGAACATTTTAACAAGCAATCCCCTATTGTCAGGCACAGCGAGCACTTTTACCTGCTAAGCCAACCTCCTGGTCCTATGGTGCCTGTTTTTAATTCTTCTCTCCCAAACATGCTATGTGGAGACTCTACATTGCGGGAATACAGTTTTTTGAGATGACAGTTAATTCAGACCAACTAAGTTAGCTGCAATACATATCCAGACCAGTAGACAGTATTTAATTTCTACCCACAGCGCTGTTTGTTAGGGCAATTCTCAGCTGCCTAGCATCTGACTTGCTGCCAGCTACTCTTCGGAATCACTCACCCTAGCTAGAATGGTCATGGAGCACACACAGGAAGTGCAGGCGCTGGCACCCATCCACGTGTCTGACACACACATGCTGCTTTCCGGTACAGATGCGGAAACAAGACAGCCTGAAACAGAGTTAAATGAACACTTTTACTACTGAGTTAGGAATTATTCCAAGAGAAGTACACTTAACAAAATTTTGACATGTTGATAGAAAAGTGAGGTGGGGGAGGGGAGCATAAAATAATTAAAAAAATAAAATCTTCCAACTAGGCTATATTTCTCAGAATTAGTGGACAATCCTCAATTAATAATCTTTTTAAATGTGTTTATTAGAATTTGAAAAAAGTGTAACAAACGATACCATACTGGAGGTTTTAAACCATGGTTTTGTTTCAAACTATGCCTGAAGAAATATCTTAGGAAAGCCAAATAGAATTTATAAATTTCTAGACTAATTTGTAACTTCAACAGTCAAGAAGACCAAGAGGCCACACTTGTTTCAAGCCATCTCTATTCACTTGCAACACATCCTCGCTGAGGAGGCAATGGCCTGTCAATAGGAACAAGGAATCTAATACTTGCTCCATACTGTAAAGTCCTGGCTCCAGCTTCCTCTAAGTAGAACTAAATAGAAGGAGAATACACTAACTCCCCCCACCTTTTTTTTTTCAGTATAGCAGTCCTCTAGCTTCCAAAACTTGAAAACTAGCACTAAGATCACAAAATATGACATGTACCAATTCATTCAACCTTACAGTAACTCTTTCTGATATGCAAGACACAATCTGCACTTCTTTTCTAACCTAGATAATCCAGTTTTTTGTTTTTTGTTTTTTGAGATAGGGTTTCTCTGTGTATTTCCTGGCTGTCCTGGTACTTGTTCTGCAGATCAGGCTGGCCTCAAACTCACAGAGATCCACCTACCTCTGCCTCCCACGAGCTAGGATTAAAGGTGTGTGTCACACCACCCTGCAGAAAACCCACTTCTAACCCTTATATTTTACTGCATGTCTCAATACTTGCTTCTTTCCACCCACGAGGCCTGGTGGTAGCAAGCTTACTCTCTGGCACCAAACAGTCCTGCATTTTTCTCAGAATACTTTAGCAGGGTTTATATTTAGGAATACTTTTTTTTTGTAGTCAGACAATGATCTCTATTTATTTCCTTCTTTTAACTAATTAGATTTTTCATTTGTTTTTCACCCTGACTGCAGGTTTTCCTCCTTCTTCCTCCCATCTCCTCCCCCACCTCCCCTCTGCACCCCCATCCACCCCTCCTCCACCTCTGCAGGCCTCCCAAGGGTATCAACAAAGCATGGCATATCAAGCTGAGGTAGGACTAAGCTCCTCTCCTTGTATTAAGGCTGCGTGAGGCAACCCAGCAGGTCTTCATCTCTTAGTGTGGGGCTTGCTGCATACTGTGTATTTCAGCATGATGGAAAGGTAATGTGAAACAAAACCAAAGAACAAAAACTAATCTGAAAATACACTGCCTCTCAAAACCATCCTAGTCCACACACACTGAGATGCAACATGAAATGCTAACTCGTGCAGTCATGAAGGGCTAGGCTACACTTGAAGCAAGCTTAGCAAAGGCAGTTGTGAGAAACAGAAAGTCCAGAGCAGAGAATGGAATGGGGCTAACCAGACTCACAGACTATCAGAACATATGAACAAGAGAGAACATTACTAATGTCTACCAACGCAAGTCATGCTTGGAAGGACCTTCACGAAGCCCCAGTTCAGGAGGAATCCTGTCCATGGAACCAGGGATAAAATTCCGCTCACTTTTCAGAAGTCCATAGGCACAGCCTTAACTCAATCAGATACATGACATGCACAGGGCCTGAATTTGCACCACACCACCTCCACAGTTTGGAATTCCATCCAACAGAGTGAAAAAAAAAACTAGTTCCAAACTGGGGACATTTTTTTTTTGGACATGGAAGGCATAAATATGAAGACTCTTTGTAAGGTGGTTTTCACACTGGAAAAAACTGAACCCTTACTGAAGATCCTGCCAGTGAAAAGTCAGTCACTATAAAATGAATTACAAAGGGTCAGCTGGTGAAGCCAGCAGAGAGAAATTTGAATCCTCAGGGACAAGCAGAGCAAGACCTTATGAGGAACGGCAAAGAGGCATTCAGGGAAAGAGAGTCATGTACCACACGGCAGCACTCTGGTCAAGTGGACAGTCAACACAGCCTTCAGACATCGCCTTTCACTCCAAACTAAGCTTCTTTTCCTTCATTTCTCAAAACTGTCTCTCAGAAAGCAGTCAATGTAATGAAACCTAGGAAACATCTACAAAACAAGGTAACTTCATTTATGTCAACCTGCACAATCACTCTTGGCAAAAAGAAGGTGGAGACAAACTGTAAAAGTTAAATTTTGGTTGATGTAACATGGCACAAATTTACAATGGTTTCTCAACTAGTTTTTACCATTGCAGACTACAGGATAATATAAAAATCAACAAGACTGTCATATGGGCAATATTACTTTTAAGCTGTGTAAAAGTTGAGCAAAATTTGCATTGAAGCAACATATGTAAAACCTGAGTCATAAATTATAAAGATATGTAATACTGTCAAGTTTCTTCAGATTAGAAATGGAACGTGGAAGTTTTGTTTTCTTCACTTCTGGATAAAAAGATCTTCACTTAATTTTCGTAAAATAAAGACAAAAACTGATGGAACACTGAAATACTACAAAAGAGTGATTACAATGTATACCTGTAGGGGGAAATTTTTAAGGTCATTCAAAAAGCTGTTCTCAAGACTCTCACAGCATATAAAAATATCACTTTGCAGTTAATAAACCAAAATTAGCAACAGAGTGACCCTCATTGTTGCTTAATCCAGTTTCTTATCAACAGTGATTATGAGGTGAGAAACTGGGGGTCTCTACAAACAGCCAGAATTGGAACAGTCCTCATGGGGAAAAAGGAAATCCAATTCAACATGACTTAGCTGGTTCAAGCTTCTAGAGTCTGACACCAGGCAGTTTATTTTAGACATATCTAGGAACAGTACAGTTTTGGAAAAAAAAAAGTGTCCTAGTAACAACTATCCGAATCCCAGGTGCACAATAAAGATCAAGGCATGACTACATCAAAACTATTTGCAGAGTCCATGTGACCTCTATCATGAAGGTGAGTTCTATCTATAGCTTAAGAGCATAGGATCTTGTGTGGTCTTAGAAATATAGATGGTGTAGAGGTCACCAGGCTGTAAAGTACATGTGACATCGCCCTAAAGATTGGGTTCTATTGACTGAGAAACAAAGCTAACAACCTGGGGAATTCAGGTGTGGCCTGGTCCTACAGATAGCACAGATCATCAGGCTCTTAACTACATCCACTCCCAGCCTTGTGTCAAAGAGACAAGGCTTCCTGCTGAACACTCCTGGTTTCCCTAGAGCTTGCCCTCTGAAAGAAACTCCACAGGACACAGCAAACCTCACACAAGTCTAGTCAAGGAACACAAAGCAGCTGCCATTTTAAGCAGTATCTTGAGACTCTTCTACTCCTTGGGAGACATCTTGTGTTACACAACATAATACAACTTTATTTTCAATCACATCTTCCACATTATAAAATGCTTAACCAAGTTAAATAGCACAATTACACAGAAAGCATTAATAGTGGAAAAGAGAAACTAAGAGGTATAGACAAGGGAGGACATATGTTTACTAGTGAGACCTGAAGCGAGATAGAAGTTGATGAACCAGAGAGAAGCAGGATGGCAGGAACCACTAGAAACTGGATTAGACAGCTCATACTCTGGCACAGAAGAAGGGACTTCACAAAAATAAACAAAAAGTGGCGACAGAATGATCCACAGCCAGACAATGTAAGAACCTGGAAACCAGCTAAAACTCCAAAGTGAATTCACAACTTACAAAAATGAAAAGATCCAGGAAAAAGGGGGATACCAGGAAAAAAGCACAGGCAGGTCACACAAAATACTTAAAAAGCCATACAGAGATGTGCCCATAAGTGACAGGAAAAAGATGATGGAGTCCAGTCCATAGCACCATACCAAAGCAGCAGTATGAACAATGCGGAGACAAATCAAGCAAAGGTGTCTATCATTTCTGAATCTGAAACTTGTCAAGAAATGCTATGCAAGGAAGGACTTTGGGGTTCAATCTAGAAATCCAAACATGCGGATGAAAGGTCATGAGAGTGGAATTATATTTGAGTGTGGTTCATACAACACTCAACTAGTTAGTTGTATTTGAATTATTTCCAACACTCACCCCGCCCCCTCTAGGCATGTAGAGTAACAAACATCCATAGAGTCTCTCTATTTCTCTAGGGACATTCAGACTCCTCCTCCCCCAGTGTTCTTCCCCCTGTACAGAAAGGGAAATGTTTAAGGAAGGGTTTGTGGTATGACAGGTACCTCAGAGTTCAACTCCCTTAGAGTCTTGTCTTCCCCGCCCCTTCTCTTCCATAGGCCCCTACTCTTCTTCCTATATTCGCCATCCCTTCTCTTCCACAGGCCCCCACTCTTCCTATCTTCCTGTCCCTTCTCCTCTACAGCACCCCTCCTTCCTGCAGACCCATTGTCATGCCCACAATGGCACTAAGTATCCATGTCTGGTATCTTCAAGTCTTCAGCTAAGTGAGGCTGGGCATACTTCCTTCCTCTCATGCAAGGGCAGGTTGAGAATGTACGTACCATTCATTTTACCTTCACCTTCTCTTAGCCCAATTTCTCACCTGCAAAAAGATCCTACTTTTAACTATGCCTGATCTAGAGTATGCCAATATGAACTCAACACACATTTCCTGATTTATATAGATTTACCAAAGAAGAATTAGGAAACAACTTTAAAGCAAACAGAGAAAAAACTAATCAGGGATTCTTTAAGACAAGGTTCATATGAAAAATTATTCTGTACCTCGATAAAAAGAAAAAGGAGGAAAATGGGTAATAAAAACTGAAACACGATAGGAAAGAATCAAGTGCATGAACTTCCCTGAAGTCATCTAAGAAGGAATGGTATGAATACTGAAATTTTACTGTTCAAAGAGAATGTAAAAAAGGGGCAACTTCTGTCAGTACAAAAGCAGCCCCTGAACACATAAAAGAAACTTGACTCTGGCCACAAAGGAACTCTGATTGAAATTAAAGAAAGATTCACAAAAGATAAGATTGGAGAAGTAAAAGAAAGCTATTTTCTCAAATACAAAACAGTTTTAGCCTCCAAATCTGTGATAAGGCCTCAGGATAATTATAGAGCACTAGAAAGAAAAAAAAACATAAAAGTTCTCAAAAAAAAAGTAGAGAAAGGGAGAGAGGGAGGGAGGGAGGAAGGAAGGAAGGAAGGAAGGAAGGACCTAACAGCAATAGCCTGAGACAAGAGAGAGAGAGAGAGAGAGAGAGAGAGAGAGAGAGAGAGAGAGAGAGAAAGGAAGGAAGGAAGGAAGGAAGGAAGGAAGGAAGGAAGGAAGGAAGGAAGGAAGGAAGGATGGATGAAGAAAACTAACAGCAATAGCCTGAGACAAGAGACATACCAAGAGGCAAGACTGGGGGTAAGAGTAAAACGGGAGGTTAATGCTGTTCTAGAATTAGATACGCTATTCAGTAGCAAAGCTCAAGAGTTGGTCTCTCTTTTCTTTCATCACAATTTACATTCTAATCCTACATGTTTAAAACATGGGCTCTTTGGGATCTCCTGGCCTGAGGACTGCAGGCAAGTCAACTAGCCCCAGGCAGACCAAACCATTCAGAGTCTGCTGACATCTTTGTGCTAACCCTGCCACACACAGGGGAGAAGTGATTGTGGGTCCCAGAGTCTGCTGACATCACTGTGCTAGTCCTGTCTCCACCCACCAAGAGGGGGAAGGTCTCAGACCAGCCTGTATTGACCATGAGACTCATCAGAGTATTGGACATGCTCACACCCACCAAAAGAGAACCTTGGACCACTACCCACCAGGAGAGGAAGAGACCCCACCTGCACCCACTGTGAGAGGAGATGGGAAAACATCAATATAAAAACACAATCAACAACAGAAAAACCAATATGACACCACAAGAGTCTAGGGACTCTACACCAGCAAGACCTGAACATCCCAAAACATATGAAGCAGAAGAGAACCACCTTAAAAACAACTTAATGAACATAATAGAGACCCTAAAAGAGGAAATGAAAAAAATCCTTTAAAGAAATGGAAGAAAAACAAAAAATTTCTAGAAATGGAGGAAAACATAAACCAAAAATTACAAGAAACAATTCAGACAGTTGCAAGGTTTAAAAGCTGAAACAGAGACAAAAAAAAAAAGCAATCTGAGAGAATGCTAGATTTAGAAATGCTGGGTAAACAATCAGGAACTAATGATGCAAGCATCACCAACAGAATACAAGAGATGGAAGAGAGAATTTCAGGTGTTTACAACACACTAGGAGAAATAGATTCATCGACCAAAGAAAATCTTAAGTCCAACAAATGCCTAACACAAAATATTCAGGAAATATGGGACACTGAGAAAGCCAAAACTAAAAATAATAGGTATAGAAGGTGAAGAAACCCACCTCAAAGGTGCAGAAAACATAGCCAACAAAATCATAGAAGAAAACTTTCCCAACCTAAATAAAGACATGCCAATGAAAGTATAAAAAGCTTACAGAACACTAAATACAGTGAACCACAAAAAAAAAAAAAATCCCCTTGCCACACAATAATCAAATCACCAAACATACAGAAACAATATTAAGAGCTAAGGTAAAAGGCCAAGTAACATATAAAGGCAAACCTATCAGAATCACACCTGACTTCTGCATGGAAAACTCTGAAAGCCAGAAGGTCCTGGATAGATATTCTACCAACACTAAGAGACCACAGATGCCAGTCCAGACTACTATCCCCAGTAAATTTTTCAGTCACTATAGATGGAGAAAACAAGATATTCCATGAAAAAAAAAACAGATTTAAATAAAGACACCTATGTTCACGAAAGAAACATTACTAAAACTCAAATCACCCATGAAACATCACACACTTATAGTGGGAGATTTCAACACCCCACTCCCACAACTAGACAGGACAACCAGACAGAAACTTAACAAAGAAACAGAAGAACGAAAACAAGTTATGACCCAATTGGGTTTGACTGACATCTAAAGAATATTCCATTCAAACACAAAAGAATATACCTTCTTCTCAGCTCCACATGGAACCTTCTCTAAAATAGAATACATACTTGGCAACATAGCAAACCTCAACAAATACAAAGAAACTGGGATAAACCCCTGTATCTTATCAAACTACCATGCTTTAAAGTTAAAATTCAACAACACAAATTACAGAAACCCTAAAAACTCATGGAAACTGAACAATGTGCAATTGCACCATGCCTAGGTCACAGAAGAAATAAAGAAAGAAATTAAAGACTTCCTAGAACTCAATGAAAATGAAGACACAACATACCCAACTTATGGAACACTTTGAAAGCAGTACTAAGGAAAGTTCATAGCACTAAGTGCTCACATGAAGAAACTGGAAAACAGTCACACTAGAGAGTTAGCAGCACAACTGAAAGCTCTAGAACAAAAAGAAGAACACTCACCCCGGAGAAGCAGATGCCAGGAAATAATCAAATTGAGGGCTGAAATCAATAAAGTAGAAACAAACAAAGAAAACAATACAAAAGAATCATTGTAACAAAGAGTTGATTCTTTCAGAAAATCAACAAGATAGACAAATGTCGCCTCTGCTGCTGCTGCGCAGCCTGTGTCCAGAATGTGCGGAGGATGTTGGGGATTGACAACACATAGACCCAAAGGCTCCTCAAGAAGGCTCTCTTTTATTCCTACTCTGGCTGGTTATTATATGCTCTGACACCAAAAACTGATCTGGGCGTGTCAGAAGAGGCGGTTAGTCTTTGGACAAGGTCGAGGTCAGGGCGTTTCCGTGGGCAGGCCTTTTCCAGGAACTTATTGCCCCGGGCATTGTATTGTTTTTAGTAAACATGTTTTTAGTAAACATTGTCTTACTGGTCTTACTGCTGCCTACTCCCAGGCCGAAGGGGAAGTGGGTCTCTGCTCAAGGTCTGGTGTCCCCACAGACAAACCTTTATACAAACTAACCAAAAGCCATAGAGTGAACATGCTAATTAACAAAATCAGAAATGAAAAGGGGGACATAATAACAAATACTGAGGAAATCCAGAGAATCATCAGGTCATACTTTGAAAATTTGTACTCCACAAAATTTGAAAATCTAAAGGAAATGGAAAATTTTCTGGGTAGATATCACTCATCAATATTAAATCAAGAACAGATAAGCAATTAAAGCAGGCCTATAACCCCTAATGAAATAGAAGCAGTAATCAAAAGTTTCTCAACCGAAAAAAAGCCCAGGGCCAAATGGTTTCAATGCACATAGAACCAACCCAGACCCCCTGAATGTGAGTGTCAGTTAGGAGGCCTGAACAACCTATGGGGCCTCTGGTAGTGGATCAATATTTATCCCTAGTATACAGATGGAACTTGGAAGCCCATTCCACATAGAGGGATACTCTCTCAGCCTAGAAACATTGGGAGGGCCTAGGCCCTGCTCCAAATGATATGACAGACTTTGAAGATCCCCATGGAAGGCCTCACACTCCCTGGGGAACAGAAATAGGATGGGATAGGGGATTGGTGGGGTCAGGGGGAGGGGAAGGAGAAGGAACTGTGATTAACAGGTAAAACTAGCTTGTTTCTAATTTAAATTTTTAAAAAAGGGAAAAAATTAAGGAAAAAACATACTGCACAGTAAAAAGATATGAAGACAGCACTTTAAACCTTTCAGTGCCTCTCTTCCTCTAAGTAAATGCTCCAGTTAAGCATTTTATTAAGTGTTTGTTTGTTTGTTTATTGTGGAGAGATGGCTAGGTCATTAGGAGTGTGTCCCACTCTTACACTGGACTGGAGTTAAATTCCCAGCACCTGTCTCAGGTGCCTCAGAACCAGCTGTAACTTCAGCTCCAGGGAATCCAACACCTCTTGTGGCCTCCAAGAACACTGCACTTGTGTACATAGATCCACATACTGAAAAATACACACAAGCATAATTTAAAACAATATCTTCAAATGTCTTAAGAACAAAAAGATTTTCTTAAAAAGTTCCACCAATGCCTGCTATGATTTGGCTCAGTGTCACCTGCCCCTGTGACAAGGCTTAGTTGCTGGGCTCTAGGTACTATAGGAGATATTCAATTTTCAAGGGGTGAGGTAAATTAAAGTGGTCACCAGAGACATGGCCTTGAAGAGAACATGGGGATCCTGGATCCTTCTATGCTTCTCAACTTCCATGAGGTCAACAGGCTTCTCTACCACATGCTCTGTTATGATGTTCTACACCACCACCGGCCTAGAGTAACAAGGACAAATGACTGTAACTAAAGTCTCTAACATCCTGATCCAAACAAATCCTTCCTCTTCTTAAATTGCCTCGGTTATTTTGTTACAGTGACAAAAAACTGACACACGCAGAGCTCCAATATAGAAGACACAGGAGGAGTTCTTAAATGGACAAATGAAGAGAAACAACTCGTGCCCAGTTTTGAAGCCTCTGGAAAATCCAAGCAAATGAAAAAGGGGAAAAGGCAAGGGAATCCACATGATGCAAAACTTAAAAGGAGTGGGGGGCTCTCCTCCAGTTTTCAAAGTATTCCTAAGAGAAGGAAGGAGTAATACAAAGACTCTGGACTACAGTAGGCTCTTGAGAAGCCCTCTGTCTACAAGAGGTGTCTCATGAGAAAGTGAAGCAGGAGCTTGGACTCCCACTGAACTAAAATGAAGACTTAATAAAGGTTAGTTCTGCAGAATCTGCTCTCATTGCCCTGATTCTCCAGGTTCCTTTAACAAGCACCTCCAAATTTCTAAAGCATTTCACCATCACACTTTTGTTTGGTTTAGTTAAACACATAGAAATCAGGGTTAAAACAACAGCAACAGCAACAACAACAAAAAAGGAGATCTGAAGGATGAGATGAGTGATGTTTTTCTGAGGAATGGATGTGGAAAGCCTCTTCATGCCCACTGTGATGTCTGGCAGAAGGAAGGTGTTTATAGCCACAGGCTACAAGACAAATTATCTTACAGTACTCAATATAGTATCTGCTATCTGCATTGAACCTTTTCCTTCATTGTCTCATCTTGGACAAAAAGAGAGAAGTCTAAGGATTTAGAACCCTGAATTTTTTAGCACTAACACACACACACACACACGCACACACGCACACACACACACACACACAAGTTTAACTAAAGTAGTATAAATCAGGCATGTGAGATTGAAGAAGAGAAAAACAAAAACCCCAGCATCCTCAATTGTTAACACCATTCTGAGTCTATGAATTTAGTTTAACTGAATACTAGCTATCCATTTTTGTATAGCAAAATAGAGTATATTTACGTCATTAATAAAAAGAAAGAGATAGCTCACAAGTTAAGAGAACCAAACGCTCTTCCAGCACCCACATGGCAGCTCACAACTTGATTCCAAGAAATCCAGCAACCTCACACAGACATATATACATACAGGCAAAAATAAAAATAAATAAATTACTTTAAAGAAAAGAATATTTACAGATAGCCTGCCTAGCAAAAATTCAAGTTCAATATCATAGATCTCTATTAACTAAAATGTCATAACTCTTAATTAACTTTGGGCAGTAATTTGCATTCCAAGAAATATATAATTCCAAGATAATATACAAAAAATCATATTAAAATGCAATATGAGTTGAGAAAAGTACAATCAAGATATTTACATAGCAAAAGTTCTCAGAAACAACATTGAAGTAGGACCGAAGAAGAGATGGCTCGGTGGTGGATGCTCATCGCTCTTCCAAAGGACCTGAGTTCAGTTACCAGTACCCACACCAGGCAGTTCACTACTGCCTGTAACTCTGCCATCCTCTTCTTGTCTCTGCAGGCACCCACACACAGGTGATGTACACAGAGCAATGCACATACACATAAATAAAAATGAAAATTAAAAGGAACAAGACTGAGAAAAATATTAATGATATGGCCCAAAATATAAAGAGGAAACATGTCAATACGAGAGGAGAACTTTAGCATAAAAATAGGCAAGGAGTATGGTACATTACAAAAATTTAAATGACCAGTAAACAAATACAGATATTCAATCTCATCAATGAGCATAGACATGCAATATTAAAACAATAAGACAGCACTTTTCATCCCCAAACTACCAAATGTGCAAAGTGACCATATTATCTCAGTAGTAACTGTTCAGGTATGGAAGTTTCTGCATGTCTCAAATACAACTGTACTGGTTTTTAGTCAACAGCCTTGATAGATAAAGAAGTCTCCCTAGTAAGTAACAGCATACAGGTATGTTAACTATCCAGGGAAATTACCAGCACATCTCCTCCTTCAGGCAGGTTTACTTGGGGTTCACCATGAAAGACTCAGGATTCTCCCCTTTTAACAAAGTTGACAACAGGTGCTAGTATCATATGGCCCTGTCACATCACTCTGTGGATAGTACTTTGTCTCTGATCCAGGAGTCCCATGCCTTCCAAAACCATCCGCAGACTCTTGACTTCCAAGTAGGACATAACCATAAAGTTACCATCCTCAGCAATGATTTGTCGAAGGCAGCATCATAAACTGTATACATTTGGTCTTTAAAATATTTTTTAAATTTGTTTTTTAGATTTATAAATTTTATGCATATGAATATTTTTACTGTATTTATGCATGTATACCATGTGCATGTCTGGTGACTGCAAAAGCTAGAAGATATCATATCTACTAGAACTGGAGTTACAGGTGGTTGTAAGCGCTGGGAACTAAATCCAGGACTCCTGCAATAGCAACTAACACTTGTGACCACTGACCCATCTCCCTAGTCTCCTTATCAGCACTTGAAATTTGCAGGCAAATGGATGGCACTAGATGAAATCATCCTGAGTGAGGTAGCCCAGTCACAAAAAGACAAATATGTACTCACTCATATATGGATTTTATACAAGGAGCAGGGGATTGCCAGCCTACAATCCCACCACCCCGAGAGTCTGGGAAGCAGGGAGGACCCTAAGAGAGATATGCATGGTAACCCAGAGAAGGGTTATGGGAGGAAATCTCCTAATTGGATTGGGAGCAGGGAGTAGGGGAGGGGAGAGGGAGATGGGAGAAAGAGAGGGGGAGAAGAGGAGGAGAGAGGAGGACATGGGAGAGCAGGAAGACAGGAGAGGAGAGAAGGATGAGAGATACCATAAAACAGGGAGCCATTATAAGTTGGAGGAGAGATCTGGCACTAGTGAGATCTTCACAGATCTACAAGAATGACAACAACTGGCATTAAGGTTACCTTAAATGCCCTCCCATGATAATGAGATTGATGACTACCTTATAGCCATCCTAGAACCCTCATCCAGTGGCTGACGGAAGCAGAGGCAGACACCCACAGCTAAAAACTGAACTGAACTCCTGGAACCCAGTTGCAAAGAGGAACGATGAGCAAAGGAATCAAGACCAGGCTGGCAAAACCCACAGAGGCAGCTGACCTAAACATGGACCCCAGACTGATTACTGATAGGCCAGCATGGGACTGATCCAGACATCTCTCCCAAACCTGGGTGTTATAGAAGAGGCCTTGGCAATCTGTGGGACCTTGGAGAGTAGAGCAGTATTTATTCCTGGCATACAAATAGACTTTGGGAGCCCATTCCACATGGAGGGATGCTCTCTCAGCCTGAACACATGGGGGAGGACCTAGGCCCTGCCCAGGATGCTATGACAGACTTTGGAAATCCCTCATGAAGCCTTTACTCTCCCTGGGGAGCAGAGGGGGGATATGGAGTGGGATGGGGGGTTGGGAGGATTGGGAGGCCGGGGAAGGAGAGGGAACTGAGAGTAGCATGTGTAAAAAGTTTAATAATAAAAATAAAAATAAAAATAAAAAACACCACGGCAGAATCTCAGCAACTTTAAAAGCTATAAATATCTTTTCACCCAGCAATTTAATCATTTTCACCAAGAAAACAAACAAATAAACAAATATATAGTCATGTCCCTCATCCTCCAGGAGATGTTTTAAGATTCCACAGTGGACTATGTGGGTAGCAGAAAATCCTATGTAAACAACGCATCTTTCTATACATACATACTTCCTATACATATCTAATTATCTAAGGAAGCACTTAATGGCTGGTTTCTTGACACACTTGAATTTCTAACAGTAGTACTCTTGTGCCAAACAGGGCAATTTAAATAATAAAAAAAAGGGGGTTACCTGAACACAGCTGATGTGATGGCCAGGTATGTCACTCAATACATAATGGGCACACAGTGTGTAGACAGACTAGACAAAGAGAAGGCTCACAGATCAGTAAGGCATACAATTCTATCACACTACTCAGAATAGCACATGACGTAAAACTTAAAGACTATTTACCCTTGGAATTTTCCACTTAATATTTTCAAACTAGGACTAACTGAAATCAAGTAAAGAGAAACAAGAAACAAGGAAGGGCTACTCACACATGGAAATGATCCTATAATTTCACTTGTAACAGAAATAAATCTATAATATTCTAAATATCAGAAGATGATTGAAAATGCTAGATTCCTCCTACGATAATGAACCAAAAAGACCTTTAAGACGTAGGGTATCTTATGTATCTCTATACAGGTATGCTCACCTATACTACAAACTATATGAAACACACTTATACACATAGTTTTATGTCTGGAAAGAACAAAATACTAAGCAATGTCTATTATTCACGTATCTACTACAGCAACACAGGAAACTGACTCCATTTGGGACTCAAGGGGACATTTGAGAAAGCATTGAGTTTGCAGGGCTAAAAACAAGCACAGAATGTTGAACGTCACTGACACCAACAGACACACAAGCCAACAGATGTGCAGACTGTGAATCTGCATTTGCATACAGCCGTCCGGAGCACGTCTACAGGTGGAACTGAGCCAGCAACAAGTTTATTTAGTAATGGCCATTAATTCAACTGATCAATGGGGAACACAAACATTAAAAAATTTTTCAAATACTGGCAAGACATTTTAGGGGAAAGATCAAGATACAAAGGAATTCAACTGGGTGGGGTCTGCACACCTTTCAACCCCCACCCGCCCACCCCACTCCACCCCACTACCCGCATTCAGGAGCCTGAGGCAACCAGACCTCTAAGTGAGCCAGCTAAGGCTACATAGTGAGCTCCATCTGAGCAAGCAAAAGAAAGAAATCAGACTCGTACCCAACTAAGTTCACTACAAAAAAAGAGAAAAAATCAGGGATGTTCACAACATGGCAAGCAAGGTTCAAATCACTAGACTTTAGAACACATTTTAAAGCTGGGGTAACAAGAGCAGCATGGCATTACCACAGGAAGTAGGTCACTGCCAACATAAGGTCTCAATACTCAGGAACAAGAGCCCACCATATATAAGTACTTGGTACGGAGAAAAAGAACAGAATTCAACAAATGATGACGAAGTCATTGGCTAGTAATAACCAAAAACTGAGTAAGACTTCGAACTATGGGGGTTGAGAGACTTCATACACAATTCATATGATGAAGAAAGACCAAAGGGGGCTCCAAAGTTAGATCCCTGAAGACGGCAAATACTATGCACCAAAACTGAGAGGGCTGGGCAACGAGACTGGCATGCTAAAGAAAGATGGGATCGTTTCTATTCAAGGACCGAACTCGGAAGCAAAACATCGGCTGTGAACAACACTGAAGACAGAGAGGGACACAAACAGCTTCATGATGGAAGTACAAGAACTAACCATCTCAGGCGCTCACCTCTCCGACTTTCAAAGCAAAGACGGAACAGGGTTCAAAAGAACTAAAACGTGGGACTGGAGAGGGGAAATAATGCAATTCAATGAATACTAAGACTGTCTAATAAGGCGGCTCTCAGGCCCACTAGTTAGACTGCGTTTCCACCCAAGAACTTACTCCAGGACAAGGAGCTCTGAAGGGTGCTAGTCAATATCATGTAGGATGGGAGTTTGCAAAATAAGCAATGTGTCTGCCTTCCGAACTTACACACGGGAGTGTGCGCGGGGAGCAGAGGGGGCAGGTGGCTCCCAACAGAGGTGACTAGTGAGCCACAGCCTACAACGAGCACGTGACCCCAGGCTTCGCCCACCCAACTTCCTAATCCTTTGCAGATCGCAGGTAGGACAGCGGCTTCCCCGAAAGCCCTGCTGCCGAGAGCACTTGCAAAACCAGCCCCACGTCCAAACACAGTGGCCAAGTGGCTGGGCCCATCCCTGACGGTGGAAAGAAGGCATCTAGTGGCATGGGCCTTCGTGGACAGAAACCGTCCGGCGCGGGAGGGAAAGTCTGGGCTGCGCAGCCCCTGTCAGGAGGGGAGGGGGTCCCACGAGTCCGCAGCTCGCCCTGCGCGCGCCGGGTCCAAGACAGCGGCGAGGAGAGGCGGCAGCACTCACGTCCCCTGCCGGTCAGCGCAGCCGCGCAGCACCACGGCCATGCGTGGGCCGGGGGCCTCCTCCCCGCTCGCCCCGGAGTGGCGCTCGCCAGGCCCCGCCCACGGCCGAGCAGACGTGGAGACCTTGAGGAGGGAGGGAGGAAGGAAGAAAGGGCCGTACCCTGCAGGTTCCCGGACGGGCGCACACAGGGCTTCGCCCGGCGTGGGCAGCGGAAGGCCGCTCCCAGGATCCCGCGCTGCCGCCGCGGCGAACCCGGCCCAGCGCGACCCGGAAGGAAGACCGAGGCCGCGGGGCGGGGCGGGGCCTGCGAAGGGCGGGGCCTGAGGAGGGAGGGGACAGGGCCGGCCCGGGGTGGCAGCTACTGAACTGCTCCAGCGGCTTGAGCTACCTAGCAAAGTCAGTGGTGGTGGTCTATAAATGGCCTATTTTGCTCCCGGTTGCAGAACCTGGAGGTGGTTGCTGAGCCTTCACGGAACTCGTCCCTCCAACGACAGCCCTCCACGTGTCGTGTGCTTCTGCTGGGCCTTCTTCCGAGTTGGTGACTCAACTCCGGTATTATGCAAAGGGTGCTTCTGCACAGAAGCGGTGGAATGTGTGTACCAGTGCTCTGCAGGCACAATCCACCAATTGGTTACCAAACTCTTCCGGTCCCAGATATAAACCTTCCCTGAAATGACAAGCAGTTGTGAGCTGTCAGACGTGGGTGCTAGGAACCGAACAGGTTCTCTGAAAGAGCCATCTCTCCAGCCCCACTAATGGAGAGATGGAAATGTTCATCATTTCTAAATTGCTTTTGAAGAAGCAAAACAGAAAGTATGCTTATTCATTTTATACATATAGTATCTTACTTACATGTCTATTGTGACAAAACATCGTGACCAAAGCAGTTCATGCAAGTAAGGGTTACTTGGAGCGTGGGGTTCCAGATGGTTAAGAACCCAACACAATTACAGACAGAGAGCATTTCAGCAAGCACCAGGCATGGTGGCATGAACATCTGAGAGCTCACATCTCCAAGTACAAGCATGAAGTAGAAAGACCCAACTGGGAATGCCATGAGCCTTGAACTCTCAAAGCCAAGCCCTGGTGACTTACTTTCTCTAGCAAAGCCTTACTTCCTAAACCTCCCAAAAAAGTGCAGCTAGGAACCAGGTATTTAAATTCCCTAGAATATAGGACGAATCTCATTCAAAGTAGGACATGAAGTGAACGTTATGGTATACAGTGCAAAACTATACAAAAGTGAAATATTTAACAAGAAATTCAAATTGGATTTTCATCTTCCACACTTAGTACTTGGTGAGATGCTTCCTAGGAAGAGAATATTGGAGCTGGTGCAGTGGAGCATGCCTTTAATTCCAACTATTGAGGCTGAGGCAGGCAGATCTCAGTGAGTTCAAGGGCAGGGTTTTTCATCTTATTAACAGAAAGGTGTGACCATATCTCAATCTATTCACCACTGGGTTTTTGTAAATCTGAATTTATTACAAAATAAAACTTGAGTTAAAATTATGTTCATTTATTAAAAAGTAAAAAGTATAACGATATTCGGTGCTATATATGGAAAACAATATATTTATTTACCAGAGAGAGAGAGAGAGAGTTGCACAGACCAGGAGTTAGAAGCGTGGCTGGCTTCCAGGAGAAAAGGGAGGTTCCTTTTCCTTTCACTTCCTTTTATATCTACCTGTGTCAGTTTACATGTCTCCGCCCTCATGGGTGGATAACTTTGTGGGGTTCACTCCTACAAAAAAGAATGCAGTTTTATTTTTTATTATTACAAACTGCTGCTTTTAGCATTTGTGTTTATTTTGGTGCATACCCTTCTATATGCATCTTAATTTCTTTATTTTCTACTCAGTTTCAAAGATGTAGTTGGTGCTATTGTTTACTTTCTTTTGGAGTATGTGTTGGAGTCTGGTGATAGGGATTGAAACCAGGGACTCTGAAGTTTTGTTTTGAATATTCCTTAAAATACTGCTTGCAAAGTAGACAGGTTTGTGTTTAAGGACAAGAAACACTCAGAGCAAAGGTTTCATTTCTGCAACTTAATGGAATTATCATAGCTCAGGCAAATCTCCCTTCCCAAAGGCCATACTTTGTTTTCTGGGTAGGGACACAAGAGAGGCCAAAGGGTGATGCTTATCACCACTTAGTGGTGGCCTGATTTAGTGGGTGAACTAATGCCTGGTTATTAAATGGAATGTTTTTCAGAGCTGAAAAGCATCCCACGCTGTAACGGCACTATTAAAAATAAAGTCCCAACAAGGCTTAATTGTAAATAAAGTCACCAGCTCAGCAAGTTGCTTATGATCCATTTATGTTCGTTTCAAATGTTACAATGTTCTACTACAGTGGGGAGGCAGGGACAGAAGCAGCAGGTTCAAAACTCCTCTTTGTCCTGACCTCTTGAAGTGGTCCTCCCCACCACTACTCTCAAGTGGCTTTTCTTCATCTTAAAATGAAATGTCTCCATTAGATGCCTTTTGGGATCATGTTGTTGCATGACCATAAAATCATATACCAGGAAGGCAAAGACATTATTCAAAATGAAAGCGTCCCTACAACGAGCTCCTCTTAGGCTTCTGTGATTAGTTTCAAGTAGTTGTTTTTTCCAATCAAGATTTCCTTAAAAATGCAACTTCTCACATGCCCCCCTCTGTTGTGTGGCGGGAGAGGTGTGTACCCCTGTGTGTGTCTGTGTGCCTGCATGTGCCCGTGAATATGTGTGTGTGACTCTGTGTGCCTGTATGTACCTGTGTGTGCTGGTGTGTGTGCCTGTGTGTGTGTGTGTGTGTGTGTGTGTGTGTGTGTGCCCCTGTGTGTGCCTGTGTGCCTGCATGTGCCTGTGAGTATGTGTGTGTGACTCTGTGTGCCTGTATACGTGTGTGTGTGTGTGTGTGTGTGTGTGCCTGTGTTTGTATGCCTGACTGTAAGTGCCTGTATGTGTGGTGTGTTGTTGAGACTGAACCATTGAATCCAAGTCATCATACTTATTAGATAAGTCCTCTAAGATACCTAATGTTCTTTTTACTTTTCATTTGGAGACAAGGTTTACCTAAGTTTCTCAAACTACCCTTGAACTCACTCTGTACCCTAGTCATGACTTGAATTTGCAACCTCCCTGGCTCACTCTCATACCCCTAGTAGTTTGGATAACAGACCTGCACTACCACTAAGTTTGGCTCTGTGAAACCTCAAATGAACTCATTTGTTAAAAAGCCGGATTCATACAGTAGTGGTAGTTTATGATTTTCAATATACTAATGTCCAAAGTGCCTGAATCATAGCCATCCTAGGAATCTTTTAGTCTATGTGTTCAACATCACACTACTAATAAAACATTTTCATTTAATATTAATATTTCGTGATATTAATCTAAAAATAGTCATTGTCATTAATAACAAAACTCAGAATTTTAAGCAAGAAGAAAGTCATTAAGAAAAAGCCCCAAGCTCATATAGTCCAAGCTCCGTTTTTACAGACAGACCTGGAAGCAGGCTCTGAAATTAGAAGAATTGCCTACAACATAGTGTCAGAACTGTCAATGATGCCTCGTTCTCCACCTCAAAATCAAAAGGGCTCTCTGAAAATGATAATGAATTACTTTACAATTCAGTAACAACTAATCATGTTTCCATATTACCATAACCTTGAAGTAACTGTGTGCAATAGGTAGAAAAAATGAAAAGAAATGGGGAGCAGGAAGAGCTGTCTGTCCAGCGTTGCCATGTTCAGTAACCTGTGATCCTGGATAAGTTAGAACTTCTCTGAGCTTGTTGGCACTTCTGTGAAATGTGCCTAATTCACAGACACTGGAGAAATTTAAAAGAGATCATGTAAGTGAAAGCACTTTGTGAGTGATAAAATAGTATGCAAATGGAGGAATATTATTAATATGTATTAAAACATGTTGAAGATCAGTAATTGAGACTCTCCAATGCAAAATGTCACTGTAGAGCCTTCAAGATCATTCTAGTTTAACTTTTTAAATGGTTATCAGCCTCAAGTGACTCAGTGATTTACCCAGGTTTAGATTCTCAGCAAGTGGCTTATAAAGCAGAGACCTGAATGCAGATCTCCTTGCACCTTCTGGTGAACAATTTCGAATATACTTAATATTTGAACATAAACTAAAGTCATTAAGATAGGTTAAAACAACCTCATAAAGCTGTACACCAAATTGGCAGAGGCCTAAAACAAACACGTTGAAATATATTAGAGAAATAAAAACCTACCCTGATTGTACAGTTTTCATTTCAGCCTTTCTTTTTATGAAACTTCCTTCATTTACTGAAAAATTTAGCATTAATAAAGGTTGTCAGTACTTGGGGAAAATATGAGAGAGGTAGCATGGGGATAAATGACGAAACATCCTAGGTCTTTTTTTTCTAAGGTAACTTCACTTCTGCGCTTCCAGGATGGGTAAAACCCAGAGCCAGGAAACTCAAGCCAGAGTGAGTACCCAGATTCCATTGCTCCCTCTAACTTCCTCTTTTCTTTATGTGGTGCCACTTTTGAAATAATTGTGTCTGCTTTAGTTGTGTCATTTATTCAGAATGACAAGATAATCAATAGAAAAACAAAGACTTTCCATTCCTTTAAAGCAGCCGTGGTAGGTGGTCCATGCAGTTTCAGCTTAGACACCAACGAAGATCAAGGTCTTGAGTTTCTCACCACCATTGTGTCCACATTGGAAGATCCCTATCATCACTGAGGCTCAAACCCAAGGTCTCACACATGATTGACAAGTGTGCTACCCAGACTCCCAGTAGAAGATTTGAAGAGAGCAGATTCTGATAGACTTTCAATATTTACCTATTTATTTGTACCTGCACATGTCTGTTAATATTCCTTCCCCATGATAACACAACCTATACATTTAAATGAAAAAAAAATCTAAAGATCATGATTTTCTGGGTTATCCATCTCCCTTGATCGTGAGACATAAATCCTGTTTTTGTTATTGAGTCATAAATATTTCTCCATATTCTTGACATAAGTAATACAATTCATATTCTTAACAGAAATGATTCAAAGTGAGTTGTGTGTAACTTAAAATTAATGGTTACCATAGCTGATGAGCTTTTATTATGAAGTTTCCCCTGAGCCCAGTACCTTTTAACAATATAGTCTCTATCATAAAATGCTTGTCTTTGGTGTCTCTCTTGAGTACTTCGTCAGAATAAAATGATAATCTCACAAGAATCTCCTTCAAAAGTGTTTCTTTAGGGGCTGGGGATAGCTCAGTGGTAAGAGCACGTGTTACTCTTACAAAGGATCTGGGTTCAGTACCCACATGACAGCTCACAATTGTCAACAACTCTAGTTCCACTGGATCAGACACCCTCTTGTAACCTCCATGGACATTAAGCATGTATGTGGTGCACATATATACATCCGAGCAAAGCATTCTACCCATAAAGAAAGATAAAACATCTGTTAAGTTGTGGAAACCTGTCAGAAGGTCAAATCCAGTGAATACTGAATAGCCCAAGTTTATTCTTCAACATTCTTAAGTACCCCAACCAAAGGGGGACCTGACAGAAGACTTCTATTATCATGTATAAGGAGCAAACAGACTATCTTCCCTTAATCCTTCAAGCATTTGGTAACCACACCTGTTATCCAGCCTTGAGGGTCAAGAGTAAACACACCTAAGCCCGTGTCTGTTGTTATTTAGATAAGGCATCTGCTGCCAAGGCCAAAACATTCTGCCGTAGCCAAGCCTTAGACTTTTAGGTCTTTTGACTTATTAAGGACAGTTTTGAACTGTCTGATCTTGAGGCAAGATGGAGAGAAGACATCTTTATGGGCCCCAACATTAAGTACAGTTTTAAATATCCTCTTTTGTGGTACAAATACTGAATAGAGTTTTTGTTTTTTTGTTTGTGTGTTTGTTTTCTGTTTGACAAGGTCTTGCTGTGTCACTGTCTGGTCTTGAACTCAAAGGGAACAAGTGATAAACTTTCAATATTTACCTATTTATTTGTGCCTCTGCACAACTAATAATATCCCTTCCCCAGGATAACACAACCTGTAGTAATTTGAATGTAATTGATCCCCATAAGCTCACAGGGAGTGGCACTATTAGGAGGTGTGACCTCGTTGAAGTAGGTATGGCCTTGTTGGAGGAAGTATGTATCTATGGGGACAAGCTTTGAGGTCTGCTATGCTCAAGCTATGCCTAGGTCATTTCACTTTGAGTTGCCTGTGGATCAATACGTAGGCCTCTCAGCATCTTCTGTAGTACGATGTCTGCCTGCCACTATGCCCTGCCAGGACTAAACCTCTGAACTATAAGCCACCCAATTAAATATTTTCCTTTATAAGAGCTGCCGTGGTCATAGTGTCTCTTTACAGCAATAGAAACCCTAATGAAGATACAGCTTACACATCTAACTTAAAAGTCTGGTAACTTCACTTCTGTAGTTCTAGGATGGGTGGAACCCAAAGCCAGGAAACTCAAGCCAGAAGCTTGAATATCCAGGCTACAGTCCTCACTCCAACATTCTCTTTTCTTTATGTGGTGACACTCTTGAAGAGTTGTATCTGCATTAGTTAGTTATGTCGTCCAATGGAGTGCTCAGACATAAAGGGACATCTGTATAACCACATTCCCCAAAGGTTCAGGGACCATTGTGAAGAGGTGGCAGAAAGCAAGGGTCAGATGTCAGGGAGGACTGCTACAACTCTATCTTCCAGGCATAACAGCACCATTGCACTCATGAGCCCACAGGAACTGTGGGTTTTAGCATAAGACTTGCATAAGGTCAACATGGTTGACCCATATTGATGGGGAGAGAACGGAGGCCCTACCCCCCCAACTGGGGAGCTACTCCAGTTGATGGCCACTGGAGGAAGGAGAGTCACTGATTTAGGGGTGTAGCTTCTGGTAGGCTGACCCTGTTCCACTCCTGTGCACATGTGGAGGTAGCGCTGAATGGACTCAGTAGATTAAAAAAAGGAGAGGAGTTCCTTGAGAGGAAACAGTTGTGGAGGAGTCAGAGGGGAGAAGTACAGGGTGTATGCTAGATACAATCAAAATACATTGCTTGCATCTACATTTGTCCAAGAATAAATAACAGACATTATTTAAAGTTGACTCACACTTCAGTTTCCTAAGTGCCGGGACTTACTGTTGATGCTACCATGTCCAGCTTCAGCCTCAGACCCCAA
The DNA here is from genome assembly GCF_017639785.1 of Mesocricetus auratus. Taxonomy (NCBI): domain Eukaryota; kingdom Metazoa; phylum Chordata; class Mammalia; order Rodentia; family Cricetidae; genus Mesocricetus; species Mesocricetus auratus. The sequence continues at coordinate 35,136,577 of NW_024429184.1, forward strand.
TATCATAAGTGCTGGGACTTAAGCTACCATGCACACGTTGGAATTTCTTTGCTAAGTTCTTTGGTACCATTTTTTTGGGAAAAAAATCTTTATTTCAAATCCATGGGAGCCCTTACCCATGAGGAGGAGTGGACTGCAATGGGCTGGGCAGGGGGGCGGGGAGGTGAGGGAGGCAGGAGGGAGCACTGTGGTTGGAATATAAAATGAAATCAAAAAATTTTTTAAATTGAAAATTAGTATTAAATAGGCTTTCATCTTCTCTCCTGTTTAAAAATTGGCAGAAGGTTATTGGAATTTTAAAGAAAAAGTATCCTTGCTTCTATGGTAAAAATGAAAATATCACCAGGAATAAGCTTCCAAACCCAGTATTCTCTTGCTATTTCTTTTCTTGCTTATTATTTCAGGCTTCATGGTAAATAAGTAAGAATTGGGTTGGTTATTTTATTTTTGTTTTTGTTTTTCCTCCAAATTAAATGACTCACAGAGAGCACTGAGCAAAAGAGGGCAAGGGGCCAGGATCTGCTGCATGTAGGCCGCATTCCTACTTCTGCCCGCTCCCAACCTCCCGCCCCCACCCCTCGCCCCCCAAAGCCTGCAGCTGCCAGGACAGCACAAACAGCTTGGAGATGGGCCAGATAAAATTTAATGATGGCTAGTTGGGCTCAATCTGTTATGGAAACCAGTACTTTATTTACTGTTTACTAAGCACATTGCCATTCACATAGTGTTGGACTACTGTATAAGAGGAGAGATTGTGAGCTCATTCCATATGTATGTACCCTCTATCCCTATTTGTAAAGAGAAGCCTTTTCCTTGCCAGCAGCTTTGGTTTATCCCCTGCCAGTCTCCTGGGCTCTGCCGTGTTGTAGTCCCCAAATAACACACAAGACGCTGTATTAATTATGAAGCCGTTGGCCTTGCTTGTTTCTTACTGGCTAGCTCTGACTTAAGTATTTACCCCGTAATTGTTAATCTAAGTATTTCTCTTACCGGAGCAAAGTTCTGGACATCTTATTTCTCTGGCGGGCTACATCGTGTCTCTCTGTGTTTCTCCTACCCAGAGTCCTCCTGGATTTCTAGTCCCACCTATCTTGCTTCCTTATTGGCCAATAGTACTTTATTGACATATACACAGGACTTCCCCCATCACCTATTGATGACTTTTTTTTTTTTTTTGTAGCTTTTGGTGCAGGTGAAAGAAAGCCACTTTAAAGTACCTTCCTGGAAGATGAGCACAAGCATTTAAAGACAGAGGTTTGAGCTACTTTCTTTGAAGTCAAATCTCGATGATGGGAATTTTGCTAGACACTTGTCTTATTGTCATGACCCAAAATGTGACAAGCAACTTAAAGGACCATAGTGTTTTAGAAGTGAAAGGTGCCCCAGAGTCTCATGTATTTGCACACTTATTCCCCAGCTTGTGGAGTTACTAGAGACGTCTATGATACCATTAGCCAGCAGAGCCTTGGTGGAGGAAGCCCGCACGATGGGAGGGCCTTGAAGGTTTATAACCTCACTTTACTTCCTGTCCCCTTTATTTTCATCCTGTGTCCAGATAAAAATGTCAACAACCCATTTCCTGGTCCTGCTGCCAAGCTTTCCTTGCCATGCCATCCCACCAGGATGGATTCTATCTCTTTAGAATCACAAGCTATAATAAACTGTCTCCCCTACATTGATTTTTGTCAGGGTGTTCTGTTACAACAACAGTAAAGTAATCGACACGAAGAAAATAGTTTCATATTGGCTACAGACTGAGGCAATACACAGCAAATCATGTTGGGGAAGGCATGCAGGCCGGAGCAGGAGACCAATCAGAAAGCAGGGTGAATCTCTAAACTTCAAGACCCACTCCCATTGACCCATTTCAGAGGTTCCACAGCCTGTCCAAACAGCATGACCAAGTAGAGACTTAGTGTTCAAACACATGAGCCCATGGGGTATTTCTCAATCAAACAGGGTTGTTTGGGGGAATCACGATATCAATAGCCTACTCATTCACTAATTAAAGACTTGTGTTCAAGCCAGCTGTATCCCTCTCTGGTATGTGCTCAAAGGGCTTGAAATTCTATTCCACAGATAGTTGCCAAGCAATGTTTATTGCCACTTTATTCACAATAGCTAGGAAATGGAAACAGCCTAAATGTCCTTCAAGGGATGAAAGGACAAAGAACATGTGATGCATAGGAAATCAGGTAGACCGAATGCAGATCTTCACGTATCCCCGAGATCCTCGAAGTCCAGCCCTTTTCCCTTCCCCCATCTCCAGTGGGTCACACACATCTTCCCCCTAACTTCCCTCCCACTTCTAGTTGCTTTATTCCACACCCCAACCCCAGAAGGCACTCCCTGGCAACCCACAGGGAACACTGACCAGGGAAGCAGGTAAGCTAACTTAAAATCTTCACCTCTCGCTGCTTTCCTTCAAGTCCAACCCTGAAGTGTCATTCCCCAGCCTTGCAGCAGAACATGTGGTCCAGCCTTCCCTCCCTTTCTGCTGCCATTCTCAAAGCAGATCCTCATGGAACGGCCTGTTTACCTCCATCTTGTGGACCCTCACAGCACCCCCATCCCATTCCATCCCTCTTCCTAAGTGTCAGCTAGCAACAGAAACAACAGAAACAAGAAAAATCTTACAAACTCATAGAAACTAAGCAACTCGCTACTGAATGAAAATGGGTCAGGACACAAATTAAGAATGAAATTAAAGACTTTCTAGAACTCAATGAAAATTAATACACAAAACACCAGAACTTATAGGACATAATAAAGATGGTTCTAAGAGGCAAATTCACAGCACTAAATGCCTACATAGAAAACTTGGAAATGTCTCATGCTAGTAACTTAATAGAACAGCTCAAAGCTCTAGAACAAAAGGAAGAAATCACAACCAGAAGAAATAGATAATGGCAAGAAGTAAGCTCAGGGCTGAAATCAATAAAATAACAAACAAACAAAAACAATATAAAGAATCCATGCAATAACACTTGGTAATTTGAGAACACCAATAAGTTTGACAAACCCTTATCCAAACTGACTAAAATGCTGAGAGAGAATACTAAAATTAATGAAATTAGAAATGAAAAGGGGACAAAACAATAGACACCAAGGAAATCCAGAGAATCATAAGGATATGATTTAAAAATCTGTTCTGCATCAAATTAGAATATCTAAAAGAAATGGTGAATCTGGGATCTCCTGGTCTGGAGACTAGAGGCAGGTTGATATTCCCCAAAGAACAAAGCAACCAGGAGACTGCTGAGAGTGCCGGTCTACTCCTGCCCCTACTCATGACAGAGGTGAGCTCAGGCCCCCTTAGGTCCTGACTTACTTCCTCTTACCCTCTCTGGGATCTCTTGATCTGGGGACTGCAGGCATATCTACCCACCCCCAGCTCACTAAGCAACCTTGAGTATGCTGATAGCACTGTGCTAATCTGACCCACCAGGAAAGGGAGTGCCTCAGATGCCTCTGCACCAACAATGAGACCAATCAGAGTAATGGATCTGCTTGCACCTACCAGAAGAGAACCTTGGACCCACACCCACCAGGAAAGGAAGAGACTCCACCTGTACCCACCAGAAGAAGGGATGGGAAGATAATATAAGAACACATTCTACAACAGAAAAACCAATATGACACCACCAGAGTCTAGGAACTCTACACCAGCAAGACCTGAACATCCCAACACAGATGAAGCAAAAAAGAACAACCTTAAAAACAACTTCATGAACATGATAGAGACCTTAAAAGAGGAAATGAGAAAATCCGTTGAAGAAATGGATAGAAAGACAAACCAAAAATTGCAAGAAACAATTCAAACAGTACAAGGTTTGAAAGCTGAAATAGAGACAATAAAAAGACACAGTCTGAAGGAATGCTGGAATTAGAAAAGGCGAGTAAACGATCAGGAACTACAGATACAAGCATAACCAACAGAATACAAGAGATGGAAGAATCTCAGACATTGAAGATTTACTAGGAGAAATAAATTCATCAACCAAAGAAAATTTTAAGTCCAACAAATCCCTAACAGAAAATGTCCAGGGGGCACCATGAAAAGGCCAAATCTAAGAATAATAGGGATAGAAGGGGAAGAAACTCAACTCAAAGGTTCAGGAAACATATTCAACAAAAATCATAGAAGAAAACTTACCCAACCTAAAGAAAGACATGCCAATGAAAGTACACAAGCCTACAGAACACTGAATAGAGTGGACCAAAAAAAAGTCTCCTTGCCACATAATAATCAAAACCCCAAAAATATAGAATAAAAAAAACAATATTAAGAGCAGCAAAGGAAAAAGACCAAGTAACATATAAAGGCAAACCTATCAGAATCACACCTGACTTCTCCATGGAAACTCTGAAAGCCAGAGGGTCCTGGATAGATATTTTACCAACACTAAGATACCACGGATATCAGCCCAGACTATTATACCCAGCAAAACTTTCAATAGCTATAGATGGAGAAAACAAGATATTCCACAGCAAAACCAAATTTAAACAATGCGTATCCACTAATCCAGCCCTACAGAAAGTTCTGGAAGGAAAACTTCAACCTAGGGAAGGTGACTACACTCACAAAAACAAAGGCAATAGATAACCCAACTTTACCAAAAGTCAAAAGAAAAAACGGGATAAATCCACGAACAATAACACCACCACCACCAAATAAAAAACAAACAAGAATTAACATTCAATGGTCTTTAAGCTCCCTCATTATTAATTGTCTTAATTTGCCTATAAAAAGACACAGGCTAGCAGAATGATATGAAGACAGAATCCATCCTTCTGCTGCATACAAGAAACACACCTCAACTTCAAAGACAAACATTACCTAAAAGTAAAAGATTGGGATAAGATTTTCCAATCAAATGGATCCAAGAAACAAGTTGGTGTAGCTATCCTAGTATTGAACAAATTAGACTTCAAACTAAAATCAATCAAAAGAGATGAAGAATGTCATTTCACATTCATCACAGGAAAAATCAATCAGGAAGAAATCTCAATTCTGAACATATATGCCCCAAATACAAAGGTACCCACATTCTTAAAAGACATTACTAAAACTCAGAGCACACCTAAGACCTCACACAGTTATGGTGGGAGGCTTCAACACCCCACTCTCACCACTAGACAGGACTACCAGACAGAAACTTAACAAAGGAACTAACAGAAGTTATGACCCAATTGATTTTAACAGACATCTATAGAACATTCCATCCAAACACAAAAGAATATATATTCTTCTCAGTGCCATATGGAACCCTCTCTAAAATCAACCACATACTTGGCAACGTAGCAAACCTCAACAAGTACAAAAAAATTGGAATAACCTCCTGTATCTTATCAGATCACCATGCTTTAAAGTTAAAATTCAACAACAACACAAATTGCAGAAACCCTACAAACTCATGGACATTGAAAAACACGCAACTGCACCATTCCTAGGTCAAGGAAGAAATTAAGGAAATTAAAGACTTCCTAGAACTCAATGAAAATGAAGACACAACATACCCAACTTATGGGACACTTTGAAAGCAGTACTAAGGAAAGTTAGTAGCACTAAGCGCTCATATGAAGAAACTGTAGAATAGTCACATTAGAGAATTAACAGCACAATTGAAAGCTCTAGAACAAAAAGAAGAAAACTCACCCTGGAGGAGCAGATGCCAGTAAATAATCAAATTGAGGGCTGAAATCAATAAAGTAAAAACAAAGAAAACAATACAAAGAACCAATGTAACAAAGAGTTGGTTCTTCCAGAAAATCAACAAGATAGACAAACCTTTATCCAAACTAACCAAAAAGCAGAGAAAGAACATGAAAATTAACAACATCAGGAATGAAAAGGTGGATATAACAATGGACACTGAAGAAATCCAGAGAATCATCAGGTCATACTTTGAAAACCTGTACTCCACAAAATTCTAAAATTTAAAGGAAATGGATAATTTTCTGGACATATATCACCAAAATTAAATCAAGAACTGGTAAACAATTTAAACAGACCTATAACCTCTAATGAAATAGAAGCAGTCATCAAAAGTCTCCTAACCAAAAAAATCCCAGGCCCAGATGGCTTCAGTGCAGAATTCTACCAGAAATTTAAAGAAGAGCTAATTCCAATACTCCTCAAAGTGTTCCACACAATAGAAGCAGAAGGTTCATTGCCAAACTCTTTTTATGAGGCTACAATTACCTTGGTACACAAGCCACACAAAGACACAATTAAGAAAGAGAACTTCAGACCAATATCACTCATGAGCATTGATACAAAAATACTCAATAAAATACTAGTGAATCAAATCCAAGAACACATCAGAAAACTCATCCACCTTGATCAAGTAGGCTTTATCCCAGGGATTCAGGGATGGTCCAACATAAGAAAATCTATCAATGTAATCCACCATATAAAAAAAACTGCAAAAGAAAAACCACATAATCATCTCACTTGATGAGGAAAAAGTTTTTGACAAAATCCAACACCCCTTCGTGATCATAGTCCTGGAGAGGTCAGGGATAACAAGAACAAGATTGGGTGGGGACTTGAGGGGGGTTGGGAGGTATGGAGGAGGGAGAGGGAGCTGGTTGTGACATATAAAGCAAGCTTGTTTCTAACTTAAATTAAAAAAAAAGGAAAAAATGCAAAATTTTCTCACTACATACCATTTACCAATGTTAAGTCAAGATCAGATAAGCAAATTAAACAGACCTATAGCCCTAAGCGACATAGAAGTAGTAATTTTTAAAATGTCCCAACCAAAAAACAGTCAGGACTAGATGATTTTACTGCAGAAGCCTACCAGACTTTCAAAAGAGAATTAATGACAATACTCTTCAAGGTTTTCTATAAAATAGAAACAGCAGGATCATTGCCCAATATGTTTTATAAGGTAAAAATCACTCTCATACCCAAACCTCATAAATAAAGACCAAAGAAAGAAAGAGAATTGCAGACCAATTTCCCTTATAAACATAGCTGCAAAAATTCTCAATAAAATAGCTGCAAAAATTCAAGAAATATTATCAAAAAGATCATCTACTATGACCAAGGAGATTTGATCCAGAGATACAAGGAGCGTTATGACTTGACATATGTAAATTAACAAATGTAATTCACCATATGAACAAACTGACATGGTAATCTTATTAGATGCAGGAATAGCCTTTGATAAAATTTAAATCCCTTTCATGTTAAAAGTCCTAGAGAGACTAGGGATACAAGGGACATGCCCCAGCATAATGAGAATAGTTTACAACACTGCCATAGCCAACATACACTGATTCAACATAGTACTTGAAGTCTTAGCTAGTGCAATAAGACAACTCAAGGTGGTGACCAAGGGGATACAGATGGGAAAAGAGGTAAAATAAAATATCTTTATTTGAAGATGATATGATACCTTAGTATACACAAGAGACTCTTAAAATGCCACCATGAAACTCTAAAAGCTGATAAACCTTTTCAGCAAAGAAGCTGGGTACAAAATTAACTCATACATATCAGTAGCCCTCCTATATACAAATGACAAAGTGACTGAGAAAGAAATCAGGGAAGCACACTCTTTTACAATAGCCTCAGATATTGTAAAATATCTTGGGCATAACTCTAACCAAGCAAGTGTAATATCTGTATGATAAAAATCTTTGTCTTTGAAGAAAGAAATTTAAAAAGAAATCAGAAGATGGAACAAGCTCTCATGCTCAAGGATTGGCAGGATTAACACAGTAAAAATGGCCATCCTACCAAAAGCAATCTACAGATTCAATGCAATCCCCAACAAAATTACAACGCAACTCTTTAAATACATTGAAAGGACAATTCTCAACTTCATATGGAAACACAAAAAAAGTTAGGGTAACTAAAAACAATCCTAAACAATAAAAGAACTATAGGAGGTCTCACCATTCCTGATCTCAAATGGCTTAGAAGCAACATATTCAACATCTGTAGCCATTAAGGAAATGTAAATCAAAATTGCTTTGATATTTCATCACCTGTTAGAATGGCTAAGATCAATTAAACAAGTGACAGCTCATGCTGGTGAGGATGTGGAGTAAGGAGATCACTCATTCATTGCTAGTGGGTGTGCAAACTGGTACACCCACTATGGAAATTAGTGTAGTGCTTCCTTTGGAAAATGAGGATTGTTCTACTTCAAGATTCATCTATACTACTTTTGTTCATATACTGAAAAGATACTTCCTCCTAACACAGTTTGTTCAACCATGCTCAGGGTGTTCTATTAGGAATAGCCAGAAACCGGAAACCACCTAGATGTTTCTCAACAGCAAAATTGATGAAGGGAAAAAATGTGTGTGTGAGAGCTACAAACAATTAATGACTTCTAAGAGAGGGACAACTAATCTTCCCCAGGGATGAACTCCTAACTTGGTATCCAGTTGTGACTGGTCAACTCCAAAGACATACACATACATAAAAATGAAAGTTGATGCAAGGGGAAAGAGTGAGGTGGCAGGAGCAGGTATCGTTTTCATCTCAGAAGACTTCAGCTAGTTCAATATCACAAGTAATCAAGACATCTAAAATTAAGGAGATAGAATTTTGGCATGGTTGTATTCATATATTTATTAACAATAACAATAAAGAAAAAGAGACCATGAACTCGAGGTAGCAGGGGAACATGAGAGAGGTTGGAGGGAGAGGAGGAAGAGGAGGAAATGATACAGTTATTTTGATGAAAATAAAATAAAAATTTAAAAATTATGCTCACTTCAAATAAGGAGTGGATCTCAAATATAAATTGTTAGTATAGTCAATGCCTATATTTTGTGTTTTTAACTATGTATAAGAATATGACCAGGTATTCTTTTATGAGTACCAGCCAGTACTGCCCAAGCTTCATCTGCTTGGGAATCTTTTAGGGATCACACTAAAAGGAAAAATTTGATTTGGGGCATGGCTGGGTCTTCACTGTGGCCTTACAATAACCTCCTAGATGTCATGGATGCAAGAAAACTCTCATTACATCTTGAGTAGAGAACTTTAGGTCATTTGACTTATAGAATATTGTGCCTAAATGGTGAAGACTTACCGTGAACAGGTACTAATATTACAAAGCAATATTTGAACTTAAGTTGGAGACTGAAGTGGGACAAATGAATCAACTCATGTTAAACATTTATTTTCATTCCTTTAGACTGTTCTAGATGTCCCAAGAACTGGGAAGAGTCAATACATGCTCTATGCTCATTTACCATGAAACGTGATACAAAATAAGAGCCACAAGGTGACGGCATGAGAAGGTGTGTTTTAATCTCAAAAGACTTCAACTGGCCCAATATCACAAGTAATGGAAATACCTAGTAGCCAACATTAGCAGAATTTAGGGGATAACACATTGGTTCATATTGTGAATACCTGAGTGTGACACTTTATCTTCTATATGCCAGAGCTCTGGTGCAGTAAGGTCACCTCTGCACCTGCTGTCCATTCTGGCCTGCTTTTGTTTTCAGCAAGTGCGAGAGCAACCAGGTGCCTTGGAAATGAGGGCATAAGCAAAAACATTACACTTGTTATTCAGAACAACTGCTCCAAGTCCAGACAGCTTCAAAGTAAATCTGCATAAGGACTTGCTGTGACTTTGTGACCAAAGTCTTAATGTTCTCATACCATTAGTAAGCTCTGGCACTTCATCAAACCTATGATATTGAATAACTACCAGTAATTGTTGATTTATGGCCAAAGTTTCCTCAGCCTTTTTTTCTTCAGGAATCTAATATAGCCTTCTCCTTTGGAAACACATTGAATCAGTCAGGTCACGTTCTCTGCAAACTTTGCTGTGTACATATATAAACAGAGAACATTTTGTTCTCTTTCTTGATGCTGATAGGACCTCATGGTGTTTCACTTAAAATTAGCCACATTTATATGTATTAAAAAAACAAGTAGCCAGAATATAGGGGATACACTGAATTTTTCTGTAATTTTTACAAGTGTTTTATCTGATTCGGTAAAGGTGATCATATATGTAGTAGAATTCCCAAAGCCCATGTAGTCCAAGATGGCAAATCATTTTTATTTCCAGTGCCAAAGGGCAGAGAAAAGCGGGTATATAAGCCTTATTTTTAATCCAGAGCTAGTACCAACCTTAACTTATAGAACATGATTTTCTTTCCTTTTATTTATCTGTCACTCTTTACCTAGATGCAGGTACCAGCCAAACACCAAAATTAGGCACTGTCAGTTGTCTAGACAACTCTAGCACCTCTATTTTACCTCCAATTCCCTAAGCCCAAGTATTTCTCACTCACTACATGTGTTGTTGGGAGGAAAACAATGACAGTACTGCTGAGAACCCACAAATAGCCTGGAAGGGTCCAGAGACAGAAACATAGAGTATGCTAATTACAGCAGGATGTCTACAGGTGTTTTAGAACTTTCTCTGGCATTGTGATCTTGGCAGTTATTTCTTCATTTGCTACATGGTCAAGTGTGGATAATGACAGCTGCTCTTAAGTGTGGCAAATATGCAAAAGACCTGTGCCCTTCCCACAGGAAGGTTCTAGTCCCTGTAAGCATGAAGAATAATTAAGATATTGATATTCCAGACTGTGCTTTATGTGATTGAAATTGTCACCTTTAAATGTGATGCTGTTATCTGTGGTCTGATTCTTAGTGTATTCATGAAGCACTATGTATAGTTTACTTGATTAACTCAGCTCTGGACTTTTTTCCTCAGACACCTCTTTGACACACTGCATCCAATATCTCAATTATTCATTTTAGAACTAGTGCAAAATTAGCACAGACCCCTGTTCCTTCGAAAATAGATGATTATGTTAATTGAATGCTATAGCTGGAAAATCTTGCATAATGAAAGGTTTGATATTAATATCTTTGAATGGATGATCATATAGTTAGTAAGAAATAATGCATTTATGCACACTTGTTCTAAACAATTATTTTAAGTGGTTATCTAACTCCCAAAGTCAAAAACTCTTCAATATGTCTAGTAAATCCTTTGGAATAGCAAAATGCTAGTAGTTTTTAAATTTAGGGTAAGAATAAAAAGTACTAATTTTTTCTTATATTTCAATCACTTATGATGTTCAAAAGTTCACCCTCAGATTTTCTCATTCTTTTTTGAATGTAATTATCTTTTGAAAATTTCACATCATGCATCCCAATCTTGCTCACCTCCTTGTCTCTCCGTATCTGCCCCTTGCTCCCCACTGCTGTGTGCCATGAAATAACCCCCTTTTTTTTTCAATCATCCCTACTGGCAAAATGTTCATTGCAATGGTTCAAGGCCTCTGGTTTCTGGCACACCATCATCACTAGGCCCTCAACTCCTCTGGGATATCCTATGGTTGCCCAGAGTCAGGGAGATCCTCCAGTTACTATTTTGAAGGACCAGTCCCTTTGCCCACTTTTGGGTTTGGGATAGTTAAGGAGCTGATTTCTTGGTTTGTCTTTATTGGGTGGGTGTTTTGTTACTTTTTGTTGGGTCTCTCTTTCCTCTCTGTATTTTCAGAGTGTGATATCTGTGTGTTACTTGTTTTCCTGGCTTATTCAGCTGGTACTTTCACAGAGAAGGGTTGTGGGAGTTAGAGGCTGGGTAATTGGGATGAGTTGGGGGAAGGAAAATGGAAGGAGATGATCTTTGTGATCTTTTGGGGGAAGAGATCTAAGAGGAAAGGGAGACCACAGAAGGCATCCAGCTACAAAGCTGAGGATGAAATCAGGGTGTGTGTGTGTGTGTGTGTGTGTGTGTGTGTGTGTGTGTGTGTGTGTGCCTGTGCATGCTCGTACAAGACATGGTGGGTGAAGGGCACCTTGTGAGAGTTGCTTTTCTCCTTCTGCCATGTGGGTCTCAGAAACAGAACTCAAGTCTTCAGAATTCGTGGCAAGCAGCTTTCTGGTCTGTGATCCATCTCACAGACCCCAAAGTGATTTTTCTAGAGCACACTTAGGAAATACTTTTACTTACTCCAATGACTCAAAACAACTAGGGATTGTGATCTATATAACATTTCAAGGGTTCACCAGGAGAGACATAGTGGTACCCAAAGGAACCGCGAGACAAACCTGTGACACAGAGACAGTAAGCAGGCACAAGGGGTAACTTGAGGTGAGAATCTGTCAGTGGAGACCAGCAGGCCCCAGGTAGCACTTCAAACTTCAATGTGAAAGGCTGAGTAAGATAATCCCCAAATAGAAAAGCTTCTCAGTCACTTCTAGCTGAAATTTCTGACTAAACTGCTGCTTCTTTGCCCAAGGGACTTATTCTTACTATGTCTATAACAAATCACTCAAAAACTAGAAGAGCAAGACAGTTTATATGTTTGGAAACAGGGGGTCAGGATTTGGAACAAGACAATGGGGTTGTCTTGTATCAACCCTACTCTTTCTCAGCTTTGAAGTGGATAGCTGGACTTCCATCTCATGTCTCACAGCTCAACCCTGGATAATTGCTGGAGACTTGAGTTCCTCTTACTTGTGCTTTTCCATGAATCCCTCTTGCAAAAAGCATTTTGGCCTCATTTTTTTTTACATTGGCAGAGCTCAAAAGCCAAAGGCCAAGGAATGGGGGAAGTATAGCTTCGTCTTGTCTGGTGGCCCACCTTTGTAAATCAAATAGTGCTGGTAATTTTGTCATATTCATTTTTTGGAAGTGTTTACAGGATCCAGATACACAGTTAAGTAAGAATACACCTCACCAAGAATGGCAAAAGTAGGGATTGTGGAGATGGCTTAGCAGGTAAAGGTGTCTGCAGCTATCCTGATGACCAGAATTCAATCCTAGGACCTACATGATGGAAGAGGAGAATGACTCCTGAAACTTGCTATTTGATTTCTACATATGTACCATGTGACATGGAAACACATACATACACACACATACACACACACACACACACACACACAATGTAACAAAACATTTTTAAAAATAATGGTGGAAGTAGGCAGATCAGAAATATTGCCATAGCTGTATTTGGAAAATTCAAGCTGATACAGGGCCCTAAAGAATAAATACTGTGTTTCTTCCCTTCTGTTCCTTTTCCTAGACCCTTAATATCTCTTACTATTTGAAGGAAGAGGGAGGCAGAGTTTTAAATATGATTAGTCTTTGCTTAGGGAAATTATTAGTAAGGTTTATTAATGGATTCTCAAAGTTTAAACTCTGTTTAGATTAATATTCCTGGAGCATAGAAGAGATAAGGGACAAATGTCTTTGGAGTGGTGACTTGTGATAAATCACTGAGGGTTTTAAATGCCATGCTGAGAATGTGAGTCTGTGATGGCCTCAGGACTTTGTTCTGTGGCAATGGAGAAATGGATGCCTGTCTTTGATCAGTGAATGACATAACCATTAGAAAATAGCCTCTTCCTGAAAGCCCTGAGCAATATGAAACAGCCTGGCAAGTCTGGAAACAGAAACCAGTAGTTTCTCTTAACTGACCGATTCTTGATTAAATGCCTTTTTAACCTTGCTCTCAATGTGGTCTCCAAAATCCACAGGCTGAATTGGGTGTAGTGATATACACGTACAATCCCATCACTCAAGAATTAGAGGCAGGAGGATCACACACTCACAAGAACAGGAAAGTCCTGTCTCAAAAGAAATAGCCATAGGTTAGTACATCAGGTCTATGCTTGCTCCTTCCCGAGGAGGACTTTCTGCAAAAGTCAGAACCCATGCTTTCATGGAACTTTCTGAGCTTTAGCTGTAATACATAATTTAAGTATGTTCAAAAATTATGAGTACAGAAAGAAAAAGGGTAAGTGTTTTCATGAAATCCAAACTATCTGCTTAGGAAAGACTAAATGAGTAATTAAGAATGAGTGAGACAGAGGTAAAAGACTGGGAAGAAAAGTAGAGTTGTGTAGGATTTCATGGTCTTTGCAAATCTTGCATTTTCAGAGGCATAATAGATAGTTAGAGCCAACAGAGCAAGACACAGTAAATCAAGTTTCAAATATATCATTTGTGGTTTATATGTGTTTGGATAAGTCACTTAACTACTATGCCCTATGGTTTATTTTATTATTAGAATTCCTCACAATACCTATTTCATATTTTATAGTAGCAACTAATACAGTTAAAATATTAAAGTTTATAGAAGATTGTTTCATATAGTTTTTTAAACTATTATTTTTTGTGCATCATGGAAGTGATTTTTAGAAAAGGGCTGTGCAGAATGCTGGCTTAAACAAAACTGATAGTTTACAATCCCAGTGCCAGTGAGTCTGGGAAACAGGGAGGTTCCCAAGAGAGATGCATGATACCCCAGAGAAGTGGAATGAGGCAAGATCTCCTGAGCAGATTGGGAACATCAGGGGAGGGGGAGGGAACCAAGAAAAAGAGAGGGGGATAAGAGGAGGGGAGAAGAAGGCATGGGGAAGCAGGAAGGTTGAGTCAAGGTAAGAATAGAGGAGAGCAGTATGCTAGATACCACAATAGACCAAGTCATTATAGGCTTGAGGAGAGAGCTGATGCTAGTGGGATCTCCAGAGATCTACAAGGATAACACCAACTGGCAAAACTAAGCAATAGTGGAGAGACTACATTAATAGCCCCTCCTTGATGATAGGGTTGATAACAACCCTATATGCCATCCTAGAACCTTCATCCAGGAACTGATGGAAGGAGAGACAGATACCCACAGCTAAACACTGAACTGAACTCCTGGAACCTAGTGACAGAGATGGAGGAGTGATGAGCAAAGGGGTCAAGACCATGATGGTGAAACCCACAAAGACAGCTGACCGGATAAGGGGGAGCTCTTGAATCCCAGACTGATGGCTGAGAGGCCATCAGGGAACTGATCCAGACTCCATGAATGTAGTGCCAGTGAGGAGGCCACAGAAATCACTGGGGCCTTGGGTAGTAGATCAGTGTTTAACATGGTGTATGAATGATCTTTGGGAGCCCATTCCAAATAGAGGGATGCTCTCTTAGCCTGGACACATGGGGAAGGGCATAGGTCCTTCTCTGGATGAAATGACAGACTTTGGAGATCCCCCAAGGAGGGCCTCACCCTCCCTGAGGAAAGACGTGGGGATTGGGTGGGGGGCTGGGAGGTTGGTGGAGGGACAAGGGAGGAGGGGTAGGAGAGGGAACTGGGATTGACATGTGAAGCAATCATGTTTCTAATTTAAATAAAAACATATATTGAGGGAAAAAAAAGAACTGATAAACTATTTGTCCAGTGGCCCAGATCAGAGTCCTCCATGTTGAGAAGTGTCTTCTCAGGTGGATAAGATAGGGGAAATAAAAAGTAAGAAATTGGTTTACAAAAGACTTACCAGTAGTTTTTAATGAACACAGAAGGAGGGCAAAAAGTTGTATTTTGACTCCAGGGCTCATGTCTGAATTCCTGGGGAGAAATGTATCAGAAAAGGGAGATCCGGTTTGGAAAAGGAATGATGGAAATCCCTTCATTGAAACACAGTTGTTTTTATAGTGCAGTGTTTGTCAGGCTTTGGTACTGGATTCTTTTCCTCACTTACATAGCACACCTTCTCCAGACAAACTCACTTCGATTGTCAGAATGTGCTAGTCACTCTAGTCACACCAAAATGCCCAGCCCAGCTCCAACCTTCCCACTGAACTTTAAAATATACAGCAGGTTCTTAAATGTTCTGGATAATATTGATTTAATGTAAATTCAACATTTGCAAAGCTAATTATTGTCTTCCTGTGAACCCATGTTCCTTTTCCAATTTATCTTAATGACTGATGCTGTCATCCACCCAAAGACTTGAGTTTTAGGTGATCTAGAAACTTTACCTTTACCTTACCACTCACTTTCAGTTTGTTTCTCAAACTTGCTATCCTGCTTTTTAAGTGATATTTGTGTCTGACCCTCTGGACTCCAAACTCATTTCTGTACTGTAGGATAAGTGGTTTTTTTTTACCCCTGGGGGTTCACTACCCTGCTCTTTTTCTGGCTCCTGGTTCTCTTCCCAAGATTCCTCTTCCTATTTATTCTCTCTGCCTGCCAGCCCTGCCTTTTTCTCTCTCCTGCCTAACTATTGGTCATTTGGCTCTTTAATAAACCAACAATTTTTTTTTGGTTTTTTGAGACAGGATTTCTCTGTATTGTTTTGGAGGCTGTCCTGGAACTCGCTCTGTAGACCAGGCTGGCCTCAAACGCACAGAGATCTGCCTGCCTCTGCCTCCAGAGTGCTAGGATTAAAGGCGTGCGCCACCAATGCCCAGCCAACCAAGTGTTTTAGGCAGGCAAAGTAACACAGGTTTATAGAGTTAAACAAATGCTACATAAAAGAAAGCAACACATCTTTGCCTCATTAAACAAATATTCCACAGCATAAACAAATGCAATACATCTTAAACTAATAGTCCACAGCACTGGCATAACTGGGATCCTCGACTTCATGCTCCCCTCTTCTAAACCATTCACCTACTGTGCAGTCACCGCTAGACACTACATATGCACTATGACCAGGCTTCACAAATGAGTTCAGCTCTTAAAGAGCTTTCCTCCATCTACAGATGCTGGCCCCAAATTCTACAGATGGCACCATAAACGCATACATGACACAGAGGGTGCTGTGCTCTGCCAGTCTCCAGACTCTTCTCTTCCCATTGTGTCCTAGGATCACCCATATGAAATTAGCGTAAAATAACCCAGCATCTGGAATTCAATAGCTTGCTGTAGTAGAAATATTCAAAGCAGAACAGCTTCGATTTACTTCAATGAATCTTTCAGAAAAATGAAACAAATAAGCAATTCCAAACTTTCCAAATTCATTTTTGAGGAATCGTACATAGTCTAACTACAGACAGAAAAACCCTTTGAGGAGAATATTTAAAAACTGCACTTTATTCTAAATATTTCATCTATGTATTTATAAATATTCATCTCTAGTTACCAAACATTTTGTGAACTTTCCTTGTATTTACTTTTATGATTGTCATAGTATTGTTATCTCTAATTTAGAATGTTGACTGTGTAGGATGAAAAGAATTCACCTAAGTATTACACAATTTCAATCATAGAAGAACAAATTATGCTGTTGTAATTACACTGTCCTCAAAGCTAGAACTTAAAAGGGAGCAGATAGAGTATTAAAATAACTCAAATAAATTACTTTGCATGCATCTATATTAGTAAAACCCCAAAGAAATGAACAGTAGTCTAGGAAAGTATAAATTACTAAAATTGGCCCTTCAAGAGGTAGAAAATCTAAAGAAATCAAATTTCATGAAAAAAAATAAAGTTGTTGTAGAAGTACTTCTCAAAAATGTGCAGGGTCCAGATGGTTCTGCAAACAATTTATTTCAAGCTTTCCAGGAATGAATTGTTTCTATGCTGTATAAATTGGTTCAGGACATAGATAAAGAAAGGAGCTGTCTGTGTTCCTTGTTTGAAGCCTTCATCCATCCAACCAAGTGAGCACAGACTTCAGACCAGACACCCTAAAGAGCTGACACAAAACTGGAAAAAAGTGATAAGGTCAACATCACTTTGATTTTAAGTATTAAAGAAGGAATGGTAGGTTCATTTCAGAACTACAGAGATAGCTCAGCATATAGCTTTACACAGAAAGTGTAAAGGACCAGAAAGGGGAAATGAGAATGAAAAAATCCTACATTATCATCCTGTGATGGAAAAAAATAAAGGGGCATCTGTTTTCATAAACTTGGACGAGGAAAAGAAATGCATGCTCCCTGGTTGATGTAACTGTTGTCCCCATTTTTTTTTAAAACTGGATAATAAAACTGAGACACCGAAGGCATCAAAGCCCCTATGCTCTAATAGCGGATGAATCTGCTCCAGTGCAGCTCTGCTGTCCCTGCCTCTCAGAAGTGCAGAGCTGCACAGTGCCCTCAGTGACAGGTTCCACACAGCAAACTGTGTGGCTGAACACTCACTGTTCCTAGGAAAGCAAGCAGTCGTGACAGGCACTGCCAGGGAGAAAACAGCTGATGGAGAAGCAGACACTTCTGGAAAGACTGCTTATACTGGGCTGACAACGCCAGCTCTGGTGTGAAGACGTTGTTGTTTCTTTCCTGCCTGCCTGGTCCAGCAGCCGCCTCAACTCCAAATAAACACACAGATGGATGCTATATTCGTGATTAAACTGTTGGCTGATGGCTTGGGCTTCTTACTGGCTAGCTCTCTCTAAATTATTAACCCATAGCTGTTAATCTATGTATTGCCACGAGGCTGTGCTTATCCGTAATCCAGCATGTTACTCCTTCAGTGGCAACATGGCATCTCTCCAGTCTCTCTCCACCTACTTTTCCCAGAATTCTCCTTGTCTCCTAGTCCTGTGTATCTTCCTGCCTGGTCAATCAGTGTTTTATTCATCAACCAATAAAAGAAACATATATACCTAAGGACATCCCCTATCAGGTTGTCAGGAGACATAGACAGTAAGGAACATAAACAGTGAAGAGCAATGAATCGTCCAGCCCAACATAAGAAGCTCAACCACCTTGGGTCAGACTACATTACCTTAGCCATGCCTGGAACGCACGGTAGTTCCAGATACTTCTATCTAGTTAAGTTCACTATCAACCTGTATGGCTAAAGAGGAAGAATGGCTGTTAGTCCATGAAGACAAGACATAAAGGCCTGTAGAGAACTTAGCTACTATATAAGGGCAGTCTCTCTCAGTACCAGTCCCCCTGTAAGGGCTGATAATCCTTTTTAGTTTGAACAACGATGGCCCTGGCTCTTTAACTGCTACAGAATGGGAAAGAGACTAGCATGTGAAGCAAAGGCTCCAGGCTTGAGTCAAATCAAACTTGAACGGGACATGCGGGACTGCTTGGTGCAACCCTAGGTCAGGTGTTGTGATACTTTTAGCACTTCTGTTTTAATTAAGAATAGCTTTGAACAGGGATTAAGACTGGGCTGGTTTAACCCCCAGCAACAAACAGCTGACCTGACAAAGGTTAACTCTTGAATGCCTGGGATGCCTGGGAATCCAGCATGGGACTGATCAAGACCCCCTGAATGTGGGTGTCAGTGAGGAGGCCTAGGGAATCTATTGAGCCTTGGGCAGCAGATCAGTACCCATCCCAAGTATACACACGGACTTTGGACTCCCATCCAACAATGTGAGGTGCACTCTCACCCTGAACTCTTGGGGGGAGGGTCTAGGCCCTGCCCTATATGAAATGACAGACTATGGACACCCCCATGGAGGGCCTCACCCTCCCTGGGGAAGTGAGGGGATAATGGGGGGGGTTGGGGGGAGGGCACGGGAGGAGGGGAGGGAAGGGGAGAGGGACCTGGAACTGACTTGTGAAGCAACCTAGTTTCTTATCTAAATTTAACCCGAAAAATAAATAAATAAATAATAATAAAAAAGAATAGCTTTGGTTATTGATGGCGTTTTGTGTGTCTATGTGAATTTTTAAATTGTTGTTTTTTTGTGGGGGGTATTGTTTTTTGTTTCTTTTCAGTTCTGTGTAGAATGTCGGAATTTTAATGGGAATTGAATTGAATCTGTAGATAAGACCGTTTTTCCAATACCAATTCTGCCTGTCCCAGAGCATGAAAGGTCCCTTTATACAACTCTGACCTTAGGTTTCACTTTCCCCTCCCAAATACTCAGATTAAAGGCAGGCATCACCACACTCATTTTCAGTACCAGGGACAGTCACTCTGCCAAGCTCTATCCATCTCTAGCTCAAAGTATTAAGAGAGCCATCTCTGCATGAACTCATTCAGGCCTCTTCCCTGTTCTCTTTGAATTGCTTTCTGCTCTCCATCACCCACAATTCAGGAAGCTAATGTACTTGTTTTATCCATGGAGATCCAAGTGTGTTTACAGATTTTTGTTGTTGTTTCTGATTTTTCAAGACAGGGTCTACTACATAGCTGGCCTAGACCTCACTATGTAGGCCTGCCTTGGAACTCAGAGATCTGCCTGCCTCTGCCTCCCTCCCTGGTGATGGGATTAAATGTATGTGCCACCAAACCTGTATACAAATGGTTTTAATCGCCACTATTTATTGCTCCTTTATATAAAAGTTAGGTTGACCACATATGTGTGTGTGTGTGTGTATACGCATTTTGTTTCAGATGTTTTAACTAGTATCTTCTATAGCAGATTTCTATTTTTTTCTAAAGATTGTACACCCTCCTTTGCCTACTTACAGTACTTGTACTTGACTTAGGGATGAGTCTCACACATTCTCAGTAGAGTTCAGATGGGGCTGACCCCACACCCACCATGGGAGAAGCCCCATGAAATAGAATTGGCCTAGCATAACCCTTTGTCTCTGGCCATGTGGCTGGTTCATCAGGGTTAGTGAAGATTAGCCTTGAGTCTCTTGCTGAAGACAGTGGGGAATAGATGCTGTTTTGTTAGTTAGTTGACATGGCCACACCAATTGGAGTTAGTCTTGCTAGGAAAAATCTTACAGACTCTCATCTCAGTTGCTGGATAATACCAAAGAAATAGGGGTTCCCCACTTGAGGTTCGGTAGTCAGATAAATAAGAGATTTTGAGAATGGACTCAAATAGAAACTCAAGGACAATTTTATTAGAGTTTAAAAGAAAAACCCCAGGGCAGGGAAGTTGTAAATGAAGGCAGCTGCCTGAAGAAAAATAAGGAAAGAATCCCTTGCTCTTTGAGTTAGACTGACAGGGAAGTCAACCCCCCAGTCAGAGGACAAGCAACCATGGCCAGCTGCTATGCTAGGGAGTAGGAGTTCTGGGAACTAAAAATACATTACCTCACTAAAGGGTTAGTTATTCTGCCTCTTTCATCAGCTAGTAGTAGTGCCTTAGGCAGGACATTGACTTACCCAATGAGAATATTAGGTCTCCACCAGGGTAGAGATTTAACCTCTTGATCAGAAGTCAATAGTTAGGCTGCTGTGTCAACCTGAGAATGATGTCAATTGGTAATCTTGGTGACTTGACCTCTCTGAAGGGTCTAATAGTTCATATGCCTCCTTCCTGGGTCCTTTCTTCCCCTACTTCCACATCACATATAAAAACTGACACAGGTGATATAAAGTAATAACATACTATTACTTGATAGTACAAAAATCCTCCATCATATTCTGTTTCTCCAGAACCCAAGTTTATATATCCTCTAAAGGTCTGCCTCTAGTCTTATTCTTTATTTTCTTTAGCTGAGTTCTTCTCCCACTCAGTTCAGTGAATATTCTCTTGTTTCTATCAGGATAAATATGAAGAAATAAAAGTGCAAGAGTAAAGATATAGAATCTGCCTTTGAGGATATAAATAGCCATTAGCCACGTGGGCAAGAAAAAGAAAGGCCTGCCAGGCTGGCAGGCGAGTGTGGCAGGTCAATGGACATTTGCTAGACAGTGGTGTTAAGTGTGAACTACAAAGAGCTACAGCTGCTAGTGCATAAGTCTGAATAGAGCGTAGATTTCAGGGAACAAATTAATCACAATTGCCTCTTCATTGCAGAGGGTATAAAGATTTGTTCTTCTGGGAACTAGCCATTGTTCTGAACTCTGAACTTGCTTCCCTAGTTCTGACTTTGCCAGAACTTTCATTACCTATCAAACTTTGGCCCAATCAAGAAACTCACTTTGTGTCTCATGAAAGTCACTTGTGTAGGTTGGTGAGGACTTAAATCTATGTCCAGCTGGTTTTGCTTTGGGGAATAATGTTTCAAGTAGATGCCACTGTTTAATCTTTTAACTCTTTGATCTGAATGTATCCTAAGTTAAATGAGCCTACAGCTCTAAGGTAGTAGAAGATCATGACATCTTTCATAATGACATAAACTTAAATGAAACAGTGTTTGAAATAGAAATAGGCAAATCACCTTTTTAAAAAAAAATATACGGTCCTGTGGCTTTGTGTGCAGACCAATGTCAAGAGTGAAAAAGTTACCTTAGTCCTAGTGATGGTTAATTTCAGTAAGATGAAAAGGAAGATCAACAAAGGGGAAAGGGAAATTAGACAAAGTCTAGAAATACCAAACACAAGCACATAGCCTCCTCCGGGGAATCCTATTGTTCTCAGAACAAACCTGGTCTCCACCCAATTAATATCCTGAGGCCACTACCCTAAGACTTTTTCTCAGGCAGCCTAAAGTAACAGGAAACACACGCCTGCTGAAAGATTGGTCCTCAAGCTCAGCAGAGTGTTGTAATAATTTCTGGGGTGATATCACTCCATACTCTAATTCTTAACTCTGGTATACTCCATACAGAGAGATAGAACTTGAAAATCTTCACTGTGTTTTGGGATGAAAATATAACTACTTTTCACCTTTGGTCTAGTGGATATTGGCATGGAATGCCTGCCTGGATTTTTTTCTGGATTTGATGAACCTGGTGTGAAGGAGACCATTTGATCAGAAGAGAAGAACCTACTTCCTTGGAGACTACTCTCAAAGCTAGAGCACTGCTAAAGAATGAAGCATATTCTCTACGCAATACCCCATCTCTATCATCACCAGAATGCTTGGACTTAAGTCATGGAAAACAGAGGCAAAAATGATGTCAAGGACCAGCTCAAGACAAGTCCAGACTAGGATAGATGGTATAGACCACATCAAATAAGTTGAATTTTATACTGGAGGAAATGGGAAACTACTGAAAAAAAATTATAGTGTCCAAAGACAAATTGAGACTTACATTTTAAAGTATTCTCTAAATATAGTAAAGACCCAAAGAAACACACAAAGATTCCAATTTCAGAGCTCACTGTATCCACTAATGAAAGGCTGATATTAAACTAACACAATATCAGTGGAAATTAAAGAAAAGTCAGATTTAAAAATATTCAATGAGGGTTCCTCTGGCAGCATCAGGTAATGTTCCAGTGCCTGCAGATCGCCTGGGAACTGCACAGAGCTCCCAATCCCGGTGGGAGCCAAGCACCCCAGACTCCAGGGCGTCTCTCCCACCAACGAGACCAGGAAACCAGAGGAGACTGGGAGTCCAGGGAAGCAGCTGTTCCTCCGGCAGCATCAGGTAAACAGGCCGGCTTCCCGGCCTGTGTTCCAGTGCCTGCAGATAGCCTGGGAACTGCACAGAGCTCCCAATCCCGGCAGGAGCCAAGCACCCCAGACTCCAGGTCTTCTCTCCCAACGAGACCAGGAAACCAGAGGAGCCAGGGAGACCAGGGGAGTAGCTGTTCCGGATCAGGTACAACAGGACCCAGCATAGGGTCCAGGGGACCAGGTAGGAGGCTAAGCTCCCCAGATTCCTGTTCTTCTTCTCCACCCACGGGACCAGCATTTGGACAAGGAATAGAAGAACCACCAGATTATTGGACTTGCTAGCACCCACCAAAAGGGAACTCTGGTCCCCAGACCAGTAAGGGGCTCTTTCTGCACCCACTAGAAGAAGAGATGGGAAAGAGACAATACAAAAACACACTCAGCAATAGAAAAACAAATATGACACCGCCAGATTCTAGAGACTCCACACCAGCAAGACCCCAACATTCCAATGCGAACGAAGCAGAAGAGAACGACCTTAAAAGCACTTTCATGAAAATGATAGAGGCCCTAAAAGGGGATATAGGAAAATCCCTCAAAGAAATGGAAGAAAAAACTAATCAAAACATGCAAGAATTGGAAGAAAAAACAAACCAAAAAAGGCAGGAAATGGAAGAAGAAATGAAGCAAAAAATGCAAGAAATGGAAGAAAAAAACAAAGCAAAAAATGCAAGAATTGGAAGAAGAAACATACCAAAAAAGGCAGGAAATGGAAGAAGAAACAAAGCAAAAAATGCAAGAATTGGAAGAAGAAACATACCAAAAAAGGCAGGAAATGGAAGAAGAAACAAAGCACAAAATGCGAGAAATGGAACAAAAAGCAAACCAAAAAATGCAAGAAACGGAAGAAAGAACAAACCAAAAAATTCACAAAAGGCAACAAATGGACGAAAAGATAAACAGAAAATTGCAAGAAGCAATGCAAACACTACAAGGGTTGAAAACTGAAATAGAGACATTAAAAAAACACAATCAGAAGAAAGGCAGAAAATAGAAAAGCTGGACAAATGGTCAGGCACTACTGATACAAGCATTACCAACAGAATAGAAGAGATGGAAGAGAGAATCTCAAGTGTTGAAGATACACTAGGAGAAATGGATTTATCAACCAAAGAAAACCTTAAATCCAACAAATCCTTAACACAAAACATCTAGGAAATATGGGACACCATGAAAAGACCAAGCCTAAGAATAATAGGTATAGAAGAAGGAGAAGAAATCCACCTCAAAGGGGCAGAAGGCATATTCAACAAAATCATAGAAGAAAACTTTCCCAACCTTAAGAAAGACATGCCAATGAAGGTACAAGAAGCCTACAGAACACCAAATAGAGTGGACCACAAAAAAAAAAATCCCCTCACCACATAATAATCAAGACCCCAAACATACAGAATAAAGAAAGAATATTAAGAGCAGCTAAGGAAAAAGGTCAAGTAACAAATAAAGGCAGACCTATCAGAATTACACCTGATTTCTCCATGGAAACTCTGAAAGCCAGAAGGTCCTGGATAGATATTCTACCTACACTAAGAGACCATGGATGCCAGCCCAGACTACTATACCCGGCAAAGCTCTCAATCACTATAGATGGAGAAAACAAGATATTCCATGACAAAACTAGATTCAAGCAATATGTGTCCACTAACCCAGCCCTACAGAAAATTTTGGAAGGAAAACTCCAACCCAAGGAAGCTAACTACAACCAGAAAAACATAGGCATTAGAGAATCCCTCTCTACCAACAGCCAAAAGAACAAAGGGGTGAAATTCCACACATAATTCCACCACCAACAACCACTGCAAATCGAAGAAGGATGAGCAATCAATGGTCATTAATATCCCTCAATATTAATGGCCTTAATTCACCCATAAAAAGACACAGACTAGCAGAATGGATTCGAAGACAGAACCCTTCCTTCTGCTGCATACAAGAAACATACCTCACCCTCAAAGACAGACATTACCTGAGAGTTAAAGGTTGGGAAAAATTTTTCAATCAAATGGACCCAAGAAACAAGCAGGGGTAGCAATCCTAATATCTAACAAACTGGACTTTAAAATAAAATCAATCAAAAGAGATGAAGGAGGTCTTTACATACTCATCACAGGTGAAACCCACCAAGATGAAGTGTCTATCCTGAACATCTATGCCCCAAATACAAAGGCATCCACATTCGTTAAAGAAACATTATTAGAACTTAAATCTCATCTAAAGCCCCACACAGTTATAGTGGGAGACTTCAACACACCACTCTCATCACTAGATAGAAATACCAGACAGAAACTCAACAAAGAAGCAAAGGGTCTAATAGAAGTAATGACCCAACTGGGATTAACAGATATCTATAGAACATTTCATCCACATAAAAAAGAATATACTTTCTTCTCACCACCATATGGAACCTTCTCAAAAATCGACCACATACTTGGCAACATATCAAACCTCAGCAGCTACAAAAAATTGGAATAACTCCATGCATCTTATCAGACCACCATGCTTTAAAATTAGAATTCAAAAACAACACAAATTGCAGAAAACCTACAAACTCATGGAAATTGAATAATGCTCAACTGCACCATCCCAGGGTCAATGAGGAAATAAAAAAAGAAATTAAAGACTTCCTCGATTTCAATGAGAATGAAGACACAACATACCCAAACCCATGGGACACTTTGAAAGCAGTGCTACGGGGGAAGTTCATAGCACTAAGTGCTCACATGAAGAAACAGGAGAACAGTTATACCAGAGAATTAACATCACAGCTGAAAGCTCTAGAACACAAAGAAGCAAACTCCCCCAGGAGGAGTAGACACCAAGAAATAATCAAATTGAGGGCTGAAATCAATAAAGTAGAAACCAGGAAAACAATACAAAGAATCAATGCAACGAAGAGTTGATTCTTTGAGAAAATCAACAAGATAGACAAACCTTTGTCCAAACTTACCAAACAGCAGAGAGTGAACACGCAAATTAACAAAAACAGAAATGAAAAGGGGGACATAACAACAGACTCTGAGGGTATCCAGAGAATCATTAGGTCATACTTTGAAAACCTGTACTCCACAAAATTCGAAAATTTAAAGGAAATGGATGACTTCCTGCATAGATATCACTTGCCAAAACTAAATCAAGAACAGATAAACAATTTAAATAGACCTATAACCCCTATGGAAATAGAAGCAGTCATCAAAAGTCTCCCAACCAAAAAAAGTCCAGGTCCAGATGGCCTCAGTGCAGAATTCTACCAGGAATTCAAAGAACAGCTTATACCAATTCTTCTCAAAGTGTTCCACACAATAGAAGCAGAAGGGTCTTTGCCAAACTCTTTCTATGAGGCTTCAATAACCTTGATCCCCAAGCCACACAAAGATACAACCAAGAAAGAGAACTTCAGACCAATATCCCTCATGAACATTGATGCAAAAATACTCAATAAAATACTGGCAAATCGGATCCAAGAACACATCAAAACAATCATTCGCCACGATCAAGTAGGTTTCATCCCAGGGATGCAGGGATGGTTCAACATACGAAAATCCATCAACATAATCCACCATATAAACAAGCTGAAAAACAAAAATCACATGATCATCTCACTAGATGCTGAAAAAGCCTTTGACAAAATCCAACACCCCTTCATGATAAAGGTCTTGGAGAGATCTGGGATAACAGGGACATACTTAAACATAATAAAAGCTATATACAGTAAACCAACAGCCAACATCAAACTAAATGGACAGAAACTCAACGCAATTCCTCTAAAATCAGGAACAAAACAAGGCTGTCCACTCTCTCCATACCTTTTCAACATGGTACTTGAAGTTCTAGCTATTGCCATACGACAACAAAGGGGGATCAAGGGGATACAAATTGGGAAGGAAGAGGTCAAACTTTCACTGTTTGTAGACAATATGATAGTTTACATCAATGACCCAAAGAACTCTAACAGGGAACTCTTACAGGTGATTAACACCTTCAGCAAAGTGGCAGGCTACAAGATTAACTCAAGAAAATCAGTAGCCCTACTACATACAGATGATAAAAGGGCTGAAAAAGATATCAGAGAAGCATCACCCTTTACAATTGCCACAAACAACATAAAATACCTTGGGGTAACGCTAACCAAACAAGTGAAAGACCTGTATCGTAAGAACTTTGAATCTTTAAAGAAAGAAATTAAAGAAGCCCTCAGAAAATGGAAAGATCTCCCATGCTCTTGGATAGGTAGGATCAATGTAATAAAAATGGCAACCCTGCCAAAAGCAATCTACAGATTCAATGCAATCCCCATTAAAATCCCAGCACAATTCTTCACAGACCTTGAAAGAACAATAATCAATTTTGTATGAAAAAACAAAAGACCCAGGATAGCCAAAACAACCCTGTTCAACAAGGCAACGTCCGGAGGCATCACCATCCCTGACCTCAAGCTCTATTATAGAGCTATAGTCCTGAAAACAGCTTGGTATTGGCACAAAAATAGGTGGACCAATGGAATCGAATTGAAAACCCGGGTATTAACCCACACACGTACGAACATCTGATCTTTGACAAAGAAGCTAAAAATATACAATGGAATAAAGAAAGCATCTTCAACAAATGGTGCTGGCATAACTGGAGACTGGCATGTAGAAGAATGCGGATCGATCCATGTTTATCGCCATGCACAAAACTGAAGTCCAAATGGATCAAAGACCTCAACATAAATCCAGCCACACTGAACCTCTTAGAAGAGAAAGTGGGTGGTACCCTTGAACGAATTGGTACAGGAGACAGCTTCCTGAACATAACACCAGTAGCACAGACAGTGAGAACAACAATTAATAAATGGGACCTACTGAAACTGAGAAGCTTCTGTAAGGCAAAGGACACAGTCAGCAAGACAAAAAGGCAGCCCACAGAATGGGAAAAAATATTCACTAATCCCACATCTGACAGAGGGTTGATCTCCAAAATTTACAAAGAACTCAAAAGCAAGTCTCTAAAACAGCAAAGGACCCAATTAAAAAGTGGGCTGCAGAACTAAATAGAGAGTTTTCAATAGAGGAGTCTAAAATGGCTGAGAGGCACTTGAGAAAGTGCTCAACATCCTTAGCCATCCGGGAAATGCAAATCAAAACAACTCTGAGATACCATCTCACTCCTGTCAGAATGGCTAAAATCAAAAACACCAATGACAATTTATGCTGGAGAGGATGTGGTGAAAGGGGGACACTCCTCCATTGCTGGTGGGATTGCCAACTGGTTCAGCCACTTTGGAAATCAGTATGGAGATTCCTCAGAAAAATGGGAATAAACCTACCACAAGACCCAGCAACTCCACTCTTAGGCATATATCCAAAAGATGCCCATTCATACAACAAAGATGTCTGTTCCACTATGCTCATAGCAGCTTTATTTGTAATAGCCAGAACTTAGAAGCAACCTAGATGTCCCTCAACCGAAGAGTGGATAGAGAAAATGTGGTACATCTACACAATGGAGTACTATTCAGCAGAAAAAAATAATGGAATCATGAGATTCGCAGGCAAATGGATGACACTAGAAGAAACCATCCTGAGTGAGGTAACCCAGTCACAAAAAGAGAAACATGGCATGTACTCTCTCATATATGGATTTTAGACATAGATCTGGGGAGTGTCGGCCTACAATCCTATGGCCAGAGAGTCTGGGAAACAGAAACTTCATTTAGTGGCTGATCGAAGAAGAGGCAGACTCCCTTGGTTAAGTACTGAGCTGAACTCAAGAAAGCCAGTAACAGAGAGGGAGGACTGATGATCAAAGGGATTAAGACTGGGCTGGTTTAACCCCCAGAAACAGTTGACCAGACAAAGGTTATCTCTTGAATCCCAGGCATCAGCCTGGGAATCCAGCATGGGACTGATCAAGACCCCCTGAATCCGGGTGTCAGTGAGGAGGCCTAGGTAATCTATTGAGCCTTGGGCAGCAGATCAGTACCCATCCCAAGTATACACATGGACTTTGGACTCCCATAGAACAATGTGAGGGGCACTCTCACCCTGAACTCTTGGAGAAGGGTCTAGGCCCTGCCCTATATGAAATGACAGACTATGGACACCCCCATGGAGGGCCTCACCCTCCCTCGGGGAATGAGGGGATAAGGGGGGGGGTTGGGGAGAGGGCACAGGAGGAGGGGAGGGAAAGGGAGAGGGACCTGGAACTGACGTGTGAAGCAACCTTGTTTCTTATCTAAATTTAAACTGGAAAATAAAATATAAAAAAAAATATTCAGTGAGTAAAACTGACCAGCACTGGAAAGAATCTATCTTGACACCCATTTTCTCTGTTAGATAATAGGACAGATGTTCCATGATCCAAAGCCTCCATCACATTGCTTACAGAGGACTGAGATGATGCCCCACATAGTTAAGTTCATATACAAGTGGCTAATGCAGCTTTACTAAGTTGAAAGAGGAATTTTGGCAAGACTGTTTTGGAGGCAACATGTAACAGATCTTGGATAAGAAAGAAACAAACGCTAGAGATATTTATGGAGATGTAACAATGGAAATAGAAAAGGAATTAGACTAGTGAGTTCTTAGAAGAAAATCTCACAGGCTTTAATCATAGGTTAATAGATGTCAGTGTATTAAAAGTTGAAGATAACTTTTATGTTCCTACTTCATTTTCAGCTAACGAGCTTGAGTCAGATGAGTAGACAGCCATAGACAAACAGCATCATGCGTTTCAGTAAGAAACTACGTGAATTTCTAGTGGATGGTTGAATTACCTCCCTTTGGCACAGAATTCTCATTATGCTTAGAGCCATTATGCCTACTAAGGAGAAAAGGGTTTCTTGCCCAGAACTGAGGCAATTGTCAAGTTCCCATGAGTGTACCCATGTTTCAGTGCCATGGCTTTTCTGCCTAAGTTACTCTTATCCTCCTGTGGTGAACTGTTTAGCAAAACTGTTTGAAGGGAGGAGATTTCAAACCTGACTGCAACTTTTAGTTCATGATGTTTGACCTTTTATCCACATTTAAATATCTGAAAAACACTTGGAAACCTCAGCTGAAAGATCAAACAAAATTCTGTCACCAAGGTTCCTGGCCTTTCTGAGAAAAGGAATTAAGACTTCGGACTTTCTTAATACACATTTGAAACCAAGTTCATTGATTGAGGGCTTTTGGTTCTGCATTTATTTCTTCTATTTTAGTCAATATTGCTGGCAAGTCTGTGCCTCTCTCCTCATTACTTTCTCCTTTCTCTTCTTGCCTTTATAAAGTGAGAGACTTTCATCAGGTAAATGAGTAAACAATTACAAATCCAGATTCCGTTTAAGTTGCTGTTACTAAAATGGCCAGACTAGGATACTAAAACATCAATTACCTAACACTAGCCAGAGAGGGGTTGCATAAGTTGAAGCCTTACTCGTGGTTTTATTTTTTAATATTTATTTATTTTAGGGTGTGTGTGTGTGTATAAGTGTATGTATGTGGAAAATATGTGGCATGTATGTACAAGATACTGCAGAGATCAGAAGAAGACCCTGGGAAATGGTTGGAGACATTTCAGACAATTGTAAACAACCATATGGGTGCTGGGAACTGAACCCAAAACTTCTGGAAGAGCAATCAGTACTCTTAACTACTGAGCCATCGCTCCAGTTCCATCTCTTTTCTTTCAAATTTTATTACAACTAAAATTTATGTGTTTATTTCTCATTGAGTGATTGCTTATCAGGCCCAACGTGTACCAGATCTTTGAGAATCAACGCTGAACAAAAGTAAAATATTCACTATCAGCAACATAAGACAATGTGCTCAACAAAAATAGAAATTGATGTTCATAGAGTAGGAGGTGCTATGAGAAAAAGATGGACAATTGGGTGATTGAAGGCACTGTAGCACTAAATGTGAGGGCCAAGTAGACCTCACGGGGAAAAAAGAACAGAATAAAACTGAAGGGCGAGGGACAATACTACAAAATTATCCAGGCAAAGAGCACAGTAGACAGATAAAATAGCAAGAACAAACACGGTGGCAGCTTGATGGCCAGAATGTTCCAGAAATAGTTAAAAAGAAAAAGAATGGAAAAAAAGTAGTGTTAAGTTCTGGGCATGAGTAAGAGAAGTCAAAGCAGACCAATGAGGAGTATAGACCAGCAGGGCTATGAGAGCTGCTATTCAGACTTAAGCTTTATTCTTTAGTCTAAGATTTATAATGCCTTCTTCTTTTGTTTAGCAAAAGATGTAGGCTGCTGCAAGCTTTCACATTTATGGAAATGCAAAATTCACTTTAATCTGATCATCACTACATAATCTTTCTCTTTTCACTCCTCAAGGATTTTTCTTCTAGTTATGTCATTTTCATCATCCCTGGAAGAGACTCGTGTCTGTAGCTACGCCTTCATCTTCATTTATTCATCGTGCACTGTAATGTGTGTGCTTCCCCAGTACCAAGACCATCTGTTTGTTAAGGTCTACCTTGAAAAGGTTCATCCGTTCTCAATGACGTTTCCCCCACCTTTATTTACTCTTTTTTAATTAATGTTTGCTGTCTTATATAATTCCTCAATCACATCTCACCTTACTCTTTAAAAGTGCCTGCTTCCTGAAGTTTGAACACTTGTCTCCTACTTTATCTGTACTGACTGTTCTTTCCAGGGTTTATGAGTCTGGTTACCCAGCGGAGTGATGTTTTACCCCTACCCTGGGGAAGTTCAGACAAGGGAGGCAATGAAGAGTAAGCCAGTCATGATGACAGTACATGATTAATGCACAGTTACAGTTCTTATAGTGATGACATCCAGAACTAGGAAGAAAAGCAAACCAAAACATGCTTAGGTGCCCGTTGTACACTCTTTTACCCCTTATCTCAGTGAACCATAGAGTAGTCTGCCAGATAAAAGTTGCAAACTGCAGCTCAGAGCAATGTGGAAACTAAAATATAGAGAGGTAACATGAATTGCCTGAAGCTACTCAGGCAAGCCCAAGTTGAGAAGTAGACCTATGGCTTGTGCTTAAAGGTAGAGTTCTACTAAGCTCATTGTCCACTTAGCAGACTTAGACATGTTTTAGATCAGGAGTAAAATAGTGATTTCTTTCCTTTATTTTTTCTGTTTTTGTTTTTGTTTGCTTTCTTGCTGTGTTTGTTTTTCAAGACAAAGTTTCTCTGTACAGCCCTGGCTATTTCTAGAACTCTCTCTGTAGACCAGGCTGGCCTCAGACACATAGAGGTCTACTTGTCTGTGCCTCCTGAGTGCCCAGTCTTTCCTTTATTTTTCAGTTTCACTCTTGTCTCTCCAAAGAATGAGATAAAAATAAAACCTAGTTGTAGACTTATTTTTCTTACCATTTCCATTATAGTTTTTAAAAGATTAATTATGAGGCAAAAATGTCAAGTTTGAATTTTAATTCTGGCTTTCCTTCATTGTAAATCATTAATGCTTAGTGGGTTTGGGCTCTTCATTTATAAGATAAAGATAGCAATATTAGGACCCTGGCAGGATTAATGTGTTTTTTTGTTTGTTTGTTTATTTTTTGTTTTTTTTCTCTTTTAATATGTGGGTTTGGAACACAGCTTAATGATTGATAGAATGCTTGCCTAGCATGTATGAATCCCTGGATTAATCCTAGCTCAGCACTCTATGCACACAAATCAATTAATTAAATAAGTAGGTACATTAAATATATAATTGAAAATATTATTTTAATCAATAGAATTCCAGATTTCTTTTTATTCACAGCAAAGACTACAGATGCATACATTAAACAATTAGGTTGTTTCCCAGATAATGACTATGGAAATGAATGAAGACAATCAAATTCAAACAAGCAATAGTAATTTTTTCCAAAATTGCTATAACACAGCAAGAGAGTCATTGTTTACATTTTGGCAAAAACTCAAACACAGGCAGAGGAGAGAAAAATACTTTATCATAGAAGAGAGGGAACCATTGAGCATAGTACACTTGGAAGCTTTAAACATAGGGAGGCAGTAGATAGGTTGACTATTGATGAGATATCCTACATAATTGGTTAAGAGCGCATGCTTAGCTTTCTCAGGTTGAATATAAATTGGAAGCAGGAACAAAAACTAGGGAAACTGTCCATTGCAATAAAATTAAGACAGAATTTCATGGTTGGCTTATTGGTCTGTCTGTCTATGGACTATCTATGGCTTCCTGGTCTGGTCACTGACTTTGACTCACTGGTAGTTTCTGCTGGTTTTGAGACCAGAGTCAAATACATACATTAATATTCACATACATACATAATCATAATATACATATGCATACACACACATATCCTGTTCCTGTTTGTGTATCTAGTCTCCCACTGTATTTGTGAGCTGATTTAGAAGTCTCTATAACTTAGAGAAGAACATTTATATATTGTCTTGTCATTTGGACAAGGTCTCACACAGCATGGGTTGTCCTCAAGCTCACTGTACAGCAGCACAAAGCTGCTGCTTTGTAGCAGCTTCTGGCTCTGAGGACTCTACCTCCTGAGTTGTAGGATTATAGGTGAGTACTAACATACCTGATTTATGTGGTACTAGGGCTTTGTACATGCCAGACACTGTACCCACTCTGCTGTAAAACCAGGCCACTATGCATTTAGTTAACACTTATGAATCCAGTTCTGTAACCAAACTATAAGTACAATTTTTTCTAAGTATTAACCTTATTAGAATTAGCATATTAGAATGAGTTATTGATTATGATTTAATAACTTGTTCTTGTTAAACTTTTAACTAAATATTCCCTTCTATATTGAATCATGGTATGATGTACATGGTGAAGAAAAGTGATTTTTAGGTTCTAAAGTGTGTGTTTGGTTTTTTTGTTTGTTTGTTGGTTTGAGACAGGTTATCCCTGTATAAACAACCTGGCAGCCGGAGACTTAACTATGTAGAACAGATTAAACTTACAGGGATCCTTCTGCTTCCACCTTCCAAAAAAGGAGTTAAATGAGCCTGGAGCTGGAGTAATAGGTGGTTGTAAGTTGCCTGACATTGGGTCCAGAAACAAAACTGGTCCTCTAGAAGATAAACAAATGTTCTTAACCATTGAGACATCTATCTCCCTCATCTGCCGGCCTATTTTCTTTCTTTCTTCCTTTCTCTCTTTCTCCCTTCCTTTTTTCTTCCTTTCTCTCTTCTTTCATTCTTCCTTCCTTCTCTCTCTCCCCCCTCTCTCCCTCCTTCCTAATTTCCTTCCTTCTTTCTTTTTTCTCTTCTTGGAAACAAATCTCATGCAGTCAAAGTTGTCCTCAAGCTTAACTTAGTGTGTACCCTAAAGAACACCTTAAACTCCTGATTCTCTGCCTCTGCTTTTTGAGGGCCAGATTATAGGTTTGCAGTATCACAGCTGACTTACTAAACTTTAAAATTTTATCTTATTACTTTTAATTGTGTGTGTGTGTGTGTGTGTGTGTGTGTGTGTGTGACAGACAGAGATGTGTGATCTGTATACAAGAGTTTCACTGAAGTTACAGACAGTTGTCAGACACTCATCAAAGATGCTGGAAACTAACCTCAGGTCTTCTGTAAGAGTGGTAAATGTTCTTAATCACTTTCCAAGCCTCTCATCCCAACCAGACAGTTTTTGAGATAGACTCTCACTATGTAGCCTGGACTGACCTAAAACTCACTATGTATTCCAGGCTGGTCTTGAACTCACACATATTCACCTGCCTCTGCCTCCACAGTGCTGTGATTAAGGTATGCATGACTATGCCCTTATTTACAGTTGTAATCACAATTGTTTGTTGTCCCTTCACAGAAAAGTTAGACTGGCAATGTATGTTTGTACAATGCATGTACATATTTTAATTACTTAATATGAGATGGGGGTCTCACAACATTGATCAAGATGTTCTCAAACTCTGTGGGCTCAAGTTGCTCTTCAGTCTCTTGCTCCCTAAGCAGGTGAGACTATCCACACAAGCACTGCACCCACTGTGTGGACATATCTCTCACTACACCCACTGTGTGCCCATGTCCCTCACTATACTCACTGTGTGCCCATATCCCTCACTGTACCCACTGTGTGCCCATATCCCTCACTGCACCTACTGTGTGTCCATGTCCCTCACTATACCCACTGTGTGCCCATATCCCTCACTGCACCTACTGTGTGTCCATGTCCCTCACTATACCCACTGTGTGCCCATATCCCTCACTGCACCCACTGTGTGACCATATCCCTCATTGCACCCACTGTGTGCCCATATCCCTCACTGCACCTACTGTGTGTCCATATCCCTCACTACACCTA
The DNA here is from genome assembly GCF_017639785.1 of Mesocricetus auratus. NCBI lineage: Eukaryota > Metazoa > Chordata > Mammalia > Rodentia > Cricetidae > Mesocricetus > Mesocricetus auratus. The sequence goes on from NW_024429184.1 coordinate 35,171,772, forward strand.
CTGTGTGTCCATGTCCCTCACTATACCCACTGTGTGTCCATGTCCCTCACTACACCTACTGTGTGCCCATATCCCTCACTGTCCCCACTGTGTGTCCATATCCCTCACTATCCCCACTGTGTGCCCATGTCCCTCACTATACCCACTGTGTGTCCATGTCCCTCACTACCCCCACTGTGTGTCCACGTCCTTCACTACCTACACTGTGTGCCCGTGTCCCTCACTACACTTACCTTATGTTAATATCCCTCAAAGGCTTATATAAAATAAAGAAACAACAGCAAAAAGATCTTCAGTAGAACTCAATGCATTATCCATAAAACGGCATGAAATTTCTAGAAAATGAAATACATTTAAAATTTCTCAAGACAAAAATCATGGCAACCAGTACAGAGTGGACATGCTAAGGACATCATAAAAGCTGTACCACACTGTCCTGAGGTCTTAGCAACTGTTCCCACTTCCAAGAGGATGCAGAGAAATAGTGTGGGCGGTGGATCATTTCTGATTAGCGATGAGCCACACTGCACTCAGCTCTCATTGTCATTGGTGAAATAAGCATCCTTTCAAGCCCTAGGCAATAAACTGAAGCTCAAGCCAATCAATACATCAAATTCCGAGGCCACAATAATTAGTTCAAATGGGCTCATGACCTAAACAGGTCCAATCGAAGTACATTTCATGGTTTTTAATGAGTTTGTTGGAACAAATACTGTGTCATACTTTCCTGTCGAATGTGAGTCAGGAAAGACAATGGCTCTCAGGGTCCTCTGTCCCCTGGCAGCCATTTCACAACCACAAGAGTTATTCGTGGCTAAGGATAAGATCGGTGGAGAACAAGCAGTAGAGACCATCAGTGGAGAGAGAGAGAGAGAGAGAGAGAGAGAGAGAGAGAGAGAGAGAGAGCTTATATCAAGGGACATCCTTCGAATCTGAGTATTTTCTGTTTATAGAGTTTCTAGTCTTTTTCTAATTGTTAAACAATTGGGCAACTCTTCTTGTGGGAGACAGTTATGAAGCTTCGACTATCTGAGGGGGTCCTGGCAGTAGGACCAGGATTCATCCCTATGGTGGGATGCCTTGCTCAGCTTCAATGTAGAGGAGAGGGGCTTGGTCCTGCCTCAACTTGATGGACCAGGCTTTGCTGACTCACCATGGGAGCCCTTACACTTTGGGAGGAGTGGATAGGGAGATGGGCTGGGGAAGAGGAGGGGAGGGGGGCAGGAGGAGGGGTGGAAGGGAGAACTGTCATTGGGCTGTAAAATGAAATTTAAATAAATAAAATGGGAAAGGAAGGAAGGAAGGGAGAGAGGGAGGGAGGGAGGGAGGGAGGGAGGGGGGAAATTGAGCAAAGCTTAAAGACAACCCAAAAGGCTAACAAAGCAAACAACCCCATGGCTCAGGATCCTCCCACTCAAAGGTGACAAAGCCTAAATTTCGGAGGCTAGAATTTAGCAGGTGGGCTCAGTGGAAGGAAGACATGCTTGTAGCTAAAGAGCAAATGAGGAGCAGAGTACCTCATCATACCTAGCATCAAGAACAATCCAAATAACCATTCCAGAAAGAACGATTTCTTCAGAAAATAGCCCTGTGACAAAAATGGTTATTTCCTCAATGCACGGAGACTAAAAGGCAGATTTGAGCTCTAGACAGCATAAGAAAAAATAAAAACTGGGTCTAGGCCAGGTTTGATCAATCACATTTGCACAAGGAATCCTATTGTCAGTGAAAATCTTTAAAACTGATAGCTGAAGCCAAAGAAAAATGCTTGTGAGGTGATGCCCTTGGGAAGTTTCCCATCAAGAAAAGTGTTTCTCATCCCCAGCAGAAAGAGACCGGCAGGCATCCTTTAAAACCATCTCAGGGCTGCGCATACCATGGCTTTTACTTTGGGTCTTTCACACGGCCACCTACTTAAACCGAAGAAACCCATTCATACCACGACCCCTAGAAACCTGAGTGAGTTGAAGAGCAAAGTCTAGTGTGCACATGCAGTTTGAATGAGACAGAGACAGTTCCTGTGTGTTGGCCTAAAATGACCCAAATGCATTTTACTTCTCCATAGCAGGCTGGGTTGTTAACAAAGCCTATCTGTACGTAATTGGCATTGTCATGTGACTAACTGCTTTAGAATTTTTCCACAGGACTAAGGAGATAGCTCAGTGGATAAAGAGTTTCCCTTCATAATCATGAGCCTAGAACTAGGATTCTTAGAAACATAAAAAAGCCAGGCAGGCATAGCAAATGCCTATGCTCCCAGACTTAGAGTGGAGACAGGAGATCCCCAGTCAAGATAGCCAGCCAGTGAAGCTGGAATAAACAAGATCTGGGTTTAGTGAGAGACCCTGATTCAATAAAGAGAGAACTATAAAGGAAGACATTTGATGTCAACTTTGAGCCTCCACAGTTATGTACACATGTTTGCATGTGTACACACACATGTACATGGGCCCCCACAAGGCAAATATACATTACACACATAACACACATATACACAAATTTAGCTAAAATAAACACACTTCCAGTTTGTAGTTCACTAACTTTACAGACCCCAGGAAATGGCATGCAACATTGCTTGTCACATAAGACAGCCTACAGCAATAAGACCCCAAAGCATGTTACCTCTCAGAGTCACCCCACGCATAAATTCTCACCTGGTGCCAAGGACCATTAGTTTCAGAATCCTCTGATGTTCCCTTCCCACTTTGAGTTGCATGACCTTGTTTCTCTTTTGGATGGTGGCTTCATGTTCCTGTCTCTGAAAGATCTCTAGCCCAAAGGAATTCCCCTCTCTTGCATCTCTGTTTAAGCATTCTCAAGGAAGTGTATTCTATAGCACTGCTTCTCATGCTCTGAACTTACAAAAGCCATCTGAGTGCAGACCTCCTTAATACAATTCAGCACACTCACACATTGTGCCAAAGAAGCATGTTCTCGCACTCATTAAAAAGTTCTTGGGTAGTAAGATAAATAATTTCTCTTGCTCATACAAGGTTTGAATGCACTCCTGGAGGAGTCAAGGCAATGATGCTCAAACTGGTCATGGGATGACTGAAACATGTGCCTTCCACGTGCAGCCACGAAGGCCTTGGCCATGCAGCATCCACCTGGCAGGTTCACCTACTGTCTTACGAGGAGCCGGAGACCAAATTTCCCACCCCAAGACAGATGAGAGCTTATATTTCCTTCAGACAGATGCACTCCAAAGTGAGGCACAGAAAGTTGTTCTGCCCAAGGGTATGAATCTGAGAAGTCATGCAGTCCTGAGGAAGACATGGGCTGAGGATGGACGGCTCTCCACAGGAAGGGAAGCAGCCAGACCAGACCAGAGTACTCAGTCTTAGCAATCAAATTCTCCCCTGCCACTGCAGGCTACACAGAGAAGAAACTCCAGATCTAATACAATCTGATTTTACTTGAAAGCTCCCAAAATTATATCATTATCTATTGAAAAGAATACAATACTATTATCCCTTCTGATGAAATGCACATCCAAATGCTCAGACTGTATCAATGAAAATAACCTAGTCTTGTGTGTGTGTGTGTGTGTGTGTGTGCGCGCGCGATGACATTCAAACCTAAAGCCATGCCTAACCAGATGACACACTGGAAACTCATGAGTCCTGAATTTCTATGAAAGTTTCACATGGTAGTGTAAGCTAGGAAGAAAAAGCCCGGTCTTGGGTTTGCTTAGAAACTGCTGCCAGGGAGAATTACCTCTGGCTTCTCAAAATGAGCAATTCTGTTCTTGGTTGGTTCTACGAAAGAAGAGCTACACTCTTGCAGTAGTGACAGCTGAAAATATAGCAACAAAGGAAAGGGAAGGCAGTCTCTGTGTGTTTTGGCTGGAGTTGTATATATCAAGCCAAGATGTATACCAAGTGACAACCTTGATTATAGAGTGTATCCACCGGGAAGCTGATTGGCATGCTTCTTTGTAGTGAGATATGATTGTAATCTTTTTAAGTGTTTTCCATACCAGGAACATAACCCAGGGCCTCGTATATCCTAAGTAGAAACCCTACCACTGAGTCACATCCCAAACTCAGGACATCGGAAGCGTCAATGAGTCTAAAGTGAGGTATAGACAGAAAAGTTAACTAGAGGAAACAAGAGGGCAGAAGTTATAAGAACTTGAGAACAAGGGGTTATATGAGTGTACTGTGGCTTTAACTGTACGCCCTAAAACCTTGATCACATTGTGACACTGTTGTGACATTTAGGAGGAGTTACACCAGACAATTTAGATTTCACTGTGACATATGCTGTATAAATTCTTTACTGTTTAGCTTATCTTGCACTAAACAGCAGAAGAATACTTAGGAAGTGCAAGTAGGTCAACATCACTTTAATTTGCATTACCAGTTCAGAGGAACATTTTACACTATATGTGTTGTGATAAAACACTGTGTCATTTCTGTCACCCAATGCAGAGTATTTTTAGGTCTTTGCACATTACGTGTAGAGATATTTGGTATTGCCTTTAATGTAACTTGCCATCTGTGTTCTAGTTTCTAAGCATTGGCAGAAGTCAGCTAAAGCATTGGCCAAACTTCAAGGGGTTAAGATTTTTGCTAACAAATACAGACTATTTGATATGAAAACCATCATTGTTTGATATGTCAAATAAAACATTTGTCAATCAAAAGTCTTTAAGCACTGGGCTATGTGACATTTACTCTTTTATAAACCAACAAAGTCCCTAGTGGCATGCCTTTTTTCCTCTCATTTAAATAGTGGTAGGAGAACAAATCATACTTCAGGGCAAGTTGATAACTGCCAGTCACGATTCCTGCCTTGTTTACTATAATGAGGAGGGTAATAAATGCATCTGACCATTTCGGCTGGCATTTGCATAGATGAATGATTTGTCCAGTCAGTTGCTCTCCAGTGATTTGGGTCTTTTTGTCAGCACAAAGAGCATTCAGTCTCTCTGGAATTTACAGCAGCCAAGCTCTCATTAGCAAACATCCTTTACCATGAATGATTCAAATAATTACCACTGAAATAATAAACTGTTTCACAAAAACATTTTATTTGATGGCTCCAAACATCAACTTTTCTGAATTGTTGACATTCAAATAAGCCAGAGAGCTTCATTGTTAAGGGACAATGTTGCTCTTGTTAAAGGGTGGGCATTGTTTTACCTCCAATAGACCTTTAAACTTGGCTGGCTCTCAAATGCGTCCCTCAAACTGCCAGCCAGCATTCTGGGTAATCAGAGGGCATGTACCAGATGGAGCAGTTAAAACTTTACATATTCAAACTACGGGAAATATTCTTTAGATTTTTCTTTTGAGGTTGCAAGTCTAGAACTCTAAATTAATTCGCAGCTGCTAGTTTGTATCTTTTTTGCACCTATTGGAGCCAAATAATATTAAATGTCCTCACTTATGCTGAGCTATTCAAGTGTGAGTTCTCTGCTGTAATGGGATTCTATGTGTATAATTAAGTGTTATTTGATATAGTTTTAGAGTTCAAATAAATGAGCAAGCAACAATTATACCTTATTATGATCTTCTCTAGTGCATAGCCATAGGGTTACTCTCAGTGCCTCCCCAAATTCATAGCACTAGGCAGGCAGCAGTTCCTGTTGTCAACTTTTTTCACCCTCTGCGCCATGCATAATTTAGAGACTTTTATTAATTTTTGAAATGGCTTAATGTATGCGCATGTTCTAAAGATCTAGGTAGACTGTATGACTAACTTTAGCTTTCATAGAGCAATTGTTTATGCATGTAAATGTCTGAAAAAATATTTCCCCCCTCAAATCGTAAAAAGCCCATGGTTTCATTTAAATAGATTAACTCGCACATGGCACCTTCTTCCCTACCTGCGAGGAAAAAATGCAGGTTTGGAATGAGTGAGATGTATTTCTGTGCTTTGCAAATTTTCTCATTACTTTGCTTTCACTTTCAAATTTAGACATGTTATATATAGCAAGAATTGGAAACCATCAACAGCACCGAAATACCTTGATGTTCATACACTAGTGTAACACAACACAATAGTGGAGACTTATGATCATCGGTAAGCAAAATTCTGAAATGCAATTAACTTCTACATATTATCAATATGAATTAGATGATATAGACCCCACTCTCCTACAAGTGGAGGGTGTCAAAATTAGTCTTCAAGATGTGCTTGATACAGACAGACACTTAAAATGGCATGGCAATTTCTTAAGCTTCCATTTCTATCTCATAAAGATAGATGCAAATTAGGAACATAATTTGTCATACTTAAAATAATTTGCTTTATTGGGATATTGTGACCGAAATCTTCAGTTTCTCTGTTTGCTCTCGCTCAGCTCCGACTGGGAGTGCCGCTGCTTTTCTGCTTCCCTTCCCGGTGCTGCTTGTTCTGGTTGGTAATCATGGTCAAGACTGTAGAGCCCATTTTTCATTTTGTTATTTGGCTTGTCAAATCAAAGGTCAAGAGATGATGAAGAAACCCCAAAATAGCCCGGGATTGGCAGATTTCCCCCAAGTTTTCTAACAGAAGTTGGTGCTTCTGAAAGTGAGGGAATAAAGAAATGGCTGTAGCCATAAATCATGCAGGCGAGAGCTTTCCAAGCTTTGCATGATTTCACTGCCTAGTGCCCAGAGGCCCAGAAAAGAAAGCAGGCATCGTACCATTAATAGTGCCATCCTTGTGGTCTCAGGGCTGGGGGCATATGGGGACAGCTTTCTGATAGACAGCAGCTCATCTTTTATGATCAGACATGTTGACAAAGAATTTATTCAGCCTTAACTCTTTAGTTATTGTCCCCTTTGGACATGGTTTAACTGGAGATATAGGGTGTAGAATTTTAGTGCCAGAAGCGACACCCAGATCACAGTTAGCTGTGGAACTTGCACTCAAATTCAGATCTCTTGCCAGCTTGGATGGAGGTCTTTACGTGTGGTTAAAACACTGATGTCCTTCAAATGTCCAACTTCATTTGTGAGCACCTTTCTTGTTGAAGGTCTACACAGGTGCACGCCTTATCCAAGTAGGAACATTACAGTAAAAAAATGGTACACAGTATCATATAGGGGTGAGCACCTCTTGCACAACAGGTCTTTTAGTGGTAATGTCACTTTAAGTATTTGGAAAAGAACCATACGTGGTAAGGTTATTTCTCCTCTGGAGGTCAAAATAGTATTGTGCACTGAAAAGCAGAAATTTTGTTTGTTTACTTCTTTGTTTAACAAATATTCCAGAGACTGTCACAATCAAATGACAACGATGTTAAGGCCAGATTTTCAGTGCAGGCAAAATGTATTTTTCAGTGCCATTTGGAGGGGACCAAAGGTGCTTCCTAGTCCCTTTTGAGCAGTACAATCTCTTAAGTTGTCTTAAATGCTCATGTATTTGACATTTGTGTATTTTTAAATGCTCCAATAATAACAACTTCAACTCTGTTCCCAGAAAAATTGCATGCCTACCTCCTAAGTGTGTATATTGAATGCTGGGACTTCAGAATGTGTATGTTTGTCTGGACAGACAGGTGTTAAAGAGATGACTAGGTAAATTAAACATATGTTAAAATGTAATAATAAAATGACTATAGGTACTAAATAAAAACTGCTAATGTTAGGAAACACACTGCATAAGCTTTATAAACTAGAGATGTTGATCTTGTAGTTCTGGAGGTTTAAGGACATAGCACCAACACTGACAGGACGTTTAGTAAAGACTTCACTGGGATGCATCATGATGTCAAGAACACGTATGGGACAGTGTTATCATTTGACAACGCAGAAATCAGGGAAAGACTGAAGTCTCTCAAGTCTAGTGTAGCTTTTCTAATGGCAGGACACAGGAAGTGAGGAGTACTGTGTCCTGCCATTAGAAAAGCTACACTAGACTTGAGAGACTTCAGTCTTACTCCTCATTTCTCAAAGGTTCCACTACTGCTTAACTATGACACCGGGGACCATTTACAACCCATGAACATTTGGGAGACACACTCAGCCACCACCAAACAATAGCAATCTCTAATTCCCAGTGTTCAGATATCTCACCCCTTTCTCAGAAAGTAAGTGGGCAGCACTGAGACAAAGATTAGTAGTCTAGACTCCTGAGTTTGTGCATATGTTAAAATATCTTGAGATGATTAATATTGCCAACTTGGCAGTCTCTAGATTGCCTAGGAGACAAGCCTTTCTGGGAGTGCCTGTGAGGAACTTTCTAGATTAGGTTAGTAGAGGTGAGGAGACTCACCTTAATGACATCCAGTTTTTGTTTTGATTGTTCATTTTAAATCTTTTGTAAACACACAGCGTATTTTAGCATGCAAATTTACTGTCATCTTTCATAAATGGTACATCCTTCCCCTTAACTCTTCCCAGATCCACCTCCCACCTCTCCACCTTCTCCCAACTTTCTCTTCCCTTAACCTGCTGAGTTCAGTTTGTGCCTCTCAAACACAGTGGAGCTATCTACTGGAACATGGTTAACCTACCAGGGCTCACATTCTCAAAGAAAACTGACTTTCCTCCATACACAGCCATTGACTGTCAATAGCTCCTCACTAGCCCCTCTCACTTTCAAATTAGAATGCTGAATGCCTTGATCTTAGCAGGTCTTATGCAGGCAACCATGGCTGCTGAGTGTTCACGATCTAGTACTTTTTGGATCTGGTACTTCCCTACCTCTCGCCCTTACAATTCTTCCACCTGTTCTTCCAGTTATCTCTGAGCATTATCAGGAAGAGGGATGATATATGTGTACCACTTTTGGCTGAGCCCACCACAGATAATAATTCTCCAAACTGTGACCAGTTGTGAGTATCTACATCAACTATAGTCTATGCTCAAAAAACTTCTCTAATGATATCTGAAAGCAGTGCTGATAGACAGGCAAAGAAACAAGATACAATCCCCACTTAGTGAAGAAGAAAAAGGAAGAGGAGGAAGAGGAGAAGAAGAAGAGGAAGTGGAAGAGGAGGAGGAGGAGGAGGAAGAAAGCAAGCAAGAAAAAAGAGAGATGAGAAAGAAAGAAAGAAAGAAAGAAAGAAGGAAAGGAAGAAAAGAAGAAAGAAAGAAAGGAAGGAAGGAAGGAAGGAAGAAAGAAAGGGAGGAAGGAAAGAAGGAAGGAAGGAAGAAAGAAAGAAAGGAAAAAAGAAAGAAAGAAAGAAAGAAAGAAAGAAAGAAAGGAAGAAAGGATTTACTCTTGGGATTGCCAGTTCTCTGATCTCTAGTTCTTGACTAGATTTATAATACCAGCCTTGGATTTTTCATGTAGCCTTAAATCCAAATGGAAAGTGGTTGGCTTTTTTTCCAATAGTATTTGTGGCACTACTGTACCCATGGGCACATCTTTCCATGCCAGTCATTATTGTAGTTCACAGCTGGATAGCACTGTTGACCTTTCTCTTTCAGCAGCCTATATAACCACTTCCAGTACTATGAAAGGTACATAGTGGTACCAATTTGATTTGTCCTTGTCCTGAGACCAAAGTCTGTGATGTGTTCATCAATTGGGTTTTATCATCAGATTCTGGTAGACAAGCAAGATCAACGACAATGGTCTGTTCTAAGAGATCTCTGGGGCACTCCTGACCAACAACTCAAGGAAATGTATCTCACATCTGTCACTGGGTTTTTAATTTGATAGGATGTCTTAGATAGGGTTGCTATTGTTGTCATGAAACATCATGATCAAAAGCAAGTAGGGAAGGAAAGGGTTTATTTGGCACACACTTCCACACTGGTAGTCTGTCACTGAAGAAAGTCAAGACAGGAACTCAAACAGGGCAGGAACCTGGAGACAGGAGCTGATGCGGAGGCCATGGAGAGGTGGTGCTTACTGGCTTGCTCTCCATGACTTGTTCAACCTATTTTCTTATAGAACCTAGAACTACCAGTCCAGGGATACCCATACCCCAAGAGTTGAGCCCTCACCCATAAATCACTAGTTAAGAAAATGTCCCACAGACTTGCCTGCAGCCTGATCTAATGCAGACATTTTCTTAACTAAGGAGCCATCCTGTCTGATGACTGCAGCTTGTGTCAAGTTAACAGAAAACTAGCCAGTACACAGAAGAATTATCCTCTGTGTAGGGTAACTCTAATTAAACTCTTACACACACACACACACACACACACACACACACACACACACACACACACCTTTCTTTCTGTATGTTTAGGAATCTTTACAAAATAGTACTTTTCTGTATGGCTTTTCAAACATCTTAGTGTTAGTGAGAACTCTCCCCTTCCCCAACACACACCATTTTCCCTATCATTCCCTGTCAAGGTGATTTTTTAAAAAGTAAAACCAATATATTACATTAGGGAAGTAAAAGCAATCATGATAAGATAAAATGATGTTGGGATGTACCTTAATCCCATCTGATTAACATATTTGGAGAAAAGAGGAATTAGATACCAAAATAACACCAGTCATGAATATGCACATCAAGAAGACCTTGAGGGAAATCAGTCATCTTAAATTCAGGGGATACCATGACCACCAACACCTTGATCCATGGCAATTGCCTCCACAACAATAAGAAGAATTAATATCTGCTGTTGATCCCACCCAATCTGTGGTATTTTGTTATGACACCTCTATGAAGCTGAGCCAAAGCTCCATGAGCATGTAGCTTTACTCACTCACCAACAGGAGCCTTTCTTGAGTCTTCTTCCTCCCCACTACCTTTTCCTCTGGCTAGCTCCCAGTTGCTTCTTCTCATTGTAGGCTGCCCCTCATCCAGGAAGAGTTCTTTCCTCTATATCTTCTGCCTCTCCTGCAGGCTGAACTCCTATTCCATGGCATTAAGCAGGGAACCTGGGTTTGCACTCTTGCAAGCAGCAGCCCAGGTGTGGAGTTTGACTCTACTTTGCTCAACATTAACTAGGAAATACAGTATCTTAAAACATCTTAAGATTCTACCATTGTTGGTTTGAGCCTCCATTAAGAAAGAACATTCCAAATATATGTGTCCCATGCTAGCTGTGATGAAACTTTTCCTTTAGGTTGGGGTAACAGAAAAAGGGAGTCAACTTAAGAGTTAAGATTAGTGTGGTCAAAAAAAAAAAGCTTAATCAAACAGTTGACAATGTAAAACAAGATGCAAGAACCCTCAAGGGTAAATCAGAAGAAAATTTGGTGAACTTCTACTTGTAGACAACATGTGTAACACAAATTTACCACTGACCTTTACAGTCAAGTAAGTGCGTACTATAAAAGCAAGATTGTTAAAGCTTTGAGCCTGAGCCTTGAGACTTGTGAAATTCCAGACTATGTTGACTAGATCTGTTAGTACATGGGAACATAGAATGCTTTCTTCATAAACTCATTTTTTTCCCTACTGTTACACATTCAAAGGACTCTCTGTGACTCCAGATACGTGTGTGGTTTTTCTTACACCAAGAAATTCTCTGGCAGACCTTTTCTTCAGATATTAATAATGTGCCTCACTCAATCCTGATGCTAACTCAGGAGATAAGTTCAGATGGACTGAGAGCTCAACTGAGCATGATGATGTCACTTTCATGTCAATCTAGAAGTCTAGATACACATACCAGTTATCTATAAACTAAGTGTCCAAACCCCTACTTTCATTCCACTAATTGTGCCGGCAGAACTCAAGAAAGCACTGTTAGGTTTAGTGGTTTATCATCAAGGGTACAGAGGAACATCACCGAAGACATGGATAAGACAAGTACAGGAGAGTTAGGGCCAAGCTCCCATGCCCTCTTGTTAACACCACCGTCCTTCCACATGTTCTGCACCCTGGAAGCTCACCAAATCTTGTGGTTTGTTTTATTAGGGCCTGATCTCATGTCCTCTCACTAGGTTCCTTCTTGCCAAAGGAATGTGGACAGGGATGAAATTTCCAAATCTATAATTCTCTTATATATTTGGTAGTTAATTGTGGACTGTCAGCAATATTTTCACGAAGCTCTTCGTGTGGGATGTGTGTGTACATGTTTTTATGTATGTGCATATATGCATGAGGGTATGTGTGGGAATATTTCTATACATGGATATGATCAGACATTGACAAAGTTGCTTTTATTTTTTTTTGAGAGACAGGGTATCTCACTGATTTTGGTGCTTCTAAGGTCAGCTCAGCTGCCTGATTATTGAACTTCAAGGATATGGGATCTGGGTGTCTCTGCCTACCAGTGCTGGGATCACAGGCATGAATTTCCATGCCCAGATTTTGCATAGGTGTTAGGATACAGCTCAAATCCCTGTTCTTGTTGAGTCAGGTTTTTTACTGGCCCTCCATCTCCCTAGCCCCCAAATCTCTTTCTGACTTTTGTTGTTCCCATTTGTAGGTTATTATATTTTATTTTACATTATGCCAGCACTTTGATTGCAACTTTTTTTGGTTTGCTTAGGGACCTTACCTTAAATAACCTCATTAGCACAGTCAGGGTTATTAGAGACAGTTTTTATGACTAATAGTCACAAACTTGTAGAGAACTTAGGCATCTTATGATTAAAAGCTAGGCATAAAAGCAAAATATATTTTGCATTATACCACATACATACACATGCTCACATATACACTCCCATGAGCGTGAGCATGCACACATACGCCCACATGTATTTGAGAAACAAGCTAGCTCTAAGACCCCTGGAAAGAAGTTCCTTCCATTAATATTTCACCTTGTAATGTGTGTTTTTCTCTTCTGCTTCTATTTGCTGCTTTGAGATTGAGTATCACACCCAGTGTGACATAGGCAACTTCTATCTGTGCTAAACTTCACTAGAGAAGAAACTCACTTAATGAAGTCACCTCCCTAAACTGGAGTCCCCTGGTGTGAGGACTCTTTCAAATGCCTCCATAGAGCCGGTTGACACAGACAGTTAGTACTTGATAAAAATTGTTGGAGTCAAACGGAATATGCGAGAGAGAAAACTAAGGCTGTGAGAAGAGAAAGAGAGAAATATGCTCTTATTCTGCACATGCATCCTCTGTGCCTCAGACCCCAAAGGCTCCAGCATGTGCATCCATCAGTATTTGAACTTCTCTTACTTGGCCACCTATACATTTATTTTTCATCTCAAAAAAGATGGTTTTGAATCCAACTTTTCAGAGTTAGGATGAAAAATTTGGCCTTTCCTCATTTACTGGATAAATATAAAACCACAACCACTATGATTACTCCTGTTTGACTGCAAATAATTATCATGAAATAATTATAGATGCTTTCTCTGGGTATGTGCAATAATCGCTTCTCCCTCCCCCACCTTAAACTTATTCACTTGGCTTTAATCATCACAAGAGACTTATTTATGCAAGGAAATAGCAAGTTATTCACTCAGCTCATTTTATTCACCATTGTCTTCTGATTTCTTCACACTACTTAATTTAGCACGTCAAGGTGAAACGATTAGTTTATCTCACCTTGACGGGCTGTAGTCCACAGGCAAAACATGTTCATGACATTCTCGTTGGATACTTCCTTTCTGGAAATAGCTATCTCCTGAATTATCATTGGTTGGTATTTCCAAGTCAGAATAAGTATGTGACCAGCAGGTAAATTGGATTGATAATGAATCAGAACAAATAAGGGCATCAAAAAAAATGTCATCTCTCAGGACCACTGTGCATGATAAGGGGTTGTTTCCGATCAGCATCTGCTTTTACTCTTCATGATGATAAGAAAAACCCAATTAGCACCCACAGTTTTAAGAGATGCAACTTTTTATTTATCTAAGATTCCACTGCTAAAAACCTTGCCAGATTTACAATTCTAAAGACAACAGCTTTTTGTAAATGTGTTTTATTTGCAGTTATAATATCTATAGTTAAATCAGTTCATTAAAAATAGAGTTGTGTAAACTATCTCTCAAACTGCCATATTTGAGTGTTTAAAACAAAAATTATTTAAATTATATTCCTACACTGAATGTAAGAACTGTGAAGTCATCTAGTACATAAAATAGTGTCTTTAAATAGGAAACTCTTTCTTAATTAAGAGCAAGGTTAAGACTGTTTGTGTGTGTGTGTGTGTGTGTGTGTGTGTGTGTGTTTAATATTACACAACTCATTAGTCAACCGGAGATTAAACACATATTCTACCCAAGCACAGGGCCATGATGGCATTTGCTACACTTAGCTTCTAAAGCAGTATTACCTGTCTGGGTCTCAGGGCAAATGAGCAACAGCTTATAGTCAATGAAAAAAGTCACACCCTTGAGGCTCAGAAACAACAGTGTAACACATTCTAGCTGAGAAGCCTTCTGTCTGGGTGGAAATAGGCTACAGAGTTTGCTACTTGCATTGTATTATTTCTTATGGTCTCACACAGCTCAGTATGCACAAGAAAACTATGGGGATTTTTGTTTTAATAAGAGCTCAGAATATCCTGGAGCTTGCATGAAGCTGAGCTGCCAAATACGTCCAGTAAGACCAGGAATAGAGGAGGAGACGGTTCACTGGACAGAGATCCAGGGGACCTAGTCCTGCCTGCTAATTGTGGAACTGGGGTCTGTCTCTTAATCACTCACTACCTTTATGTCCTCATTGTTAAAATAGGAATACTAATAGCTACCCTGCCTGCATAGTTGTTATGAAGATCAAATGAATTAATAAATGGGAGATGGCTTTGTTAAAGTTAAAAGTCTCCCTCAAGCATTAGTTATTCCTGTTTGGCTTTTATATTCTTTGGAAATCCCATTTATAATAAGGTTCTCCTGGAAAAGTCATTTCTTGAAACCCATGAAAGCTTTGTCTTTGTATTATCTCATATGGGTTCCTTTGGAAGTTCAGCAAGTCTCTCTGTTCCCCGCTGTGCTGTGCATACATTTCTCACAGTGATTCTGGGGTCTGCCTGGCATTGGATGGACTCTGCCCATGGTCTGATCAATGAGGACTGGTTCCTTGGGAGTGAGATTAGAAAGATGGTCATACTCACTATCTGCAGGGGATCGGATCCAGAGCCCCTAAGGATACTGAAATCCATGGCTGCTCAAGTCCCTAATGCAAAATGTCATGACATTTGCATATAACCTACACAACCCTCCTCTGTACTTTAAATAATCTCTAGATTATTTATGATACCTAATGTGATGTAAATGCTATGTAAATAATTGTTATAGTGTATTGTTTAGGGAATTACTGCAGTGGGGAGGGGGGATCTATCTGCATTCAGTACAGATACAGTTTTTCAAAAGATTTATTTTATTTTTGAAAGTGTATCTCTCTGTATGTGCCCATGTCCATGTGCAGGTATCCTCAGTGGTCAGAGGTGTTGGAGCCTTCTGGAGTTGGAGTTAAAGGTGACTGTGAGTCATGCTACTTCAGTGCTGGGAACTTAACTCAGGAATTCCACCAGAGCAGTATGCACTGGTAACTGCCAAGATATCTTACCAGGTCCAGATGCATTTTTTTTTTTTACCCTGAGTACTCACAATGTGTAGCTGATTAATTCTGTGAAAAGGGAAACTACAGATACAAAATAGTAACTTTTTACCAGTCGTTTGTAATGTCTTTCTAACACAAAAGTAACACACATGCTTAATTAAAAAAATCAAAGCAATAATTCATAAACAAAGAAAAATATCAGCTGCCTCCAGTCCTATCATACGTATCCTCAGGCCTCTTTTCCATGTATATTGGAAAAGAATATTTTATAAAATACTGAATGCTTGTGTCCCCAAACATTTATATGTTGAAGACCTAACCTTCAGTGTGCATAGATTTTCAGAGTGGGTCTCTCAGAGGTATTAAGTGAAGTCTTAAACAGGATTAATCTGATAGTGTTATATTGTATTTATGAGAGAAGACATTGAAGAGATTCTCCCTGCCTTCTCACCTAGGGAAGACAAGAATAGGATACTGTGGGAGAGCAGCTATCTGTGAGCAAAGAGGTCCTGTACCAAGAAACAAACCAAAAGTCTCCTTGATCTTGGACTTTTCAGGACCAGAGCTTTCAGAAGTAAGTTTCTGTTACTTAAACTACACAAAGCTACATAATCTGAGTTTTCTTTTGACATCCTGCAAACACATGACACTTACTTTAGATACACCTGTACCACCTGAAGGTTTTTGCTTAAGAGTGTAGCGTTGTGAATCTTTCTCAGTGCATTCCTATTCTACAACTTGATTTTAATGGCTATAAGTATGTATACCACCTAATGCCTTTCTATTAAAAGTTCTCCGCACATGTCCAATCATACCTGGCACTATGTTACAGAAGAGCATTTTCAGACGAGTATATATTGCACAATGACTGTGTTCTCCACCTTGCCTTCCCTTCTCTCTCCTCCACATCTGTCTTCTTTGTTCCCATTGACAGTTTTGCTACTGCTCCCTGATCACATACAAATACAATGAACAATGTAAATATACATATGATTTTAAGTATCTATATAAGCATTTACAAACCACATAGGGAAGAAAATATACTTTCGGTTTTTCTGAGCCTGGCTGGATCAGTCTAGTATGGTTGTCCCCATTTGCATCAATTTTCTGCAAAGGAGATGACCTCATTCGGCTTTATGGATGGCTGAAAATTATTCCTTTGTGTATTATATATATTATCTGTGTCCATCCCTCTGTTTATAGTTCCATTACTTAGCTACTATGATAGTGCTACACTAAACATGGGGACATATCACTGTGATGTGTTGACTTGGAGTCCTTTGGTCAAACACCTAGGGATAGGATATCTGGGTCATATGACAGCTCTATTTTGAGTTTTTCTAATTTAATTTTTAAGTTACATTTTATTTATTTACATATTTATTTAGTGTGTGTATGCCTGTGTGTGTGTGTGTGTGTGTGTGTGTGTGTGTGTGACTGTGTACATACCATAGTGCATATGGGGAGGTCAAAATACAAAATGCTGGAATCAGTTCTCTTCCACCATGTGGATTCTGGGCCTCAAACTCAGGTCATCAGACATGGCAGCAAGCGTCTCTTTACAGGCTAAGCTATCTCACTGGTTCTATTTTTGTTTCATTAAGAAATCAAAACTGATTTCCATAGTGGCTGGGAGATTTAGGCTTCTCTTTTGTCTATGTCTTGGTCAGCACTTCTCCTTATTTTTTTTCCCTTTTAAAATTTTTAAAAAATTATTTTTAATTATACATAAATGTCTGTGCCTGTGTGTGGGTACGTACATGAGTGAAGTTCCTGTGAAGGCCAGAAAAGGTCACCATGTTTGGGGTGACCCTGCTCGGACATGCCTTGGGGGAGGGGTGAGAAGACACAGCACCAAAGACTCAGGCACCAGAAGTTAGTGAGTCTATTAAGGAAGTTAAACCTGCCTTTATTACCCCTCCCAAGGTCCCAATGGCTCAGGTGACTGACTCTGCTGCCTTGTCCTTTTCTCATTGGTGTCTCCAGTCAGGTCTCTTTATCAGCAGTCTCTGGTGTAGAGGCAGGCCTGGTGTAGCTCAGAATTGGCCTGGGCGCCTGGGCAGGGTGACTGAGGCTTGGGTAAGCTGGCCATACTTTCTCCTACATCATCAGTGAAAGGTTCAGGCATTACGCTGGCCTGTCCTGTTACCTGGCAAGATGCACTCAGGCAGCACTCTGGCCAGCCCAGAGTTCTGTGAGAACCATGCAGGTGCAAAGGACCCCTTTAAAGGACTGACCCCTGCCCGCTTATGCTCTCTTTACTCTTGTCTTCCTCTCCATCTCCTCTCTTACTCTCGTCTCTTTCTCTCTTTAACTCTTTTACTCTTGTCTTACTCTCATTACCATCATCTCTCTCTCTGTCTGTCTCGTATCTTATCTCTCTCTCTCTCAGCTCTGCCTGGGTTGGTTACCTCTCACCCCCCTTTCCTTCCCTGTCCACCAATAAAATTCCACATGGGATCGTTGAGTCACGGTTTGCATCTCATTACTGGGTAAACCTAGACATTTTAACAACATTGGTTCCCTGACCCGGACAGGCTTTCCCTGTGGCTCTGGCTGCCTGCTGACATGGCAGGTGACCACATAGGTAACCTGCAACTTCAGACCAACGGCCCACTTTCCATCGACCTTAACGCTTGGTTTAACATCCAACAGCAGTTGTGATTTCTGAAGAGATGATCTTGTCATTTTATTTTCCTTTAGACCGGACTCATGGGTAACAAACCTACAAAGGAAATTGACCCATCCTCTCCTCTGGGATGCCTCTTCATGCCTTAAGTCATCCAGATTCACTTACCTCAGTATATTTTATGGTACCTCTCTAGTCACTGCCAGCGATCTGGTCGATGGAAGGAGTTACCTTATGTTCAAGCTTTGTTCTATCTCTCCAACCATTCTCTTCAACATTCTTTCTTCCTCTAAATCTCATTCTTCTAGCTTTAAAAGCTAAACCTAGAAAACTCCCTCCAGTCACAGAGGCTTCCTGCCACTTCCCATCGGTGACTAAACCTGCCTCAGGGCAGGAACCACCTTCTACCTGGGAGTGTCCTATTTTGTCTCTTCTGTTCATTCAGCTTGGAATGGCAAATTCCTCTTTTCTATCCAGCTTTGCTTCTACTGTATTTCTTCTCCATAGAGATGCCAGCAGCTTACAATGGCCTGGCTTGGGCTAGTTTTTGCTCAGGACACTCTAAGGAATGTGCCTATGGAGGCCGCCATCTTGGCGATCTTAACCACGTGGCCTAACATGCCAACTAGCTTGAAAACATGTTTACTGAGGCCACCATGTTAACCATGCAACCTAGCTGTAGACACGCCCACTCAGTCCAGCCAGCTTCTGCCAGCAAAACCTGCTAACAGATACAATTCATTTACTTTTTGTCTCTTTTACGCTTTTATTTTTACCTCTAACTTTTTCTTTCATTGATTCAGTTTTACATGGCTTGTTTATGGAATACTATGCCTTTCCAGGGTCCCCTGTTCTATCTGCAACCTTCCTTATCATCTTCCTTATCATCACTGACTGTCTCTTTAAATCTGTTTGCTACAAGTGTGGGTCAAACACTTTTACCCAACCCTGTTTAATGTATCTATATGTATGTGCAAAAAATAAGGTAACTTTAATTCAACTATACTAAATATCAAATATTTCTAAATTGTTATGTCTTTTAAGTGATGATAAACATTTAAAGTTATAAGGGTCTATTTCAAATTAACAAGGTATAACACCCAGTCCTTCCTGTAAGCTGGTTACAAAGGTAAAGCTCCTATTCTATTCTCTAGCCACATATGCACTTAAGGCAAGTCACTAAAGATAAATATTGTGTATAAGATATACCAAACAGACAAACAGTCCTAAAATGCTCAGAGATCTAGAGAACATGGCATTTAAATGTTTTATTTAAAAGCTTTTTTATAACAGAGAGACAGGCCAGCTGCTGGCACCACCCCATTTCCTCCAAGAAGACTGGTGGACACTGAAGAAACTCTGCCCACAAAAGTGGCAATGTTGGCCACTGAGCAACCCTGCCCTTCACTTCAACTGCTTCAAAGGACTCTTCAGGCAGTGAACAAGAGGACACTGGAATCGACTTTCTTCATGTTGCTCAGGTCAACGGTAGGAAAGCCTTCCTAAAACGTCCCCAATCCACGGGTGTCACTATCAGCAAAAGGTAGGTGTCCTTGTAGCCTCTGACTTCAACAACTGTGGAGGCTCTTGGGGGTAGCTGTCCATGCAGTCAGCTACTAAGTCTCTCATTCTCCAGTCTCAGGTAAAATCTTATCCTTCTCAAGAACTCTGATGCTTTTGACGGCTGGTAGTTTGCCACCTTAAAGTAACAGACAAGTCAATGCTCTGTCATAAAACAGATTTCAGGAACAGGTATTCTAAGGTTTACCTATGTAAGATGGTAATGTAATAAAGTGAGTTGAGACATTAAAAAATAAAGTATGTTCCAGGTTTCTCTTTCATTATACTACTTTTCATAGTCTTAACATCAATCAATAAAGTTCTGAGAAGCTACTAATCTAACTCCAACAGAGTGCTAAACAACTATACCGCTATATGATCATAACCACAAGCTCAAACTTAAGGTGCTTTTCATTGTGCTAAAAATCTCAGTTTTAAAATGTTAATGCTTTCAGCCAAGTCTTTTCTAACACAAATATGCTGCTGATATGTCTAATACTTATGTTTTCACAAACTCAAAGGATTCTTATATGTTCCAGGAAGCCGAATTGGACCCATCCAAACAGGTCAGATTCACTCCAGATATTATTCAATCTCTCCCCTGTCCCAGGATTCCCTTCCCTCATCTTGGGACCCCTCGGGAACCCCTCCCTCTTTTTTACAATCTTCCCCTCAAATACCAGGACCTAAGAAAGAGAATTTTAAACCTAACTTTGTCCTCTACTGTGCTAACATCTTGCCAGGTCTACAGAGATGCCAGAGTTCCAGACAGCCAGGACTACAATGGAACAACCAGCTAGTCCAGATGTGGCAACACCCCAGCTCTCTCAGGTTCCCCCAAAGATGGTCGATGCCCCTAGGTCAGCAGGAAGTAGTCTTAAGAACGCAATGTCCTTATTCCCAAACCTGCCACATCTAACACCCCCACCTCTTTTAAATCATAAATAAAGGTGGGAATGAAAGGTTCAGGCATTACGCTGGCCTGCCCTGTTACCTGGCAGGATGCACTCAGGCAACACTCTGGCCAGCCCAGAGTTCTGTGAGAACCACACAGGTGCAAAGGACCCCTTTAAAGGACTGACCCCTGCCTGCTTATGCTCTCTTTTACTCTCATCTTCCTCTCACTCGTGTCTTACTGTCTCTCTTACCCTCGTCTCTCTCTCTTTTACTTTCTCTTTCTCTCTCTTGGAATTAAACTGGGAACCTCCCCTTTGAGGAGCATATGCTCTTATTCATGGTGCCATCTCCCTAACTGAGGAGCCTTTTAGTTTCATGAAGTCCCATTTGTTAGTTATTGGCATTATTTCCTCAGAGTGAAGTCCTATTCAGAAAATGCTTTCTCATACCCATATCTTGAAGTGTTTTCCTGACATCTGCCTCTAACCTTCATGTACATGTCCTAGTATTAATAGGTGTGCACCACACACACACACACACACACACACACACACACACAATAAGTAAATGTAAAAAATGATATAATCAAAATATCTAACATTTGACTGGGAAAATTTTAGGTTACATCCCCCTAAAGATTCCACCAGACAACTCTCAGATTTGGGAAATATTTTCATAAAAAAAATGAAGTTACAAAATTCAGATACAAACTTAGCAGTTTCAGAGTTTCAGGTCAGGTCATACATTAGGGTCCTTTGTTCATTTGGAGTTGACTTTTACATGAGGTGAGAGAAATCTAGTTCCATCCTTCTACACATGGCTCCCCAGTTCTCCCAGCAGCATTTGCTGAAAAGACAGTGTATACATTTTCTTTTGCAACCTGGTAAAACCTTGCATCTGTAGCTGTGTGGGTGCGTATCTGTATCCTCTCTTCTGTCCCACTGATCTGTGTGTCTGTGTTCAAGACACGCTCGCAGTTTTTATTGCCATGGTTCTTTGTATAATTTGAAATCAAGAATGATGAAACCTACATTATTCTTTGTGCTCAGGATTTATTCAGCTCTCTGGAGTCTTCTGTACTTCTGGATGAATTTCAAGATTTTTTTCTTCTATTTATAGGAAGGTTGTCAATGGGACTCTGAGTGGAATTACATTGGATCCATAGACTATGTCTGGTAGTTAGCCATTTGATAATATTAATTTTGCCAATATCTAAGCACTGGAGGCCTTTTCATCTTCTAGTGTATTTCAGTTTCTTTCTGCAGTATTTTAAAATTTTCACTGTAAATGTTATTCACATCTTTGGTTAGGCTTATTCTAAGCTGTAGGAGGAAGTCTATGCCGCCATGAAACATGTGACTTACTAGAGGCGCATACAGATGAGGTAATAAAAGGGCGGTTTACCACACCGCTAACCACACCCACTTTAGGCAGGACTAAAGACGTATACGGCTGGACATAAAGACGTATACGTATGTAGGCAGAACTACGTCACTAGCCAAGCCCACTTTTGGGCATGGCTAGGGGGCGTTACTGGGGAAGGCATAAAAGACAGCGCACAGGAAGTCTCGCTCTCTTTTTTCCTGGAGTTCGGCTTCCGGTCCAGTCGCTAGCTGAGATCTGCTGGGCTTCTCGGGGTTTGGTATCTTGTGAGTAATTTTCAACATAAAATACTTAGCTTCACTTTCCGTAATTGTGTGTCGCGTATCGTTACAGCGTCCGTAAAGGCAACAGTTTGGTGTCGGAGCGGGATTGGAATCGGGACCCAGGGCTTCTCTCGGCCCGACCAGGCACACGTGGACTCTCCTTTCGCTAAGTTCCTCACTACTTCGCTCGGCAAGGCACGATTCCTGCCGCCAGGAACCAGCACCTTCTACCTGCCGGTAAGGTTAGGTATTCCAAGGTTTCTCTCGCGGCCACGTGCTGTTTTACTGGCGGCCAGCTGACTCCGGCCACGTGCTCTTTCGCTGGCAGCCTGTTGATTTCGGCCTGAATTACTCCATTGGTAACAAACGTAACTGCTTTATACAATGTCAACAGCTAACACTATGATGCAGGATGTTAAGAATTTTCTTGTTTTTTGTATGGATGGGATTTTAGAAAGGGTTGAGGACCTACCTGAAAGGTGCTTCCTACCCATGATGGTGATTATTAGCTTCATAATCAATATAATTTTGTTAATGAAATGGCTCAAAAATAGGAATAAACTTATACAGGTCATGCAGTCATCGCAGGATAGTTTTGAAATCTTAATACAAAGGATTCAGGAAATGCAAAATTCATTGCAGGAGAGTAAGAAAGGGTTGGTAGAAAATATTCAGGATATTAAAAATGATAATGTAGGTCTGACGAACAGGTTTAAAGAGACGGAACACAAAATTGAATTATTTTCAGGAAAAATGTGTTCCATAGATAGAATTGAAAAATTGGAACATAATGTGGAAACATTTAACGACAAACACGGTTCCATGTTTGATGATTTCACTAGCAAATTACAAAGACTGGAACATAAAATTGAAATGCTAGCAGAAAAGAATTGTTCCATGTCTGAGAGCAATGGTAAACTAACTGATAGAATATCATTTGTTGAAGGCAGTTTACATGCTATTGAGGTACTTGCTAAGGATGAGAATATTAGAAATTTGGAATCACATGTAAATGATGAATGTAAAAAAATGAAAGATTCCATGACATCCTTAGAAAATCATTTGTCCCAAGAACTTCAAGAGCTCAGAGAAACAATGATGAATAGACTGCAGGATTTAGAAGACGCTCAATCTGATACTTCAGAATCAGAAATACAGGCAACAGGTCAGGACAGGAGTTTCCCAAAGCTTCTCAAATGCCGGAATGATTTCCCTAAGGTTGCTATGCGTTCCCCTATGGTTTTTCCAGTATCTGTATCAGAAAAACCAGCAACGAAAAAACAATCAAATGGTCCCATTGCTTATCACTGGGAGCCTATACAGATGAAGGATCTAAAAAATATTAAGGAGGCCATTGTCATGTATGGTCTTCATTCTCCCTTTGTCAGAGAGCTCCTAACCTCATGGGCTACTGTAAATAAAGTAACCCCAAAAGACTGGGCCCAATTAGCCTCTGCAGTACTCGAAAATTCTTGCCAAATTCAATGGAGAGCTTTATGGAGGCAAGAAGCAAAAGCAATAGAAATTCAGGAATTACAGAACGGTCATGAAGTACCCCAAGACAAGATTCTTGGGGAGGGTCCTTACGCTGACACGCAGGTTCAATCTGCATATGACGAGCACATGTTGTCTTTGTGCCGTACAGCTGCTTTAAATGCCTTGGATAAGGTTTGTGAAACAGGAGAGATAATGCAACCCTACACCAAGGTATTACAGGGCCCAAGGGAAAGGTTCACTGAATTTTTAGAGAGATTATCCAGAGCAGTAGAGGTACAGGTAGCGAACCCAGAATCCAGGCGTCTTCTTATAGAATCTTTGGCGTATGAGAACGCGAATCCTCAATGCAGGCAGGTAATTTGGCCATTAAAAATAAGATCAGCGCCATTGGAGGAATGGGTTCTGCATACAGCGAACCTGGAATGTAAAAGTCAGGATACAGGAGCTTGGGTAGGTGAAGCTATTTCTACAGGTTTGAGGAGGCACCAGGATGCCAAATACCCTACCTGTGATGATATAGAGGCATGGGTAGGGAAGGCAATCTCAAAGAATTTAAATAGGCGTAAAGATGCAAAATGCTTTAACTGTGGTAGAATAGGACATCTTAGTAGGAACTGTAGACAACGCATTCCTAGAAATAATGCTTTTACCAGGAATGCATCAAACAGAAGGCCTAAGCCTCCTGGTCTATGCAGGAGGTGTGGGAAGGGGCGCCATTGGACTGATGAATGCTTTTCCACAATAGACAGACAAGGTAGATCTTTAAAGCCAAAAAACAGAATTCAGGGGCCCAACCGAGCCCCAAAAGAGAGATTATCCGGTCATTCCCAGTGACAGTGGAGGACAGCCTCTCCCAGGACAATTAGAAGATCCACTGCCCATTGTAAATAATACGGCACTGGACAATACATTAGCTTCAGAGGATGGATCAATTACATCAGGAGGAGGAAGATAACAGCTCAGCTTCAGAGGATGAATCAATTATATCAGGAGGAGGAAGATAACAGCCCATCTACGAATTCATAGTCCACCATGGGTAAAGTGACCTCATAAAAGGAAAGAGAAGTGTTTTGTTTTTTGTCTTCACAGGTAAACTCAGCAAAGAATACTGGACATATGGATTCCTGTAGAAGAATGAATAGCTACCCTGAGGACCATCAAACACACAATGTGTGGTATCAAAGTCTAAATCTCTCTATATTGCTTTTTCATAGTACCCTTTTATCATTATTTCTTCACATACCTCAGTTCCCATTCATTTAACTGAAGCTGGCTTTGGAGTTGGATTGGCTCTCCTACTCTAAACCCAAGCATATTATTTAAATACAATTCAGAATTTCTGTATTATATCAAAGAGCCATTGATATAAGACAGAAGAAATAAAATGAGGGACTGTTATCTGTGGATTTCTTTTTCTAAACAGTCTAATTTCCTTCAGGTTTTCCATCTTCCCTATTGTCACCTCTTCTGTATGCATACATATGAAAGTTAAAATATTTCTTTGTTAACATTAATGTTTGAGTTTTCCAGAGAACAAGGGATTTCCTGACAGCAATCTTCAACTGCTTCCGAAAGAGAATGAGGATCCACTTCCTTGACTTCACCTGATTCGACTGGAGGCATCTGAATTGCCCCACATCATTGACTCCACCTGACAAGCACTATCCTGAAACTGGCTTGAAACTTCATCACTCGACACAACTCCAGACCAAAGAATGGAAATAGCACATCTTCTACAATCTGACCAGAGCTTCAAGATAAGAGCTTCAATCAACACTAGAACCCCAGTCAGGAACTTCAATCAAGCATCTCCTGCCATACTGAGACTGTCTGATCTACTCAGATTTTGTTATACTAACATTTTCTTTTCACAGGTCCGCATGAGATTATCATCGTCCCATCTCAGCAGGAAGTAGTTTTGAGAATTCCACGTCCCCTCTCCCTACTATTGATATTATAAGATTACACCTGTTAGTGTTAGTTTTCCATTATTTTAGAGTTGGGATTGGAAGGAGGTGTTCATATTTGGGTGTTTCTTTAAGATAAGTTTAGGTTTAGATAGAATAGATGTTTGATACATTTTGTTCATGGACACAAGTTAGTTGTCCTTTTTTAGACTAAAAGGGGAATTGTAGGAGGAAGTCTATGCCGCCATGAAACATGTGACTTACTAGAGGCGCATACAGATGAGGTAATAAAAGGGCGGTTTACCACACCGCTAACCACACCCACTTTAGGCAGGACTAAAGACGTATACGGCTGGACATAAAGACGTATACGTATGTAGGCAGAACTACGTCACTAGCCAAGCCCACTTTTGGGCATGGCTAGGGGCGTTACTGGGGAAGGCATAAAAGACAGCGCACAGGAAGTCTCGCTCTCTTTTTCCTGGAGTTCGGCTTCCGGTCCAGTCGCTAGCTGAGATCTGCTGGGCTTCTCGGGGTTTGGTATCTTGTGAGTAATTTTCAACATAAAATACTTAGCTTCACTTTCCGTAATTGTGTGTCGCGTATCGTTACAGCGTCCGTAAAGGCAACACTAAGCCATATATATATATATATATATATATATATATAAGCAATTGTGAAGACTATTATTTATCCGATTTCTTTTTTGATGCCTGTTTTTTTATTAATTTATATTTTTACATTACAATCTCAGTTCCCCCTCTCTCCTCTCCTCCCACTTCCCTGAATCTCTCCTCCTCCCATCAGCTCCCAGGAGAGGGTAAGGCCTCCTCTAGGAGTCTACTAAGTCTGAACCATCATCTCATTGGGCAGGACCAAGGCACCTCTCTGTCCCCACACCCCTGTGTCTAGGCTGGGCAAGGTATCTCTCCAATGATGTGATTGGAACAAAATACGATGTCACTGGCAGTGGGTTCAAGATCTAACACTAACACACAAAGTGAGTTAGTGGAGTCCATTCTATACGGAGAGATACCTTTCTCTGATTTCTTTCTCAACATGTTTGGCATATAGGAAAGCTACTGGCTTTATATATGAATTTTGTACCCTGAAAATGTTTATCAAATCTGAGAATTTTATGACCAACTCTTTAGAGGAGTATGACCTGAAGTTTAGTTTCTACATCCTCTTTCTCAGAGTTGAAGACATTTGATGAAAGTACCCTTTTTAAGACAGAGGGTTCCAGAATCTCCCACTCTCTGCACCTTGATCATTTGTGAGTATCTGAGGCTCCTTTGGCTAAAGACTCAACTAGAAGTAATGCACTCCTGACATGGGAAATTTCCTTGGTGATAAAAAGATGTCTAGTTGGAGCAGTGTCTCCCCTGTTACTTGGTGAACCCATTTAGATTCCTCTCATGTATGTATACATCTTAGGAAATTTCTACACTAGTATGTTTCCATATGATCTCTCAAATAGTGCTTAAAATTAGGTGCCCCTCTCCATGTTCCTTCTCTTAATCGTCTCATCTACCCCCTCTCTATTAATCCTCCTGTTTTAGTTCCCCCACAGCTGTATTTCCTCTTCCTCATGGGATCCTCCCCTCACCCTTAGTTCATTACATGATACTCAACCTCTGTGGTTATATGGGTTGGCACACACTTATTGAATTCCTAAAAGCTGACATTCACATATAAGAGAAAATTTGCAATATTTGTCTTTTTGGTCTCAGTTACCTCACTCAAGATGGTTTTTCTAGTTCCATCCATCTACCTGGAAATTATGTAATTTCATTTTTAAGAGCTGAATAATATTCCAATGTATAAATTTGTCACATTTTCATTATTCATTTATCAGTTGATGGACATCTAGGTTGTTTATAGTTTCAGGCTATTATAAATAGGGCAGTAAAGAACATGAATAAGCAAACATCTCCATAGTAGGATATAGAGTTCTTTGGGTGCATGCCCATGAGTGGTACAGCTGGATCTTAAGGTAGATTTATTAACAGTTTCCTAAAGAACCTCCACACTTATTTCCACAGTTGCTTCAATGGGAATAAATGGCCCCTTTTCCCACATTCTTGCAAGTATTAACTGTCACTTATTTGATTGATCTTGGATTTTCTGACTGGCATAAGATAAAACTTCAAAGTAGTTTTGATTTGAATTTCCCTGATGATAAAAAATGTTGAGCTTCTCTTTATTTCTCAGCTTTTGTGTTTTATATTTGAGAATTCTCTTCCTTATTTTTTTTTACTTTTATTGATTCTTCATGGATCTTATATAATGCATTCTATTCCCACTTATCTCCCTGTCCCCTCAAATCTGCTCTGTGATCTTGCAACTTCCCCCCAAAACGAAACCAAATTTAAAAGAAAAACTAAAAGTCAAACAAAACAAAGAAACACAATGAACCAAAAACAACAACAACAAAAATAAACGAAGAAGAAGAAGAAGAATCTTGTCCTTGTTCTAGAACTTGTAATGTGGCCCGTTAAGATACACAGTTTACCCTTTAATCTGTTAATATTTGCTTGTAAGTGGTCATTGGTCTGGCTCAAGGCTGCTGGATTTTGCTACACCACCGATAATAGGCTCTCACTGGGACTCCCCTGGGATATCCTGTTGTTGTCCTGTGTCAGGGAGAACCTAGTGTTTTGAATCTGTAGGTTCATCCGCTTCACATGCTCCAACAGTTCATAGATGAGGTGGATGCTGGGGTTGGCCAACGCACAGCCCTGGTTCTGGGCCTGGTGGCTGTGTTGGGCACATCGTTTGCTTTTCCTCATCTCATTGTCACCACCCTGATGAGCTCCCTAGCACGACCTCAGCTATTTCACCCAATGCAGCCTACAGCAAGGAGCAGGGCCAGTTCTGCTCTCGGGACCTCAGATTGCGATCCCCTTCACTCATATGGCCAGGGACAACTCTATCCTATTTTTTAATTGAGTTTTTTTTCTTGGTGTCCAGTACTTTTTAGCTCTTTATATTTTAGATACTAGCCCTCTATCAGATGTAATTGGTAAAGATCTCCCATTCTATAGTCTGCTGCTTTGTCTGAATGATGGTGCTCTTGTCAACACAGAAGGTTTTCATTTTCATGAGGTCCCACTTGTTAACTCTTGATCTTAGTGTTTGTGCTATTAGTGTTCTGTTCAGAAAGTCCTTTCCCATACTAATAAGTTCAAGCCTTTTGTTCAATTTCTCCTCTATAGGATTCAATGTATCTGGTCTGTGTTGAGGTTCTTGATCCATTTGAAATTGAGTTTTGTGCAGGGTGATGAACTTAGCTGTATTTGCATTCTTCTGTGTAGCCACCCAGTTTGACCAGACAATTTGTTGAAGGCACATTCTCTTTGTCAGCATTTATTCTTAGCCTCTGTCAAAAATCACATATACATAGATATACAGATTTATGTCTGGGTCCTCAATTCAATTACATTGACCACCATGTCTGTTTTTATGCCAATACCATGCTATTTTTATTACTACACCTCTGTAGCACAACTTGAAATCTGGCAAGGTGATACTTCCAACAGTACTTCTGTTGCTCAGGATCATTTTAGATATCCTGGGATTTTTGTTTTTCCACATGAAGCTTAAAATAGCTTTTGCAAATTCTTTGAAAAAAATGTGTTGAAATTTTGAAGAGAATTGCACTTTGAATCTGGGTTGCTTTTGGTAAAGTAGCCATTTTCACTATATTAATATGGGCATAGGAGGTTTTTCTATCCCACTAATTTTAGTGGGAATGCTTTGAGTTTCTTTTTGATTAGGTGGGTGTAGGTTGTGGATTTACTCCACATTTTCCTCATTATGTTAAGGTGTGTCTCATGTATCCCTAGTCTCTGCCTTATTAGAAAGCAATGATGGAATTTGTCAAAGGCCATTTCTGCATGTGACTCTTGTCTTTCAGTATGTTTAGAGGGTGGAGGATGTTTACCAGTTCATGCATGTTTAAGCATTCCTTCATTTCTGAGTTAAAGCTTACTTGATCATGGTACATAATCTTTTTGTTGTGCCCTTGGATTCATTCTGCATGTAAATTTATTCAGGATGTTTTGCATCTATGTCCATAAAGGATACTGACCTGTCATTTCCTTTGTTGAGTCATTGTGCGGCTTAGGTAATAGGGTAAATATGGCTCATAAAAGAATTACAATGCTCCTTCAGTTTCTATTTTGAAGACTAACTTGAGGAGTATTGGCATTAATTCTTTGAAGGTCTGGTAGACAGTGCTGAACCCATTGGTCCCTAGGCTTTGCTTTAGTTGGGAGAGTTTTAATTACTCTTTCTATTTCACTGGGAATTATGAGTCTCTTAAAATTTCTTATCTGATCTAGGTTACTTTCATAGGTCATGTATACCAAGAAATCTACCCATTTCTTTTAGGTTTTCCATTTGGTACAATACAGATTTTTATGTACATCCTCATGATTCTCTAGATTTCCTCAGTGTTAGTTTGGATCTCCACATTAATTCTTTCTCCATTTTTAGTTAAGGGCTTGTCAATCTTATTGGTTTTCTGAAAGAACCAATTACTTGTTTCATTGCTTCTTTGCATTGCCTTTTTTGTTTCTATTTAACTGATTGCAGCTCTGTTTGATTATTTCTTGTCATCTATTCCTTTGGGCTGTTAGGTCTTCTTATTCTATTGCTTTCATGTGTGTCACTTTTACTAACATGCGATCTCTCCAACTTTTAAAAATGTAGGCATTTCACGCTATGAACTACTTTTCATGTCTTATACTCCATTGGTGAGATTTATCGCTGAGGTTTTTGTTTGATATCCTAAATGTTTCATTTTTAGTTTTATTTAGTGATTTTATTTCTACTTTCATGTCTTGAAGTGTTTGCATTATTTCAGTCTACTGTTTCTTTGTGTTTTCACAGACTTCATTAAGGGATTTATTCATATTAAAAAGAGTTCTTAACTATATTCACAATTGCTAATTTTAAAACTTTGTCTTGTGCTTCAGCTATATTGTATTTCTCAGGACTTACTGTAGTAGGACTACTGGGTTCTGGTAGAAGCATATTGTCTTGGCTGTTCATGTTTTTGGTTTGGGGCTGCTGTCTAAGCATCTGTTGTTATCATGACTGGGGTGTGGAGTGATTTTAGGTGCTGATACCTGGTCATGTCTTGTTAGATGAATATTCTCTTCCTTGATCCCATTGTTCTCTCTGAATCTTAGGAAAGTGTGATGACTTTGGGTTCTCTGGTAGGGAGTGCTTCTTCAGATTGGTAACTAGCACAGAGTAATATAGTTGGACTAGGAGAAAAGGCTGAGAGGCACTGTGGGAAAGAACAATGGGAACTCTGTCCACACCAAGAGGTGGGGTCCCCAGGGAGTTGAAGATGTGAAGGAAGGAGGGACTTTTGCAAGTCTGCCATAAGAGGTACAAAGAATACATCTGTCGTGAAAGAGACAGAACTGTAAAAGAGCCCCTACGTGTGTACCAAGTATTGGGGTCCTTAGTGAATAGAGTTGAGGTACGAGGAGGAATGCCTGCAACAGGCTGCTCCATGACTGGAAGTGAGACTGGAGAGATGACAAGGGATGACAGGAAGGAGAATGGAAATTACCCCCCTGAATCCATGGGAAGTGTCCTCTGGGGTTTACCACTCTTTGGCCTTGGCAAATTCATCATTTGCTCTTCTCTGCACACTACCCCAGGAGGCTGTTTGATCTTTATTCTCTTTGACTAAGACTAACCTTGATCTGCCCTCTACTCTGTCTATCCCCAAATGAAAATACCTTTTTATAAAATTAGCATCTATTTTGTGGTCACTTGCAAAGAGGCAAATACTAAGAGATCCATCACAACATTTTAAATACAGTTAAAGAAGAGTTAAAAGAAATTTTCTTCAAAAAGGCCAGTACAAAAGCCCGCCTACATGTACTAAGCTTCTGGATGCCTCAAATATTTTCATGAATGAAAGCCCTCTTGGTTATTTTCATTATAGGAGAAATTCTTTTGTGGAAAATTCAAACCAACAAAGGATGCTTAGATTGCAGATCTAACATTTTTCAGCAGAGTTGAGCAAACATGAGTCCTAAATTGACGTATTATGAAACACAATAAATAAGTTTCAAAGGCTGGCTAAGGCCGCAAAGCCTTTTTGAAACAGACCTCTCCTTTATGTGTCTGTCTTCCTGGGAGTTCATGGACTGTGAGAGGACAGGGGGTTTGAAGGCTTCTGGATAGTCATACAACGGCCACAGCAAACGGGGTGGAGGGGAGGAGAGAATTACAAATTGTCCCTGTGGTCAGCTTGAAATTGGAGGAGCCCTTACACTGCCTGTTAAAAGACTGCCCCAATTGTGAGAGGCTAACTGCTAATGGGTAAACAATTCAGCTCAAACAATTTTTGTTGAATTTCTACTTTGTCCGATGCACAAAGATGACAGTGTTAGTGGCTGAGTATAGGCGGTGACACTAGTGATGGAGGTGGAGGTGGTGGTGGTGTGTGTTTGTGTGTGTGTGTTTGTGTGTGTGTGTGTGTGTGTGTGTGTGTGTGTGTGTGTGCAGGGGGCCAGTGTTAAAAAAGAAACGATCCACTCCTACTCATAAGTGTGGCAAATGCTACAGTGTGGGTATAGCCAAGGGCAATGGAGACAGAAAGGCAAATGACATGCATTCTAAAGGATTGGCAGGGAGTATGGGACTCTAAGAAGTCTGGTGGCAACAAAATTAAGTTCGGTGTAGTGGATCATGGGGAAAAGACAGTTTCAGAGAGAAATTTTGACAGACTGAAGACTAGTTGGTGGGAGGGGAATGAGTAAGAAGTGGGACCAGCTTGAGGCTTTCAGTGATTCCTAACTTCCTCCTGTTTCTTTTCTATGGTAATATTCTGCAGTAGAGAGAGTCTGATACATCAGTGGACTGCAAAACCTACAAAAGCAACTTGCCTGTTTTGTTCACTGAGTCTTAGAAGCACCTGGCACTAATAAACATGCAAACCATCCCCCACCAAAAACAGCACAGAGCCCAAGAAGCAGGAGTTTGAAAGAATCTTCACTTTTCAGAATTGCAGTTGTCCATAGACTCCGGTACAAAACTATTAATTGTAAAAATGCCAGCAGTAAACATTCTATTAGCTGAAAATTGTACACTTCTGATTAGCATGATGAAATCTTCTCTTCTACATTGTACCATCCAAAAAATGAATCATCACTTTGTCCACTGTATTCATGGTGTATGCTACCCACACACAAGTCACTTAATAGCCATCTCAGTTATCAGATGAACTGCTGTAGTACTACAATGCTTGCTTTCTGGTAGCCCATTTCCATTCTTGCATGACTCCCTGTCAAGGCACAGAACTGCTTTCTGCACTTGACTGGGACCCACAGTAGACAACGGCAACCCCCAAACAGAACACCTATTCAACAAAGACAAGAAAGACATGTACACTGTGGTGATTTGCATGAGAGTGGCCCTCATAGGTTAATGGAACTGTTTGGGAAGAATTAGGGGAAGTCACTGAGGGCATGCTTCGGATTAAAAAGTCCATACCATTCCCAGTCTCACACCCCAACCCTCATTCTTGCCTTCTTGCTCCTCATCATTATGGTCATTGACTCTGGAGGACCTTGGACATTTACCAAAGAGGAAAGGATAGAAAAAGGCATTCCAAACAAGTAGAACCGAGAATCCAGCCAGTGTAGCCATTTTAATATCTGACAAAATGACTTCAGAACAAAACTAATTAGAAGACATAAGGAAGGACACTACATATTTACCCAAGGAAAGACACTCCATTGCAATTCTAAGCATTTATACACCAAATTCAAGGGCACCCACGTTTATAAAAGAAATACTGCCACAGCTAAAATTGCATATTGAACTCACATAGTGATGGTGAGTGAATTCAGTATCTCACTCTCACCAATAGACAGGTCATCTGAACAAAAACTAAACAGAAAAATGCCAGAGTTAAATAATGTGATATATCAAATGGATCTATCAGATATCTATAGAACATTCTACTCAAACACTAAAGAATATTCCTTCTCTGTGACCCATGAAATGTTATCTAAAATTGAGGACATATAGGATATAAAGCAAGGCTCGAAAGATACAGAACAGTTGAAATAACACCTTGTATCCTACATGAACACCATGGATTAAAGCTAGATATCAAAAAGAGTAAAGATGGAAGAAATTATTCAAACTGATGGAAGCTGAACAACTCACTACTGAATAAAAACTGGGTCAAGACAAAAACTCAGAGGGAAATTTTAAAAGTTTTAGAATTGAATGAAAATAAAAAAAATATGTAGTCAAAACTATGGGACACAAAGAAGGCAATTGTAAGAGGTAAATTCAGAGCACTAAGTACCTGTGTAAAAACTAAAACAATATCATATTGGTAACTTAATGACACTCCTGAAATTCCTAGAAAAGAAGAGCAAGGAGAGAAAAGTTTTTGCCACTGCTTTCCAGTACAACCTGCTGATAGAATGTTGGTGTCTACACAATAAAACCTTGTCATCCTCCATGTCTGTTTTCTCTTCCATAAAAGGATAACTCTATGGTCTTGTTGGTGAAAATTCAGTGAAATAATATAGGAAAAGTGCATGGCTTGGTGTTTGACAAGAAAGCTGTTAGTCACAAAATGCTCAATATTGTTATAGTGATTGACATTGAGTAAATATTTGCTTAATTGATTAATAACAATCATCAGTAACTGTAGATGTCTGCTCTGTGCCAAGTGCTAACAGCACTATATTTTTCGTTTCATTGTATCCTTTTCACACCTGGAGAAGGGTACACTCTCAAGTCTTTCTTACTGATAAGAAAACTTAAGGAAAAGAAGGCTGAGTAACTTGTTCAGAGTCACACCACAAGATTGGGCACCCCACAGGGATCTTTTTAGACCACTTGTGTTACTGCTTACCAATGCACTTGCTGTAAATGCTTTCTCATCTTTAGTACCCTCTTTTCTGGCACAGAAAGAAAAGATGGTAGAAAACAGTATCATCTCACGTTAAAATTTTGCTTTAGACAGATTTCTACTAAGAATAATTTTAGAAGCATAATAAGTTAATCAAAAGGCACACTTAAATACATCACATATATTATTTACTGTAATTCAAAAGTGTCTGTGTGCTGTGCAGTACAAAGCTGTCAATGACTGCACACCTACTAGTTATAGTCAGTTTCCCATGATATTAGCCTGGGATGTATATCATCTGTAGGATGAAAGTCCAGCCCATGAAGTTTTCATTAACACAGCTCCTCAATGGATCCTGGGGAAACTGCACACATTGTGTGTGTGTGTGTGTGTGTGTGTGTGTGTGTGTGTGTGTATGTGTGTGTGAGAGAGAGAGAGAGAGAGAGAGAGAGAGAGGGAGGGAGAGAGAGAGAGAGAGAGAGAGACAGAGAGAGATCATATGTACTTTTCCTGTACCCACATGTTTGTTCTCCTCTTGTGCTGTGCTGCCCTTGGAGAGAAGACCCTATTCCTTCCTTTTCTGGCATCGTCAGACATGCTGCAGAGTCACAAGCTACAGGGCATAAATACCCAGAAAGCCCTGTCTCTGAGGCTGCTGCCATGTCTTTTTCTTGGAAACCTGCCTGTGATGTGACAGTGTGCTACAGCAGTCTGAAACATGCTCACAAGGGAAAGGGGACAGGAAGTTAAGATACTGCTGTGGCCCTCATACATCAGTTTAAAACTTGCCTAAATATTTATATATCAGAATGTCATTCTGGCTGAAACATGAGCCAATAGTTCATTTCAACACAGATCTGCAGTCTATGAAGGGTCTTTTTAGGAAAATGCTGTTCTGTGCGTCTAAACTTTTACCCTTTTTTGGACGTTTTATTTTATTTTGTTTATTGACACAGTGGCTTATGTAGCCCATGTATAAACACAATGTGTTGTTGCTGGAGTTTTCTTGTCCTGCCAGGTCCTGCTGCTGTGTTGCCCCAAATAAACACACAAGATTAATTATTAACCTGTTGGCTGATAGCTAGGACTTCTTACTGGATAGCTCTGTCTTAATTATTAACCCATAACTGCTAGTCTGTGCTTTTCTACCTGGCCTTATCTTGCCAGAGAATGCCTGGTGCGTCCTATCTTTCCAATCTCTACATGGCATCTTATCAAGGTCTCGCTCTGCCTACCTTTTCCAGAATTCTACTTATCTCCTAGTCCTGCCTATCTTCCTGCCTCTATTGGACAGTGTTTTATTCATCCACCAATTAGAGAAACATATATACAGAAGGACATCCCCCATCAATGTGTAACCCAGGCTGGCCTTGTTCTCCTCTCTTCCTTCTCCCAGCTCCCAAATACTAGGATTCACAGGTATAGATCACCACATCTAGGTTTACCCCATTGTCACTTCTCACTGGGGGAAATATCTATTATTTATTTATATAGCATTTTCTTTAGGTTCCCATCACCTAAGGTGGAATCCCACTTGAGCAGAAAATAAATATTTTAGACCAAAATTATATTTTCCATGTTTAGTACAATGCCTTTAACAGTA
The DNA here is from genome assembly GCF_017639785.1 of Mesocricetus auratus. Lineage (NCBI taxonomy): Eukaryota > Metazoa > Chordata > Mammalia > Rodentia > Cricetidae > Mesocricetus > Mesocricetus auratus. Next base: position 35,207,735 of record NW_024429184.1, read on the forward strand.
GACACACACACACACACACACACACATATATATATATATATATACATACATACATGTATCAGTGAAGACAAACTTTAGAAGGGAGGGGTAGAGGGCTAAAGAAGGTAAGTATCTGAAAGACCATTTGGGGGAAGGGAACCCAGAAGAGTCAGAAGAGAGGGAGAAGAAAGAGAGAGAGAGAGAGAGAGAGAGAGAGAGAGAGAGAGAGAGAGAGAACAGAATGAGATGAAGATGACAATATAGCATTTGCCGATGAAAGGAATTCTGTTTCTGCCCTCCTTTCCCACTATCTCAAAGGGAAAATAGACAACATATTCCACATTCCTGCTTCAGATAGGAGGCCCTGGAGTAGCTCCATCTTTGCTCTGAAAATAAGGTCCTCCCTTAGCATGATTATTAAGACACCACCTGATCTAGCCCTTACCTGCCTCCCATCTTTACCATTTCTTCCCAAGTGTCCTGTATTCTGTACATCCTGAATGCCCCTCATACTTGTTGGTCTGTGGACCATGTCTTACATGGCACCATCTATCAGGACTTCTTCGCCTCTCCAGTAGCCAATTCCTTTTCATCTTTCAGTGTCCACTTTGATGTGTCATTTCTTCCAAGAAGTCTTCTAGGTCTTCGAATAGGGGTCCTTTGGGTGTGTTTCCCTTATGACACTCATACTGTACTGTGATTGCTAATGTAGTTGCCTCCACCAACATTCCAGGAGCCAGTGACCATGGCTCTACTGTATCTTCAGCACTTAACATACATATAAGCACACTTACACACACACAGGCATATTTGTCAAGGCAATGATGACCCACACACAGACACACACAGACACACAGGCACACACAGACACACAGACACACAGGGATATTTGTAAAGTCAATGATGATACAGACACAGACACACATCCACACACAGGCACACAGACGCACACATAGGCACACACACACACACACACACACATACAGAGGCATATTTGTCAAGGCAGTGATGAAGAGACAGAAGGAAGGGAGGGCACCTGCAGCCTAAGCAAACAAAGTGGCAGCAGATAACGGAGGAAACACCAAGTCAATCCTAGTTTTTCCTGACTATTATAAGACTCATTCCATGCTGTTCAGGAAGATGTGGGAAGATATTCACTGAAGCAACTGAGTCAAGAATTACATCAAGAAAGAAAAGAATAATTGAAGTTAGAAGGACTTCAGAGACAGCAAGCATCCATGACTAATATACTCAATACTATGTTACGATATATATGCTACCACAAGTGTATCTATTTCCCTACATTTGTTATGAATAAATTCCTGTTAAAATAATTGTCATTTAACAGCCTCTGCCCTATTTTACAATTTTATCTTCACTTAGGAAGAATAAGAATTACACTGACCATGATTTTTTTTTTGGAAATCCACAACAAAGATAACTTTAAGTATGTTAAATGTTCAAAACGTTGCTAAGCTTAAGGTTAGTGTTTTGGATATGAAACTCATTCAATGCTGCAATTGTTATTTCTGGTTTCTGTAATTTTGTTTGAGTACTGACTTTCTCAGGGTGATCTCAACAAGGACCATTGGCTTTGCTATTAGAAAAGGCGGTAAGCAGCCAAACATTAGGCAGAGCTTGGGGCATCCTGCTGAAGAGGAAGGAAGGATTGTAGGAGTCATAGGGGTCAAGTAAATCACAAGAAAACCCACAGAATCAACTAACCTGGGCTCATAGGGGTAACAGAGACTGAATTTACAACCAGGGACTGTGAGGGACTGACCTAGACTCTCTGCATATATGTGACATTTGTGTAGCTTGATCTTCTTGTGGGACTCCTAACAGTGGGAGCATGACTGTCTTGGACTCTTGCTGGCTTTTGGGACCCTATTCCTCACATTGGGTTGCCTTGTTCAGACTTAATATAAGGACAGGTGCTTAGTCTTAAGACAACTTGATATACCGTGTTTTGTTGATAGCCATGGGAGGCCTGACCTGTTTTTGAAGAGAAACAGAGGATGAGGAGTGGATTGGAGCATGGGGGAGCAGAGGGGGTACTGGAGGAATGGGAGGAGAAGAGGGAGGGGGAAACTGTGGTTGGGATGTGGAATAAATTAATGAAGAAGCAAGGGAGGGAGGGAGGGAGTCTAGTTATGGTTAGCAGTGTAACCCACCTCGCAGCTGTTTCCTGGTTGCTTTAATTTTCACTCCCATACGATTTGAGTCTGGGTTGTGGCTTTTCTAAAATAGGCTTACAGTGACCTAGAGGCTTCACGAGTAGCCAAGTGTTGTGACAATCTCCCTGGATGGCTTGGGCATACTTGCATTGTTTCTGACACAGACCCTTCCTACTTGTGACATTTATTTCAAGTTTGGTTCTCTCATAATTTTTATCCATAATGGGAAGTTTTCTTATAATGTTTTTAATATATTCCTTTATTTAAATTTTTTATAGTCGAAATAGTAGCTATTATAACTTCTTGATCATACAACTTTTCAAGGGCTTTGCAAACAGAAACTGATTATTCAGAAATTTAAGAAAAAGCGAAATCCAGCAGAAGCATTAATTTCATAAAATTAATTTTTTAATTGTTTATATTTTCAATTGCTTCACTGAAAAAAGTATGGCCAATTCTTTTGAACCCTATCAAGGTATATGGTATATAACAAATACTTTCCATTACCCATGTAGACTAGGAACTCATGAAATATCCTTTTTCAGTTTTTGATAATTTTATGTACAGCATATGAAGTTCGCTAGTAAGATTTAATTGATATAAGCAAAACAAAAAAATAAATTATTTAACATTAAATCACCAAGTTAAACCTCAAATATACATAGTTTCAAGAAGTTGAAGGATGGAATAGAAAACATACATTAAAAAGATATTACTGATACATTAGCTGTCACCCCTTTAAAATCACCTTAATTAGAATTCTTCATGCGTGTCAGTTGAACCTGTAGTCATTGTGAGCCACACCCTGGGTGAATTCAAAGCAAGGAAGAGGATTATTTTCTAGTTAATGGAGCATGTAAGTTTCCTTTAGTATTCAAGGTTATGATGAGTGAAACTTAAATGGAGAAGTTTTCTTTTTATCACGGGTCACAGTATAATGGCAGTACTTTATGAAATAAATGCCCAATTAGCTTAAAACAAATGGAAGGTCATTGTATTTCACTTGAGCTTTGTAGGCAGTCTGTGAAATGTGTTTCCTACAAATTGGCATGCTGTAATACTTTGTGTATGTGGTTAATCCAGAGAACTCAACCTCATCTTTTCCTCATTATGAAATGCATGGGCTCCACTCTAGTAACGATAACTGAATTCCTTCTCATCTCTGAACCTGTGTCTGAATCATTCTCTCTGTTTCAAATGACTTCTTCCCTTTGCTCAACAATCCATAAACCCTACTCCAAGACATTTCAAAAATGTGTCTCTCCACATAGCTTCTCTCTTGCTTCCTTCAACCATTTACAGTTTCATTTAGATGAAATTTGGTGTCTGCCATGGCCTGAGTGTGGTTTAAGGGTGTGACTATTATTTAAGGCTTGGTGCACAACTACTGGTGGTCAGCAGGGCCTTTGGGAGGTGAGCCTAGTCGAAGAGCCTTAAGTCCCTGAGCATGTGCCCTCAGGAAGTAGTCTCACTCACTCTTCTCCACTTCCTAACTCAGCAAGTAGCCAGTGGCTCTTGCATGTATCCCCGACTTGGCCATCTGTCGTCTGTCATGATCAGCATCAGACCTGGGTCTATGTAGGTCACATATACACAAGCTCCCAGGACTGTGAGAGCAGCAGGCCACTTCTGCCTGCCATCAGCCATCCCAGGTACATCACTGTACTAACACAAACAGACGAATATTGTGCCTTACTTCATTTTGTCCCCAAATGGATAATTTGTGATGAATGTAAACATGCTGACTCACAGCTCGGGTTAGAGGGCTCAGTACCAAGGTGTCAATGTGTGGCCAGGGCCTTTTGGCTATGACTTGTTGGGAAGTGAGAGGATTGGAAGGTAAGGGGATGTATAACTTACCTTTTGATAACAGCACCAATCCTACCCATGAACTCGGAGCCCTTCTGGCCTAATCCCTATCTTTTAATGTGAGCAGAAAGGAAGCCAGGTTTCAACCTGAGTTTTAGAGCGACAAGCATTTAAACCATAATATTGGGGGGGCAGTTTCATAGTTGGTTAGATAAAAGTAGGGTATCTATCTCTGTCAGTTTCAACTCTACCATGTTTACTGAATCCAGGGTGTCTGGGAGGAAGGCGAAAAGCTGGGGAGGACTCAATGCTGGTTCATCACCCTTGCAAAAGTTTGCCTTCTGTTACCTCTATTCTTGAGCTGTTCTTGGTAATTGTCTGTCTATTCCATTTGCTTTTGCCTTTCTCTACCATAAATTCTATGTATTTCGTCTACTTATGTTGAGGCTTTGAAATCAGCAACATTAGAATTACTGTGTGTGTTTCCATGCGGATTGGTGAGGGTTGATGATGCCACAGTCACAAATTCAATTGCCTTCCGGGCCCAGGAAAGTTGTATGAGTGAGCAGTTAGACTTGGTGTTAGCCAGGGAGCAGAGGCTATGTAAACTAAGAGTGCCTGCCCCGCCTAGGGGCATTCAGATGCAAAGATTCATAACATTCCTGCCAGTCCAATTTGGCCTTCCAGCAACTGGTTTGTACTCTGAGTGCCCTTATTTCTTGCTGTAGCCCTGTGTGGAATGTTGGTGATGACAGAGTGATTACCAACACTTTATTTGTGAAGCAACTGAAACACAGAATAGTCACTTTACAAAACCCACACAAGAAATCAACTTTATGAATACATCTTGTTCAAAGGGAATAGATTGCACAATAGTAAAATTAAGAATATGACCTGGACTTGGAAGTCAATGGGCAAGACTAATTTTTAAAATATATCTTCTAATATTTTGAAGCAATCTTGCATATCTTTTAAGATTAAAGAGAGTAATTAGATAGTTTGAGAGACATACGTGATGATTTGTGTGCACACACACAGACATATTATTTTTGATTCATTTATAATTACCTTGGAAAATTTAGCCTCTCCTAAAGGATTTTGACTAATGTGTGATTTACCTTGCTTTGTAGAAAATCTGGTTTCAAAGGGAGAATTGCCCCTTAATGTCTTACCAGTCCCCCTCCCAAGAGTGCACTTTATTTGCCATGATTACTATCAGCTTTGGGGCTGGGACGAAGGCAGGGTAACAGATGCTAGAGTCTGCTTTTAATGTGAATTCTTTGAAAATTTTCTTCACTTCTACCACAAACTGAGAGGCAGGCAAAGCAGATTCTGCAAATCAAGCCCGTTAAAAATTCCACCGCAGAGCACGGACTTGAGTGACTGCAAGTGGGGCTGTCAGCTCGTACAGGCGTCACTGTCAAAGGGCCGTGTCATCTGTCAGTGTTGGTTCCGGCTCACTGTTCCACATAGAGAGAATGCACTGTTGCCTCCCAATTGATAACACGCTGCCAGAAGCATGCTACTTTCTCATCCGTCTTCTTGTAGCTGTCAAAATTGGAATCCATTAATTAGTTTGTTCTTGTGAATTTTAGTTGTTCAGAAGACATGTAAATTTTAAAGCAAGACAAATAAAAATTCCTACCCAAACTGTGATGCCAATGAGGGCTCAAAAACCCCAAAGTGACAGCTATTACTGACAGTGGCTAAACTGACCAGCTAAATCCCTCCTTAAGTGAATGTAATGATGTGGCTAGCTTCCTATCCCTTTTAATGAGGGTGAGCTTCCCAAGGCAGCCAAAGGAGAGAATCTGAGTTAGAGTATCCAGAGGGGAGACGCCCCGAGCTTTGCTCTAACTACTCAGGCAGTTTGACACAACTTAGGGAGCCTGGTTGCTGCTGCTTCTGCATGATTACCTTTTTGTGTTTTATTCCTCTCCAGTGGTTTTCAAAAGAGTTTGATGGGTTTTATTCCCCTCATTTTACGGGTTCCACAAAGCAAGGCAATTCTATAAAGTCCACATATGCTTTAGGTAGGGTGTCTCACACAATTCCTTCCAGTATTCCAGTCTAGAGCATAAATGTAAATTGAAGGAATCTTATATATAAAACCTTGAAACAAATACACTGCACAACCCTTACATCTGATGTTGTGTTTTGTAAACATGAATGTGTTTCAACTTGACTCAGAGTTTTTTCCTTCACATCTTTTCAAGTCAGCAAATAAGAGGTTGAACTGATACTGACTTGCTCTATTGTACTCAGTCCATTCTGTGTAAATGACCATTCTGTGTAACTCTCTGTGCTAGGAGCTCTTGGAAATACGAACGATGACTAATTTACAGCCTTTGTGTCTGGAGGCTCAGGCTTTAGAGAAAGCACCAGACTGAGACACAAAGAACTCTAACCTGAGGTGAGCTTCAAGAAGTCCCCATGAGACCTGGAAGTGGGACAGAGAGGTGAGCTGTAGTCCTAGGGACCCAAGAAAGGTTCATGGAGCAAGTGTTGTGGTACTAAAGGAATGTTTGCTACTCATGGGGCTATTGCTGCTTCTAAAACTCATCTTGAATCTACTCTCTGAGGTGAGATCATGAGAGTGGGACCCTCAGGGATGGTATTAATGCCCTTACACAAGAAGTGCCTGAAAACTACTTTTGCCAGTAGTACCATGTAAGACAGAGGAACAAGGAGCTGTCTCTGAAGCTGTGGTCCCTCACTAGATATGGACTCTGCCTCTGCCTTGAGCTTGGACTTTCCAGAGTTCAGCATCATGAGAAGTAAATTTCTGTTGGCTGTAAGCCACTCAGTCCGTGGCATTTTGTTAAGGCTTCCGAATAGGCTAAGACAGCCACAGAAGTCCCTGCCTTTTTCTTTTGGTGGAAAAGAAAGGATACAGCAAAAGAGGCAGTCTGTGAATGTCAAGAAGACAGAACTTCCACAGAGAGGAGTCATAGGGGTGACAGGATGAGAGCTGGCTAGGCATAATACAGGGAGACTTCTCTGAGGGGAACAGCTTTGTAAGCCCTGAGTGTTTTCCCACAGCTAATAAACATGGGGCCTCTTTTCTGAAACATGTGTGAGGAAGAAGCAACAATTTGGAACACAAATAAACAGTAGATATAGTCTAAAATATCTTCCTGACACATTTCCCCCCTCATTTCCAGGTTTCCTTACTAACAGTAAGAATATAATGTAGAATGGAAAGTAAGGCCATTATAACAAATAAAAAAATGACAGAAATAATTCAGCAACATATTTTCTTAGGATCCGACATGCTTAAGGAATTTCCAATTCTTTCAACATAAACAGAACACTAGATCAGGAATGCTCTAAGATCCAGGAAGTTCAGATTTGGTTTCACTCATTGCCAAGTTCTCCCACCACAGAAGACTGTATGGCTCAGCTACGAACTCTGTCATCGTTTGCTGAGGCACTCTTGGCGAAACCTTTCGATAGTAGTCACCTAGTTGAGCCTCAGAACAAACCCTGTTCAGCCTCCATCTGCCACCAGATGTGAGAGATGACTACTTGAGATGAGGTTCAGTTAGAAAACCAAGGTCTTCTTTTTTTTAAGCCATGGGTTCAGCATGTAGAAATTTTTTAGTTAATTGGATCCCAGTCGTTCTTTTGATTTGATTTGAAAGGGAAGAAATACATTTATAACAGAGAAGAAGGAAATATACACAGATGAATTTTGCTAATGCACAGGGTGTTTGAAATTCCCATGTTCCTGGCAACAAAACACTAACAAGAAGGTTATACCTAGGGGAGAAGAAGTAAGATAGCCAACTGTGGAGTTAATTCAGTCACCCTATCTGGTCAGTTTAAATAATTCACTGAGCAAGTCATATTTTATATGATAAAGGTGACTGCTTTCATAGTGCAGTAAACTATATCCATAACCTTTACACACTTTGCACTGGTGTGTATGGATCTGGTCTTGGTATAATAGGCCCCAGATACTAACCAATGGCTTAACCCATGGCTGGTGCAGTTGGTAATGTGCATCCAAACAGTAGAAGTGAAGATGACAACCTCTCTGGGTCAAATCTCAGTAAGGTGAACCCCATGACTATGTGTGAGTAACTAAGAGAACAGCACAGATATACGCTAGGGCAAGATCCAAGCTCTGTAACAACCCATGACTTGACCTGTGTCAGAGACCGACAGGTTCCCTTCTGGGGACAGTAATCCTCGGGTGCTAGGTAATGGAGAGAGAAGCCTGGCCATAAAGCTTGGGTACACTGGAAATACGTGAGGGTACTTCAGTCAGAGACCTTTTCCACTGCTACAAAAACACTCAGACAACCATCAGTCACAACAGTGCAAATCAACTGGGCAAAATCCCTATAATGTGGGGCCCAGAAAGACATTTCCACCTAGGAGGGGCTTCTGTTGAGCATTCAATCTGATTCATAAAACATCCTAGCTAGTGTGAATATTGGCCCAACAAGCCACCCCAGTGTTCAGGAAACTGATAATTCCCTGGGTGACTTTTCCAGGTCTGAAGTAATCCCTGCTTGTCTTGGGTAAGACCAGCAGGTCCTTGCTTGGGACTATTGACACACATTACAAAGAGGACACAAATGGTTTCCCTCAACCATCTAAGTGGCACTCTTCTATGAACCGCCCACATACCTTTGACACATTTTGTTGGTTTGTTTGCTTGTTTTACATCAAAATCTGTTTCCCTTCACTCTAGTCCCACAGATACCTCACAGATGTGGTTTGTATTGGATTATTTGGATGTTCTAATCCTTTCTGTCTATAAGCAATTCCTTCTTCTCTTCCTTCTCCGTGTCTTTTTAATTTATCAACTATTTACCCAAACTTTTCTATACAGCTGTTTACTGAAACCCACTATTCACCTCATATTGAGCTAAGGGGGAGAAAAAAATGAAAGCAGCAATCATTTTAATATTTAACTGCATTCCAGGGATTCAGAGGAGAGTGATCTCAAGGTTTCTACTCTCATGGCAGCTCCTTTCACTTTTCAGAGATTCCTGTGGGTTAGATGTATCTCATAGAGGAAGATTCTGTGGGAAGAATGCTCATCTTAAGGGAGCAGTAATAGCAATGAGTGAGCAAGTGAAAGGTTTTATTACACACACACACACACACACACACACACACACACGGACACCCATGTAGAAGCCGGAGGGCAATTTCTAGAAGTTGATTTTGTCCTTCTGCCATTTGGGTCCCAGATATTGAACTCACATTGTCAGGATTGGTGGCAAGCATCCTTACCTTTTGAGTCACCTCACCAGCCCTGGTGTCTTCCTTTCTTCATGCCTGCTTTAGTAACCCTAATAAGAACGGGCCATCAGTGAGTTTATATAGCCAAATGCCATCGGGAGAGTTGATTTCAGGTATCTCCTAAGTCTGAGGTCAAATCATTAAATGACTTTGATTCCATCATTGTTAAGTATAACTCGAAAGTAGGCTTTATCACCTGGAAAGAACACTTGTGAATGTGGGAAGCCCATCTGTGTCCTTTCCATTAGAGGGATCTCCTAGAGGTGGATGATTGCTCTTTTTTAAATTTTTGTTTTTAATAATGGGAACATTTATCCCTGACTATGAACTTCTGACAGAAGGAAACACAGGATTTTTATAGCTGTTTATAAATAACATAGACAATCTAATAACCTAATTCCTGTAGAAGTTTCCCCCTTCTAATTGAATGCTTTTCTCTTTCATTAGAGTCAGCTTCTTATGACCTTTCAATTCAGTTAGAAGAGTTAATCCTTGGTTAATCTGGTCCAATTGGTTTCTGAAACACCTCCCAGTGACAAACCATTATTTCTAGTTCAGCTTTTAATTGGTTAGAATGTTAGTGCTGCAAGATCCAGTAGCTGTCAGATTTGCCTGCTAGCCAGTCTGTGCTTTCTGGACACATTCCAAGTCATTAAAGCAGCATCTTCTGCTTGAACCTGGGCGATTTATCCTAACCCCAAGCCCAATGTTTCTGCCTGTTCTAATTTAATTAAGGCCTGAGGAATATTGGAGGGTGCTCCGATGAAGAAGAGGGACAAGAATACTTTTGACAAACAAAGTCTGAGGTTTGGATTTTTCGTGTGTTCCATGCTATTTTATAATGATTAGGTGAAATTCCTTGGAAATCATAGCTTAGCAATGATGCAAAGTGCATGTTCTCTTAGCTATTTTATGCCTTTTGCCCTAGTTTTGAATTTTTGTCTGCACTAAAGAACTAAAGACACAAGTCATTTCACAGTTACAAGTGACTGAACAAGGTGCTTCTTGCCTATAATCCTAGCTACTTGAAAGGCTGAGGCAGGAGAATTCCAAGTTTGAGGCTATTCTAGACTATATAGAGTAAGATCTTGTCTTGATAAGCAAGCAAACAAACAAATGTTGATGGAAAGTTAAATGTACAAATAACGTGACAATTATTTAATCCTTCTAAGGAATAAAAGAGCTTGTATTTCTTCTCAGTTTTTATTAGTATTCCTGAGGTATAATTGGTAACTTGACTATATCAGCCACTCTTCCTTTTAATAATTACAGAATCAGATCATCTATATGCATTTTTCCCAGTTGTGTAAGGATAGAGCTGCCTGTGAGCTTTCCATTGGAGGTCTGGACTCAGGTTCAAATGTCTCCCAACTAAGCTGAGTGACCTTGTTTAAACTGTTCATGTTCTATGGATCCCAGTTGCCTCCTTTATAGCATAATGCTAAAATTCCCTTTATCTTACAATTTTCTAAGTGATGAATACTAACGCTAAAATGTATTTAAAATGCTTTGAAACACTGATATTCTAAATTCTACATTTTATTAGAAGAATTCAAGCTAGAACTGGATTGGAGAACTGGGTTCCTCCCTGTTGGCTAGTCCTCATTGTGCCAGAGGGTGTTGCTGGAGTTTCTCTCCAGCCTTGTCCCACAGGTGCTTCGTCCCCAAATAAACACACAGATGCTATATTAATTATAAAACTGTTCACTGATGGTTTGGGCTTCCTATTAGCTAGCTCTCTCTTAATTATTAGCCCATAACTACTAATCTATGTATTTTCACGTGTTATTGGCTTACCGGAAAATGTCTGGACCTGTTTTTAGCTACATGACGGTCTCCTGACAGTGCCTCTCTGCCTCTCTCCCTAGCATTCTCTTTGTCTCCAAGCCCTGCCTATCTTCCTGCCTCTACTGGCCAATCAGTGTTTTATTCATCAACCAATAAGAGAAACATATATACAAAAGGACATCCCCCATCAAGAGGGTACCAAGCATGATGCTGGAGAATTTTCATCAACAGTACTACTGAGCTCTTAACCCTGCAAGAAGTTCTACAATGGGCCTAGGTACGACAGTGGCCAGTCTATTATGGGGATAACCAACCACTTTCTGCTCCACAGAAGGAAGCTCACAACTAGCACCTCAAACCCAGTCAAAGTCCATGTCTGTGGAGGTTACTCCCCCACCCCAGGGGGGTAAGGGGGGACTTCCTCTGTTACTTTGCTAAATGGACATGGTGTGGCCATCAGATTGCCTTCCCTACCTATAGATTATCTATGGATTCCATACATATAGATACCATGTTCATAGCTGTATGTTAGCGGGGTCACCAGCTTTGGTGAATGACACTTATTTTTTGTAGTGAGCAGCAGTAATTGCAATTTTGTATCTGTTCAAAATTATGAGACCAAGGAATGAATGGCCACTCAGCTACAAATAGGACATCTATGTTACCTTGACCAAAGCTAAGAAAACATCACAGAAGAAGGAACATAAAGAATGTCAGAGCCAGAAGAAGGCACAGAGTGGTATGGAAATCTGACTTCTAGGAATTTCACACTTTGACCTCACAGTAGCTGTGATTACTTCCACACAATTTGGACAAGATTGTGTCTGAAGATGGAGGTTTCTGTCCAGCCTGGCCCTGCAGCCACTTTGCCCCAGATAAACACGTGGACACTATATTAATTATAAAACCTTTGGCTGATGGCTAGGACTTCTTATTGGTTAGCTCTGTCTTAATTATTGACCCATAACTGCTAATCTATGTATTTCTACATGGCCTTGTCTTACCAGAGAATGCCTGGTACACTTATCTTCTTGGTCTCTACATGGCATCTCTCTGTCACCTGTCTGCCTCTCTACTCAGCATCTCCTAGCCCCACCCATCTTCCTGCCTCTACTGGACAATCAGTGTTTTATTCATCAACCAATAAGAGAAACATGTATACAGAAGGACATCCCCCATCATTTTGGGTCCATAAACACCCTATGATAGTGGGGAGAGGAACTCATGAGGCTCCATCTCTTCCTCAGGATTGGTATACATTTGATGGTTTATAGGGGTGAGCCCAAAATATTGCCCACCAATCCTGAGGAAGAGACGGAGCCGCGTGTGATGACTTTCAAATGTTTGCATCAATAATAAGTCTATATACTACACATGCATGGACTGATAGATCCGATCGTCTTCCATATCTCACTTCATGTTCTAGTTTAGGAGACTCACAACAAAATTTAGTGTCTACTCCTGTCAAAAGTGACTATTTTTTACAGTTGATTACCAGTCTTTACAGCATATAATGTTGATGAGGAACAATGGCTGAGTTTTATCTTAACATATGTCCTTGGTTTACCTTCATATTATATTCCTTAAAAATCCATTCTTTTCTGATTATGAAATTAATACATGTGCGTTATGTAAAAGCTTTAAAGATTTATCAATAATCTTATCCCACAGGTGCATACAATTGCAATGTTAACATATCTTCCATGATATTCTGTACAATTTCTTAAAAATATTATTTTATTTTATGTATATGGGTGATTTGCTTGTATTTATTTCAGTGTACCACATGAATGCCTGGTGTTAATGGAGGTCAAATGATAGCATGAGTTCCCCTGGAACTGGAGTTGTGGATGGTTGTGAGCTACCTCTTAGGTAAGCTTGAAACCAAACCTGGGTCTCTGGAAGAGCATTCAGTGCTCTTAACCACTGAGTCATCTCTACAACCCTGTATCTTCTTTTTTATTTTTTACTTTTATTGATTCTTCTGGATATAAGTGAAACGGATTCTTCTAGAAATGGCTGTATAAACATAACCAGAAAAATAGCTATATCAATAAACATGCTATTGTGGAAGAGGAAACTCTCTGGAGTCCTACCACTATACAAAGAATCATAGGTAACTAGGAACTGCTGAGAGAGAGAGAATTAGTATCTCCCAGGAATGAGCTCTTGATTGGTTATCCAGCACAAAACAGTCATTACTGAAACCATGGGTACACAAACAACACAAATGGCCTCAGCAGGTTATATCTGTACATGTGTGTGCGCACACACACACACATACATGCACACACCAACATAAATTGCAACAACAATAAAGAAAGAAAAGTTATATGTTAGCGGGGTGGGAGAGGTCTGAGAGAAGAAAGGGAAGGGGAAGCAATATAGTTACATTTTAATTAAAGGTGTAAACATATAAATATAAAAAAGAAATCTATTGCCTGAGTTCCTCTGGTTGTCTTCAAGTCTGGTGGCCATCTGGTATACCCATTGCTAGGATCCACTTTTTCTCCTTCTACTTCTCACTCATCCATTCTTGTTCTCATCTCTAGGATCTCATCCTTATTCATGTACTCATGCTTAGGTTTATTAATGACACTGAAGTATGGCTTGAATTTTGGTGCCCTTATGGAAGTCAAGATGCTAAAATCCCTATAGCCATGGCACATTATGAAAATTAGGAATGTAAAGCAGCTGTCACAGGCACTCATTCAGCTGATTTTAATTAATAGATGAGACAAAGCACTTGAAGACTTTAACGCTAAAACCCATAGGACAAGGTTTACTTGTCATTCCCACATTCACTTTTCTACTGCTGGAGAAGGCCGTTCAAGATAAACATGCAATTGAAATACCTAAGATTGGAGAGAAGATAAACAAGTACTGCAATGATTGCAGTAATTACCCTCCTGATGCGAATTGATATATGTTCCTGCTAAATAAAGTAAATGATACAGTAAGTGATGCTTTAAAAAAAAGCTTTGAGTCATCTGAGTAGAATTAGTGAAGTATATCAGAGGCCAGGAATACTGGCTCTCAATCTCCCAATCCCCCTGTGTCTCCAGGCAGGTATTTGATAAGTCCTTGCTACAGGAATGAGTGACAGTACTGTTAAACAGCTCAGTGCCTAGGGAAGACAGGCCTTTCAGAAGCATGGCTATTTATTTTCCATGCAATGAATATACTAAAATGAGCTATAATGGGCTCAGTAAATATTTTTGCTTCTCTCTTGCCTTTGTGGCTGCTGTGCAGTTTCCTTAAATAGAGACTAGCAGAAGCCACGACTCAAGATGTTTCACTAAGAGGAGAAATAAAGATATGACTTCTGTGACCCAGTTTTTAGCACAGTGGCCAAGAATTCTGGACAGGTCCCATTGTGCAACAGGACCAAGTGTGTGATCTGTTACATTCCCATCTACTGCAACAAAAACCTTCTGATTGGCTAGACGACAAATTGTGAAATACCATCAAGGATGATGGCCCTGGGCTTCTGACCTCTGCTTCCTGGGGACCTCTTTGTCTTTAACACCTGTGGATCAGTCCAGTCTGTAAACACTCCAAAGATGGACAGAAATGGAGACAACTGCCTGATGGTTATGCACTGAAACAGAAAGAATGTCATTTAATTCTGCCTTGTCCTTAACAACAGACCCCAGTCACAAGTTCATTAGACATTAATTTGAAGAAGCTATGGACTCAGAAAGAAGAGGACTATTTGTCTTTATGACAGAAGTACTAAATACATGCAAGTTTTGCACATTATAGAAATTTCGCAACGCGGTGCCTTGAAACATACCCAGATTGACTTCTTTTGTTTTCTGATCTGAGCTCACAGATAAGGTAGTCAAGATGTTTCAAACCTCAAAAGACTTGGTCTCTCTGGAAAAAAAGAAAGAAGGAAGAAAGAAATAAAGAAGAAAGGAAGGAAGGAAGGAAGGAAGGAAGGAGAGAAGGAAGGAGAGAAGGAAGGAAGCGGTGGTGGTATATGCCTTTAATCCCAGCACTTGGGAGGCAAAGGCAGAGGCTGTCATATCTCTGTGAGTTTGATGCCAGTGCCAGTTCCAGGACAGCTGGGGCTACATAGTTGAAAGGCTATTTCAAAAAACAAACCAAAACTAAAAGAGAAAGAGAGAGAGAGAGGCAGGGGGGGGGGTCTGTTAAGGGCTCTGCTTGTCCAGTATTGGAGCAAGTACATTTTTTTGTAAAATACATTGTAACCAGCATTTCTGAGTCACTAGTTCCATAAGGAAGAGCTACAGTGTGAGCAGAACTTACTAAGGCTCAGGGGAAAGTGACAGGTGGCCTTCTGGGGGAATGTCCTTCGATTGGCCTGGGGTTCCCATGCAGAACACACATGCTATCCCATTTACTCTGGAATCTAAGATTCCTGGATGTCTTTCTGTTTGTTTTATTTTGTTTCTGTAGAAGCCACTTCTTTTCATTTTGCTATGCTGTGCTTTCCACCAGACTGGAGAAACAGCCTCAACTATCCAACAGAGAGGCAGCAGCTACCCTTTATTTGTCCCTTGAATCATATTAGCTCATTGTGAGGCAGAGGTAGAATCTCCTTACTTCTCAGAGAGTGGGGCTCTGAGGACAATATGCTGCCAGTAGTGTGATGCCAAACCTGCTGCCCAGGCCTGTTAACAGGATGATCTCATGAAAGCTCTCCAGAAAGCTTTGGCTGTCTTCCCACTCAACATCTTGACAAAGAATAGGGCCCATGTGGGGCAGGAGGGCATATTACTCAGTCATGACTCATCAGAGAGCATGGTTGGGATAAAAGGGGGGAGATTTTGAGACTTTACTTCCAGAATGAAGAGCTGCAAATCTCTGTTTTGATGTTTTCTTAAATGACACACACACAGACATTTGGGAAATTGGCCTTTGAATTTCCCCCTGATAAGCCCACAGAAGATGTACAGAGGAGGTGGTGAGCCCCAGCTAAAGTTTTCAGAAAATAAATCCAACTCCCAAAATGGGATTCTAATAAGGGCAACAAGAAGAAACAGAAACAAAAATGATAACTATTATCATATGATCAAATGTCACTCTAACAAAAGTCATGCGGAGATAATTTCATATATAAAACACACACACACACACACACACACACACACACATATATATATTAGCCTTCTTAGCTACTTTGTTCTTTTTCTGGTGAAGAAGAAAGTCTTGAGGCTAGTCTCTCTCTCTCTTTTTTACATGATTCAAATACAAGCAGGAATAATACTTATGTCTTAAAATATAGAGCATTCAAAAACTATTGTTATATGTAGAGAAAGAAACCTACTTTAATAATATATATAGGAGCAGTTTTATTACTATATCCCAGGTGCCAGTCTAAGAAAATTGTATGAATTAGTTCATTTAACCCTTACACTAAACCTCAAGGCTAACACTATCTCATTTTCCAGATGAGAGAACTAAAGCAGTGTTTTATAACTTGCACAAGGACATGCCACTAAACCTCTCAAGATCAGAACTAGAATATCAGCAGCCTAATCTAGAAGTCAGTCTTAACAACTGTGTGTGTATTGCCTCTAAAAATAAGAAATGTGGGATGGAGAGAATGCAGAGTCAGTAAAGTGTTACACTTTCAGTGCCCTGAAAGCATGAGGACCCGAGTTCAATCCCTAGACCTTATATTAAAGAAAGAAAAAAGAAAAAGGCATGGTGAGACATACTTATAGTCCCAGCTCAAGGAAGAAGGAGATAAATGGATCTCCAGGGCTACCTTAATCCTGTATTCCAGACGAGTGAGAGACCCTGTCTCAAGAAAACAGGGAGGAAGAGAGAGAAAGGCTGCAGAAAGATGCCATGTAGTCAAGGAAGGAGTAACAAGTCCAGATCCTTCTCTGTTAATATAAGTTCACATGGAAATACTTAGATTAATAGAAATGGGTTAATAATTAAGACAGAGCTGGCCAGTAAGAAGCCCTAGTCATCAGCCAACAATTTTATAATTAATGTGTCTCTGTGTGCTTATTTGGGGCTGAATCGGCAGCAGGACCTGGTGGGACAGAAACCTCCATCTTCAGTGGACAGTCAGAGGAAGAACAATGTCTTGTCTCTGGTCTTCATATGCCAGGGCACACATGCACAAGTGTACACACACACACACACACACACACACACACACACACACACACACACACATACAGGAACATATGCATGGCTTCTAGGTTTCTCCATTGTAAAGCAGTAGTTCCATTCATTCAACCAATTGAGACTCTGTTACTGCTCAGAATCTCCCTCAATCAAAAGAGACCTTTTTACTACTTCAAATCTCTCTAATCCATACCAACCAGTGGATGCTGTTGTCTCCTGCACAGGTCTTCTTGTTCCTTCCTCTCCACCAGCCTTGATTAGAGTGGAGAGTCTCCTCAGTGACTCCTCAAACAAGACAGTAGAGATCCCATCAGAATACTTCCGCAGTGGGAACTGCCAGCCTTACTGAGAGACATCCCAGAATCCTCTGAACTCCAGGAATTTCTCTATAAATTATGCCACCAGGCTCAGAAGTAAAACATTAGAGTATCTACATTAATTTATTTAATCTCCAACCTGACTTCTCAAGGTCTGTATCATCCCAGAGCCATTTGCTGCCAGCTTAGAAATAACCACACCTTCCATTTGTGATGGGTATTAGTGGTAACAAAGTGGTTTTTTTTTTTTTACTGATTTCTATCTTAATTATCACAAAAACCTGTGAGCTTATCTCTACTGACATAGTTACAGGTCTTAAAGCATTCAGATAGAATAAATGTTCTTGGCTTAAGACAGAGAAATACCAACCTTGTAAGGCAAAACTCAAGTTTTTGTCTCAGAACCTAGGGTACCTTGCAATTCTGAAGTTATTTAAGGTAGAATTTCATCTCTATCTTCTCTCTTTTGTAGGGGAAGTGTTCATAAAGATGTGTGTTAGTATTTAGACATTTGTACTGCCCTGCCTTTGGAGTTCTGACAGGATACACCCTGAGCTGCTGCCACTAAGAGAACCACCTGTGCCTATTCAATATGTTTCCCTTTAAAAGGGCCCTGCCCACCTCCTCTCTCTCTCTCTCTCTCTCTCTCTCTCTCTCTCTCTCTCTCTCTCTCTCTCTCTCTCTCTCTCTCTCTCTCTCTCTCTCTCCCCCTCTTCTTCTCTCTGTCTGTTCCCTTCCCCTTTCTGCCTCTCTTTGCTCTTTTCCACTGCTCCTGTCCCTGAATGCCATTCTCTCCTCTCCCCTTTCCCCTTTTTATGATCCTTTTCCTGTAATAAAAAAAAATCCCTCTGCTTGAACTCTGCCACACAGCATCTTTCTCTCTGGAGCTGCTTTTTGTTTTTAATTACAACAGTGTGTATTCTACATTTTTCCAGAGCCCCAATCCATTTTTTAATTGGGTAGCAACTACCTAATCAACCTTGGTTATTCAATTCCTAGATAATCTTTTCTGTTCATTGGAGTTGTTGGTCATCACCTAATCAAGTTGATTGCTGTTCTTGTTTATAGCCAGAACACTGTCAATCTGCAATAATGGGTCATTTTCAAGAAATGGGTAGCAGTAAACTTAGTGTCACAGCCTCTGCTCTGGATTATGGTAGAAAATGATTCCCTAGCAGTGACCACATGGGCAAGTCCCTAACTTTGATGCACTGTTCTCATACTTGAAACCCAAGAGCACTGAGATCATCTTTGTACATTGAGATCACCCTTAAACTCACATTTTGGTGCTTGTGTGTTCAAGCTGAGACCTGAAGGCAAGCAGTTAATATGGAGGCAAGGGAAGGCCATCAAGAGTTGGTCTAACTCTTGTAAGTCTACTGATGCCCCTTGGTACCAGATCAGAGAAAACAACAGCTAGTAAGAACATGAACTCATGAAACCACTGCTATGAGTTTTTCCTTGCTCTTTGATTTCTACTAGAAATGCTTAATGATGGCCAGTGGCAAGCAGGCAAACAGAAAAGCTATTTGGTCAAGAATAGGTTAGAGACTGTTTTTGGAGTCTTTCTGTAGGATTAGTTACTATGGAGAAATTACGGTCCCAGCTTCTGTTCTCTTTTCCCAGATGTGCAACAGCATAAGGGCTTGGAGTTTTAGCTTCAGATCCAAAGATAGGTCCAAAAACATGTATTATCAAGTGTGGGCTGCTAGTAGTTTCTGATGTTTCGCTAGTAACTGATTTAGAAACCCAGGTGTGGGGAAATCATCATAAGGCCTTTAATTTGATGATAGGGAATGAATCATTAAAAAAAAAAAAGACTTTCTCACATTATCTCTTGAGCCTTTTGTGATGCTGCAACGATAAATGGCACACTTACTGAAAGTAAAAATAAGTATTTATTGTAGAAATTACTCACAAGAGACAAGTAACCCAGATAAGCCAAGTAGTCCCCCCCCCCCGCGGCCGAACCGGAAGCCGAAAGCCGGAAAAGAGACCGAGACTTCCGCTGTTCAGTCTTTTATACCTTCCTCCGTAATGCCCCTAGCCATGCCCAAAAGTGGGCCTGGCTAGTGATGTAGTTCACCGCCTACGTCCGTATACGTCTTTAGTCATGCCTAAAGTGGGTGTGGTTAGCAGTGTGGTAAACCGCCCTTTTATTACCTCATCTGTATGTGCCTCTAATAAGTCACATGGCTAATGGCGGCACACAGTTTCCTCCTACACTTTTGCATACATCATCCCCACTTATTCAAGTCCAGCCATGTTGGCCTTCTGATTATTTCCTGGACACACTCTCTGAGGATCTATACACATCATTGACTATGTCCTCTGTCTGGAACGATCCTCTGTTCTGTCTGTTGCTAACTCCCTTACCTCTTCCAAGCCTTGGTTTAAATGCTAACTGCCCAGGAATACACACTGAGACCATTCCACCTCAAATTGCAACCAACCCTTTCATTAGTCTCAATTTCTCGGCCAGTTTTTCTCCCCTCACCACTCTGTTTTAAATATTCTATGCAATCTAATTATTTTCTGAATTTATCATTAAATTTTGTCTTACTGGCTGGTGAGGATCTCGCAGAGATCATTGCCGCCTCCCATGCTTTTTCCACACAGAGCCTGCCTGGTTCACAGTAGGCACATAGCAGCTTCTCATTATTGCCTGCCTTTGTGATCCGTCTTGATCTGGATTCCTTTTAACGGGGTAGATTTTACTTGCTTAAGATTTCCTGAAGTTCTTATAGAGCAGGTAATTACCGAATAAGGACATAATAGGGACAATTTTGAGATAAATAGAAGTTATTAATAATTACTCCTGAGCAATTCAAATAGGAACCATTATGGGCAAATTAGAACTTACGATAGATTTATTAAATGGAGGATGCGGTCAAAGGACAAGAGTGGGGCCCTGGGGAGAAACAGAAAAGGGGAGGGATTACAAAAGTTTTCTTGGAAATCTGGTTGCTGGGTTCGGTAAAGGGGCTGCATGCAATGTGTTCTCAGAAGTGGCATGAGAGGACACCAGAGCCTGTCCCCTCAGTCAGCTGACTTTTTATGGTGCTGGGACATCACCATGTCTGAGATACTTTGCCCTTCTTGGTATGCAGCCTCTTTCCATCCCCTTTCAAGTCTACTGCCCTTCCACCCTTTCCAAGTGCTTGTGATAGTAAGGAGATGCAGCTTGAAAGTCATAAAGGGTTTGGGCATGTGGTAGCTGGGAAAGAGCCTTTCCCCAGTGGAGAAGAAATGAATCCCAGGTCTCCCATAGCGCTTGGATTCTCAGGATCTCAAAAAATGCAGCATCAGCATAGGTTAGAAACAACACAGAGAGTATCCATTTGATCTAAACATAAAATGAGTTCTAAGAAATTCGTTGTGATGAAATACAGAACCCGAGGGTGTCCGAAAGTGCTACCCAAAGGTTTGCTCTGGAAATTCTGAGATTTTATTCTGTGAGTGTCAGTGTTATCAGAAACACATTGGGTCCTTAAACATGGCTGCTCTTTTTGACTCTGAAAGGACTGTGGAAGGGTGAAGGTCAAGTTTACATGGGCATTTTTGAAAGGTTTTAGAGAGCGATGTGGATGGATTTGAGGGTATATATAAATCACACACAGACCTGTAATCTGTAAGCCATGTGCAGGGAGTTGAAGGCAGTTGCCAATTAGGAAGACTGAAACCTCAGTCTGGCAAAACAAGCTCCCAGGACCCTTGTGGCAAGTGGCCGAGTATGAATCCTGAGACCATTGCATTTTCATGTGCTGACCTCAGGTTTTCTCCCAGCTTCTAAAATTAGGACAGCACATCAGGACCACATGCAGCCATGCTGTAAGAGCCATGGGAAGAAAGGGAGATAAAGGGGTTTGAATCACAAACCTTCTCACTGCCTTGATTTTTTCCCTTTTTTAGCGTCAACTTTCAAATAGTAGTAGATGGGTAGCCATCATGAAGTTTATCTGAAATGGATCCTTTAACATTTTTTTGGCAACTGTACTAGTGTCCTGTTATTATAACAAAACACCTGTGGTATTTGCTTATTTTTCAAATGGCTATACAGTTCACAGTTAAGGAAATTTGAATCTATGATCAAGCGGCTCCATTAGTTTGAGTTCCCAATGGAGGTGCCAGCAAGTGATATGTGACCAAGTGTGTGACTAAGCTTAACAGCATCACAAGCCAGGGATAAAAAGACAGAATGAGGAAGAGACAAGTATTTGCAGCCCCAACAACCTAAGGATGTCCGCAAAGGTCCCATCTCCCACTTTAGGACCAAAGAACATTTTTTTACACATGGCTTTTAGGGGGAACACATTTACATTCAAACTATAACAGTAGCTACTACCCAAATCCTCGTATCTATCTATGTTCCTTCCTGTATGTTAGATGTCTTTCATCCCATTTCACTAAAGATCTTTACCTCAGCATTGTTCTGAGGCTAGCCGCCCTGAAATCCAAGTCAACCTCAGTTCTCATCAGGCATCTCCAACCCTTCCACAGCTTTCAGGGTCAAACTCAACCTCCTTAAGGTAGAATGTAGACCTTCGATGGATGGACTTCACTTATGTCTCCATCCTTCTCATCTGACAGTACCCCTAGTTAGCTTTTCTTTCACAGCATGGAGCTTGTACTATTATTTCTTTCATGCCCAGTGTCTACGATGCACTGAAGAATCCTTCATGAAGAATCCTTCAGTTTCCAAGCTCCACCAGTCTGTCTTTATATGATCTGCAATGGGCCATGGCCATTCAGAGCACAAGACAGGCAGAGATGAAGGCAGAACCTATGTGATGGATTTTGAGGGGTGTTTGTTTGCTTGTTTGTTTGTCATTGTTTTGTTTGGTTGGTTTTTAGGGCTGAGGAATGGACCAAGAGTTTTGAACTGTTGAGCTAAATCCCCAATCTCACATGTGATAGATTTCACTTCATTTTTACTCTATCTTCTGCAAGTATCAAAGCAGGAAAAGTATCAGCTGATTCCTGCCATAATAATATCCGGGGTGGGGGACCTCAAAAGAAGTGGAGGGAGAACCATTCCAAATAGACTTTGGACCATGAGTGGAAAAAAGTACAGTTATGATTGGAGTGACAACTATGAAATATGAAAATGAATCATGAATAGCTTTACAGTACTTGGAGCAATGAACCAAGAATGTTCAAAGACAGTAGGAGAGGGGGGTGCTAAGTACTGAGTAGCCAAGTGAACAGACAGACATTTAGCATAATATTTATCATTAAAGAGCTCAGTGAGGAAAACAGGAAAAGAATGGAGAGTGAAAGCGCACTCATTCAGAGAGGATGAGCAGAGGTTGTCCCTCCAAGAAGGTGATATCTGAGCAAGGACATAGATTAAGTACAGGGGTTGTGAAGATGGTGGGCTCTGTGGGCAGCAAAGGCAAAGCCAGGAACTTAGTGTACTCAGCATGAAAGTGCATTTCCAGTGAGGCCTGGACCACTACATCCGAGAGAACACGGAGGGTAGACAGAACCGAGGCCCAGAGATTCTTGAAAGCTAATTATCTGGTCTATCTGAAAGTCTTCACCAGTCAGAAAAGATGCTAACTTTTCCTGGAAAAATCCCAGTCTAAGCCAATTTTAGGGAAGAAACTATTTTCACAATGTTAGCCATACCACACCCATCAAACAGAATACTGAGGATTTGAGATGATAGAATTAAAACTTGGGCTGAAGAGATGGTTTGATAGTTTAGCTCCCCGCCCCCATACATGGTACAACTGCATATTACTCCATATCTAGGGGAATCCCTTACCCTCTTCTGGCCTCTGCAGGCACTCGCATGTATATACATACCTACACACACATACACACGTGTGCACACACACATATGAACGCATGCACGTACACACGTGCGTGCACAAACACACATAATTAAAAATTAAAGAAGTTCATTAAAAAGTCATTAAATAGGGGCTGGAGAGATGGCTCAGAGGTTAAGAGCACTGGCTGTTCTTCCAGAGGACTGAGTTCAATTCCCTGCAACCACATGGTAGCTCACAACCATCAGTAATGAGATCTGGTGTCTTTTTCTGGCCTGCAGCATACATGCAAGCAGAACACTGTATACATAATAAATAAATAAATAAATCTTAGAAGTCATTAAAATAGAACACGAAAAAAATAGTTAGAAAAATAACATATCTTGGTTCTCATCCTAAAATATGCTGGGTACTTTAGAAATAGTTAACCCCACATTTATGCCCCCCAAAATTCTCTTTTTAGTTGTTGGTTCATATTCCCACCCCACCTCCCCACCACCCCCCCACTCCTCATCCCCCACTTCCCCACCCCCACCCTAGAGAAAGGATACAAACTCCATTTAAATTTCAAAGTACTCTATGATGCTTCCAAGATGAGTAACCACTAAAGTGTAGTTTCTACCAGTGACTGCTCTGATTTTTCATGCTTAAGAACCTAGGGTAGGCACCCAAATCCCTTATGACCTGGTCCTTCATAATGGGGTCAGCTTTGTAGACGGGGAAGAATTCAGCAAATAAGAAAAGGTGTGTGTCTCTGTCTGTGTATGCTCTAAATTCTGAATAATTCTGAGTGACACACAACAAGATGAGCTTGAGCTGAGAACCTGGGTTCCAGAGCTCTATCTCTATCAATGCTGAGCCAACCCCCACCCCCCCTCCATTTCCTCACAAGAAGAATCTCTGGATCTGATGAAACAGAACAAATAAATGCAAGAAATCTCCAGGGCTGTCCCTTCTCCCCACACTGTGGACAACTTAGTCCCATGGGTTGTGCTCACAGCCTTCTGCCCATGATCAGAGGTGAGCAGATTGACGCGTTAGCAGTCATCTTTCGGCTGTCTCATCAGCATCAAGCATATCACAAGCCAGTAGCTGTTAATTTATCTGAGTCACTGCATGACTTACCTCATTGAAAATCTCTCTCTCTCTCTCTCTCTCTCTCTCTCTCTCTCTCTCTCTCTCACACACACACACACACACACGCACACACACACACGCACACACACGCACACACACACACGCACACATGCACACACATGCACGCACAAACACGTCTGTACTGTTACTTCCATTGCACGCATGGGAAAACCAAAGTTGAAAAAAAGTTTATTTCCGAATATTAAGGACACACCACTGGTATTACAAATCCGGAATTAAACCATACTTTTGCTTGACCCCCAAAGCCTATCAGTTTTCAGCCACAACTTTTTTATGCTACCCTAACACAGCTAGACTAGCACCGTGTCTCCTCACGTTCCAAAGTAATGTTTTCCAAAATATAAATTTCACAGGTGTGTTGCAGAAGATGCTAACATGATCAATACTTGAAAATGCAAATGTAATCATTATATTATATTCACCTCAGACACAAAAGCTTGATTGCATAAAAATGCTGCTTTTATTAGTAAACAGGAGAAGACTGAAACCATCTGCAGTTCCCATACTGCTTTATCACTACTGGTTTAGAGTAGGAAAATTTGATCAAAGCACCTTCTTAAAAATTCAGTTTCATTTATGTTTTCAGTCCCCAAACATAAACATGGCAATGGTATATATCAGGGACATTAAGGACACTTGTATAAAAGCTGGGATTGAATTTTGTATTGTAATTTTCATGTTTATCTAGCAGAATTTGAGTTTAAAAAAAAGGAAAGAAAGAATTCCAACGTGATGGCAGAAGCCATAGCTTAGCAAAATGTCATCAAACAAAATATCAAAATCTGACATTTGATATCAAGTATTCAGGAGTTACATTTTCAATCAAAAGCATCTCTCTTGGGTGTATAGCAACAAAATAAAAAGAACTGCAAGATTGTAATTTTATGACGCATATCACTTAGAGAAAAAACAATAGTTCATTTCTTGACTTCCTTTGATTTCAAACAAGGCATCCTGCTCTCTTCCTACATGAAGTGAGTTAGTAAGAGAAGACAGGCTAGCCAGGAGTGACCAACCGGGAGAGGTCAGCACACCTTTATTCCCAACCCTGAAGAGGCAGAAGCAGTAAATCTCTGCAAGTTCAAGACCAGCTTAATATACAAATCGAGCTCCTGGGCTACACAGTGAGAGCCTGTCTCAAAAAATTAAATATGTATATAAAGATGCATCAGTGTCAATGAGGAGCCTCCATATTACCAGTGATGGGAAGAAAATACATGAGTTATTGCCAAATTCTCACTATTCTCTTGGTAGACAGTTTGACACATTTCCTTTGTGAAGAAGCGAGTCTTTAACCCAGGAATATTTTTTTAAATGGGAGTCTTTAGCTGTAGTAGACCTGATGTTGTCCACACCAAAGTGGCTCTTTAAAGTCAAGACCAGGAGCCAAGATGGTAGTAATTTGCAATTTTCGATGTATCTCTGAGAGGCTGCGGTCTAGAACTATGGAAATCAAGCTGTAAATACTTTGGTTAGGAAAAAAGCCTTATGAACTTGTCTTTGTTTGAGAGAGAGCTGGGCCATAAGAACAGATATTGGTCTTGTAGAAGATCTGAGGGACAGCTCACAACCACCTACTCCAGCTCCTAGGGATACAATGCCCTAGTCTGGCCTCTATGACCACCAACACTGATAAGGACACACCCATACAGATACACATAATTTTAAAAATAAAAATAAACCTTCTTAAGAAAACAGTTACTGTGGCGACTTATAGGGGAGATCTCAGGTACCTGTGACCACAACCAAACGGGCGTGGTCAGTGCTGCAAATAGGTGATATCTCCCCTACAATGAGATCTCCCCTACAAAGGCTAATATTTTTTATATATTTTTATTTTTTTATTCATTCCACATACCAACCACAGTTCTGCTCCTCCCCTCCATCTCATCCCACCCCCCACCTTCATCAGAAATAACAAAGTCTGGCACATTCAGTTGAGGCAGGACCAAGCAGCCCTCTCATGCCCGAATCAAGGCTGAGCAAGGCATCCCACTATATGGGATGGGCTTCAAAAAGCCAGCTTATGCACTAGGCCTAGATCCTGGTCCCACTGCCAGGGGTCCCACAAACAGACCAGGCTACAGAACTGTCACCCACATGCAGAGGGCCTGGTTTGGTCCCATACAGGCTCCTCAGCTGTTGTCTAGAATATGTGAGCTCCCACAAGTTCTGGTCAAGTGTCTCTGTGGGTTTCCCATCTTACCCTTGATACTCCCCCCTTGTTCATGGAATCCCTCTTCCCTGTCTTTCACTGGACTCCCGTATCTTGGCCTGGTGCTGTCTGGCTGTGGGTCACTGCATCTGCTTCCATCAGTTGCTGGATGAAGGCTCTATAATGATAGGGTAGTCACCAGTCTGATTACAGGGGAAAGTCAGTTCAGGCATCCTCTCCACTGTTGCTAGGAGTCTTAGCTGAGGTCATCCTTGTGAATTCCTGTGAATTTCCTTAACATCAGGTTTCTCCCTAGCCCCATAATGGCTCCCTCTATGGAGATATATCTTTCTTTGTTCTCTACTTTACCCTCTACCCCGCCCCCAGTTTAACCAGGAGATCTTATCTATTTCCCCTTCCCAGGGCAATCCATGTGTCCCTCTTAGGGTCCTCCTTGTTACCCAGCTTCTGTGGAGCTGTGGGTTGTGGTCTGGTTTTCCTTTGCTTTACATCTAGTATCCACTTCTGAGTGAGTACATACCGTGTTTGTCTTTCTGAGTCTGGGTTTCCTCACTCAGGATGATTTTTTCTAGTTCCATTCATTTGGGTGCTGGCTAATCTTATGTCAACCTGACACAGACTAGAGTTACCTGAAAGGTGGGAACCTCAATGAGAAAAAGGCTGCATAAGATCTAGCTGTAAAGTATTTTCTTTATTAGTGATTGATGCATGGGGACCCGTGCTCATTGTGGTGGCTCCATTCCTGGGCTGGAGGTCCTGGGTTCAGTAAGAAAGCAGGTCATGGGAAGCAAGCCAGTAAGCTGCGCTCCTCCACGGCTTCTGCATCAGCTTCTGCCTCCAGGTTCCTGCCCTGCTTGAGTTCCTGCCCTGAGCTCCTTCGGTGCTGAACAGCAATGTGGAAGTGTAAGCCAGATAAACCCGTTCATCTCCAAGTCGTTTTGGCCATGGTGTTTCATCATAGCAATAGTAACCCTAAGTAAGACAGTTACAGACTTCTAACTCAGAAGCAGGCCTTGTCTGTCTATGCTGCTAGTATGTTCCTCTGATTTGTGGCAGTGTGCCGTTTAGCGTAGCCCATGAAGAATTCAGTCGAACCCTGGTGGGCATTTCTGGTTGTCAGAAACTGTGTACAGGGAGCCCTTTCTGGGAGCTGCTGACTGACAGAAATGCTTAGTAAGTTGCAGCTGTGGACAGGCCTGCAGCTCCCCAGTATCGTATGGTCTGCGTTCTATAAAAGACTTCCCACCTAACCATATCTTAATTTTTAAAAGAAACTTAAATTTCCTCAAATGCCAAAGAACAAAGTTATATTCAGATATCCTTCCAGGTGTGCCCCCCTCCTCCCCCGGGAATAAAGACAATTTATCTTATATTTTAAGATTAGAAGTTGCCTTAAAAAAAATCAGAGGTGACAGAACGACCCAGGTAACACATGGTGCCAATCAAAGTAGGGCCACCTCTCATGCATTATAGATTTTTGCAGCAGTTTCATCCTGGCTGCTCACCTGAAGGGGCAAGGAAGTTAAAAAGAAATTTCCTTTGAGCATGTTCTTTCTCTTTCATGATGGACGCCTTCAGCCATATTTTATCAAGTCTTCGACTTACATATTTTTTCAAACAATTTAAGAACTCAAATTTGAATGTATCTTAAAATTAATGGACACCTTAATTTGACAACATTGTTTCCACTGTTAATGAAGCGTAGTGTTGCCATTGTTACTTGCTTAATCACAGCCCTTGGGTCTTAACGGCCTTGCTTTCTTATCACTACGCCTCAGGTATCTTGCGGTACAGCATGTTTATGGGCACATTAATGAGGCAGAAACCTCCCCCATAGTGATAATCAGGCGAGGCTGGGATGGCCAGCTTGTTCTTCTCCTGAGCACACAAGACATTCTCCCCTTAGGTCTCATGCTCTGTTCCTCATCTGGGATCCTGAACAGTGACAGGCGCTTGCTCTGGCCTGCTTTGTCACCGTCTAGGCGAAAGATGAACACTGCCACTACCAGCAACAACCTCCAAGATGACTTTGTCCTTCGAATGTTTTCTAGGTTTGTCCATGACATGTGAAAACTCAAAGTAAATAATGTAAGGACTGAAAGAATGGGCAGACAAGTTGTGTGGGAGAAAACCAGTCCAGTGAGCCTCAAGTAGAAATATGTTCTTAAAATTCCTAAATACATAATAATATTATAAATATATTTTTAGTATTCCTTGCATATCAATTCTAACTTTCGGGCTTTTCTGGGAAGTTGTGGAGACTTCAAGGGCCGTGGTGTAATTAATGTCTAGACTCTCATATCCATAATGTAAAATAAGTAAAGATGTCTCTGTTCTCTGAGCCCATTTCTACAAACTGATAGTCCCAGACTTTCTGTATGAAGTAGTTTCTCTGGTCACCTAGCTGCTTTATCTGCTCACAGGGTTCTTTAAAACACAAACTAAGCACAGGTACTTCAGAAAAACATAGACTCGAGTGTGCTGTAGGAGGTTGGGGAATTTAAAAACCAAAGCTGTGTTTGTTGACCAATATGTCAGACATTAAAATTGGGATGTAGGAAGTAAAACCAACCAGGAAAGAAAATGGGGTGGCCTGTTCAGGGGCAGGAACATGGTCTGTTTGAGTACCTTTGCTTTCGTGTTTTTATGCTCCCATGCGATTAAAGGTGGGGAGGGGCTGGGGGAGGAGAGGGGGCGGATCCAAGTGTGGCTCTAGACTGTAGCCACAAACGAAGATGTCTGAAGTAGGAAAGAAACTTGTGGGGGAGACTGAAGTATAGCAGAAGGGGCAGAAATAGCAGGGCATCACAACAGACTGCCCAGAGAAAGCGGCACTAGGGAAAGAGTGTCAGACATTATCAGATGACACTGGGGGTTCAGAAGATCAGCGAGAAAAGAGAGATGGACGATGACATTTGGGAGGTAACTCAAGAGGATACTGCACAGCAGAAGCCAGGCTTTAAAGGTTAGCGAGTGTGTGGCTAAAAGAGCATGAGGACCGGATTTTTTGTTGTTGATTTTTGTGTTTTAAGCCGAATTTTCTAGAAAAACTACAGAGAGGACAGACCATGTGTATAAAATCCTAACTACCCTGCACACCCAGTAGTCATGCTCTGCGTAAAACCAAAGGTTTGCTTGCCTTGTCTCAGGATTTGGTGAGGGCCCACTGTGCCGGTGTCCACCTTTAATCTCAGCATCTGGGAGACAGAGCTAGGAAGGTATCTCAGAGTCAGAGGTCAGCCTGTTCCACGTGATTAGTTCCAGGCCAGTTAGGGCTATAGAGTGAGAGCTTGTCTAGGAAAAAGAAAAAGGTGCCTCTAAAGGAGCATATATTTCAAAATGATGGTTTTCTCACCAAAGTAACCAGTTCACTGCATAAGCCATTCTTCATGGTCAGGATGAGGAGTTGGAAACTGATACTTTTCCAGGGCAGGAAGAACATCCTAGTCCTGGCTTCCTTCTTGCCACTCTGCAGTTGCCCTTCTAGAATTTACTGAAAACAATTTCTCTGCCAGGAGCTTTTATCAGTGCTCTATTTATTGATTTTAGAAGCTGTGGCAAACAGCCATGGTGACCGAGCAAATCAGCAAAATATAGTGTGCCTTCTGAAGCTCTTAACTGACCAAGGAGACTAGATGGCAAGTCACCAAAGCCAGCACAGTCAGGGGCAGACCTTATAGGACTTTTAGTTTTTCTTTGGAGGCTCATCAAACTTCAAGCTTAATCTGACGTTAATTGTTCTTTATGTACATAGCCGGGATTATGTAGGATATCAGCACATTCAAACCAGCGCTGTCCTGGTTACTTCTCCCATTGTCGTGACAACATACCCACAGGTGTCAGTCCACTGTGGTCAGGGAGGACACAGAGGTTTATAACACAGTGGACAGGAAGCAGAAAAGCAGGGACAGAGGCACAGGAAGGAGCTGGGGACAAGCATCTCTGAAGGGCCCAACCCCAGTGACCTGTTTCCTCCAGAGAAGTCTTTTCCTCTTAAGGTTTCCAGAAGCATTCAAAATAGTGTCAGCAGCCAGGCACCAAATATTCAAAACACGATCCTGCGAAGGGCATTTCATAGTCAAGCCGTAGCTGGCACCATGCAGTTGTATTGTGCCCTTTCTGAAGAGGCACTTGCACCTCAAATTGGGTTTCTCACCCTTTGATGCCCACATTATAGCAATATATTTTATCTGTTATATGTTTGCTATTTTAAAGACACATTGAGTGGAAAACTATGTCCATATAAAAACCTGCATATCAATGTTGTAATGCCTTTGTCCCTAGACTGGGAGGCAACCGTGATATCCTTCATCAGGTTAACTAGATTACTCTATAGTATATCCAGACAGTAGCTATCATTCAGCACTGAAACAAAATGAGCTACTAAAACAAGAAGAAAAATAGAGAAGAACTTGAATGCATACAGCTAAGGAAAGGAGGCTAATCTGAGAAGTCCACATACTATATGAAGATAAGTATGACTTTCTTTAAAAAGTAGAATCATGGAGATAGTATGGCTATCAGTGTCTATCCATGTAAAAGGGGATTCAGGGAAAAGGAGAATTTTAGAGCATGCAAAGTGTCATATATGATCATATTGTGGCATGGATCTATGTCATTTTATATGTCTTCAAACTCACAGGCTCTAAACAAAGAATGAGCTCTAACATAAACTATGGGCTTTGAGAGACCACAACATTTTACTGTAGCCTCATCACTTGCCACGCCCTCACCACTTTGGTGGGAACACTGATGGTGAAGGGAGCTACACTCAGATGTTGGAAAAAGAGGTAAAGGGAAAATCACTGAGCAAAGTTCGCTACACACCTCAAGCTTCCATAAAATCATAGCTGTGACTGGACTCAGGCGATGGTGAAGGGAATGCTGGCTGACTAATCTGCATGAAGACTGCATTGCAGATGACCAGGAACTGAGCAGTTTTCCCACAAATGTTTTCAATAGGAAAATTTACCTAGAGCAGACAAGTGAGAGTCTCAGTCTTATGTCCCCTGCCCCTTACCCCCTTGTGTGCCACTCACTGGCTCAAGGAACCTGATGGGCTAAACGCTGCATGCTACTGTCCGCATCAGTGCAGCTGATGCAGGAATATTTTTCATGCAGCTACTGCAGGAATTAAATGAGAAATTCAGGTTGAATTTGAATATTTACTACTGCCTCCTGGAAGCAGGAATTTAGTTGGCATCAGAGAAACAGCGGTGTGATAGTACTGATAATCCATCTGAGCTAGTTTTTGTATTATTTCCCATTCAGAGAAAACTTCTTGTGCTCAGAGCTATGAAATTTTTATTTTGTTTAAATTGTTATTAATTTAGTTTTTTAGTTTCATACATGAGTACTATATTCACATCATTTCCATCCCTTCTTCCCACTACCCTCTCTCAAATTTGTGACTCATATATACATATATGTATATTACATATGTACTTTAAAAATATATGTGTATATACACAAACATATGCATACAAACCAAGTCCATTTAGTGGTGGTGGTGGTGGTGGTGGTGGTGGTGGTGTGTGTGTGTGTGTGTGTGTGTGTGTGTGTGTGTGTGTGTGTGTTTAGGGCTGACCACTTGGGATTGAGTTACCTGTCAGAGAGTTCCTCACAGAAACTCAAGATTTGGGACAGAGAGTAGACATGCAGGAAGTGATGGTGTGGCCTACACTGGCTACTCTGCCTTCTTGGTGACATCTTTATATAATCTTTTCCAGTACTTACAAAAAAAGGTCACCATATTAGTACTTTAATATGAGAAGAAAACTGACTCCCCCTTTCTCAGTGTCCATTTACATGCAACACATAATGATCATTGTTAAGTCACTCTACAGACTTGTTTGAAAGGCAGAAGGCATTACACCGTGGATCTCTACAGGCGGATGTTGGGGAAGTCCTGTGCATTTGTCAATAAAGCACTGTCTGGCCAATAGGGAATCTAGATAGGAGGGACTAGGAGTCCAGGAGGATTCTGGGAAGGAGAAACACAAGAGAGTCAACATGTAACGCCATGGAGTAGGAGCCCGGAACTATTCTCTGGTAAGAGACATACTTAGATGAACAATTATGGGGTAATTACTTAAAGCAGAGCTAGCCAGTAAGAGACAAGCAAGGCCAACAGTTTCATAACTAATATAGCCTCCTGTGTGTTTATTTGGTACTGATGCGGCTCTAGAACCAGGCTAGCAGAACGGCTCCTCTCAAGGAAAAAGCTTCTCATTACAGGCGGAGACTTCTGAAACGCTGTAACACAAACCCTATGTGCTGCTGTCATTACCTACAGGAAGGCCATGTCTAAAGATGGCCACTTGGCCTTGTGAGAGAAGCAAAGAGTAGAAGGTCAATGCTGAGTTCTGATTCTGAAATTATTTTCATCTTGGAGCACAAGAGTTCCAGTCTCTGGAATGTGTAAAATGATAGTTGATATTTTGCCTCCCAATGTTATATCAGAATGAAATCACAATGAAATTCATGTTTGTTAAAGAAACTGTATTGCTCTCTCCTGAAAGGCAATACTGTGAACAGTATGAGGCTTTGGAGACGAACTCCAGCAAGGTGCCTCTTCATCATCACCAAGGGACTTTAGAAGAATTGGGAAAAGGAACCTACCTGGAAAAATCAAGGACTGACTTTAAAAAACTGGGAACAGTTTCTGTACATGAGGTCTACATGACATTCTCAGTATCTGTTTGTAGATGCAGCAAGCTACTTATTCAGTGCTTGTCCATGAAAAGCTATTGACAGACTATGGGGCAGACAAGAGGGATTATTGGTAAAAGCACTTGCCACCAAAACTGATAATCTGAATTAGCTACCCAGGATCCATATGGAGGAAGGAGAGAATCAAATGTTGGGGGATATTCGATCACAGTGTGAACACTGAGCTTGCATTTGCATTAATTAAATAAAATTAACCTCAAGTCAGGAGGCTAAGTTAGCAACTAGTTGACAGAAAGTAATCAAAGAGCCTCAGAAGGCATCAGGGAGAGATAGAGAGATACAGGAAGTAGTAGGGAGGGATTTGGTGTGTTGCAGCCTTTTCCAGTTTGTCAAAGCAGAAGCATGGGACTTTCAAAAACGCCAACAAGGAGATAAGGTAGCTATTTGCAACCTAGTCTCTCTGAGCTCGTAGGTTTTCACCCTAGTCTTTGAATCTTGAGTCTTATTTATAAATAGAGCGATAGAAATCTAGTTAAAGCTTCCTTTAGCAGCAGCAACAGAACTGGTGCCTGCAGGAACAGAATTCTCTTCAGGCTGCAGCCTGAGAGACCAGGCCGCTACCAGAGAAGCAGGCCTATAACTGCAGAGTCCAATTGCTGGCTGAAAAGCAACAGATAAAGGCACAGCCACTGTGCCAAAGTTAAAACAACAAACTCCTGCAAGTTGTCCACTGATCCACGCGCACTGGGGCAAACACACACACACACACACACACACACACAATTAATTAGTTGAAGCGTTGTAAAAACTTAGGAGAAGCTGTTAGTAGACTAACAGCACCAGGGTAGCTCAGATAGGAAAGCAATGAGCTTTCTAGTGAGTACATTCATGCAGGCACACACACACTTTACAGTACCGGCAGCAGCCATTCCAATCCTTGATCAGAAATGGTGACCTTGGGAGAAGAGGCGGGGCTTGATACAAAGTCCTCTGTGTATGCTAAGTGTGGCACAGAGCATGCTGCAATCCCAGCACTTGGGAGGCAGAGGCAGGAAGATCAGGAGTTAGACACCAATCCGGCCAGCAAGAGACCGTGCCAATAAATAAATAAATAAACAAGCAAATCAATCAATCAATTAATTAATAAATGCTCCCTTTGTACCCCTATAGTGTGAAGCTTACAACTGCGACTGAAATCTAAAACTATTGCCACCCACTGACCTTTGATAGAACTCTGTGAATGTTACCTCTCATGTGAGCTAATCCCCTCAGGGGAAACCTATTGGCTCACACTCCCTTAAGGGCTCTTCTCTCAGCCAGGTGGTGGTGGCGCATGCCTTTAATCCCAGCACTCAAGAGGCAGAGGCAGGTGGATCTCTGTGAGTTCAAGGCCAGGCTGGACCGACAGCCTCCAAAACAAAACAGAGAAACCCTGTCTCGTAAAGGGCTTCTCTCTCTCTCTCTCTCTCTCTCTCTCTCTCTCTCTCTCTCTCTCTCTCTCTCTCTCTCTCTCTCTCTCTCTCTCCAGCCACTTGCTAAAGTTAAGGGATGGTCTCCAAGGCCTGCATCAGCCCTCGAGACTGAGTTGGAATTATTCCTTCGGTTTATTTTATATTTATTTGCTTGTTTATTTGGGGTTTTGTTTGGACAAAGTTTTTTTCCCTGTGTGTGTGCCACTGAATTACAGGTAGATGTGAAAATGTAGTGTTTGATAGAGCTTGATCACAATGTTCTCGATGCTGGACCTACCTTTCCCAGTCTGACCTTTCCCAAATCTGCTGGTGTTTCCACTGGGATTTTAATGAAAGGGCAAAGCCTGTGCATGAATATAGAACCAACACAGAGCTCTGCAGCATCTACTAGTGAAAGAAACCCAGGCCAGCAAAAGGGACTTGTTTTTTGGAAACTTACTGCCATACCCCAAGCATGAAGCCCTGGAGACCACACTAGAATTTAATTTAAAAAATCTACTTCTGTATATCTCATGTGTTTAGACATGGGTACAGGACCCTATTTAAGGAGCTGTTTTCTGGCCAAGAGACTGAGGACTATCTAAATACCCATTAACAGGGTTGAAAAGTTATAACACATCAAAACAATTAGAATACCAAGTGGCTTTGAGTTCAATGTGTGAACTGACCATTTACAAGAAGTGTTTGGTTTGTTTGTAGACAGCGGCATTATATAGCCCTGTAACTCATTATGCCCAGCCTCCAGTTTATGGGGATCCCATCTCCGCCTCTGGGATTACAGGCATGCACCACCCACCACACTGACTTTCTATGTGACGAGAATGAAAAGATCGACTATGGTAGAAAAATGGTACTGTGTTTGTCTGCAGTGCATGTGTGCATGTCTACTTTTTGCCCAGATCGGACCCAGATTATTTCTAGAAGGAACTGGAGACCAACTCCACAATGGGAAAGATGATTTCCATTGTATGACTTTTAGGCTAGGAACCTTACTGTATACAGATATGACCTTTACAAATAAAATAAAGAAAGCATAGATTCTTAAATAAAGAGGGCTATAGTGAATCTAGAGAAATAAGATTAAACATTAAACATATGACTGTTTATTATGCTACTGCTTAATATATACCCTTTCCTGTCAAAAATACTGACCTAATGTATTAAAGCATAAGTCTTACTGCTTTAACCCCAAAGTAATCTATAATACACTCAGAAACATTCAGTCTTTTAAACTGAGAGTCAGTTCAAAGAATAACAAGGCCAGTTGTCCAGCCTAGATGGAGACAGCATATCATTTCTTTAGAAAAGACCTTCTCATCTTCCTTCTCCTCTATTTTGTTTCAATTTATTTTTTAAAAATAATTTTAGCTTAACAAATTTTGACTTATTTAGAAATTAAATATACTTCCATATTCTACCACATAAAACGTGTTCACATTTCTAGTTATAAACCAAATATTTCGGTCTTAATGTGCCCTTGGTATTGCAGAAGCAACCACTGTTGTAATTTTGCTGCCTGTCTTTCCATTTGCTCTTGCTATTTCTTCTATATATACATGAATCCACAAATGCTTTGTGGTCCTAATTTACAGCTTTGAGTTTATCCTTGATTCAGTGGAATCAGATAGTCCTTTTCATCCTGTAGCTTGCTTTTTTTCTCAATCAATAATATATTTTTTAATCCTTCCACATAAAAACATCCATACTTCTTGAACACTGCTATCCCTGGACCAGCAATGTGGCTCAGTGGATAGAGACTGGCAGTGTCAAACAGTCGGGGTTTGGTCCTAGGAAGCCCTATGTTAGAAGGAGAGAACAGACTCCTGAAAGTTGTCTTTTGACCTCCCCACAAACACCAGAGGGAGCATACCACGCCCATGTGAACACAAAACAAAAGATAAAAATGCAATTTGAAATGTCTAAAGATGCTACAGGCTGGAGTGACTGACTGTTCAGCAGGTAAGATCATTTGCTGTTCTTACAAACGACCTGTGTCATGCTCCCAGAACCCAACCCAGGCTACCCATAGCTTCCCATAAGCCCAGATCCAGTGAATCTAACACCATCTCCAGCATTCACAGGTACTCACTCTTGTGAACATACACATAAATAAAAGAAAAATAGGGCTTTCTGTTTAAATCACCACTGCTCTCCCTGGGATTAATTTTAGCAGTTCAAACTGGAAAACTGACACCTTGCATTTCCAGAGCTATAGAGTCCTGGTACCTCCAAGTAACTATACTCAAGCCCTTTACTTTAATTATGTTACTGCCAATAATAATGGGAAAGTAGGAAATATTGAAAATAAGAAACATGAAGTATTACAGAATTTAAAAAATCGCTAACAAGTTCAGGGAACGTGCTTCCATACAGAACTCCTAATATTTTGGCCTCATAAGTTGGTTGCTGGAAACCCTGCTGTCATCATGTTCTGTTTGTGTTTTTGAAAACAGAGCTGAAAAACAAACAACCACCATCCCTCCTAATGAATTGAAAACGAAAGTCCTACCAATCCTATTTCTTATAACAAGGCTTAGCTAGATTCTTGTAGTATCATACAGTATAAAAAATATGTAGATCTTTGGTTCAAATGGATGAGTTGATTTTTTGAAAATGTTTGGATTCTATTTCACCAAAGAACTAACCAGTAAAAACATACAATGGAAAAACAAAACAAAAACAAAAAATCCTTATGATCTTAATGAAGAGTTATGTCTGTCCCCTGGCCTGTCCCCTGGCCAGTTCTTTAAACTTGGGCAAGTTTCTTGACTTTTCCAAGTATTATTTTCTTATCTTTTAAAACAGCCTGACTCGGGTGGTTGTTTGAGCATTAAGGGCTGATCTTTAATGTGCCTAGTACATGTTAGGAGCCATTACTATTGTTATTCAAGTCCTGTATACTCACAGTGCCCACTTGGAATCACAGTTGATGGAGAGAAATGAGCCCTAGACTTCTTCCTGAGAGCTTGTCATTTAGATTCAGTCAATACTCTGGGTTATCTAGCGATATTCAGTTTTAAGGGCAAGCTGAGATAAAAATCCATACATGAATATAGGTTCAGAAGTTGACATCTCTCTTACGTGCGGCCCCATACATTTTCAGGATTAGAACACAGGCATCATCACCTTCAAGACACTGGGTGGATTCCACTGGAATGCGAACTAGAGAGTCAATATTTTAGTAACAATGAAAGCTGAAGAGGGTCTCCTAAAGGCTTCCCTGGGAGGTAGGTCAAGCTATCACCTGAAACACGTAGAAATTGTTTATGAAGATGTCTATCAGCCAGTGAAGATGTTTAGGAGAGGCGCTTATTTTATCAACCAAATGATACCTGTTTGCAATCACACTGATACTCCCAGTAGTAAGATATTAAAATAATAACAGGAACAATTGGCACGCTCTGTGGAACTTCTGACCAGCATTTGTCTTCAGAGAAAGAGAGTTCTTTCAATAGAGTTATCTGATTTTTTTTTCACTATTCAAATTGGCCTTGAACTTCTCATCTTCTTGTCTCAGTCTCCAGAGTTCTGGGGATACAGGCATGAGCCACCATTTGATGGGAGAAGTCCATATATATACGTTTCTCTTATTGGTTGATGAACAAAACACTGTCTGGCCAATGAGGCAGGAGGATAGGTGGGACTAAGATGAAGAGAATTCTGTGAAAGGTAGGCAGAGAGGTCCTGCCAGAAGAGTTACCATGTAGACTGCCAAAGGAGTAACCCTTCTCTGGTAAGATAAGACCACGTGGAAATACTTAGATTAATAGAAATGGATTAATAATCAAGACAGAGCTAGCCAATGAGAGGCCCTAGCCACCAGCCAACAGTTTAATTATTATTATAGCATCTGTGTGTTTATTTGGGCCTGAGAAGGGCTGTGCGACCATCTGGCACAAGAGAAAGCTCCAACAAAAACCATTCCCTGCCTATGATGACACTGTGATGAGCAGCTTTTAGAAATTTATACAAGTTTGGGTTTGTTTTGGAGTTCTCAAGTAGAGAGGCTACTTTGCTCCCACAAGAGCACCCCTGTGAGTCACACTCAAGTAACTCTGAACATCATAGCCAAAGTCAATGAGCAATAGAAAAGGATGTATATGAATTTGAAGACAAAAAAATAAAAAACACTCCAAGGGAGAAAAAATAACCATTGCTTTATCAGCATATGAGTTAGGATTCAGGGAGTGATGTAAAGAAATTCTGAGCCTGCCTACAGCAAGCACATGCACTTGAGGTGTCTTCCTTACTTGGGTACAACACATATAATGTGGCTTGCACGTTATGGCTATTGGCAAGGGAGCTGGTGAAGTGTGGCGCAGTATCTCCTGAGGCCCAGCCACTGCTTATCTGATGCTTATGTGCATCCTGGGAGCCATCTAATCAGTTTGCTTTAACAATTGTGACGCAGCCCCTGAGAAGCTACTGTTACTCCACAGGAGGGTCCCTTTCCGCATGCACACGCTGGCAGTACTAGGTGGTGTCAGTGGGTTTTACAAAATATACTAAAATCAGGAGGGGAAAGTGATGGTGGGGATTTGGGAGAAGTCAGAGGACAATGACTGGGAAATGGATTTAAACAAAACTCAAATATGCATGTATATAATTCTCAAATGATATTTTTTTGAAAATCTGAAGACCAAGGGTGTAGCTAATATCTTTCTTGATCAGTTTCCAGCCACAGAATCTAGAAAACTATGCTCAGCTTTCCTTGGGCCCTATAAGATTTTATTTATATCACTAATAATTACATTAATAAGTACAGATAATTCTTTAATAAGAAGCAGCATGTGGAGCCAGCTGGTCGGATCGGACTCAAACTCTACCTGGAGACGTTGTTAAGCAAGTGTGTGCCCCTGCCTGCTGGTTAGAGTACTCTTAAGACATAACATTGGTATGTGACCCAGTTGCTTCCTAGGTTCACAACTGCAGATCTGTCAGATCAGTGAGTGTTAGGAGAAACCATGAGAGTTTGTTAAAGGGTCTAAGGATTTATTTAGGTATAGGATAGGGACAAACACTCACTGATATAGAACCGATTACATGCCAATGCCACCGCCGATCCAGTTGCTTCCATCCATCTGCCCAGGGGTGAAGAGCAAGCAGCAACTACAAGCTGTCTCTCTGCCACCTGCTCTGCTCCAACCTCCCAAGAGAGTGACAGAGCAAGAGAGTGCACGACCCTCTCCCTCAGCTTTTAAGCTATCACATAGGCAGATAAGACCACACACCCTAAGACTTGCTGTCCCCAAGGTCATTGGCTAAATCCCACAACAAGTGAGCTTTCTGACAGCTGTAGCTGATCCCTGACTTCACACAGCCCATCCTTCCCAGCACAGGTGTCAATGCAGGACTTAAACAAGCACAGAAAGTCCATTTCTTGTGATGAATTGGTAAGACACGCGATACAATGATTATAGGAAAATTTAATACTACTCAATTAAGATCTAGGTCCTTTCTAGTCTTTTTGAAATTTGCCTGTTTGGTTTTGGTTTTTCAATGCAGGGTTTTTCTGCATTGCTTTGGAGCCTGTCTTGGAACGCGCTCTTGTGACAGGCTGGCCTTGAACTCACAGAGACCCGCCTTCCCTTGCCTTCTGAATGCTGGGATTAAAGGCATGCGCCACCAACACCCGGCCTGACTTTTTGAAATTTGTTATGGTTTGGAATTAACATTTTAGTCTTAGCCAGGCTCAATGTATTTTAGGAATCAAACCTCTAACTAGGAGATCAAGTTTCTTCTAGCCAAAGACTCTTCTTTGCTACTAAAAAGTTCCAAGTTAGTATGGCTTAATTTTGAAAACAAAATAAAAGTTGTAGCTCATAAGAAGAATTTGACAGTACAGTTAGAGGGAAAATGCATGCTTATTCTAAAATTCATAAGAAAAACAAAACCTGCACAGGAAGGACTGGGGTGAATTTGAGCCATAAGACAGAAAAAGCTGATCGCACATTTGCTAAATATTAATTCTCTACTGAGCCATGAAATGTATTAAAGTTATAAAAATAAATATTAATAGAGGAGTTTTTGCCAATCCTATCCAAAATAATACATTTTAATAGTAAATATATCAAGTGAGGATGTCTTTTGCCTGGATGGAAAATAAACAAACACTTGCTTTTAAAATGAAATTTCCTACTAGTTTCAATTAGTATAACCCCTGAACATTGATTAGCCTTTAAGCATTGATTATTTGG
Source organism: Mesocricetus auratus (assembly GCF_017639785.1). Classification (NCBI taxonomy): domain Eukaryota; kingdom Metazoa; phylum Chordata; class Mammalia; order Rodentia; family Cricetidae; genus Mesocricetus; species Mesocricetus auratus. The sequence goes on from NW_024429184.1 coordinate 35,248,630, forward strand.
GAATGAGACCATGTTCTTAACCTTCTGGTCTTTTGAGAAAGCTTTGTGTACATCCCTGTCAAATGCCTGAGTGTTGACTAAGTTTTGATGAACATCTTGGTAGCTTTAATAAAAAATGTTGCTCCCTATATTTCCTGTGACACTTCATGGCTTCATTTTAAATAAGCTCTTATAAAGAACAATGGAAAAGATGCTTCAGACTCAGCAACTTTAACAGGCTTATCACTTTCCTCCTTGATTTACCAAAAAAAATTAACTTGTATTTCTAGAGGTAATTACAAAATTTATATATTCATAGAAACCCAGCACACAAGTAGATAGCATCACATTTTGATATTTATGAAATGCCAGTTTTCCATAAATATAGAAAACCAGTAATTATCGCTTGAACTGTTTATTAACATTTGGAAGAAAATAAATAACAAACGGGCTCACTATTCATTAAAATTCTTCAGTAATATCACAATTGTTCCCATCTCACATAATCCTATGTGGTGCTGGTGGTTTGACTTCAGGACCACTTACACAAGTCAGATTACATTGAAAATAATAGGTGCTAAAATGTTCTCATTAGCCTTTTGTTGTACTGTCTTGGATACCTAACAATTTCAACTCTTTTCTGTTTGCAAGTGGGAAGGGGGAAGGTAGGGTTGACTCTGAGCACAGGATTTCTGTCCGGTCAAGACTGAATACTAAGGTGGACTTTGCAGAATACCTTCTTCATATAGCTGAGCTGTATAGGAATGAACCCAACAATTCCTGTTGTTCGGCGTCTAGTGAGAGGAGGTGGAAGTACACTATGGTGCATTCATCTGCAGAACCCCATCAGCACTCTTGGGTGAGCGCCAGAGTAGACAAGACAGCCACATTGATTTAAGTACAATTCGAGGAAATAAGCAGTACATTTGTTAACATCACAAACTACTAAATTGTCTAAAAGATAATGTATTTTCCAAACTCATCCTTTGAAGTTTTAGGGTTGTTATCACTATTGCTGTTTTGCCCTCTCTCAACATTAGGGTGACTTATGCCTCCATCGGTCTTGCAGGATTTCCCTCAGCTGTGGCTGAGAACTAGCTTAACAGGTCAGTTTCCAGCCAATATGATTTTAAGTGCAGGTCTGAAGAAAGAAAGCAGGGAACAATGTGTAAACAAAACAGATGGAAGTAGGTTGTTTTCTTAGAAAATCTTAGCTGTTAGTCATCTTCCACAGTGTTGAAGAATCACAGTGCAAAAATAATGTTGGAAGGCATACCATTTAGGTCATGCGCTGAAGTGACTGGATAGGCACAGGTGCCAAGCCTTCTCAAATGTGTCCACAACACTAGGGCTTCTCCTATTACTTATTGGTGGTGTACACATTACTCGTGTGGTGTTCTAGTTTGCTTTCTGTTGCTATGATAAACACTATGACCACAAGAAACTTGGAGAGGAAAAGGTTTCTTGGGCTTGCTTACACTTCCAGGTCACAAAACATCATGCAGGGAAGCTGAGGTAGAAACCCAATGCAGGAGCCTGAAGTAGAAACCACAGGAAGAAGGATGCCTCCTGGCTTGCTCTCAGGATCACATTCAGCTACCTCTCTTATATAGTGGATGCCCATTTGCCTAGGAATGACAACACCCACAGTGGGACAGGTCCTCCTGCACCAATTTGCACTCTAGAAAATGCCCACATGCCAATCTGGTGCACACAGTTCCACAGCTGAGTTTCCCTCTTCTTGGGTATGTCGAGATGACAACCAAGGTTAGCTGTCACATGTGACAATCATGCAGTGGCCTTAGCCACAAGCACGCATTTGAGCTTTATCAAATCAGAGCAGGAAGAAATTGTAAAGGTCTATTAACCTGACCTAATTAATCTCTTTTCCTTTTTCCCAGAAAATGGTCATGAAGCTTATCTTCTCCTTAAGTGTTTGGCTATTTTCATCGATAAATATATGGATAATTTTTATATCTATCATATTATCCCAAAGAAAAAGAAAATGCCCCCTCAAGTTCACCATCAGTGTGAGCACCAGCTATTTGTAGATGCACAAAATTACCCATGATTTATTATGGCCCTCATTTGTTTATGTCATGAACCTCTTCTTTATCAATAAATATTTTATGTAGCCTGAAGACTGTATGGATCAGCCATAATTTGTCCAACAAATCCTGTATTGCTGAGGAACTATGCTGTGTAATAATTTTTGATTTTTTAAACACTGGGATTTTGATGATCTTTCTTTCTAAATATTTCTCTCTTTTTTTGGTTTTTATGAGACAGGGTTTCTCTGTATTGTTTTGGAGGCTGTCGGTCCAGCCTGGCCTCGAACTCACAGAGATCCGCCTGCGTCTGCTTCCCGAGTGCTGGGATTAAAGGCGTGCGCCACCACCGCCCGGCTAAATATTTCTGATTACTTCTCTGAAAAACTTCCTAAAAGCGGAGAGTCTTCTTCAAACTTCTTTAGTGATTGTAAATTTCGAGAATCTAGAGGCAAACCTTTCCATCCTTGGTCAGGTGTCAAGTAAAACCTGTCCCTGTGCCTCTTTTTTTTCTACACATAGTGTCTGTGCGTATGTGTGCGTGGGTACGCGTGTGCGTGCATGTGCATGAGGACTGTGCTTATGCATGTGTTCCTGCAAATGTGTGTGTGCACATGTACACCTGCATGTGTGGGTATGTGGGTGTGTGTGGGTGCTCACACATGTGCGTGCCATGGCATGCAAGTGGAGGTCAGAGAACAATTTTGAAAAGTCTGTTCTCACCCTCCATTATGTGAGTCTTGGGGCTGGAATTCGGGCTTAGCAGCATGTACTTTTATCCTCTGAGTCATTTTGCTCATTTTAATTCCAGTTTTAGTCTATGATATTTTTGCTCTAATTCTGAGCACATTTATAGCCTCTTGTTTTCCGGACATAAATATCTAGATAAAACAAGCCCTTGTGGAAAGACCAAAAGTTGATAGAGGCTATTTGTGTTTGTTTGAGAGGGCTCTGCTACCAATTTATTGGCATATAATTGACAAAGTATGTTTTACACTAAAGCAATTGTAAAATATTTAGATCAAATTAATTAATATATTGATGACCTCACAGTTACCTTTTCATGATAAGAACAATTATTATCAACACCTTTGGCTAGTTTCAAGTATGCAGTGACATGGTGGTGGTATCAGCACAGTCATCGCACTGTCTGATGTAACTCTAGATGTGCAATTGTCCTGTGTCACTGTTAACCCTTTGACTACATTCTCATTCTTCCTATTTATAAAGCCTTGGCTGTTACCACTCTACTCTCTGTTTCTACAAATTCCATGCCTCTACATGGGAAATACAAAGTAGTACTTAACTTACTCTGCCTGGCTTATTTCATGTAATGCACTGCTTTCCAAATTAACATGTATTGTCACAAATAACAGGATCTTCTTTTTAAAAGCTAAATAATATTCTATATTGTTTATAAAAATAGATGACATTTTCTTTGTTCATTCCTTTGTTATTGGATACTTAGCTGATTTTGTGTCTTGACTCTTGTGAATAGGGCTACAGTGAACACACAAGTGTAGACATTTCTACATTTTAGCCTGGGGGAAGTCAGGAAAAAGAATGTCTGAGCCCTGTGGTAGCTCCATTTTTAATTTTTAAGGAATCTCTGTGTTTTCCTTAACGGCTATATCAAATTATGTTTCCACCAAAGTTACATAAAGGTTTCATTTGTTCCATATATTTGCCAACACCTGCTGTCTTTTGTCTTTTTGATAACACTTTTAAACTACTTGCTGACAGCTAGAAATCACTATTACACAGAAATTATTTTGACCCTTCTCTGGATATTCCCTGGAATCTCTGGATATTCCCTGGAAATTTCATCCGTCTTTAGACATTTTGAAGTATAACAGCATCATGTGGGTGCTGAATGTGTTCAAATGCAATATAAGTTCAACTGATGTCTAAAATCACCCCAACACCATATTCTATTTTTTAGCTTTGTTGGATGTGATAAAGATTGTGAATTTCTTTACTGACCATTCTCTCTTTTCCTAAAGCAACATAAGATCACAGTATGATAATGGATGTCAAAGTAGAAGATGATTTTTTTCCAACTTTTTTTTTTGCTCCTACTCTGAGTTTATAGCTGCATTCTAGCCAACAAGATGATATAGGAAATTTTCTGTGGAACTTTCGATGTGATGAGAGTTGACTGAGCCGCCACAAAACTCCATTTTGTTCTTTCCCTTTCTTATTTCTTATACATAATGGCTGGTGTCTCAGCAATTCCCCTGGGATATGAAGTTGAAAGGCATGCCCTAAGATAGCAAAACAAAAAAACTGGGATGCCTAATGCCTAATAATCACAAGCCTTTCATACTCAACCACACTACCTACTTTTAAGACTTCCTTTAGACATGAGATAAACAAACCTATGTATAATTCTTGTTTCTGCCTTTTAAAAACATTTTTATTCTTTTAGCTGTTACTAATATTGTAATGTCATTCCTAACAAGAAATTAGAATATATTTCCATTGCTAATTAATAATAATTATTATTTCCATCCTACCAGGATCTTACCTTAGTATGTGACAAATCCAGAGTAAACAAAGAAAGTAAGTCTGTCAAAGAAAAAAAAACATATAAAATACATTTAAAGAGAATATATAATCCTCTTGGAGAGAACCTCTTAAGTTGTATAATTTGTATTTGGTCTGGTGTATATAAAATATTCATAAAATATGTGAGATGGGGATAGTTGTGGATGAAAGCTGATTAGCCCCAAATAAACACACCGGGGCTTATATTAATTTATAAACTGTTTGGCTGATGGCTAAGGCTTCTTACTGACTAGCTCACTCTTAGTTATTAATCCATTTCTATTAATCTAAATATTCCCACATGCTCTTGGCTTACCTGGTAATGCCCCAGAATGTTACTCCTTCTACCTCTACATGGCTTTCCTCGGGCTGCTCCTCTCTGCCTTCTCTCCCCAGAATTCTCCTCCTCTCGTAGCCCGGTCTACACTTCCTGCCTGCTTACTGGACAATCAGTGTTTTACTCATCAACCAATAAAAGACACCCATATACAGAAGGACATCCCCCATCAGATAGTTCACATGGAAATTGGCTATTGTTGAGAAACTTGGTTTCCTTACAATAGTTCAGTGTTGGAAGCAAGATGGTTCATTTATAGCAAAGGTTGGCATGAGTGTGGCAGGGGCAAGCTGGAAGATGAAAGGAATCAACATTAAGAAACCCTGATGGTCCTTTTCTTAGAAAGTAATACATGAAAAAGCAGATAAAATGAAAAGAAGAGTTAAATTTTACTCATTGGGCTTTTTTCTCAGTCTATGAAGCCACATAGCTCAATGCCTCCTCTGCTTGCTCCCTCTGCTTTTGGCCTCTTTCGTGGCCGCCTGGAGGCAGAGGCAGTGGGAACTCCTCAGGAATGATCTCAGGCTTGCCTGTTCATCAGTTAGAGGAGGACCAGGTGTAAGAGGAAAGAAGAGCCTTAACCTCCTTCTCATGGTCAGAGAGAACTCACGGAGTGTGTTGTTGGTAGCAATTGTCATTACAATATATCCCTGGGTTTCATTTCCATTTTAAATTCTTCTCCCTATTATGCAGAAAGATGAATGATATTAACATAAATACTCAATTTAAATGTAAGATAACAATGATGAGTCCAATTCAAACAGCCATGTCATGAATCTATTTTAAATTAACTGCAATACTAGGTTTAAATTTCATTCAATGTATACTGTAACAGGGCCATAAATTCTTTCAGAAGACAACAATAGAGGTTTCAAATTTAAGGTTATCTCTAATCATTGCTAGCAAGCATCCAAGAGAGCAATTATGAATGAATTTGAATGGTATTAAGGATAGTTCTTTCTGATAGAAACCTTATGGGAAAAGAAATGTTTATCTTTTTCTCCAAAAATCAAGAAATAGTCAAGCTTGGTAGTCACAGGAGGTGATGTTGGCATGAGGGTCCATTTTAGGCACAGTGATTATTTTTGTTGTATAGAAAAAGTAAAAGGATAGGAGTTGGAAAGCTGGCTCGGCAGTTATGAACACTAACTATTCCTGCAGAAGATCCAAGTTTGACTTCCAGCATCCATGTGCAACACTTCTTCTGTCTCCAAGGATACCTCCAGTCCTGTGTACAAATACACACACATATACACACACAGACACACACAAACACACACAAATAGCAATGACAAATAGTAAGTAACAAAGCAAAGAGATGTTGCTGTAAGGAAAACTCTTATACTGGAATGATGTTAAGGTTTTCCCAGAACCTATATTTACTAGTGGACTCAGTACACGCAAAATTAACCACAACACTAGATGGCAAACATAGCACAAGTAGACTTAGTATGCTTCAAGAAAAGCTTAAGCCATGAACTAAAGAAGGTATTGGATGGTTCCTGTCATCTATTGCATAGTACTCTGAATATTTAAAAAGTTTGCTGTGAATTATTTACTTTGTGATTAAATGTGCTATAGTTTTTCTCACATTACATACAAAGAAGGGTAGTATTTGGTTTGTGATATTGAAAATTGTTAGGTTTCAAAAGGAAGTCAAGGATCTTTGTTCTCATCAGGACAACAAAATCTGGGATGATGTTTTTTAAAATTACTTATCAGTCAATCGTTTGAGCTAAAGGAGAACAGAGGCTAAATGGAAGAAGTAACTGAACTCCACAAAAATGAATATTCTATGGGTACAAAAGGATCCTAGAAATTCCTCTAGAAGCAAATATCTTACCTTCAGGACATAACGAGAAGTGGCCACAGGTGGCGCTCTGCGGGAACAGAGACAGTCTGGGCTGGTAGAATGAACTGGACGGAGCACAGGAGACATCCAAATATTAACAGTCAAAAATCCTTCTCTTCACACCCCTAACTCTACTTTGAATCTTGCAAAGCAAACCAATCAAGAAAGGACTGGAGACCAGGGAATCCTGCACTCATAGCCTGAAACCCGCCAAAGATGACCCAACCTTGTACCTGCCCAAATATTGACACTATCAAAATCAGAGGTGACACAAGCCTAGGGACTGGGCTCCTCACAGGGGATCTCAAGATGGAATTCAGCCAAGGTCTGCTCTAGGAGAAATTTGAAGAAACCAGGCTCATAGTTTCAATAAAGTGTAAGTTCTTGAAACTAAGTAAAATACAACAAAACACTCTCCTCTTCCCGTTTATTGTATGCAATATACAGTAGGATGAGGCCAGGAATCAAGCAGGGAAAATGCACATCATAATTAATACATGGAATTTAATAAAAACCTGGGAGTTTAAAAGATTTTAGGACATTTTTGAATAAACTTACAGTACAGTGGACATAACGATAAATATAAGGGATATTTTGGAAAACAACAAAACTATTTTTTAAAAGACTAAAGCAAAACTCTAGCACACTGTACCATAGCATCTAAAATTAAAACCATGATAATGATGAATAGGCTTAACAGAAAGTTAGACGTCTTACAAAATCGTGATGTTCATGAAGATAACAAAGTGAATCAGAAAGAAAAGCAATGCTTTCAATAACAATAAACAGGGCACAAACCACTTACACGATATCATCCTGGCACCAATACAGAGAGGAAACCACACATACTATTCAAAACCACACAGGTTAGGCCGGGCATTGGTGGCGCACGCCTTTAATCCCAGCACTCGGGAGGCAGAGGCAGGCGGATCTCTGTGTGTTCGAGACCAGCCTGGTCTACAAAGTGAGTTCCAGGACAGCCTCCAAAGCTACAGAGAAACCCTGTCTCGAAAAACCAAAAAAAAAAAAAAAAAAAAAAAACAAAAGAAAAAAAAAAAACAAAAAAACCCCCAAAAACCACATGTTATCTTCCTTTTGTGGGCTTTCTTTTTCCTTTTTTCTTCCCTTCCCCTTTCTTCTTTTCTCTTCTCTTTCCTTTCCTTTTCTCTCTTCTTCAGTTGGCATAAACTATAGTCATTTTAAAGGAAAAGGGGGGAATAGTAACATGAAATTGACATTTTCAAATAAGTGGAAGTGGAAAGAACTCAGAATATCTACACTGTCAGGAAGGAAATACAGTATCTGATAGAAATAAGAATGTATTTGGGGAAGAGGGTCAGAAGTAGAAAGTCTTTCAGTGAGTATAAAATATGAGCCTTCCCATTCATTACTTTCTTTAAAAGGATATTTAATAGTACATGCAAAAACATGAAAGTGGAGTAAGAATTCCCCAGGGCAGTGACAAGAAAAAGGAAGCAAAGAAAAGACAATGTAGTTTACTCCATACGCAGCTCTGTCACATTCCTATGGCCTTCATGTGACAGTCCTGTAGCCTTAAAGTATGCAATCAAAATGTATGCTACCACACAGGGAAAACAAAAGGCCTAGAATATAAAGAACAATAAGAAGTACTCAAGACAGAGCCTCTCTACACCCAACCTTTGGCTGAGAACCCCCTGAGCCAGTGCCGGCACAAAGGCCTCAGTGTCCTGTTTACTGTCCCAGCATCCAACAACTTACCTGTTTTTGGTTGATATATATTAATAGACATCAACCGTATGACAACAACATTGGATAGTTAATGCCATACATCAATTTCTGTGGGCTCAAAGATGTCCAGATATGTGGCAAAGTGTCATTTCTGGGTAAGGTGAGGCCTCTCTAGAAGAGCTTAGCACTTGAATGTCCAAGTAAGGATGATGCCTTTGCCAATACAAACAGGCACTTTCAGACCACTGAGAGTTCAAACAGAGCAAAAGAGAAAAAGAAAAGTGAGTCCACTGTCTTCCCTGCTTGACCTGGGACATTCATCTCCTCTTTCCCTTGCACATCAGTCTTCCTGATTGTGCCTTCAGATTAGAACTCACACTATTAGGGCCCACTCTCCCCATTTTTCAAAGCCTTTGAACTCAAACTAGATTTTACCACTCAGCCTTCCTGATTCTCCAGGACACAAGTGCAAGCATGGAGTCTCCCTAACTGAATGAGACAATTCTAATTACACACACACACACACACACACACACACACACACACCAGGACACATGTACACACACAAAAGAACACAGACACGACACCACAAATACATACACCCACACACACAATAAACCACACACATACTCACACACACATACACACTCACACACATACAACACACACTCACACAACACAGCACATACACACACAACACAATACACACACACACACTCACACACACACACACACACACACACACACACACACACACACACACACACAGCATGGGAGGGATCTAGCCATAGCCGATATGCCCTATTGCTTCTGTATCTCTGCAGAACCACTAGCAGTAAGTGAAATAACAAAGATAATTCATTTGCTTCTGTATGTCCAGTACACTCTGTGGCAGTATCCCAGACAGTGCCTGAAACTGTCACAGGTTACAACGGTAATAGAATAGTGACTCGAAAGGACTAAAAAGGTCTGGACAACATGTTGGGTTAGAACAAAAACATTTAGTAAATTCTGACATATTTGCTAAGTGTCCTACCTCTCAAAATAGTAGAATAAGCAATAAATGAAATTATAAATCAGAAATTAATTATGACAAATAAGCAGCAGTTGTTCATGAACTGAAAGTGACATAAACTCTGGAAGACAGTGACATCCATGACAATAATAAAACTGTATGGTCCTGGATGGACAGATTCACTGGTGCCATCAGTGTGAGCTTTGGATCAACAGCAACTGTTCCTCCTACGCCCTGTGAGAAATGCACAGTCTGGCCACAGGGTTCTGCACTGCAGGTCTCTGGGATCAGAATCTGAAATTTAGCAAAACCTTGCCTTATTCCTGCCTTGTCAGCAGGATATGAGGTATGTGCCCAGGCTTTTGTAACTTGCTGTGCCTTGTATAGTTGATTTCCCTGGGAAGCTTGCTCTTTCCTGAAGGGAAACTAGGAGGAGAGACTGGTTGAGGGAAGACTGGGAGGAGAGGAGGGAGGGGAAACTGTGATCATGATGTAACATATGAGAGAAGAAAAAATAAATTAATTAAATTATAAAAAAGAAAAGGAGGGGGCCTCAAGCAAAACATCTTTAAAAGCCTGGTGGTATCATCTTCTTTAAAATTCACATGAGAAGTTTTTCAGGAAAACCGTACATTTGGTCATGGAATCTTTTTTCCTATTTGCTTGCACTTCCCAACAGAAGAAACTCATAAAATAATTCCATGTATCTTTTAAAAATGTACTCTACTTTGAGAAGTTGTTCTTACATTTTGATGTTTGCCTCCTGAAAGTTCCTGAAGAGTCAGGAGGAGCCCCATAACTTGAGACTCCATAAGGAAAGTTGGCTTAGAATGGGATCCCAGAATACACAGCACCTCTCCCTTCCTTATCCAAGAGGAAGAGTAAGTGAAGTTTGGGGGACATCCCAAGGCACCCCACACACAGTGGGTTTCTGAATCGATGAATAGTGCCATGCTATATACAGAACATGCATATGATACATATACTAAGTATATGGTTTGGTGTATACAGTGTACATATATGTGTGTATTTAAAATTGAAGAATTTGATATCATAGAGGAGAAGGGACAGCTGTCCATAATTGAATGAATCTTACCAAGTACTGCAGTAGTATAAAGCAAGGATAAAGGGATGGGGAACTCTATGCAGGACTTCTTTGGGACCTTTGGAAAGGGTTCTCTCCCTTTCCAAAGGGGTATAGGAGTAAGGAGCAGAAGCCTCGAAATGGTTAATGGCAACTGATGCTTAGTGCTTACCCTGGAGTACTAGAAAGAGTAGTAGCGAAATGGCCTATTGGCTCTGGTTCGAGCAAGTTATGGGGCCCCTAATTGTCCCCTGTGTAGTGTCTCCCACACCTCTTTACCAAGGAGCTTGGTTGGTTAGCTCTCTGATGTTCCTATTTTTGATTCTCAGTGTTGCTTCAAATCATGTTCAAACCTATCAGGATATTTTTCCCTTCCCTTTTTCCACTTTTGTGGAAAGAGACAATAAAAGGGCCTGGTGGTACATGTCTGGGAGTTCTGCTTCGTAGCCCATCTACAATCGTCCATCAAAACAAAGGCTTGGTGATGCAGCTCCTCGTTCTACATACCTTTTGGGAATAATATCTTCAGTAGCTGATTCTGTTCCCTTCTCCTGAGTAAGGAAGATGGATTAAAGTTCCATTGCAAAAGGAGAGCACTTTATAATAGTTAACAGAATTGAAAATCCACAAAACTAGAACTTTGGAGTAATGCTGAAAAGTCTGCAGTAGTGTTCTTGAATGCAGAAAATTGTGTTATTAACATCAGTTTGCATTTGAGATACTTTTTTGTGGTTTTTTACGAGGCAGGGTTTCTCTGTATTGTTTTGGAGGCTATCGGTCCAGCCCAGACTCGAACTCACAGAGATCTGCCTGCCTCTGCCTCCCGAGTGCTGGGATTAAAGGTGTGTGCCACCACCGCCCGGCTGCATTTGAGATACTTTAATATCACTAATAGCCAAACAGCTTATTCCACTGATTTTGTGGGGACCCTAGTATAGGAATAATAAGTAACCAAATAAGAAAAATGTAAGGAATGCACTGTAATAGGAACTCTTGACCAATAGTATGTTTTAACAGTTGGTATACAAGTTTAGCACTTATTTTTGTTTTGTTTTGTTTCTTCATGTATTTCAAACAGCCTTCAGCTAACTCCACACTCTTTAGCTAAGCCAAAAGCACATATTATGATATCAGTAAACATGTGAGCTCTTTGTCAAACTACAGCCCCAATGATGTGAATCCTTTAAGATCTATCTACAAGACAGTGTAGCTTTACGTATTTTTTTTAAATGCCCTGTAACATCTTGGTAGGAATTTAAAACAGAAAGCCAGACCATTAGGACTTCAAGAAAAATGGTGGCACACCATGGAATAGGGATTGCAAAACAGTGATGATATCTGTGTGCTAGCCACTCACCCACACTGCTGTTAGACTGAGGTTTCACTGTTTCTTAAGAAGACACTGGAGTGGTCCTTGTTAAGTTAGATTGTTATGATCAGCTGGGCATCCAGTGTCCTATCCAAGCCTCACTCAATATTCACGTACTTGATTAAACTCTTTAAGCATTTCCGTCTGTAATTCTCCTCTCCAGTCAAAACTTTTAAAATTGGAAAAGACATTAGGAATAATCTCATTCAATGAACTCACAGATGTTGGTGAACCAACAAAAGTTATGAACTTTGTATAAAGATATGCCAAGACAATTTTTCCTCCAGAAGAAACAGTTATCTATATCACCATGATATCATAAAATAAAGGTTATTTTTACAAAAAAAGGAAAATCTATTTCCAAGAAAGCCTGCTTAGCAATCTTCCAGTAACAAATATATAATGATGTTAGCTGTAACATTATCTTTTCCAGTTTTTTAATTTGTCACTGACCAATGAAAACTTTGCAGACTGACGCTGGCTCTCAGACTGGTGTCTGGAAGCCACTGACCTAGTTCAACTTTTCATTTTTAAAATGAGGCTATCTTCCTGTGATGTTTCCAAAGCTGCACAGCTGCTAAAAGCCAAAACAGGCTATCTCTGGACATATCTGTGCTAAGGCCAAGATTCTTTTACTTAATCGGCTGCTAGAAGGCATGGTACCACTGGACCATTTTTGGGGGCAGAGAGAGGCAAATATAATTCTGGCTTGGCCTTGACCTTAGGCATGTTAACCAACTTCTCCAAACTCCCAGCCTTCTACATCCCTCATTCTTTCCAGAATGAAGGCTCCTACTTTAGACATGTAATGTGCTGTTTAAGTTCACACAATTGGACCAAATGTTGGCAGAATACACATTCCCTTTATAACCCTCATGAAGCCAGGCCTGTTTCTCCCTCCAAGGTCAGCCCAGAAAAGAAAAAAGAAGTGATGAAAATGAGCTGCTGGCCAAAAAGTTAATTGAAAAACAAATTTAGTCATTGCTATCATCTCATGGAAATGCCCCAAAAAGAAAATCATACGCTACAGAAAATCTTTTCAAAATTCTTTCTCCATCTACACCCGTCCCTCTCTGATGCTTCCATAGCCCCTTCACAGCACAATGTATCCGACCATCCACGCCTGTTCCAGGCTCTCCAAACCCACCCTCCATCTCAGTCAGACAACCTTCCCAGTTCATAGTTGTCTCACTCTCTTTGTCTGGCTGCCCTTTCCCTATTTCAATGAGTAATGTTCTCCTTCTGTGATATAAATCCCATTAACCTCCTTTCTTTTTCAATATTCTCCTTATTTCTTACTCTGATTTGCATGATGAGGCCAAGATTTGGAGTCCTTAAAAGTCCCTGGAGAGGACATGTAGATAGGCATGCCTTAACAGTGGATATCCTTGTCATATGCCTTTATCATACATTTATGGTACAAAAGACGTATTCTCAAATGCCTTTGAACTCTTCACATTTGCCAAATACACAAGGTATCATTATTTGTACAAGCAGGTCTGTACCCTGGTTCAGAGCAGGCTTGTGATGGGGTATGTCCTTCTGAAGTCTGTGAATATATGTTTCTCTTATTGGTTGGTAAATAAATGCTGATTGGCCAGTAGCCAGGCCGGAAGTATAGGCAGGGCTACCAGATGAGGAGAATTCTGGGAGGAGGAACAAAGAGTAAGTCACAAGTGAGATGCCATGTAGCTGCTGAGAAAGCAAGAGGTCCGGGCATCACCGGGTAAACCAAGAGCTCGTGGAGATACACATATTAATAGAAATGGGATAATAATTAAGAGACAGCTAGCCAATAAGAAGCCTAAGCCATCAGCCAGTTTATAATTAATATAAGCCTCTGTGTTTATTCGAGACTAAACAGCAGTGGGACCAGGTGGGACACAGAAAATTCTGTCCACAGATTTGTATTTGAAAACATTTTTCAACAATAATATACTGTGAGCACTTACAGTATGGAATGTTCTATGTGCTAGAAAAATGGAAATGAATTTTTTGTCTTGGTAGTGGATAGGAGCATAAATTTAACGTGAGGCTTCGAAACTTCCATTTTGAAATGCCAATTCTAAGGTATGTAAGTCATTAGATTGCATAGTCTTTGGGTCTTATTAATTTTGGTAGGCTTTTTTATTTCCAAATTTTCTAATTGTTTCCCTTTTCTCATTGCATAATTATCTGATATCTGCCAGTGGTGGATGGACTAGCAGACAGGGAAGAATCCATGAAGAGAGAAGGATTTGGGGTCAGATCATTTCAGCATGACACTGAACAAACATTCTAAGGCAAGGGAAAGAGGCATTTCTAGCGGGAGATGAGTTTAGTGTGCTTGCAAGACAGAAAGAACATGAGTGCAAGAAGAGATCAAGGAGGCTGGTGGTGAACCCTGAACGAAATACAGTCAAGGTCGTCATGCTGATCCAATAGGACAGCTAGGAGTTTGAGCTTGTTTCTAGGGTACTGGAACACAACATAAAGGAGAAATAGGATCTGATTTTTCCTATAAACTTCAGTTTGATTGCTGTATTAAAGAAAACAATTTAAGGAAGGATACTAAAGTACAATTACTAAAGCCAAAAAGAAAAATGGAAATACATGAAGGCCCTCTAAATAAGAAGAAAAAACTGACAGTAGCATAGGAAGAAGTCGCACTTTCTAGAGCTTTATAATCTTTAGATTTAATACTAAGATAAATATATTTTTCCTAACCCTCACCAAAGCTATAAAAATAATGATGTGATTGGCTGGTTAATAATGTGGGCAACAATTAATATATCTAACACACCAGATGAGAAGCTCCACAGTGCAATCAACTTCTCCTGGATTTTTAAGCCTATCCTATGCTCCTGGGCTGGGCAGATGTGAACCCATCCTTTCCCCAATGTGGGGTGTCTTTGGGCACAGCTCTCAGACTTGCGTGGCAGACTTGGGCTATTTCAGCCCTGTATTTGATATCCTAGATTGCAGCACAACTGTGTGGGAAATCCATCAGATTGTAATCAAGATGGCTTTATAGGCTGAGGCCTTGTCTTCCAGCCTTTGATTGGATTCATCCAATGCATCTTGAAGATGACTGGAACTTTTACTACATCTTTAATGGCACTTGGTAATTCTGGGAGATCCGTGTGATGTCTGGCTAGCTGCTGTGGAAAAAGCTTCAGAATTAAGATGAAATTGGGAGAAGTTGTCTCCTGTCATCCAACTGGCACACAGAATTTTCTCTTCAGCCTTCCTAGCCTCTTCATAGTTGGGAATAGAACACGCTGGATCTTTATGATCTGTAACCCCAAGTCTTTCTAATGTACTCAAAATAGGTCCCTAAGGCTCATGCTTGTGTTCTTAGAAATATGTCTTAGCAGCACTCAGCATTAATGTCACAGGTCTTGTCATGACTGCTATATACTAAAATTTGGAAAGCAATTGGGCAATATCAGAGGCAAGTTGATTGATTGGCCCACTGGGTCAAAATGTTCATATTTTGGTTGGGGAGTCCTTTGTCTGGAAGTTGGCTCTTAAATTCAACTACCTCAGTGGTTAATATATCAAGAGAGTAGTTCTTCTTGTTGATGCCTCGAGGCAAGGATTGCACAGTGATTTCAAGTGAGTCAATCCTTTCCAGGACTGAGGAGAGTCATTGTCTGACCACATCATAGGTGACTTGGGAGATTCCTCAGTAGACCAGGTCAGAGCAAGTCTGTCGGTTAGAAGTCTGCTTTATCTCTTGTTTGGTGATGATAGGAGACTCCAAAAAGTGTGTTTCAAGGGGTTTCTGACTGCAGTGTCATCTCAAGGGTGCTGAGCTAAAGCTAAATATGGGGATTCAAGTTTGCCTTTAAGGATGTCCCGAGTGATGTGCACCTGGGCACTTTGATCCCCAGGGAGGCAATATGAGTCCTTATCAGAAAAGGGGGACAGAAACATTGTGTATCTGAGAAATGGGCCTTGTTTAGAAATGTAACTTAGCACTGGCAAGTTTTTCTTAATGTTCTTACTAATCGCACATAAAATTATGTTACAACTTGTAGGAAACCATGATGAAGTGTTTAATTAATATGTGAAAGCTGCTGCTGGTGATTATCCTATGTGGTGAGGCACAGCTTTTCTAGCTTGCCAGATGGGCCTTCACTGGCTCATTCTCTCACAAGCACCTATGGTCAGAGTTGAAAGAAAGCAAGGTACATCATCTCACACTTAAGACCATTATTTTCACAGCTTCCCCATGCAGGAAGATCTAGCCTACTGCCAAATTATCAGTTTCTGGGAGCAAGTTCTTCATGGAGGTCAAATATTTGAAGTCTCATAGAGAGGTTAGAATTTCACTTTGATGATCCAATAGGCCAAGGAGTTGATCTTTGTTAAGTAATAGTTCTCTCATTAACAATGTATCCATACTTAAGAGATCTTTTGACTACTTAACATGTGAACACAAGCATCCTATTATGTCACATCTGCCATTTTCTTTCCCAGCAATTGTAGATGATAGTGGTCTGACCAACGGCCTCTGGGACAGGATGAATGAATGTCTGATTCTCTTTCTTCACTATGGGACATGGCACACCAGGCTCTGGGTTGTCCTGATCTTCCAGCTTGGCCATCTCTCAGATTCACTACAGAGGCATCATCATTTACTTCAGGATCCTCTGTGATATATGGCCTTGTTTCTATCTCAGTGTCTCCCTTAACACCTGAATATGTTGACCTCTTCTGCTGCTTCTGCTTTTCAAAACAGAGAGGCACATGGTGGCCAGTCCCATGACCACTCTGCTCTATCAACAAGACTACTGCTGTTGCTGCAAAGGGGTATGAAGTATATCAGTCCATGTTTGCACTGACCCCTTATCCTGTATTGACCTGCATCTCTTCCTGCTCCATGATGGAACTAGCTCTTCCAGGTTCTCACCCAGTTAACCACCACAGGAATTTTTTTCTGGGAATATCATCTTGCTGTCATTGTTTCCAGTTAATGTTTTTCCTAATAGCAGAAATTTATTATTCTTCATCAGTCAGACTCTTACAGTTGTGAACTGCCCATCTATATTGAAGATCCTGAGTCTCCAACAACTAGCATGCTCTGTTCTACAGATGACACCAGAAAGGCAATGGCTGACAATCATAGAAATTGTCCAGGTTCAATCTGTGAGACTCCTGGTAAACCTAATACAGGGTCAAAAGGAACAAAAATCTCATGCCATTACACACTTTTTTTACATTTTTAAATTTATTTTTTAATTTAATTTAAATTAGAAACAAGCTTGCTTCACATGTTAATCTTAGCTTCCTCCCCCAGTCCCTCCCCCAATCCCGACTCCACTCTCCAAAGAGGGTGAGGCCCTTCTTGGGGGATCTCAAAAGTCTGTCATATGATTTGGGGCAGGGCCTAGGCCCTCCCCCATGTGTCCAGGCAGAGACAGCATCCCTCCACGTGGAATGGGCTCCCAAAGTCCATCTGGATGGCAGGACTAAATGCTGATTTATTGCCTGAGGCCCCAGAGGATGCTGAGGCCCCCTCACTGACACCCACCACATTCAGGGGGTTTGGATCAGTCCCATGCTGGCCTCTCAGCTATCAGTCTGGGCTCTATGAGCTCCCCCTTTGTTCATCACTCCTCACCATCACACACTTTTAACACAATATGCAGACATAGATATTTATTCTTGCTAACAAATGAATTTGTATCCTACCATCCTTGTTAGTAACTATTTACATAAGCACATTTCTCACTGTCAACAAGAAATCCTGGGTTACTCTGAAGCTCCTGCCATTATGATATCCTCTGAATCTATTCCAGCTTGTTGGTGCAGGGCATGATAAATTAAGCAAAACCTCATTAGAAGAAATGCCTATGAGTCTGGGAAGAGATTCTAATGGCAGTAGCAGACATCCAAGCAATGACACTGTTGCCTTTATTCTCATATTGTTGGTATGTCTTCTCTACTTGTGTGTAGATACTTTCCCCAGTTACAAACTTTGGTAAGAATAAGCCTAGTTGGGCCATGAATGCTGATCCTTACCTTCCTAAAGTTAGTACAGTGAGTAAACTCTTTACAACTGGGCAACCCAGTATGCTCACAGTATTTTGTAGAAAGAAAGCCCTTGAACATTTACATGAGTGCTGTTAATCATAAATGCAATTGCTCTCGGATAATTTTTGATAGCACTCCTATTCATATCTCCATGGTACTGAAAGAATCAGGTTGAGGTAACATAAAATGATTGCAATCCCTGACTCAAAACACACTACAATATATTCAGTACATATTACAGTACACCCTAGTCTACCCTCTACCTATTTCCTGTCCAGAACACAAACTGTCTTGGTCCTGGGAAGAATTAAGTCATTATGATCTTTTATTCCCAGGGCTGCATTTAAGGTAGACCAGATGTTTAACTTGACTTAATTCTCCTCTGCATCACATTTTCTTTCTCTTAAACTAACAATGCATATTATTTATTTGTAAATAAGTATTTGTGACATTTATATTACCCATACAACACTTAGATTTTGCCATATGATGTAATTGTTTCAGGGTAAATATAGTTGTGTATTTTTATCTTGTATGAATAAGGTGAGAAAATGAATTGAGTGATCCACTCTGGATTAGTATAGCATACAGAATTAAAAATATCCTATATTCCTGGTTTCTTTTAGATAAGTGGTTTTAGTTCATTTCAAAAGGACTGAATGAGGCAACTTGAAAGTTCACTTGGGTAAAGACCCAAGACTATTTACAGTAGGTGAGCAAGGGAGAAAAGAGCCTCTTAACCAATTAGCCAAGAGGCCACAAAATACTTTTGGATTAAAATTACCCTGGCACGTGTGAAGATCCAAGAAGAGGCTCATTTACAACATCAAAGAAGTCCTATTGCTATTGAAATGAATAAGACGGTAACAGTTTTAATGAGGCAGCAATAATGTGATTGATTGTACAGAAGTAGGTAGGACCAGAGTCTTCCGAGTGGTGGAGACTTTTAATGAGGCAGAATAGTGGCCTTTACCTGGTCTGCTTTCCAATTCAGATGATGCTATAGGTGATATTGGAATGTAAGAAGATACTTTTCCAACTCTCTGGGTTCTGTTTTTTTTTTTTTTCCAAAAGTAATGGATGTTTGGTTTGGGGTTTTTTTGTTTTGTTATGTTTTGTTGTTACTGTTATGCTTTGGTTTTTCAAGACAGGGTTTTCCTGTGTAGCTTTGAAACCTGTGCTGGAACTAGCTCTTGTAGACCAGGCTGGTCTAAAACTCACAGAGATCCATGTGCCTCTGCATCCCAGGTGCTGGGATTACAGTCATGCACCACCCAGCTGATTTGGTTTTATAATAATCTATATTAGCTTAAATCAACAGACACCTTCAGAAAACCTCCTAACTACTGAATATAGCTTCTTTTTGTTGTTTTTCAGAACTCATAAGAGGCTGAAGAAGAAAAACTGACAGTAGCATAAGAAGTCCCACTTTCTAGGGCTTTATCAATCTTCGATTTAATAATAAGATAAATATAGTTTTCCTAACCCTCATCAAAGCTATAAAATCGTGATGTGATTGGCTATATCTTTACCTGTCATAATTTATATTGTTACATTTTATGCACAAAACAAAGAAAGGGAATCTTTGTGTGGTTGACCTTCCTATGGGATACCTCTGATTATTGGACAGGAGCCAATTCTAACTTCTCTTTCTTGGGCAAATGAAATGTAGATTCCTTCATAGTGTTCTAACAATGGACTCTGCCCTCAGAACTTAACACTCCTCAGAGAGACTCTGAGAATTGTGTTGCTTCTCTTTATTCTGTGTTGTTTTGCTTTGTAAACATTTGAGGGAAACTGTCTATGCCTTAGCCAGATTTTGTTGGATGTTTCTCAACCTCTCCTTTCATTATCATTCCCCTAAGGAGAAAAGAAAATTCTTTTAATCAATGAATTTAAATTAAATTATTTAAATTATTTAATGAATTAAAATTTAAATTAAATTTGTCCCTAATGAGAAAAACTAAATGCAAATGAATGAGATATTGTTGGGTAGAGTTGCACTTCAGAGGGCTGCAAGTGCTATAATGTCTCAGATTCCTTTCACTCCCCTGTCCAAGAGCCAATTTTCACCCCTTTAGGAGGATTAAGGCTTAAACAACCATGTAAACTAAAACAAAATGAAAAAATGTGGGTGCCTTGAAGAGAAGTCCCACAGTCTGTTTACAGGAATAACCATGTTTCAAACAAAGTCTAAACTCACTGAGGCACAGCTGGCCTTCTTACCTCCAACTCCTTCTTCTAGTCATCTTTACTTTCTGCTTCTCTTAGTCTGAGAACAAAGTCACCCAAATGACATCCATCACAATACAAATGCTTCAGAACAAGAAATGCTCATAAGTGTACCCCTCATCGTCCCATGAGCAGTCAAGGAAAATGGTCTCCACAGTCTGCAGAAACCTTGGTGGCCAAGAGGATGCCCTGGGAAACTGGCTAAAGTGTAGATTCTGAGTTAATAATGGAAATAAATGGTGAATTCCATTTCTCAGTTTTTTTCCTAGCTCCTGATTCATGAAGTTCTCTTTATTAAATGCTTCCTTATATAAATGATAAGATTAATGTTGACTTACCCCATTCTAGACCATCAAAGGACCTTCTGCCCATGGATTTGAAACAGAAATTGCATAGAGTACCCCGAAGACTGCTTGTAGAGAAAACAAAATACTGTTTAATTATTCGGAATCACACCTTAATAAAGCACATTCTAAAATATGTGTTATTCTTGGCACTCAAGTTGTCAAGGACCTGGGCGAGAGCTAGAGAGCATAGGAGAATGCAAGGGGCACTATGGAAGAAGGAGGTGAGGGTACTTGTGTTGTCCCTTCTTCAGGGGAGGTTTGTGGTAGGGACAGAAGCATTGCTAGAGGTGGGAGAGAGAAGTGGTATCCAAAGGAATTTCTTCTGAGATAATTGAGATAATTCCAAGAAAAAGAAATGGTTTATTACCTGTTGCTATCAAACTCTGCCTCAGATCTGCTGTTGTCTGAGGAAGGGAAGGATAGCAGTGACATAAGGAGGCTTACCTAGGAGAACCTAAGCCAAGAACATTCCTAAATTCTCCCAAGTAGGTAGAATTGTATCCAAAGGTGTAAAAAAAATATCAGCCTGCAGCAAAGTTGGCTGGGTGTTACCATGTGGAACAGCGCAGATGTAGAGACCCTTCCAGCAGGAATCTAGAAGGTACCTTTCTAGGAAACGTCTGTGCCTCCAGGGGACTAGTTACCAAAGAACATGGCAACCTTGCTACATAGTATATGAAATGAACTACAGTTTGGCCACAACTGCCCATTGGAAGCCACAGAAACTACTCAGAACTAACCACAGCTGAGAAAGAAGACCACTCAAGTCACATTCACCCTCTTTTCCAACTACCTCATATTTGGATTCAAGGGCTATACCCAGAAGAATTACAAGGAAGAGGAAAACTGGACACTCAAGTGTGAATGTTCCAAAAACCCAAATAGACTTGGAATAGACCTGTGCCACAGCAGATTCATTGACTATCACTCAAATTTAATAGAGAAATGTACAACTGCCACAGTACTGTCAGCGACAAAGCAGATACTGTAGCAAGTTTAAAAGTTCAAAATACAAAATTCTTGAACAATCCTGTTGGTGTTGGCCTAAACCATACACGTTATGCTCTCTTGATATCTACCAGTCATGTACAAAAGAGAAAGCACTGAATTAATTTGTAGTAAAAACCCTTAAAATACAAGTTTACAAGTTTCTGCACAGGACATTCCAATGAAACTCAATAAGTTTTAGTTTCTCTGAGAAAAAATTATGAAAAGAAAATCACTTCTGTATGGTGGTAAATTATGTAGAGAATGGATTATGAAGGAAAACTGTCTCAGGGAAAGACTGTTGTGATATGAGTCTGAATGGTATGAGATCCCTGTCCTTAGAATTTAGAGAACAAACTGACTAGGGAGAATTAAAAAGCATGATGCTAGCTTGGTATTCAGTCAGGCCCTATAGGAGCAAGAGGCCAACCAGGAAACAGAGCAAGCTGTAAAGGCCAGCACCCCAACCTACCTCCCCATTCCCCTCAAACACATGGTCTTCTTAGTATTTCTCCCCTCCTCCGCATGAAGTTTTTTTTTTATTTGAATTAAAAGCTAGATTACTTTACATGTCAATCCCAGGTCCATCTTTCTCCCCTCCTCCCACGGCCCCCGATAACCTCCCCCAATGCCCCATATGATCCCTACTCTGTAGAGAGCTGCGAAGTGCCGCACCCTTAAGATGGTGCTGGCTTCTGCCTTTTGCTAGCCCAACAGCAAGTGCTCTCTGTGATAAACAACTCCTTATTTGGTCAAGGCTGGATATCAGGCTTGCTTCCTCGTATGTGGACCTATCTGCTGTCGCCACATGGCTTACCGGGGTTGGCCGCCCAAGGGCCTTTTTAAGCTGTGGGTGGGCACTCCCTGGGGTCAGAAGATTTGTTCAAGGTTCCTGAATAAACCGCTTGTGAGAAGGATTCCTGAGTCGCGTCTTCCTTGCTGGTCAAGGTGGTCGTGACACTACTCAACTCTTCAGGTTGGGTGAGGCCCTTCATGGGGGACTTCCAAAGTCTGTCATATTGTTCCAGGCAGGACCTAGGCCCTCCCCCATGTGTTCATGTTGAGAAAGCATCCTTCCATGTAGAATGGGCTCCCAAAGTCCATTCAGATGCCAGGGATAAATACTGATCTAGTACTAAGGCCCCAAAGCTTGCCAAGGCCTCCTCACTGACACCCACGTCCAGGCGGTCTGGATCAGTCCTATGCTGGCCTCTCAGTAATCAGTCTGGGGCCCATGAGCAACCCCTTGTCCAGGTCAGCTATTTCTGTGGGCTTCACCCGACCGGCCGTGATCACTTTGTGCATCACTCCTCCCTCGATGCAACTGGTTTCCAGGAGTTCAGTTCAGTGTTTAGCTGTGAGTGTCTGCCTCTGTTTCCATCATCCACTGGATGGAGACTCTAAGATGGATGGCGTACAAGGTTGTCATCAATCTCATTACTGGGGAAGGGCATTTAAGGTAGACTCTCCACTATTGCTTAGATTAATAGTTGGTGTCATCCCTGTAGATCTCTGAAAATTTCATTAGAGCCAGATCTCTCCTCAAACCTAGAATGACTCCCTCAATTATGGTATCTCTCATCCTGCTCTCCTCTATTCTTCCCCGACTCAACTTTCCTAATCCCCCATGTCCTCCTCTCCCCTTCTCTTCTCCCTCTCACTTAACCCCAGCCCCCTGTCCCATCCTTCTATGCTCTCAGTACACTCAGGAGTTCTTGTCCCATTCTCCTACTCTGGGGTACCATGCATATCTCTCTTAGAGTTCTCCCTGATTCCCAGAATCTCTGGCAATGGGATTTTAGGCTGGCACTCCTCTGCTTCTTGTTTAAAATCCATATATGAGTGAATACATACCATGTTTGTCTTTTTGTGTCTGGGTTACCTCATTCAGGATGGTTTCTTCTAGTGCCATACATTTGCCTGTGAATTTCAAGATTCCATTGTTTTTTTTTTTTTCCTGCTGAGTACTCCATTGTGTAAATGCACCACATTTTCTCTATCCACTCTTCAGTTGAGGGGCATCTAGGTGGCTTCCAGGTTCTGGCAATTCAATTAATGCTGCTATGAACATAGTGGAACAGATGTCCTTGTTGTATGAATGCACAGCTTTTGGGTATATGCCTAAGAGTGGAATTGCAGGATCTTGTGGTAGACTGATTTCCATTTTCCTGAGGAATCTCCATATTGACTTCAAAAGTAGCTGTACAAGTTTGCCCTCCCACCAGCAGTGGAGGAGTGTTCTCCTTTCTCCACATCCCCTTCAGCATAAACTGTCTTTGGTGTTTTTGATTTTAGCCATTCTGACAGGAGTGAGATGGTATCTCAGAGTTGTTTTGATTTGCATTTCCCTAATGGCTAAGGATGTTGAGCACTTTCTCAAGTGCCTCTCAGCCATTTTAGACTCCTTTATTGAGAATTCTCTATTTAGTCCTGTACCCCACTTTTTAATTGAACCCTTTGGTGCTTTAGATGCTTGCTTCTTGAGTTCTTTGTAAATTTTAGAGATCAGCCCTTTATCAGATGTGGAGTTGGTGAATATCTTTTCCCATTCTATGGGCTACCTTTTTGTCTTGTTGACTGTGTCATTTGCCTTACAGAAGCTTCTCAGTTTCAGGAGGTTACATTTATTAATTTTCAATCTCAATGTCTGTTCTACTGGTGTTATGTTCAGGAATCAGTTTTCTTTACCAATTGGTTCAAAGGTACCTCCCACTTTCTCTTTTAAGAGTTTCAGTATGGCTGGATTTATGTTGAGGTCTTTGATCCATTTGGACTTAAGCATTGTGCATGGCAATAGACATGGCACTATCTGCAGTCTTCTACATACCAGCATCCACTTATGCCAACACCATTTGTTGAAGATGCTTTCTTTTTTCCACTGTATAATTTCAGCTTCTTTGTCAAAAATCAAGTGCTCATAGGTGTGTGGGTTAATATCAGGGTCTTCAGTTTGTTTCCATTGGTCTACCTGTCTATTTTTGTGTCAACATCAAGCTGTTTCAGGACTATAACTCTGTAATAGAGCTTGGAGTCAGGGACGGTGATGCTTCTGGAAGTTCCTTTATTGTGCTATTGGGTTATTTTGGCTATCTTGGGTCTTTTGTTTTTCCATATAAAGTTGATTATTGTTCTTTCAAGGTCTGTGAAGATTTGTGCCGGTATTTTGATGGGGGTTGTAATGAATCTGTAGATTGCTTTTGGCAAGATTGTCATTTTTACTATGTTGATCCCATCAATCCTAGAGCATGGGAGATCTTTCCATTTTCTGGTGTCTTCTTTAATTTCTTTCTTTAAAGATTCAAAGTTTTTCTTATACAGGTCTTTCACTTGTTTAATTAGCCATACCCCAAGATATTTTATGTTATTTGTGGCTATTGTGAAGTGCGATTTTTCTCTAATTTCTTTCTTATCCCATTGGTCATGTGTATATATTAGGGCTACTGGTTTTCTTTAGTTAATCTTGTATCCTGCCACTTTGCTGAAAGTGTTTATCATCTGTAGGAGTTCCCATGTAGAAAAATTTGGATCACTTATGTAACTATCATATCATCTGCAAATAGTGAAAGTTTGACTTCTCCTTTTCCAATTTGTATCTCCTTGATCTCCTTTTGTTGTCTTATTGCTCTAGCTAGAATTTCAAGTACAATATTGAAGAGCTATGGAGAGAGTAGACCGCCTTGTCTTGTTCCTAATTTTAGAGGAATTTTGTTGAGTTTTTCTCCATTTAGTTTGATGTTGGCTGTTGATTTACTGTATACTGCTTTTATTATGTTCAGGTATATTCCTGTTATTCCTGACCTCTCCAGGACCATTATCTTGAAGGGGTGTTGGATTTTTGTCAAAGGCTTTTTCAGCATTGAGTGAGATGATCATGTGATTTTTTTTGCAGTTTGTTTAAATGGTGGATTATGATACAGTTTCTAATGTTGAACCATCCCTGCATCCCTGGGATGAAGCCTACTTGATCATGGTTAATGATTTTTCTGATCTTGGATTTGATTTGCTAGTATTTTATCGAGTATTTTTGCATCAATGTTCATGGGGGATATTGGTCTAAAGTTCTCTTTCTTAGTTGTGTCTTTGTGTGGTTTGGGTACTAAGGTAGTTGTAGCCTCATAAAAAGAGCTTGGCAACGAACCTTCTACTTCTATTGGAACACTTTAAGGAGTATTGAAATTAGCTCTTCTTTGAATTTCTGGTAGAATTCTGCACTGAAGCCAACTGGGCCTGGGCTTTTTTTGGTTGGGAGACTTTTGAAGACTGCTTCTATTTCATTACGGATTATAGGTCTGTTTAAATTGCTTATCTGTTCTTGACTTAATTTTGGTAAGTGATATTTATCCAGAAAATTGTCCATTTCCTTTAAATTTTCAAATTTTGTGGAGTACAGGTTTTCAAAGTATGACCTGAAGATTCTCTGGATTTCCTCCATGTCTGTTGTTATGTCCCCCTTGCCATTCCTGATTTTGTTAATTTGCATGTTCACACTCTGCCTTTTGGTCAGTTTGGATAAAGGTTTCTCTGTCTTGTTGATTTTCTCGAAGACCTTTCTTAGTATTTCAAAGCACTGAATCTCAACAGTTTTCATAGATAGTTCTTTTTTCTTAGTTAGTGTTACTATTGCTGTGATGAAACACTCTGATCAAATGCAGCTTGGGGAGGAAAGTTTTATTTCACTAACATAATAGTTCATTATCAAAATCAGTGAGGGCAGGAACCTAGAAGCAGGAGTCGATGGAGAGACCATGGAGGGGTGCTGCTTACTGGCTTACTCCTCATGGTTTCATCAGCCTGCTATCTTATGAAATCCAGAATCACCTGTCCAGGGATGGGATCACCCATAATGCACTGGGACCTCCACCATAAGAAAATGTTTTAAAGGCTTGTCCAGAGCCTGGTCTTGTAGAGGAACTATCTTTATTGAAGTCCCTTCCTCTCTTATGACTCTAACAGTGTCAAGTTGACACAAAACTATCCAGCTACACATTTTTAATATAACATCTATTTTGTCCATTTTCTAATTTCTTTATATTGGGTTGCTCCCCCACCTCCTCCTCTTCAAGTAAATTTTTAATTAAAACATTATAACATCATTTTCCCTTTCTCCCTCCAGCCCCTCCCAGTTACCCTTCCTCATATGTCTGATGCCCGCACTCTAAATTATTATTATACAGAAATACATGTGTGTGTGTGTGTATACAAAACAATTATATATCCATTGTTACTGACTTCTTTTAACTATTATAAGTAATACGGCAGTGAATATCTTCCAAACTCAGATGAAGACATCTCCTTGGAATAGGCACCTATTTCTACCTGAAATAGACACCTGGAGAGGTATGTTTCTTCTCAAAGTCTGTGCGTTTCAAGTTGAGATAAACACACCAAGCTCCTTTTTTGAAAAGCCTTTCCACTGAATATTCCTAGGAAGCGGATTGAGCCTGCCTTCTGTCCATTCTCAGACTTCTTCCTGCTTGTCTGGAAAGTATGTCTTCTTATTGCATTATTGGTTACACTTTCTCTTACCTACTTATAGTTTATGTGCCATGATTTATATGTATTGATCACTTTTGGTCTCATTCACCCAGTGTTGTAGAACTAACAGTGATGAATGCATGCTGTTCTAGTTAACACACCGCTTATCTTTAGATCATTGAAAGATTTGAATTTCATTTATGAATCTGAACAAATCCTATTATGACATGATTTGCAGACCCTTCTGCAGTCTCTGCCCTCATGGTTTGATGACATTCCAGCTGAAGCTTTGCGCTTAGGAGGCGCTTTCCTTATTGTCTCTCTCCTCCTTGCCTCTACCATGAAAAAGCCAACTGAACAGATGTTAGGCCTTAGGTAAAGATGCCACACGTCCTCACTCACTCCATGCAATTTTTCTGTCCTCCTTTTATGTTCTCAGCACCTCAACTTTATTTACCAGACTCATGATCTGTTTTTATCTCTGCTCACTCACTCTTTATTTAGCTAATGATGATAGCCGATGCTATAGGGGATACAATGTATTTATTTACCAGAGAGACAGAGAGAGAGAGAGAGACACACACACAGAGAGAGAGAGAGAGAGAGAGAGACAGAGAGAGAGAGAGAGAGAGAGAGAGAGAGAGAGAGAGAGAGAGAGAGCTTCACACAAGCTAGGAGTTAGAAGCCTGGCTGGCTTCCAAAAGAGGAGGTCCTTTTTCCTTTTGCTTCCTTTTATCTCTACCTGTGCTAATTTACTTGTCCCCGCCCTCATGGGTGGATAGCTTTGTGGGGTTCACTCCTATATTTAGCCCTATTGGTTTTGCTTTAATTTCATAGATAAAGTTTGAATGTTTGAAAACCCCCTACTTTCTGATAACGGCTCTTTCACAGATGTGTGTTGTGTTGCTTTTTAAGGATCTGAACGAAGACGGGTTTTAATGTTTCCTTAGTTCTTTGAACTTTCCCTGTTGTCAGTCTCTGCTAGTTCCATTGTTTTGTTTTTGTTTATTCCTGACTTTATTTTCATCAGATATTGGTTCTCCTTGATTGTCTATTCATTTTATGAATAGAGTATTAGGTTAATGATATACAGAACTAAGGAGGCTTTCCTATCCATTTTGCTTAGTTTTTTGTCAAGTTGGCTGGGATCTGGGAAGAGGGAACCTGAACGGAAATTTTCCTCCATTAGATTGGTCTTTTGTCAAGTCTATAGGGCCATTTCTTGAGTAATGATTGATGCTGGAGGGCCCAACCCCCTGTGGGCCATGCCACCCCTGGTCCAGTGGTCCTGGAAGGTGTAAGAAAGGTAGTTGAGCATAAGCCTGACCAAGTCAGTAATCAGCATTCATCCATGGTCTCAGCTTCAGTTCCTGCCCCCAGGTTCCTACTGGAGTTCCTGTCCTGACTTTCCTCAGGGATGGCTTTCAATGAGGAAATAGGTGTAAATCAAACCAACCTTTGCCTCCCTAAGTTGGTGTTGATCATGGACTTTAACACAGTAATAGAAAGTAAACTAAGATGTGATCTCTTTATTCTACCCCTCCACTGCTTAGAAGAGGCAGAAGAGTCCTCAGACAGCCTGTCTGCTCTATAACCACATTCTCCAGATCCTATTTCTCCCTTGGTAAGTTAAGTACATCTATGGCTCAAAGGTATTCATGTGCTTCTGCTTATTGAACATTGACTATGAAATTTACCTTGGGGCCAGTTGGTACTCACCTTAGAATACCCCTTGGGCAACATATTCATCTTCCTGATTAGGGCAGTTACTCACTTTTAGCCTGTGGCCAGTACCACCACCACTTTTTGATCTGTATGAGAGAATGAGGGAGAGAGCATGTCTACACATTCCCAAACACTGTTTTGGTCACCCTCCTCCAGTGCTGGGGTTTGAACCCAGAACCTTGGCTCTATCACTGGGCCATATCCTCGGCCTGTAACTTTCCTTTGAAAACATGATTTCTCCTGGTTATTGCCCCATACTTTCCATCTATTCTTCCTACAGTGATGGGGGATGTCCAATAGCCAATAGAGGTAGGAAGATAGGTGAGACTAAGAGACGAGGAGAATCCTGGGAAAGGTAGGCAGGGATAGTCTGTGATGGGACACCATGGAGGGACCATAAGGATAGGAGACTCCAGGCATTCTCCAGTAAGATAAGGTCATGTAGAAATACATAGATTAGTAGCTACGGGTTCATAATTAAGACAGAGCTAGTCAATAAGAAGCTCTAGCCATCAGCCTACAGTTTTATAATTAATATAGCATCCATGTGTTCATTTAGGGTTGAAGCCGTGGGACCTGGTGGGACAAAAAAAGCCAGCAACACTACAATTCACAAGGTAGCAGTTGCCAACCCAAAATACATAGGTTCAGAAGAGGTTTCATCTTAGTTTCTGCTCCTGTGGCATCCTCTGCTCTCATGGATTTCATCCCTTCTGTTTCTGATAGTCCAGGGTCCTCTCTGGTATTCCTTCCTGCTATCAGCTCTGTGATGTGCCTGTATACTTTCAGTCATTTTAACATGGTCATTTGGAAAAAGGCGCCCATATGCACAGTGCACTCTCCTGTCCAAGTCTCCTACCTCTCTCAGCACCACTTTTCACTTCATGTCCAAGCTTTGGGCTTGAAAGAGAAGCCCTTCAACCCACAAGTGTTTCCTGCCATTTATTTTAAAGTCTAGTAGTTTCAGAATATAATATTACCATTTCTCCCCAAACTTTCTCACCCACATGAACACAAACAAGGATCCTGTATCCTTTGAGGCTCATGTATCCAAAAAAAGAAAAGAAAAGAAAAAGAAAAAGAAAGAAAGCAGAGTCCAGGCAGTAATGAGCTGGACACATTTGGGAGTGTGCCTCTCTGGATTATGGGATTGCTTCCTCCATCCTAGTCATTGCATAAAATAGGTTAATTAACAGGCCGACTTCAGCCTCACTAAATTTATTATGAATTATATGTTCAGGGATGTTGGTAAAAGGCCAACCCTGGCATCGCTTTAACTAGTAATTATTGTGTTTTACTGTTGTGGACCTACAATGCATTAACACGCCAGGTCTCGGCTTTATTAGAATGCGCGTGGCTCCTCAGTTCCATGCATATTTATTACGTGAAAGAATGGGATTCTTCTCCTCCAGCCTTCACTAATTTAAAAGAAGATATCCTCAATGAAATGTATTCAAATATTTTGACATTTTGCTTCACCTCACTTACAGAGCAGAAATTGTTTCTGACAGTTATTATACAGTGCTGGAATCCTGCTGCTTCCGCTGTTGAAGAACAGGTTGAAAAGACACAGCACTTGCATTTTGTTCAAAGAGCGATTCCGTGGCTTAGAAATAGCAGCGCTGTCAGCTGTGATTCACTGAGAGTTTAGATAATATCCAGTCTGTAGTCACTGCTCACAGGGGCTTCCCGGCTTAGAGTGGGAGAGAGTGAATGGAAGCTGGTGCCTCGAGCTTACCCAGAAGGATGAGGGTGAAATGCAAAGCTGGCATTTGGTTACCAAAAAATGTGGTAGAACTCTTCCTCCTCATCCTCCATGTTGTGAGCACGCCATGGAAGTTAGGCTGAGTTTCAGACGCCCTGTTTGTGAATGTATCAAACCAAAAAAGTTAAACTGGAACACTGGGGCTTTGAAGAAGCTTGGACTGTCTAAAGTGATTAGAAACATCCCCTGATGGGAATTTCTTTGATGCTAGTGTGCTTAAAGGCAAAAGTCACTCTAGAATTATATGTAAGGGGTAAGGGATGGTGTACAGAATAGACCAAATCCAGCGGGTCACCTACTGTGATTTCTTTGGGGCACTTCTTTTATGAAGCAAAAGTATTCATCTAAAGCAATGGGACAAAATCCTTGTAAAGGGTCTACCAACAGCAGTCAGGGTTTGGCACCAACAGACGGCATTCACAAAGCTTGAGACGACAAGAAAAGATGTCAGTCTGCTGCCATTACTCAGGGTTCCATTACACACACAACCTGTCTAAGTCAATGTTCTATTGCTGTGAACAGACACCATAACTATGACAACTTTCATTCAAAACCAAATTTAATTGGGCCAACTTACAGTTTCAGAGGTTTAGTCCATTATCCTCAAGGCAGGAAGCATGGTGGCTTGCAGGCAGACTCCGTGCTAGAGAGGTAGCTGAGAGTTCTACATCTGAATTGCAGGCAGCATAGAGAGAGAGAGAGAGAGAGAGAGAGAGAGAGAGAGAGAGAGAGAGAGAGAGAGAGAGAGAGAGAGAGAGAGACTTGACCTGGCTTGAGTATTTGAAACCCCAAAGTCAGCCTTCAGTGACATGCTTCCTCCAACAAAGCCACACCTACACCAAGGCCAGACCTTCTAATAGTGCTACTCACTAATGACCAAGCATTCAAGTACATGAACCTATGGGGACATTTCTATTCAAACTACCACATAAAAACAAGATTTTTACATGTATATATGTATACACGTATGTATGCATACATATGTGTGCATACACACATACTCATATGTATATATGTATGTATGTGTATACAAGCAAGGTGGTAGTTCAGCGTCACAACTGGCTACCTGTGCTTTTGAGGAATCAAGACTTAGCTGATCACGTTGGCTGCGTGAATAGAGACACAGTTGGCTCTTGGAGCATAAGGTGGAGCAAATGGGCAGCCCATGTGGGACCTGAACCTATTTTTTCAGGGTAACAAAAAATACCCCCAGAGATTAAGCATACACTGGTGTTGAGTTGGAAGACTCACAGAGTAATGGCTCTGCTACAGCAAACCGAAGCCTCTAGAAATCTGCCTGGCACAGACAGACATATATCTAGGGTGTTGGAAGTATTTAGGGTCTGACACCCTGATTAGTAGAGCTGAGGAATCCCAACTAAGGAGTCAGCGAACAGCACCAAGAATTCAGCAGTAGAAAGAGGACCCCATGGTAAGTCAAGCAATGGATGTATTTACTGGTGATGCCCCCTCACCCTACCCCCACCCGCAGGACCTATGACTAAATCAGGAAGGCACTGAGGGGTGACAAGGTCTATTATTTATCAGAATGAAACATGACCAATTCAGCTGTCAAGGCAGGGGTAAGCTGGGGTGGGGGTGTCTCTGCTGGACAGGAAAGGTGGTGCCATAGCAGTGACCTGGAAAGAATCCAAAGAGGCTTTGACCACACTGGGAAGACGACAAGAAATACATCTCCGCTTTTTCAAGGCGAAGTCAGTCATAAAGGAAGCACAAGAATATGCATGTATTAGAGACCAAGTAAACCACCAGGCCACTCTCCCAGTAACAATTGCTGCTTCAGCAGGAACAGGAAAAGATCCCAAGGAATCAACACGCTGAACAGTAAGCTGTCTGTTCCATATTCATTTTTTGTATCTCTAGTTAGTACCTTGCAAGTGCTCGGTGCACATTAAGTATTAAATGAGCGTTCATGGATGAATGTCAGACTTTCTCATCTCCAGTGTAATTGAAGTTGAAATCAGGTGAGAGGTCACAGAGTGCAGCCTTCACAAGGTCAACAGTCACTGTAGGTCACCAAGGAAACTCCTAAGGGCCACTGGTTGTGTTGTATTTAAGTGTTTCATGGCTCCAAAACATCTCTAAAACTCCAAACTCCGGCATCTCTACCATGCACACCTCTTCCGTGATAATGTAGCTAGGGGTTCTACATGGCTAATCTCATTTGTAAGTCATATGACTACCTCCATTTTACAATTGGAAAACTTGAGGCAAAAAGATTCATTCAAGCTAGCTTGGAATTTTGACAACCACCCGACCCAGCTCCTACACCATTACCAAAGGCCTGAAACAAAGCAAACAGCCCAGAGGAAAGAAAAAATAAATTGCCATGCATTAGCATATCAGTTTAAATTGATTTTTCAGGTTAAAAACTGCCAGATACTATGCTAGTACCTGAAAAGACAGAGCTATGAAAGAATGCTTTTGAAAATTATAATCTAGGACTTACGTTCATTTATTTAAAATTTACTTGCACCCATGTTCTGTTTTTTAATCAAAGAATATTGTTATTATTTTTCAGATTTCTTAAACTTTGCATGCATGAATGCTTCTCAATCTGATCAGTAAAATCTTATTTTATCCAATATCTTATCAGACTAACTATGATAAAATGTGGCTTGATTGTAACACATATTTTAATTAATTTTGAAAATGAAAATCTGTTGCTTTTATAAATGATGAACAATAACTTTTTTCCTGAAATGTACTCAAGTTTAATCTTAGAGCCAGAATCAAAATAAATTTTCTTAAAAAGCTGACCATAATTATACTTCATCTAGGCAAATTACATAAGACTTTATTGAAGGTCATAGAAAAAAACTCTACAAATAATGAAAAGAGTATGAGAAAGAGTAATAAAAACAGTTTTTTAAATTCTAATCCAAGGCTTGAACTCATTTATTTAAAATTTACTGTGCACCAACATCCTTAAGATACAAACTAGAGATAAATGTCACTTTATCTGTCCCTGACAGGTTAGTTTAATTTCTACCATGAAACTCTTTTCCACATATATGCACTGCAGAAATGCATTATTTATGTAACTCCTTTAGTAAAAATCTTAGTGTCCTAATTATGGAGTTTTTATTTTCTTTCCATTACTGTATCACCAAAAATTGGAATCCTAACGGATTCCATGGTTTCCCAAGGAAATACTAAAGGTTGGTTTAAAAGGATAGTCTATTGTCCTTTTAACTGTGGCCTGAGGCTGTAGTAGTTTATTTTGAGGGAATCGCTAAGAATAATTGCTCCAGTCAAATTCAGCTATCCATTAAGGGATAATGAACCACTTTAGATGTCCCCATTAGTAAACACTCCCAAGAATATTAAAGCAGTTACCTGTGTGATTCCTGTTATGTGTACTTGACAACAATGAACTACTGAAAGTTTTTGTTGGGGTTTTCTCCGCTGTTTTTTTATTTGTTTATTTTCTTATTTTTATTTACTTGTTAGTTGACTCATTTTTGTGAGGATAAAATAGTCTCTGGCTCACACTTTGATATGAACAGAGTTTATCAAACTCTTATTTGTTGTTTTGTTTTAGCTTTCTTTTTTTGTTTTGTGGTTTTTTGTTTTTCCCCCCTCCCCATCATAGAGAAACTTGAACCAATGTGGTTACAGTGAAAGGTAACATCTGGCCAACCCAACCCCTAAGTTTCTTAGGAAAAATTGAGTTTTCTTTAGTAATTGAGAAACTACCGGGCATTTGTAGCAAATAGTAAAAAGGCCAGCTTCCATGGGCTAGTGAACTCGTGGTCCTTAGAAAATATCTACTACTGCCCTCTGCTAGACCAGCATAATTCCTTACTACGTTCTATGTCTCATTTTTTTACCCACAGATAAGTGCAGCTACCACCACCCTCCAAAGGAAGCCTCCCTGTATAGGAAATGGAGGCACCACAGAAAACTGTGCCTGGATACAATGCAGACATCAAACTATCGTGGTGACCTCAGCCCCAACAGATACATTTACATCACATCTCCTGCATCTTCGGTTCACAGTACATCAAAAAGAGGAAGCTGAAAGTTTGTGAGAGCCAGAATGTCAGGAAGTCTGCTGTGCAACAGTCTCTCCTAAAAAAGGCTGCATACACAAGACTGGAACAGTTTGCAAGTATCAAAGGATGTTGGCATGGAACAAAAGAAAAATTTTGTGGCGTCCCACTTCTAGACAAAGAACTATGGGCAACTATTGACTCTAGAGAAGGTGAATTAGCCTGTCCCGTGCCTGAGATGCCCAATGCAATCTTGAAACCATAACACACAGAAAACAAAAACAGACTCAGCAGGTTGAATTTATTTGTATGTGTATATGTGTGTTTGTACATAAAACACATACAAACATATGTGTGCAACAAACAAGAGAGGCTATCAATTTGAGGGTGGGGTGATCTGGGAGGGCTTGTAGAGAGGGTACCTTGGAGGGGCTGGGCAGGGAGAATAAGAAAATGGAAATAATGTAATTTTATTTAAATTAAAAACATTTTAATAAAACAGACCAGAGAAGGCTTTATTGGTTACCCTGATCAATTATGTTTCACAGAGAAGGAAACTAAGGCCAGCTTAAATAACTTACCCATGGCCAACCCCAATAAGAAACAGAGCAACACTTTGAAGCCAGACAGTTTGAGTCTGTAGTATGCACACACAGCCACTGTACATTTGTGGGCTTGTGGCTAGCAAATTCTAGAACACCGTTGGCAAAGTTTGTTTACTGACTTATTTGTGTTTCTTTTTTCAATTGAATACTTAGCTTGGACATTTGTTCCTTTCCCCATTTCACTTTGACGAAGACTACCTACCACAGAAAAAGCCTCACTAAAGGTTAATACATGTGCAAAATGTGCCAACATCCCTGTGCCTGGCAAAGGACTTTCAAGCTGAGGGTCATTTCAAGTTGATGTGGCTCTGTTTTCTGTGGTATTCATTAACCTTGTTTTACCCTTGAAACTAATGCTGAAACACTAGTGATAGTCTCTTCACTGTACAAGGTGCTATTATTCTCTATGAAAATATTAAAAAGCTAAATCTAGCTTATTAAAAAATCCCCAATGTTCTCCACCACCACTACTTTCCAAATTAATGTAAGACCTCCCTTAGCAGCACTATCTTTACGATACTTCTAAGGCCATTTGGGAAACAATCATATAGCACTCTACATAGTTTTCCCTTTAGTTATTATTAGGACAGGCACATAGCCATTATACTTTAGCAAATCATCCCAATATTAAACACATTCCACTAAAAGTTGAATGTCATTATTAACATTATCAATATTTACTCAAAGTGCATTCCGATACTTAATACGCCTCTGGTTCTGACCTTTCTTATATTACTAGTTTTCTTCTGGTCTATAACCTTTTCTTTTTCTTCACACCCTTCTAACTCTGTCAGTTTAAATAACCTCTATTAGACAATAAATTATTGCCTTGTCATTGGCATTTTGAGGATTATTAGATACAGTTGATATTGATATTCCCAGTTCCAAAGTGTCACCGTAGTTGCCTTCTGATTTTGAAGGGCAATAGAGATCAGACAGTAAAGGTGGTGCTGAGGAGACTCAGATCCAGTATCCAGTTGAGTCCACAGAGTCACTGAAGTATCATTCTTAGAGCCTGTGCTTAGAATCACAACATTTGGGAGTAGAAGTAACCCCATACATTGAGTATTTCATAGTGAGGGTGTACATATGGAAATATCTGAGGCAGCACAAACCACACGAAAGATGGTGAGCCAACATGGCATCTTCTCTTAGGAGAAATGATAAGAAACCAACGTCACAAGTAACAGACTAAGGGACAAACAAAAGAACACAGCCCTGGCGGTTCTTACATCCACTTTGTTTACCAATATGGACAACGCAGAAGGCAAATGCATATTCAGGAGTGGCTGTATCCAGCTGTTAATTAGCTCAGCTAGGTAGTTTACCTGACATGTTATGTTGGGTCCTAGTGGAATGTGGTTTAAGTGGAAGCACAAGTTCTAACATAGATGGTATGCTGCCACTAATCTGGAAAATGCCTTCTTTTGGCATCCCTATTAATAAAAAAGAAAACTGAAAATAGTTGGCATTAAATTGTAAGCACTGCAATGTTTGTGAACAGTTTTTCCTCAGAGCTGTATTCAAATTGTGACAATATTTGTGGTGGTCTAAAAGAAAATGGCCAACAGAGGGAGTAGCATTATTATGAGGTGTGGCCTTGTTGGGTAGGTGTGGTCTTATTGGAGGAAGTATGTCGCTGTGGGGGTAGACTTTGAGGTCTCCCTTCTCAAGCTTCATTCTGTGTGGCAGTCATTTGACTTCCTGCTGCCTGCAAGGCATAGGCCTCTTAATTCCAGCACCACATCTGCCTTCATGCTGTCACGCTCCCCATCATGATTATAATGGACTGAACCTCTAAAACTGTAAGGGAGTCATCCCAATTCAATGTTTTCATTTATAAGAGGTGCTATGATCATGGTGTCTTTTCATGGCAATAGAAAACCATAAGACAGCTTTCCTCTATCTTAAAATGATAACTTTAGTATGTTTGAACTGCCTGAGTGTCCTACAGAATGCCACACCTATCCTTTACATCAGGGGCACTATGTGGATTGAACAAGATGAGAGGAAATTTAAACAAAATCTGTTTAACTAAGTTAATCTAAGCAATGGTTAATGAATTTAGCAGTATTTAGACCAAGTTTTGTAGGCAGCTATAAAAGTAAGACAAAAGCCATTTGATTGGTTAGAGTGGGAAGATTTCTGATTAGTACTGTCTATAGTTCTACTCTTTCAGTTGCATTTTGGTTTGCTATGAAGTAACTAAAGACACGAGAGTAGCCTCAGGCTGGTGGCCCCATGATGAATAAAAAAAGCTAAATAGAAGAATAAACTTTAGGGTGATTTGGAGAACTGTCATTTCAGTGAAATTTTTAGGAGGGGGCTTATAGTGGCTTAGTGATAAGCCAAAGGGTGACCTACAAAATGATGGATTCATTGTTGAATTTGTATTCCCTGCTACAATAAAAGAAACACAGTCAACTGGCTTTCTGGGTTCTACAGGAAACATATACCTTATACCATATACAATATCTAGAAAGACAGCTCAAGCCCTGACCAACTAAGGACAGGATGCTTTAAAAAGTGTTAGGTTATTTTTTTTATTTTTAAATTTAAATGAGAAACAAGGTTGCTTCACATGTCAATTCCAGGTCCCTCTCCCTTTCCCTCCCCTGTGTTAGGTTATTTTTGTTTTAGTAACTTGACACAAACTAGAGTCATCTATTGATAACTATTTGAATATATTGCTGCATGTCATAATTGAAATTAATGTACTAATGCCTATATAAAATAGTTGGATAGATCTCATATTAGCAACTTAGCAGCATACCTGAAAGAGTTAGAACAGAAAGGAGTTGTCACACTTAAAAAAAAAAGAGTAGGTGAAAGGAATAAACTTGGAATTGAAATCAATACAACAGAAATAACAAAAATACAAAGAATAAATGAAATGAATTGGTCCACTGAGAAAATCAGTACCATATTATAAAACCCTTAGCCAAATAAACTGAGTGATGGAGAGAGAAGATACAAATTAGTGAAATTAGAGGTGAAAGGGGGCATTACAACAGACACTGAGGACATCCAGAGAGAATCAATAAGGGCATACTTTAAAAAAAATCTATGTTCTACCAAACTGGAAAGCCTAAAACAAAAATAGACTTCTTGATATATACAATCTACCAAAGTTAAATCAAGATCAGGTAAGCAATTTAAATAGACTTGTAACTACTAGTGAAATAGAAAAAGTAAAAAACAAAAAACAAAAACAAAAACAAAAAACCCCAAAAACAAAAAACAGGGCCAGTGTAGAATTCAAATAGATATCCAAAGAAGAATTAATGCCAATACTCATCAAGTTGAAACTGAAAGAACATTGCCTAGTTCTTTTTATGAAGCCACAATTACCCTGATACTTAATTCGCACAAAGACCCAACAAAGAAAAAAAATTACAGACCAATATTTCTTAAGAGCATAAATGCAAAAATTCTCAATAAAATACTTGCAAACCAAAACCAAGAACACATCAAAAAGATTATCCATCCTGATCAAATAGGTTTTATCCCATAGATGCAGGGGAGGTTCAACATATGTAAATTGATAAATGATGTGATCCATCACATAAACAGACTGAAAACTGCAGGATCACCTCATTAGATGCAAAATAGGCCTTTGGCAAAATCCAACATCCTTTCATGATAAAAGTCCTAGAGAGACCAGAGATACAAGGGACGTATCTCAACATAATAGAGGCATTATACAAAAAGCCAGAGCCTATATTAACCTAAATAGAGAAAAACTAGGAGTTTCCACTAAAAAAAAGGAATAAGACAAGGATGCCCACTCTCTCCATAACTATTTATATCACTTGAAGTTTTATCTAGAGCAGTAAGAAAACTGAAAGAAATACAAATAGGAAAGGAAGAAGTCAAAGTAACTTAATTAATAGATTATTTGATTTTATATATAAAAATCACTAGAAATTCTACCAGAAAACTTTCAGCAAAGTCGCAGGATACAAAATTAATAAACAAAATATCAATAGCCTTCCTATATAACTTTCACACTATCCTCAAATAAAATATCTTGGAATAACTAACCAGCCAAGTAAAAGGCCTGTATGA
Source organism: Mesocricetus auratus (assembly GCF_017639785.1). Classification (NCBI taxonomy): domain Eukaryota; kingdom Metazoa; phylum Chordata; class Mammalia; order Rodentia; family Cricetidae; genus Mesocricetus; species Mesocricetus auratus. The sequence continues at coordinate 35,287,812 of NW_024429184.1, forward strand.
CTAGAACTTCAATTCTTCAAAGAAAGAAATTGAATAACATATTAGAAATTGGAAAGATCTCCCATGCTCAAGGATTAGCAGGATTCACAATAAAAATGACCATCCTATCAAAAGCAATCTACAGATTCAACACACTCCCCACCAAAATCTCAACACAATTCTTCACAGAAGTTGAATAACCAACTTTCAGCTTCATATGAAAGCAAAATAATATAATAAATTCTGAACAGATGAAGGAACTGCTGTAGGTATCACCCATCCTAGATTTCAAGTTGTACTAGAGAGATTAGTATTAAAGGAGCATGGTATTGGCATAAAAGCAGACTCACTGATGAATAGAATCAAACTGAAGATCCAGACATAAGTCAACACACCTATAAACACCTGATTCTTTTATGATGAAGTTAAAAGTACACATTGGAAAAGAAAATGTACCTTCAACAAATGGTGCTGGTCAAACTTGATGGCTGCATATGGAAGAATACAAATAGACTTCTATTTATCACACTGTACAAAGCTCACCTCCTGATGGATCAAAGACCTCACCTTAAGGCCAGATGTCCTGAATCTGATGGAAAAGAAAGTGAAAATAGTCTTGAAGTTATTGGCATAGGAAATGACTTTAGGGACAGGACACTGACAGCACAGACACGAAGACCAACAGTTAATAAATGGAAGCTCATGAAACTTGTAGAGCCACTTTGGACATCAGTATGGTGGTTTCTCAGAAAATTGGGAATCAATCTACCTTAAGACCCAGAAATACCACTCTTGTGCATATACCCAAAGGATACACAATCATATCACAGGGCATTTGTTCAACTATGTTCATACCAGCATTAGTTGTAAGAGCTAGAACCTTGGAAACAACCTAAATGCCCCTCAACTGAAGAATGGATGAAGAAAATATGGTATGTTTACACAATGGGGTACTTATCAGTGGTAAAAAAACAACAACATCTTGAAATTTGCAGGCAAATGGATGGAACTAGAAAAAAAGTCCTGAGTGAGGTAAACCCAGACATAGAAAGACAAGCACGGTATTACTCACTCATAATTCAATATTAGGATAACTAGGCTACAATCCACAAGCCCAGAGAAGCTGGGTAAAAAGGGAGACCCAAAGAGAGATAGACATGGAGTTGAGATCTCCTGTATAACCTGGAGGGGGGTAGAGGGGATGGGGGATGGAAACTTGAGAGATAAAGAAGACCTAGTTGGGGGAGGGATGGGGGGGGAAAGGAATGAAAGAGATTATCTTTTTGTTTTGTTTTCTGAGACAGGGTTTCTCTGTGGAGCCTGTCCTGGAACGTGTTCTGTAGACCAGGCTGGCTTCGAATTCACAGAGATCTGCCTGCCTCTGTCTCATAAGTGCTGGGGTTAAAGGCATGTGCCACCAATGCCCAACGAAAGAGATGATCTTGTAGAGAGAGTCATTATGGAGTTATGGAGAAATGTGGTGCTGGAGGAATTCTCAGGAATCCACAAGGATGACCCCAGCTAAGACTCCTAGCAAGAGTAAAGAGTGTTTGAATGAGTCTTTCCCCGTTAATCAGATTAGTAACTGTCATCATAGAACCTACATCCAGTACCTGATGAAAGCAGATGCAGTGATCCACAGCCACGCACTGGGTTGAGTACCTGGAGTTCAAGTGAAGAGAAGGAGAAGGGGTCATATGAACAGGGGGTTCAAGATCATGATGGGGAAAACCACAGAGACGGCTGACCCAAGTTAGTTGGAGCTCATGGACTACGGACTGACAGCTGGGAAACCTGCATGGGACCAAACTAGGCCCTCTGAATGTGGGTGACAGTTATTTGGTTTGATCTGTTGGGAGGCTCCTGACAGTGGCAATAGCACCAGGACCTATCCAAAGTACATGAACTTGCTCAGCCTTGATACAGGGGAAAAGGGGGAGGAGGGGCAGGGGCTCTGTCCTGCCTCAACTTGGTGTGTCAGATTTTGCTGACTCTCCAAGGAAGGCCTTATCCCCTCTGAGGAGTGAATGCAGAGTGAAAAGGGGGAGAAGTGGGAATGGGAGAAGGGGAGGGAGCGGGAATGAGAGTTGGTATGTAAATTGGAAAATAAATTTTTAAATAAAGGAAGAAAAGAAAAAAAACTCAATTAAAGGTAGGATGCAGAACTAAGGAGAGGGTTGACCAAAGACAAAACACAAATGTCTGCACAACAATTTAAGAAATGTTCAACATCCTTAATCAGCAGGTAAGCACAAATCAAAACTACTTTGGGATTTCATCTTATTTCCATCAGAATGGTCAAGATCAATAAAACAAATGACAGCGATGTTGGGAAGGAATGTTGGCAAAGGGGAAGACTTATTCATTGCTGGTAGAAGTGAAAATTTTTACAGACACTATGGAAATCAGTATGGTGATTCTTCAGGAAGTGTAAAGTATTTCTACTTCATGATCCAACTAGATCTCTCTTGGGCATATACCCGAAGGACTCTACATGCTACTACAGAGGTATTTGATAATCCATGTTCATTTCTGCTTTATTCTTAATATTGGGAAATTGAAAACAGCCTAGTTGGCTATCAACTGAGAAATTGATAGTGAAAGTGTAGTATAATTACACAGTGGAATATTATTCAGATGTTTAAAAAGTGAAATCATGAAATTTGTAGGTAAGTAGAGAGAATCATCCCGTGTGAGGTAACTCGGATCCCAAAAGACACAAGAGGACTGATGCACAAATGAACTCACAGAGACTATTGCAGCATGCACAGGACCTGCACAGGTTCAAGCCACATAGGGCACCAGTGCTGAGAGGGGGAAGTGTCTCTGGCTCCCACCCCTAACCAAGAAGCTGTCTGCAATTGACATCCACTTACAAAGGAAAATTCTCTTTCCTCCAGTAGAGTCTCACTGGGCATAGTAACCACACTTTACTCCCCATGCCCAGCAGTAGATAACCAACATGAACTGAACTCAGTAGCATTTTTGTACATTATTTCATCATTTTTTTTGGGTTGGGCATTTTTTCATCTTACTTGTCTTATGCGTATATACTATGTTTTCCAATTTTGTGGTTTTGTTTATTAAATTTTTATTTGCCTGTGTGTGTGTGTCTTCTGCTTTTTCTTTTGTCCGTTTTTAAAATTATGTTTCATTTTTCTGTTTACCGGTTTGTTTTCTAAAGAGAGAGATAAAGGTCATAGAATTGTGTTAGCGGCAGAAACTGGGAGGATTGAGGAGGAACTGGAAGAGAGGAGAGCATGATGAGAATACATTGTATGAAAAAAATTTCTCAATAAAACAGAAGTATTGCCCTATCAGATTGGCCAATGGGTAAGTCTATGTGAGCATTTTCTTGATTAATGATGGATGTGGGAAGCACCATCACCAGGCATGTGGCCTTGGGCTGTATAAAAAGAAAAAAAAAGACAGTTGAGAAAGTCAGGGGAGAAAGCCAGTAAAAAGCATTCCTCCATGGTTCCTGCCTCTGCTCCTGAGTGAAATCCTGCCTGGCTTTCCCTGATGATGAACTGTGATGTAGCATATGAGCCAAATAAGGCTTTTCTTCTCCTACGTGTCTTTGGTCAGTGTTTTATCACAACAGAGAAGCACACTCAAATATCACGTGATTGTGAGGTGAATTCTGTCTGTTCTATCCTGCCTTACATGTGGGTTGACCCAGAAATAGACCATTATAAGATAGATATGGAATATCCAGTGCTAAGCTCCAACTCAGGGCACAAAGCTATGATTCATCCCTTAGCTCACACAGACAACCATTTCAGAATTCCTCTGTGATCAGGTGAAAGATGAGAAAAGGGCCCCAAACTTTATTTGCAGGTGAGCACTTGGTATGTGAAATCATATGCAACTGTGCCACCAGCATAATCAGAAGGACTTTGAAAATGGTGGAGAAAGAATATCTTCATATCTGGAGATGAGATCAGTATACCTTATCATTCATATCACATAAAAAGAGATAGTCCCAGTGAAAGCATACGTAAGATTACTCAGCAATGGCTTGTTAGTCAAGAACCCAGAAGGAACCTTAACTGGCAATAGAAGACAAAATGTCTTGAACGAGGCATACAATTGGACGTAAGCAAATGTTCAGGAAACATGAATACATTGCCCACCAGAAAGCATCCACCACAAGAGGCAAGATTCAAAAAGCACTGGAAACTGAGCAGACAAGAAAGCTTATGTTAGCTTTCTCACAGTCAACCCCAAACTAGCATTCCGGGCAGAGGGATGAAGTGGATTTAGTGAAACATAGAGTGGCCGTTTGACCATTAGGATCAGCTAAGGTCAAGTCTAGATGTGAAGATAGGCTGTAGAATGGACAGACAGAAGATCTAGGATGAGCACATTTACATGCCAAGGCCAACTGCAGCAGTAAGAACTAAACTTCATCCCACAGAATCCATTTCTAATTTTCTTCTCCAAAAAAGAGACCCATGAGAGACACAGAGGGCTACTGCCAGGATCTCTATGGAGAAGCTGATTCATGTGGACGAAAGGTGGACTGGAAAGCCCGGTTTCCCTCTTGTGGCCTGTTTATTTATGCCATTGGTGGCTCTCCCTTTGGACCCACCACCTTGTTTACAGGGAGGTCATACACAGACACGTAGAACGAAGAGGGTGCTACTGTAGAACAGCTGTAGTTTCTACACCCTGTCCAATGCTGCCAAACACACACCTTATCATTCTTCATTCACTGAAGGCCAAATGCTCTTAAAAGCTCTTGGATTACCAGAATGCCTTTAATCCCAGCACTCGGGAGGCAGAGGCAGTTGGATCTGTGTGAGTTCGAGGCCGTCCTGGTCTGCAAAGCAAGTTCCAGGATAGTCTTAAAAATAATAGAGAAACCCTGTCTGGAAAAAAAAGACCCCGCCCACTTAGGCTCTCTTTCCACTCTTCTCTTTCCTGCTGTTGCCCTGGGGCAGACAAGACTTTTCCTGTCTCCCTCTTCTGTCTTCTCTCTCATTCTCTGTGTCTCTTTACCTTCTTTACCTCTTTAAAAAAAAAGCTCTTGCATTACCACATCTCCTATTTTCACACTTTTTACATTTATTGATGTAAATTATTGTTAATTTAAGCCACTCCTATTTTATGATACACTTAGTATAAGCATTTATTATGTTTGACCAACATTATGCCACCAGTGACTAGTGAACAAGTCTATGTCACAAGAGAAGTACTCAATAAATTTCTATTAGCACTTTTGTGATAGCTCACCCACTGCACTGTAATACACTTGTATGAATTAAAGACTGCCAATGAGTGAGAAATATCAGTGATAACCTCCCCAATGTAATCACACTGTGTGTGCATGGGTGTGAACATTTGTCTAAGCACGTATGTTACTGGATGTGAGTTATATAGGCAAAAGATAAACTCTTCAGCAGTGGGAAAGAGACTTCTTGGACAAGTACTTGAATATTCATTGACACAAGGAAGCTACAGAGGATCCCCAGAGATGTAATTTCAGACTCTGATAAGAGCAGTTACCAGTCATTCATTGAGCAACTCCACCAAAACGAATTGCTGACAGAAAGAAGGAAGATCAAAGACTGCTTTCAAGGACAGCAGGAATCAGGAGCTGCAAAAAGAAGGCATGATATGTTTGGCAGAAAGGCTCAGTGAAAGGAAAGAGCAGAAAGGATGAATCGCTGGAGAAGGCACAAAGTTCAAAGTGTCATGTTACCTGTCTCCAACACAGATCAAAACTGCCCCAACGTTCCCACCTGCTGACTGTGGAAAACAGAATGGAGGCAAAAATGACAGATTACTCCTGAACAGCCTAATCATTTTGTTGCTATATCCCAGGAGGTCCGAAAGGACAACAGAACAGCCAGCTACATTTGACTGATTATTTGAAAGAAGCACCTGCAATTTTGGTCGCCATTCCCCACCCAAGCCAATCAAAGCACCCCAGTTAGCAGTTTCAGTGAAAATTCGCTCACATGGTGCCTGAACAGTTGTGCAGAGAGATCCCCAAATTGACGGTATGCTGGTTTTTCCCTGAAGCTATGCCTCACCTTCCAGGTCACACATTTGCTTACAGGTTACGTTCCCAATGTCGCCTTAGCACAAAGATTTCCATTCCAGTTTCTTTGGTGATACCTCCACTCACTGCATTGAGTCTAACAGCAAATGCTCACTCCCTGCCCTGTTCTAGGGAGAAGCCGACACATGCACAGACCAGCATGTGTGTGTGTGTATGTTATCTGTGTATAAGGCAGAGAAGCCGATGCAGGCACATGGACCAGTATGTGGGTGTTTTATCTGCATCTTAGGCAGAGAAGCCAGGTCAGCGTTTGGCAGTCTGATTCTCCTCTCATCGCAGTTGGAAACAACAACAAGCTGCTTCATTTTTGTCTAACACCCACCCAGTGGCCCAGAAGGGAAATGAAGAAAGGGAGAGAGTATGATTCCTTGACTCCCTGTTCTCTGGAAAGACCAACATCTGCTGTCATCTGCTCAAGTGTCTGGATGTCTGATAGCTTTCTTGTTGCATGAAGCACAGGGAAAGAGTGAAGGTGTCCACTAGGATGCCACAAGTCCTCTGAGACATCTCTTAAAATTCTGAGTGGGAGGCCTGGGAGGATTGCTGCCCCCGTGTCTCAACTCTTTCAGAACTATCAGAGATAAGAGACAAAAGACCCAAAATGGAAAGGTTTGCAATCAGAGCCAATAAGCCATAGCTATCAATCACTTCAGGTAACTGCCACAAAACACTGCTGAAACTACAACAGAAATATCTCTGTAACTGGAAATCACTGTAATTTCCTCTCTGTGAGTTCAAAGCACGGAATTTCCTGCTCACTGGTGTTATTTGTCCACCGTTGTCTGGTCCACAAAGCAGGCAGGCAGCTTTGGGTAGGATCTTGTTTATGAATTTACAGGATAAAGTCCACATGAAAATAAAAACACTAAATACACACAGACAGCCCACCTTCATCATGTTTTCCATGGATGATCTTAAGTGGTTGGCGAGGCAGGTGTTGGTGCTGAGGTGTTTGACGGTGCCTGTGGAGAAGCCACAGTTTTCCACACACCCTGAGATATGGCATACTTCTGTGATGGCATTGGGGATGATTCTTAGAAAGTGAGACAGCTGCAATGGAAGCTGCTGGGTGTAGGGAAATAGCACACTAGCATTATATCTAGAAGCAGGAACAAAGGATTTAAATATATGAAGGGTACGGGGATGATCAGTTAGCTAGGGCTACCCCCAAAGAGCAAAGTGGAGGGTAAGTGCCTGAGGAAGTACACAGAGTTAACATACCATAAATAGACTATTAAAGAAAAATCCTGAACAGCCACAATCTGAAAATTAAAGGAATTCTCACTAAGCATTAGAGACTTCAGAGTCTACATTGGTCCAGAATAAGAGGAGACAGTGAGACAACAAAATTTCTCTAGACATAAGGACAAACTCTCATTATGGTGAGCTGCTAGCCATAGCATAAGGGAATTCCTTTATCACCCATGAGGCCTTGACAAGCCTTTTCCCTCCTCTTGTGACAAGAAGCAAGCTGGGTCTCCAGTGAGCATGGTGTCATCTCATAGTGCACAGGTCTCCCAGAATGGTGAGGATTTTCCCAAAGAATTATGAAGATGGCTTGAGACTAGGAACTCCATGGAAGCAAAATGAACTTCAGTATTTGCTGCTTAGAAAAAACAGGTGAGCTAAGCAAGTATGAACAGGAGAATAGACTAAGTCAGGTCAACTTGAATGTGAGAGAAGACTCCAACTAACATCTGAGTTATTGGATAGCTTTAGGTCCTTGTCATTGAAGTCATAATAAAAGACCTCATTCTAGGTGTGCATCAGCCCAACAGGAAAAATGGTAGAACCCACCCCTCAGTCCCAAGGAAAACAATGTAGGCTTGTAGCTGGTTTGAAGATGAATTCAGATGACACAACAAACTAAGTTCTACTAAACCCATCCTAGACACACCACTTACCCTGTGCTCATACTTCTTAGTGCTGAGATTATAGAAAGGAGCATAGACAATTCTGAAACCATCAAGCTGCCACATTAGCCATGTACACTGACTTTGTCTGGCATGGAGTCTGCGTCCAATTCCCCTACTTCTTGACATCACAGTTGGAACAAAGAATAATAGCTTAGGCAACTTATCTACCGTGATTCATTAGGAAGCTCTTGTTCTTCATGCTTTCCTTGGTTCTAAGTGATAGACACAACAGCATGCATCGTTCATCCTTCTAGCCAGAGGATTCTTATTTTTATCTATGGATGGCAAAAGAGTAAATGAATGTAACAAATATTCAGCTTTTGTTCAATGCCTACAGAAGGGTGCTTAGGAGGGCCATGTGCATAGGACAGAGTGAAGAGAAAATGAGGAACAGGAAAGTTGAGTGCTTGTATTTGGTCTCAAAAGCAGACACTACCTCTCTGAGTCACAAGGTAACAATGGTGGGGTAAATGAATCTTGTGACTCAGGATGAGAGACAGGAGGACGTGGGAGGCAAAGATCCAGCTCCTTCTCCCCATCCCCTTTTCATCACAACCACCATACAGATGCCTCTTACATTAAACCGCAGCTGAGCACAGGAGATTGGCAGAATTTTCCCTTTTCATCTGGATGATTCAACATCATGTAGAAGCAGTCACTGTGGGCCTCCTAAGGAGGGAAGGGTGGAAAGCAACCTGCTTGAAAGACTTATTTAAAGAGAAAAAAAGTTCAGAAGCCACTAGGTGTTTGGTACTTATTTTCAAGGCTATAAATCCCACAGCAGGTGTACCTAAGCAATCAGAATAGGCAAGAACTCTGATAAATTCCGTGGTGATACTTAGGGCCACAGAAACCCTAGGAGGCTATAAATAGTCATTAGGTGTGAGATGTTGCTGAACACCAAGGGAGAAACCCACCAATGGAGCAGAAATGTAAATCAGAAAATACTGTAAGAAAATTGTGTTTTCATATTAGCTATAAAGGATGGCAAAAAGAGAAAAAGTGGAGCTGGCCCCCTCCCCCAATGGTTGGTCAGGATTAGAGTCACTCCGGAACATTATAAGGAAGAAAAGGAGAGGAGAAGGAAAAATAGAGGGAGAGGAGGAAGGAACGGAGGGAGGCAGGGATGTAGGCGTTCCTCTACCTGGATTCCATCTAAATGTGCATGGAAGCTGCGAGATAAATCTTGATGCACACATCAACGGTCAGTGAGCTTGCCTGAGCTTCTAGATTGTCTCAGAGACTCCAGCTGACATGTTGGGCTTTTCCTCTTCTCTTCTTTTTCAAGAAGAGAATAAAGTTTATTGATAAACTCTGTGAACGTCACACATATGCTCTGTGGACACAGAGAGGATTCATACGCAAGTGCGCAAGTGATACGTCATTACGAACAACGTGAAGGTCCTTGACATAAATCCGTCATGCATATGTGAAGTACCTATAACCACTGTCAAACTTGCTTCTGAGCTTTCCTCCAATGATGTGCACATTCTAACATAGAAGTACCTGTAGTTCGAAAGATAGGATCTTACAAGTTACAGAGAAAAATAGAAATGCGTGCTATTAAACCAACAGTGCAGTTTTCAGGCTGTTTCTGTCTGCAGTATACTTTTGTTCATCTTTCCTGTGGATGGTATTTCTGTAATCGGGTAGGTCACCTTGAAATGTAAGTTTTCACTACACATACAAAAAAAACTCTATGTAAGCCACATATTTAAAAATCCTCTCTTAAATTCTGTATATGGATTTATAGAGCAATCATTGTTTCAACTATCTAGTAATACAGATTCTAAGTGGTGGAAGAGTTGGTAATGATATTGTTATCCTACTTAATATGCTCTTGGCTGACCCACACAGACCCTATTTCAGAAAAATGCTTCCAAAGACCCAGGATATAATTGATTTATTTCCTCGGTCAGGGAAGGGTGGTCATTTATTAGTAATTGAGAAATGAGGTTCGGCATCCAGTGATGTTTTATAAAGCCCTACAAGTTTGATCAGACTAGAAGAAAGAGAAAGATTGTGATTTCTGAAAATAAATAGAGGGTATGAAGAATGAGGGAAATGAGAATCGGCTTAGCAGGTAAATTGCCGGGGCTCAAACCCCAGCTGCAATGCTGATTGGCTGTGCAGTTCTGGACATTGTCTTCCATGCCACAGTTACTTGTGCAGACGATGGTGGTTGGTGTACCCACCTCCAAGATTATTGTAACGCTTAGCCAACATTTCTATTTATAAACTCTCGGCAAATAGTCCACTCGGCACAATTACTGACTTGTATCCATAATTACATATTCTGAGGGGGCTGAGTGTTGAGCATGTCCCCATTTTGTGTGCTTCATCTACTACCGTTAAGGATCCTCGTCTCTGTGATTTGCACCAGGTCTGACTGCACGTCCCTTTCATCTTCCCCTTGATTCTGGGAACACTGCAATCATCTCCTGATCCCGGGACTGTTGCTTTTAAGACATCCACTCTGGACATCAACCCAGCCCTACTTCCCTGTAGCCCTGTTTTCAATGTAGACATCTCCGTATAGTCCTTGAGGATGCTGTGGAAGGGTTTTAGCCTTGCATTCCAGATTCTTCACAGTCCAGCCTGGCCCTTCACGGGCAACATTGTCTCCTGGGTTTCACCAGCGTGGATACTTCGCCAGGGCAAGCTAATCTATTCACAGATAGCGGCTGTATTCCTGAACTGAAGTGAGTGTCTAGATTCACAGAAACATTTCTAAAGATCTTGCCATCAGAATCACAGGAAAATCTACACAACCTTCCCTGTGGGGGCACCCTCTTCTTTCCACACAGATAGCAGGAAAGGCAACATTGTCCATTACTGATGTGGATGATTTTGAAACAGCCATCCAAATTATTCAGAGCAAGGCATTTAGCAGGTGTATGTACTCAGTGGCCAAACTAGGATAGGGTCCTTGGGTTGAGAGGTTATGGGGTAAGCATACATAAGGGTGACTCCCCTTACCTGATGGAGCTGACTGCATGTAACAAGGGTCAGACAGGAGAAGATATTGAGGGTCCGAAAATTAAAACTGGCTTAGATGGGCAGATGTAAGAATCTGTGTATATTCTGTGGTTGACACAATGGGGGTAGTTTTGAGATTTTTTTAAAGGAGAGTATGTAGAGAAAAGAGGACAGTCACAGACAGAGCCACAGGAGCATCAGATTTTAGGACAGAGGACAAGGAAAATCTGTCTTGTTCACTTCTGACTTACATATACTACTCACCTACAAATGACAACTTCTGAAGAATTTCCATGACCACTGAGAAACAGCACATGACGTAAAACTCTGCTTTCCTCCGAACATCTCCCTTGACTCCAGCTCAGTTCTTATTGCCACCATCTCGAAATACAACCGTGTGGAATGTCAACACACAGTTTTTAAAGTAAATAGGGCAAAAAGAGACATCAAGATCATGTACAGGTGTTGGTAGCCAAATTTACCTATGTCTTTAAAATAAATCTTATAATCTCGGTGGCTTAAATCCTTTCTCTCTACCTCTAATTTTTCTTTCTCTCTCTCTCTCTCTTTTTAAAGACAGGGTCTCACTATGTAGCCAAAACAGGCCTCAAATTCCCCCAGTCTCTTACTCAACCTCCTAAGCAGTAGTTACAAGCATGTACTGTCATGCCAGGCAGAGGTTTATTTCTTGCAGACTTTATGTTGAGTGAAAATCACCTGGGAGGTCAGTTCCAACATCTGCTTTCTCACTGCCACCCAGGAGAAGCCACTATACGAGGGAAATACACTATACAAATTCCACAAACACACACTGGAATTCAAGACTTCCACGCGCAGCATCACATTTACTTGTTTGGAGGAGTTGGGGGGACCTGCTGGAGGGAAATAGTAAAGGCAGCATTTGTACTGTACATGAAGAATAGGAAAGACTTAAGTGAATAAAATGGACAGAAAAAAAATAAAAATAACTCGGGAGGATCTCCATGTTTTCAAGACCAGCGTAGTTTACACAGTGAGTTAAAGGCCTACCAGGGTTATGTCATGAGAGACTGTCTTAACAACTATAAAGTCAAAACAGAAAGGGCACAGAATTAGGGAAACATTAGGAAATATTGTACAGAAGTTTTCCAGTTAACTGAAATAAAAAGTGCTACTTTGTTCTAAAAGAAAAAAATTTGTGCTGAATAAAAAGATGCAGATACTGTACAGCTGAACTATAAAGTTGACAAGCTTGAGAAATTATACAACAGAAAAAAGAAAGCATTTTCAACAAATGGTGCTGGCATAACTGGATGCTGGCATGTAGAAGACTGCAGATAGATTCATGCACAAAACTTAAGTCCAAATGGATCAAAGACCTCAACATAAATCCAGTCACACTGAACCTCTTAGAAGAGAAAGTGGGTGGTACCCTTGAACAAATTGGTACAGGAGACAACTTCCTGAACATAACACCAGTAGCACAGACACTGAGGTCAACAATTAATACATGGGCCCTCCTGAAACTGAGAAGCTTCTGTAAGGCAAAGGACACAGTCAACAAGACAAAAAGGCAGTCCACAGAATGGGAAAAGATATTCACTAACCCCACATCTGACAGAGGGCTGATTTCTAAAATTTATAAAGAACTCAAGAAGCAAGTCTCCAAAGCACCAAAGGATCCAATTAAAAAGTGGGCTACAGAACTAAATAGAGAATTCACAATAGAGGAGTCTAAAATGGCTGAGAGGACTTAAGAAAGTGATCAATATCCCTATCTATCAGGGAAATACAAATCAACTCTGAGATACCATCTCACTCCTGTCAGAATGGCTAAAATCAAAAACACCAATGACAGCTTATGCTGGAGAGGATGTGGAGAAAGGGGAACACTCCTTCACTGCTGGTGGGAGTGTCAATTTGTACAGCCACTTTGGAAATCAGTATGGAGATTCATCAGGAAAATGGGAATCATTCTACCACAAGATCCAGCAATTCCACTCTTAGGCATATACCCAAAAGATGTGCATTCATACAACAAAAACATCTGTTCCACTATATTCATAGCAGCATTATTTGTAATATCCAGAACCTGGAAACAACCTATATGCCCCTCAGCTGAAGAGTGGATAGAGAAAATGTGATACATTTACACAATGAAGTACTACTCAACAGAAAAAAACAATGGAATCTTGAAATCTGCAGGCAAATGGATGGCACTAAAAGAAACCATCCTGAGTGAGATAACCCAGACACAAAAAGACAAACATTGTCGGGCGTTGGTGGTGCATGCCTTTAATCCCAGCACTCGGGAGGCAGAGGCAGGCGGATCTCTGTGAGTTTGAGACCAGTCTGGTCTACCGAGCGAGTTCCAGGACAGGGTCCAAAACAATACAGAGAAACCCCATCTCGAAGAACAAAAACAAAAGACAAACATGGTATATACTCATTCACATATGGATTTTAGACATGAAGCAGGGGAATGCCAGCCTACAATCCCACTGTCAGAGAGTCTGGGAAACAGAACCTTCAACCAATGACTAATGGAAGCAGAGGTAGACACCCACAGCTAAACACTGAGCTGAACTCAAGGAACCCAGTGACAAGAGGGAGGACTGATGGGCATAGGGATAAAGACTGAGCTTGTTTAACCCACAGAAACAGCTGACCTGAACAAGGGGGAGCATGGGACTGATCCAAACCCCCTGAATTTGGGGGGTCAGTGAAGAGGCCTAGGCAATCTACAGGGGCCTTGGGTAGTAGATCAGTATTTATCCCTGATGTACAAATAGACTTTGGGTGCCCATCCCACAATGAGAGATGCTCTCTCAGCCTGGACTCTTGGGGGAGGGCCTAGGCCCTGCCCTGGATGCAGTGACAGACTATGGACATCCCCCATGGAGGGCCTCACCCTCCCTGGTGATCCGAGTGGGGTTTGGGGGAGGGGACATGGGGGGTTGGTGGGAGGGTGTGAGAGGAGGGGAGGGAGAGGGAGAGGGAGCTGGGATTGACATGTGAAGCAACCTTGTTTCTAACTGAAATTTAAAAATAAAAAAAGACCAAAAAAAAAAAAAAAAGAAGAAGAAGAAGAAGATTGCCAAGCTTGAAAGGAAAATGTGATTCTATTCCATTCTGTTCCATTCGATGCAAAAAGCTACAGAATGGAAAATGTGTTTGCAGGGTAGGCCACAAGGCTGGGTTTACAGAGTAAATAAATGAAGGAATACACCCTGAGGATGCAGTTTAAGAAATGACTTTGTTCTTAAATCAGTGGCAAGACATCCTGTTAAAACTTAGAGGGTAGTAATAAAAAAGAGTGCCCGACCAGGGGGGACAGGTATATTGGCAGGTGAATTCCAGTCCCATATCACGAATAAAACAGCTGAGTGTGGGTTTGAGTGTTAGATGCCACTGGGCCGTTATCACCTTCTGGTGCTTTATATGGAGACATTCACAGCCTTACAGCTTCTACTGCCATGTTCATCATGAGAGAAAGATAGCAGTCCAGGGCTGATACCCAAAACTAACCAAAAGGTCAAGTATCAAGTTGTTTCCTCTAGATGTAAGCAAGACCAGGATCCTGTCTACATTTTCTCTTCACTGGAACTATCAAAATATTGAGAAATGGGAGCCAGAGAGATAGCTCAGTCTGTAAAATGCTTACTGCATACAGGTGAAGATCTGAATGTGGGCCCCCAAGACCCACACCAAACTCTAGGTACCGCAGTATTTGGTAATCCCCGTGCTGTGAAAGGAGAACCAGGTGAAGCCCTGAAGCTCACAGGCCAGCCAGCCTGGTTGGAACAGTGAGCTCCAGGTTCAGTGAGAGACCCTTCAGGGAACAACAGGGTGGAGAGTGACGGAGGAAGACATCCAACACTGTCATCAGCTCTTCCACACACGTGCCCACACTTGCAGCCCATGCTTCCACACACAAGGGCATTTAGTAACACATGTTAGATACTTAAGTATAAATAATAAAAAGACTATTACTCCATTTTGGTGGCCTTGGCTTGGCTTGTTTCTAGGCAGCTTTTTTATTATTTAAATTAGAAACAAGCTTGTTTTACATGTCAATCCCATTTCCCTCTTCCTCCCCTCCTCCCCTGCCCCTCATCAACCCATGACCCCTTCTCCTTTTTGCTCCCCAGGGAGGGTGAGGCCTTCCATGGGGGATCTTCAAAGTCTTTCATATCATTTGGAGCAGGGCCTAGGCCCTCCCCCTGTGTGTCTAGGCTGAGAGAGTATCCCCCTGAGTGTCTAGGCTGAGAGAGTATCCTCCTGTGTGGCATGGGCTCCCAAAGTCCATTTGTACATTAGTGGATAAATACTGATCCACTGCTAGAGGCCCCATAGATTGCCCAGACCTCCTAACTGACACCCACGTTCAGAGGGTCTGGGTCAGTCCAATGCTGGTTTCCCAGATATCAGTCTGGGGTCCATGAGTTCCCCCTTGTTCATGTCAGCTGTTTCTATGAGTTTCTCCATCCTGGTCTTGACCCCTTTGCTCATCACTGCTCCCTCTCTGCAACTGGATTCCAGAGTTCAGCTCAGTGTTTAGTTGTGAGTGTCTGCTTTTGCTTCCACCAGCTACTGGATGAAGGCTCCAGATCTAGCCAGCTTTTCTTAACTTATATTATCCCATCTGCCTTTTGACTCTGGACTTTTGCCTTTCTCTATTTCTGTATACCTTTTCTTTCCTTCTTACCCTGTGTCTAGCTGTATGGCTGGGTAGCTGAACCCTTCTTCTCTTACCTCGATCCTCTCTTGCCAGGTTTCTCCCCCTATTTATTCTCTCTGCCTGCCAGCCCTGCCTATCCTCTCTCCTGTCTAGCTATTGGCCATCCAGCTCTTTATTAGACCAATCAGGTGTTTCAGACAGGCAACATAACACAGCTTCATGGAGTAAAACAAATGCAGCATAAAATAATATAACACATCTTTGCATCATTAAAACAAATATTCAACAGAATAAATGAATGTGACACATCTTGAAATTATATCCCACAACAGATGAATGGATGAATCTGAAGAGCATTATGTAGGCAAGGTGACCTAAACTAAGAAAGATAAAGCTGAATGCAGATCACACACACACACACACACACACACACACACACACACACACACACATATACACATGCAGATGTATTTTCAAATGAAATGTGTTTTGGGTGCAACTCTTCACTTTTCGTGTGTGTGTGTGTGTGTGTGTTGCACATATAAATAGGTATGCATGTGAATAAAGGATAAGACACTACAAAAGAGACTAAGAAATTGAAAAGGAAGTGCAGAGGAAGGGAAGGGGCAAAAGGAAACACATGAAATGAAAGCAGTTAAGCAGCTTGTGGGGAAGCAAGAGTCTGGAGCAAGTGAATAAGGTACATGAAAAGTGTTTTCTTTAATTCATTCACTCATTCATTCATTCTTTTTTAAATATAAAAAGATAAAGTGTAATAAGATAAAACAAAAACTATCACAATGAAGATGCATGAGACAAATCGACAAAAGGTAAAGAACCCAAGAGAAGGAACACGAATGAGAGACCTACTCATTTGCACACTCCAAAGCCCCATAAAACACTAAACTGGAAGCCATAGTATATATGCAAAGGACCTGCTGCAGACATGTGCAGGCTCTGTGGGTTCATGTGAGCTTTGCTCACATTGGTTTAGAGGGTCTTGGTTTTTGTTTTTGTTTTTTGTTGTTGTTGTTTTGGTGTCCTTCATCTCCTCTAGCTCTTACACTCTTTCCACTTCTTCCTGAGCTCCGAGGTGAGGGATTTGATTGAGACATCTCATTTGTGGCTGAGTGTTCCAACATCTCTCACTCTCTGTGTAATGTATTTGTTTCCATCTGCTCAAGAGAAAGCTTCTGTGAGGATGGCTGAGCAAGGCACTGTCTGTGAGTATAGCAGAATATCATTTGGATCATTTTACCCTTGTTTTTCCTTTCATAAAGCAGTATGTTTTGATTTTGCCCTAAGTCCCTGACCTATTAAATGTCATATTCTGGAAAATAATCTGACTGCATTCTGACCATGTCCTGCAAATATGAGTAAAGCTGAATTAAAAAGCAATGAGCTAACTTAATGGGGGAAATTACGAGGTAGCATAATATCCAGATTGTCACTTAGTTGTTGGTTATTGATTACTGAATTTACCCTGAATTACGTGATGGGGACAAAAAGATATACAAACTTTGTGGCTTGGTAGGAAAAGAACTTAAACCCAGTTAAGAGTGAAGAGTGGGTTGGGTTTATAAAAACTATCTGTAACTGTTAAGGAGTAATATCAGCAAAAAGAAGCGTTAGCTTCTATTAGGACAATAAAAAAGTGACTTGAGGACAAAGCCCTACCCTATTAAGAGCTCCAGAGTAAAATAATACTAATTCATCCTATCAGAAATGTCAGAAGATAGAGAACAGAAGTGTGGGAGAGTCACTGGGAAAATGCAGCTACCAAGGGGAGTGCAGGTGACAGGGGTGAGGCCCCACAAGCCCTTTGGGGTTTGATGATGCCATTACCAGTCCCAGATTCTAGACATCAAGTTACAAGACTCAATGTCTTACTTGCTGTGTTTCAGCCTTGGGTCTGCCCTAACTTTTCTATGATGTGTCCCCATTCCTCTCTTTTGGAACTGGAATGTTTAAACTGTACCGTTGTATATTACAATTTTGTAACTTGCTTTCATTTTTATTGACAGGTATTCACAGGTAAAAGATTGCCTTGAGTTTAGAGGTGATTTTTGAGTTTTGAGCTTTTACATTTTTTTCTTTTTTTATGTTTTTATTTAAATTGGAAACATGCATGCTTCACATGTCAATCCCAGCTCCCCCCTTCCCTTGTGCCTCCACCACTACCCCCTTACCCCCAGCCCAATCACACATCATTCCCAAGGGAGGGTGAGGCCCTCATTTGGGGAATCTCCAGAGTCTGTCATTTCATCCAGGGTAGGACCTAGGCCCTTCCCCATGTGTCCAGGCTGAGAGAGCATCCACCCATGTGGAATGAACTCCCAAAGTTCATTTGTATGCCATGGTGAACACTAATCTACTACCCAAGGCCCCAGAGATTTCTGAGGCCTCCTCACTGGGACTACATTCATGGAGTCTGGATCAGTCCCCTGTTGGCCTCTCAGCCAAAAGTCTGAGGTTCAAGAGCTTCCCCTTGTCCAGTCAGGTGTCTTTGTGGGTTTCACCAGCACGGTCTTGACCGCTTTGCTCATCACTCCTCCATCTCTGTCACTGGGTTCCAGGGGGTCAGTTGAGTGTTTAGCTGTGAGTATCTGTCTCTCCTTCCATCAGTCACTGAATGAAGGTTCTAGGATGTCATATAAGGTAGTCATCAACATTAGGTAGGGGCTATTAATGTAGTCTCTCCGCTATTCACTTAGTTTTCCAGTTGGTGTTATCCTTGCAGGAATGTTGAGTCGAGGCAAGAATAGAGGAGACCAGGATGAGAGATACCATAATAGTTAGAGTAATTATAGCTTTGAGGAGAAAGCTGACACTAGTGAGATTTCCAGAGATCTACAAGGATAACACCAAAATTTTTTTTACATTATAACATAATCTAAACTCCCATTTTCCTGTCCTCCCTCTGAGCCCTCTCATGTATACCCCTCCTTACTCTCCTTCAACTTCATGGCCTTGTTTTTCATTGAGAGAGAGAGAGAGAAAGAGAGATTGTATACAACCTTCAAACTTTTGGATGATGTTGAAAATATTAAGGTGGCCAGGCGGTGGTGGCGCACGCCTTTAATCCCAGCACTCGGGAGGCAGAGGCAGGTGGATCTCTGTGACTTTGAGGCTGGGCCAGACAGACAGCCTCCAAAACAATATAGAGAAACCCTGTCTCGTAAAACAAAAAAAGAAATATTAAGGTGATGGCTATCTTTTGGAGTTGAACTAAATTCATTTTGCCTTATAAGCTTAACCCTTTGGAATTGAGAGGTGTAATACTGTGGTTTAAAGAATGTACTAAGGTGTCAAACTGACAGGGTATGGGTCTGTGGTGGATCATTTTAATTGCCAACTTAATTGGATTATTAAGTGCCTAGGGCATTACTCAAGCACACCTTTGTCGGGGCACTTCTGGACTAGGTTGGCAGAGGAGCTAAAACCAACCCTGAAGTACAGGCTGGGGAATGAATAAGTCATAAATGCCACTCATCTATCTCTGCTTCCTGGACACACCCATATGTCAGAAAAGCATCCATTCGATGGGGGAAGTCCTTCTGTATATATGTTTGTCTTACTGGTTGATGAATAAGTTGGCAAATAGGGAAGCAAGATAGGTGGGACTAGGAGTCGAGTAGGATTCTGGGAAACAGAGGTGCAATCAGTCATCATGTAGGACTTGAGAGGAGTAAGAAGTCTGGACCCTTTCTCCGGTAAAAGACCATATGGAAATACTCAGATTAGCAGTTAAGGATTAATAATTAAGTCAGAGCTAGCCAATAAGAAACCATAGAAAACGGCCAACAGCTTCATAATTAATATAGCGTCCTGCATGTTCATTTGGGACTGACCCGGCTCTGGGACCAGGCTGGCAGGAAGAATCTCGTTACACCTATTACCACAACTGTGACCTACTCCTGCCACCATGCCAACCACACCATGAAGAATTGTATTCCCAAATACTGAGGCAAAGTAAATCCTTCCTCCCTTGAGTCATTTCTTGTCTTAATTATAGCAATGTGGAAACCAATACAAAGGGCTCTGTAGCCCATAGATGTCTCTGTAGAAGCATCGTGGTGAGAACTCACAGACTCTAAGTCATCTAACTGAGTGTGAGCCATACAATGGATAGAGCAGTAGTCACTGAAGACTGTTTGCCAAAGAAATCATAGAAAGCAGATTTGAAAAGGACCATTAAATCACTGGATGTTTTATCAGTCTGTTTTCTTTTTAGATAATCACTCAGTGACTGAGTGTCAACATAAGAGTCCTCCACCATCTGGTTTGACTGTAAAACAGGCCCCAAGGAGGGTGAGACATGTGCCTACACAGACTACAAAGTAGCCAGGGTCAAGTTAGGGAAGTCTCAGAGAAGTAGTCCCGGAAATGAGCCTAGAAAACAAGGGAAGTATACCTCTCCAGCTCTTCTCCCTTCTGTGTTGACCAGGGCACATGAGAACAAATCAAGTCAACCATAGGTGTCAGCATGAAGGTGAAAACCCGTGGAGGAAATTTAAACTTTCAAAGAGGACTGAAATAATAGTCTAGCATTTCAGGCAATGAATTATAACCCTTAGCCATGTTTTATCTCTGACTGACATAAAACAGTATTACTATTTAGTTTACTGTGGTTTTACTTGAAGTGATGATAAGATAGTCTTAAGATAACACTGGATAATGCTTCAAACCCTTAAATTTACCTATAGCCCATATACCAATGTTACTTAAGTATAAGTGAGGGACTCCAGTAGGGCAGAGGAAAATTTATTCCCTGGCCTTTATTTTAAAGACCAACTAGGGCAGTCTATGGGGCCTCTAGCAGTGGAACCAGTATTTATCCCTAGTACACGAATGGACTTTGGGAGTCCATTCCCTCTGGAGGGATACTCTCTCAGCCTAGATACATGGGGGAGGGCCTAGGTCCTGCCCCAAATGATGTGACAGACTTTGATGATCCCCTATGAGAGGCCTCACTCTCTCTGAGGAGTGGATGGGGTTGGGATGGGGGGCTTGTGGGGGGAATGAGAGGACAGGAAGGAGAGAGAATTGGGATTTATATGTAAAATAAGATTGTTTTTAATTTAAATAAAAATTAATTTAAAAAAACAACTAGAAGGAACACAAGGTAGCATTTTTTTCAAATGGAAGTCATGCTTTCCATATAGTGGTTAATTTGTGATCACTTCTTTGCCTTAACTGCATCCCTGTGTCAGTGGTACAAGTGCAAAAATATCAATATCTATCTTTCTTAGAAAGTAAAAACTCGGAAACTTCCTAAAAATGAAGCCTCAATCTAATTGTGATTTCTTGAGATATTTCTAGAATAAGGAAAGCAGCTTTTCAGAGATCCTCTTTATTCTGCTGTCACCAAGAAGAGCTGACTCTCTCAAGTAACAAGTCATTGAGGCTTAGAATTATAAACTAATCTCAGACTATAATACACTGGGTCTGTTCCATCCCTGTAGGTTTTTTTCCTAGCCACTCTTATCTGCTGTAGCAGTTTGCTGCCATTTCCTTAGATATCAGGCTAGAAATTTGCCTAGAAAACTAAGTTCTCATTCTTCTGCTTTAGAAGGTAAGGGACAAATATGAGCCATTGTTCTCCCTGAGGTGAATATAGGAGAGTGACAGAGCCCTTCCTTGGAGTTTGTCTACCTGAAGTGGGCAGCAGCATAGGATGGGCAATGGGATCCTTGTCAAAATGAGCATTCAAAAGTGACACTTTTATTAACAAAAAATGATTAAATATAATTCTTTATCTTCAAAGTGGTCCTTTTGAGAAACTGTGGTATTTCTACAAAAGATGACAATCTGCCAACACAGAATAGCTTGTGAATGCAAATAATGCTCTCTTCTTTGTCCATGGTTTCCTCAGAAGCTACGTAACCTCACTTTCTAAAAACTGTAGGCTGTGAAGTTAATAGAATTCAAAAGGACTAACTTTCAATCCAAAACGTTATAAAGATGTTAGGTCTTTAAGGAAATCCAATTATAGGTCTTTTATTATTATTATTATTCAAGAAAAGACCAAAGGAGAAGCTTTTCTTCTCCCAGTGTCATTTGACTCAGCAGGAACTCACCTTGACATTGGAACTGCTCTTCTTGCATTTCTCCTTACAAAGTTACTACCAGATTCCCAAACTCAGGCAGAAACTCCAAGCAGTCAAAAGTTGCCCTGTACACTTCAGAGATACACCTTTTTGTATTAGCTTGTCTGTGAAAGATGGGGATGGGATTGTGGTTAGGCAGGTGCAATGCTGAGATCACATTTAAGGAGCTATTCGCTCTTAGGGTAATGCAAGCGCTACATGATAATGAAGAATTCCTTGAATTTCATACCCTTAACACTCCATGCCCTCACCCTAACTTTGACTAGAGTGGAATTAGCTTCTTGGCATCACAGTGTTTTTCAAAAGAGAGATAACAATGACTGATGAGAGAAGAAGCAGTATTTTCTTCAGTGGTACAACCACTGGTATGGCGCTCACGCCCCTCAGCCATGTTCCCAGAAGTAACTCTAGCGAAACTCTCTGAGTCATGAAAAAGAGAGGTGGGCAGGATGGTGGGGAATGGAGAAGGTAGAAAGGGAAGAAGAAACAAATCAGCGGAGATTGGAAGGGAAAAGAGCTAATATGTGATGAGTAACTCAGAATGCATTATATACATATATATATGTTTGAAAATATTATAACGGAATATATTATATGATGCATGTTAATAAAAAGTTTAAGTCTATTAGAGTGTGAACTAAATGTTTAAGAAACTTTTCAAGAATGATGCTCTTAATAACCTTTTCCACAGGGATTTGAGAGAAATCAGGACCCACTCCTTGTGAGTCACACATCAAAAAGTCATGCCGAAAGAGAACCATTGAGGTGCTTAGAAAACAAATGTCTCTGGGGACAGTTACATATGTGCTAGGAGAGAGTTTAGGTTTGTGTTTGCACTGATGTTAGGTCTTGTTCAGGCAACCATGGTGATGAAGCTTCGTGGGTGTAGCGTCTCTGACATTTCTAGGAGAAACAATCACACAGCAGACACACTAGGGTTTTGTTTGTTTGCTTGTTGTTTTCGTCGTCTTTACAACCCCTCTTTCACTGTGATCCCTGGTACTTAGGTCTTGGAGTTATGTTATAGGTGTATCAGTTAGGGCTGGGCTCCACACAGTCACATGTTCTCTGCATTTCGAATGGTTGTGGTTTTCCATAATCTATCCATTGCAAGATGTTCCTTTGATGAGGAGTGAGACCTGTAATTATCTATCTGTGGAAATAAGAACAAATACACAGGCTGTAGTTAAGAATTATGCTATGCTTCATTTTTTACAGAGTAAACAGTAAGTGTGCAGTTTTGACTGCTGGTTCCCAAAATTCATTTCTCCCTCCCTCCTTCCATCCCTCCCTCCCTCTCTCTCTCTCTCTCTCTCTCTCTCTCTCTCTCTCTCTCTCTCTCTCTCTCTCTCTCTCTGTCTCCTCTTGCTATAGATGTGATAATGAGATTACTACTCAGGCTGGCAGCAAAGTGTTGTTTGGTTTTTGGTTTGGGTTTTGGTTTTTGGTTTCTGGGTTTTGGTTTTTGTTTTGTTTTGTTTTGTTTTTTGCTTTTGATTGGCTGAAGCATCTGTCCTACTCAGCCAATACAAAAGCTAGAGCACTCCAGAATGATCCTTCTTTCCTTGTAGCATCAAGATAGGACATGTCAAGATTTCCAATTGGCTCTATCCTCCATAAATCAGAGTATATTTATTTTGTACAGTAGTGTCCACACCCCTGTGGACACTGCCATCCCTGGTCAAGTGGTTCTGGGTTGTATAAGAAGGCAAACATGGAGGACACACTAGTAAGCAGCATCTCTCCATTGCCTCTGCTTCGGTTTCTGTCTCCAGGATCCTGACTTGAGCTCCTGCTCTGACTTCCCTAGATGATGGACTGTGATACTGAAGTATAAGCCAAATAAATCCTTTCTTGCTCTGGGTTGGTTTTGGTCAATATTTAGCACAGCCACAGAAACCTAAGAAGAACAGGGTTTCTCTAGTGAACAAATTTTACCCTCTTGTACAAGGCCAGGAGATTTGACATCTACATACACAATGTAATTGCTGTAATGGATAAATCTCTGAAAGTCGTTCTTGTTCACTAACTACTATGGAGAAGCCTCCTGATAGACCGGCAGATTTCCTTCAAATGTGATAGTTTTGGATTTCCTCTGTCCTAGAGTTCAGTTGTCCTCTATTGCTGTTTAGGCCTCTATACCCTGCTAAGAAAGGAAAACAGAATCTCTGATTAAGGCATACTGCACTATGAACATCTTGGGGGTTGAATGAGAACCCCCCCCATAGGCTCCTGTTTTCGAACACCTGGTTCCCCAGGCGGTGTCTTAAAATGTGTAGGATGTTGTCATATGATGGAGAACCTCATTGGAGTAGGTTGTTAACTGGGAAAGGGCCTTGAGGTTTATGGTCAGTACTCTCTGCTCCCTAACTATCGCTACATAGTTACCAGCCATATCAAGCTCAAGCTCACATGGCCATGCCTTCCCTATAATGACTGACTGTATCTCTTCTTAAACCACAAGTCAATGACTTCTTGTTGGGTATTTGGTCCCAGCAACAAGAAAAGTAACTAATACTTCCTGCTAGCTAGCTTTTATAGTGTTAGAAAATACTATGCAGTCTTTTGTAGGAGAAAGAACAACCGTGGTCTTATTCAGCTGTGAATTCTATTAACTACTGTGACACCAACCTCTCAGACCCTTGCACAATAGTGGCATGATTGTTGTGGAGATAACAATCACTCTGTTATTAGATTAGAGGCCCACTCCACATGAGGAAACTTATACTTGGCACTGTAAACCCACAGAAAAGTCCATGACAGGGAAGGTCATAGGCCCTAGGAAGAAATTTAATTCTTCTTACCTAAATTAATATAGCACCCAACTCCCTTCTAAATATATATGTTCATGTCTATAGTCATTTCCTAGTGAACTTGTGGCCAGAAAAGTAGTCAATGGAGTGTCCTGCCCTCAGCAAGACATTTGTAACATCCCACGGATGAATCAAAGAACATTGCAGAGGGGAAGACAGAAAGATTGTAAGAGCCAGAGGTCAGACAAAATGGCTGAAAAATGTCTCCTTGTGAGCAATATGCAATCATTGCAGCAAGAAATGCTCAACAACTGAGGATGTCTGTGCTGGTCTACATAAGAATGGGCCCATCAGCAGCAAGGCATGGATGGAGGAAGGGCTCTGGGGGCCTTATCCCTTACCAATGAACTGTTTCTTTCTTTTTTTTTTTTTTTGGTCTTTATGAGACAGGGTTTCTCTGTATTGTTTCGGAGGCTATCGGTCCAGCCTGGCCTCGAATGCACAAAGATCCGCCTGCCTCTGCCTCCCGAGTGCTGGGATTAAAGGCGTGCGCCACCACCGCCCGGCTCAATTAACTGTTTCTTACTGATAGTTAGTTCCTTCAATGGTATACCCACTGGTGACTGTACCAGGATCCAGTGGGTAGTCCCAATCCAAGGACACTGGGTAAACTAAATAGGTCACAAAATCAAACCAAAAGTCTTACATCTGGAAAATAGGCTTATATGGAGAAGGGGAGCTTCACAGGGGTGGGGGAATAATAACAGAACTTAGAGGACAGAATGCATTCTCTACATGTATGAAACTGTCAAATAACCAACTTAATTACTATATAATTTTTAAGCTAATAAAAAGCCCTGACTTTGAGCAGTGTATGTGAGACATTCCATTCTCA
Source organism: Mesocricetus auratus (assembly GCF_017639785.1). Taxonomy (NCBI): domain Eukaryota; kingdom Metazoa; phylum Chordata; class Mammalia; order Rodentia; family Cricetidae; genus Mesocricetus; species Mesocricetus auratus. The sequence continues at coordinate 35,313,174 of NW_024429184.1, forward strand.
AGAAGAAAGGTATGGTAAGTGTTAATTAATGGGCTAGGCAGCTCCTTGTATTGCCTGTCTGTTCCTTGTTGGATCCATAGGTTCATGAAGTGTCAAAGCATGGCAAGAATCTTGGACTCACTCCAGCCTCAAACCCCTCATTTTACAGATGAGCAAGCCTGCTAGCTAACGTTATCGATTCTCCTTCTTCTTCAAATGAGTTTTCTCTTTGCTTTCCAATCCTTCACCACTGTGGATGCTGCCAGGCCATTACCTGAACTGGCTTCTTTATGACTCAAACACCCTTGTCTCTGTTTACTTATGAAGGGAAGGGCTTTTATACCCAAGCAAATTTCTAAGCAACGAGGCAGCCACTGTGTGCCCTTCTTGATGTTGTTAATAAAATACATACAGTGGTGTTTCTGTTTAAGTCTTGGCATTGTTCTTTCTTGACAGATATCAGTCAGTCAGTACAAACCAGTGTGCCCTCTCCCTCTCAATAGAAACTATGACGGAAATATTCTGTGTAACACACCATACCCATTCATCAATTCCTGCCATCAGAAATTGGAACTTCAGTTCATTATAAAAGATACTTCCCCCATCACATTGCCCTCCAAACTCTCATTGACAAAGGACATTCTTTTGTTTTATATCCTGCAAAGCTGAATGCACTCTAGGGTTTCCACACCTTTGTCACAGAGCCGACTTCAGTCACTTGCTCTGTAGGACATTTTGTTCCTCGAGAAAGTCTCTACTTAGGCATTGGAATGTAATGTCACTATCAGGATGGTAGAGGCCACCATTTCTAGGCTCCCTTCCCTTGTTCCCTGATCACCACAAGAGCACACACTTGCAAGGTCATAAAATAAAGCTCCCTTCCTTCGCATTTACATAACAGCTTCTATTTATAGCTGCCTGAATATTTAGCAGTGAATTATTCTAGTCTATTTCACTCTTTTGGATTATGAAAATAGAGACTAAGCCTTTGCACTTAGGGAAATATGAAGATTCAAAATAAATATTAGTTAAATGAATACACAGAAACCTTTGGCAAGAGGTAGGTTAACCCAATTGTGCAAATTAGCACAGACTCCCGTGTGGAAAAGATCAAAGTCAACAACTGAAAGATATGTTTCTAATTGAAAGGAACAATAAAGTTGTAACCAGATCAGTGGGGCTGGTGGTGATTTTGCCTAGTGACAATGTGCTCACAGGTGGGCATCTAAGTGTTTCCAAGGAAAGCACTTGAGTTCCTAACAGGTTCCTTCCTGCCAGGGATTGCAAGGGATAGAAAGAATGCTCATGCCCTGCTCATACATAAAAAGCAATAATGACTTTAGAGTTCTTTATCAACTTGCATTTCAATCTCTCTCTCTCTCTCTCTCTCTCTCTCTCTCTCTCTCTCTCTCTCTCTCTCTCTCTCTCTCTTTTTGTCACATTCCTAAGAGAAGCAGTCCTGAGAAACTCATGACTCTGCAGTGTTTCTTCATAGTATACAGTCATTAATGACGATCTGAGCCTGGCTGGGTGTCAGTCTCTGTCCTGGGCACTTTGTAGAGGTTATGCCTAGAGCCTATAACAATGCCTTGTGAAATGCAGAGTTAAAGGCAGAAAGGTAAAGTCATTCTGCTTGCAGTAAAGAAACCTCAAACCTGAGATCCAAGCCCAGGCAGTTTAATCATGCCACTGCATTTGCTTTCTAAACAGCCATACCTTTACTCACACAACCCTACTCCCTTGCTGTAGAGAACAGCCGTTCTCTTTTTGGGATTTGGGTGAAGCCTAGCTCAGGATGGAGGTCTAGTCTAGTGTGTTCATGCTGCATTTCACTCTGTGTCCTCACATATTCCCATCTCCCCCACCTATGCAAGAGTTACTTTGCATAGGGTTCAACTCCTGCTCCATAGCCTAAAGAAAACACAATACTGTAGAATCCTGGGGGGGAAAGAACACAGCATGTCTACAGAGCATGCCAGGGTGACAGGCTGAATACAGCGAGACTACAAGAAGCCGTTACATCACAGTGCCCTGCAAGAGAGTAAAGCTGTGCCTCATTCTGAAGCAACGACTCTTCCTACACAGTGGAGAGACGCACACATGCTGCACTTGACTCCACGGTATCGCTCGACCCCAGATCATTGACTGTGGCAGACTCCAGATGAAACTTTCTCCAGCTTGCCTCATCAAAGGGAAGCCTGCTACTGTGTGCGAAGGCTTTGAGGCTTGAACAGGAGAAGGAATATAAAGCGAGGGGCTGAGGGGTCTCAAAGGACAGCTCTCCCAATAAAAGCAAAAGAACACAAATATAAAAGACTCGTGGTTTCTTTAACACTATGTAAAAACTACAGGTTGCTAGTTTGTCAAATCATCAATGTTTTCCCCACTGACTCGGAAGCCATCACAAGCTGAACCAAACCTGAATTAAAACAGGCTTCAAAGGAAGCTTAACAGTTGGCCACAAGGGGTAAATTCCCCTGTACTGCAAAAGGGAAGGCTCCCCAGAGGGTGATAAGTGGGAGAGTCCCTTCAGTAGCTTAGTACAGTAGGAAATCATAACTCTTCACAGGCCAGGGATGCCTGCCACAGCCACCTTCACCAACTTGCTCAAAGTCGCAGTAAAACAAGAATGCAAGCCCACAGCTGTCATCCCTGATGACGGATTTACTGACTTTAGATGGCCACTTCTCTTTTTAATACCATCCTCCCACAGCCAGCTTGTGAATGGCAAAGACATGTGTCACTGAAGATCGGCAAAGTCTTCCCACATGTGACCTCCTCAGAGGCAGGGACACTTTGAACAAGTGAGATAAGGTGAGGAGAAGACACTCAGCTTGTTCAGGTCCCCACTCAAGTTCTAGACGTCTGTCTCCCCAGGGAGTTCCCAAGAGCATGATGTGCATACATCCCAGAAGGAAAGACACAAGCCAACACTCTTTCCATTAGCCCAGGCTTTCCATTTCTAACCAGGAAAACTTTATGTATATTCTTAAAAATGAAAACAGTATAACAGTAGTATACGCGGAGCAGTCTTCTAAATGTCTTACAGCTACAAATCCCATTCTATCAACAAGGAAGCGGAAACAGAGACGTGCGGTGACTTGGCTCAAACTGGGATTAAAAGTAGCAGCTCCAGGTCCCACCCCGGGCTCAGCCCTCTTTGCTGCTTCTGCTATCCTCAGGTAAGTCACATTCATCCCGAGCTCTGAGTCTCCTAAGTTATCTATGCTTCAGGCCTTGCCCCAAGCTGGCTCAAGATATTGGGGAAAGGAGAGAGGAAGGGAGGTGGGGACGATGGGGGTTACTATGGTTGGCAATGAGCCGGGTGCTTTGTTTTCCTTTGCTATTTCTCCAGTTGCCCTCCAAGACTAGGGAGCTTCTGATTCACGTGCTGCACAGGGTGAGACCTTTATATCCTGCGTTTGCAGGTGTCGCTGGCTCTTTCACGTCCCCGCGGATGGTTGCTTGGTCTCCCTACTTTCTGCAATGTCTCTGGATGCTGTTTTATTATGTAGAGTCAGGCAAAAGACAGACGGCTGTGTGTGTGAAGCAGTGATGAAGCTGGCACCGGGTCTGCTGTGTCTGGGGTAGTTTATTACTGCTGCCAGCAGAGGAGAAATCTGATCCTGGCAGATGCAGCCTGCTGTGAATCAATATTTTACAGGTAGTATACTTTGAAGAGATGACATCAAGACAGAATCAAAAGAGAGGCGGGAGGGAGAGAGAGAAAGAAAGGAAAGAAGCAAGTAAGAGCAGAGAATTTATCCTGACAGCCTTTGACAGTTCTTCCCACAAGGAGAGAGGGGAACAAGCCCTAGCGAGGGGAGCTGACACCTCAGTAGGGGAGAAGACACTCCTTGACAAAAGCCATTACTCCCTGCTGCCCTTCACCACAGGCAGGCTCTATCAGAAAAAGGGAGCCGCAGTTGTAACACCTTTTAGAGCAAAGAAAGCCTATTCTGCTGCTGGGGCTGAGAAAATACTCAGGGCACAGGGCAAGCAGTCGTCTCTCCCCAGGCTCACAGCTGGAGAGAAAGCACCAGAGACAAGATTCCACCTCCTATTTCAGGAATTGGTCTTTCCATGCTCTGTGATTTGAGGATGTCCTTGGGGGGTCTCTGAAGAGTATTTTAGACCATCCACCTGGGACAGAGAAGTATAGGGTGGGTAAAAGAATTTGCCAGAGCTCTTAGGATCCCAGTACACTGAGGACAGGACAGGAGTGCTAGCCAGGGCTGCTATCCTCCCACCAGTAAACCTATAGTCAATGACATGATGACAAGAGAAGCTGGGACAGCTGTATATTCTGCCATGAAGACAAAGGAGTTGTATTTATGCCTACCCTAGAGTAGTGGAGAATGGTTCTCAGGGGGTGAGAATTAATTGAACCCCAGACAAGGACCTCCTCTGACCAAGGCACTTTTCAACATAATGAGAGTGAGAGAAAGATGCAAAAACAAAACAAACCCACAACAACAAAAAACCTGAATCTTATACGAGATGGACTACTGAATGTCCATGACATGACAATCAGAGTTCTCTGACAGCCCAGAACTGCAGCTCTTTAATACCTGAAGGGAATCTTGGCATAAGGAAGGTTGATTAGGCTTGGCAGCAGGACCTGGGCAAGCCACAAGGTACTTGTACCAAGACTACACATCTGCACTGAGTCTGGGCCTTGTAAGATGAAGTGAATTTTAACAGAAAAACAGACAGGGAGGGGTTTCAGGGCAAGGAAATAGCTTGAGTTGGCACTTCCTGCACTGTGTTCCAGAAAAAAGAAAAAAAAACAGGGCATGCAAGAGAGGTTGAAGACATAGATTCTTGAAAAACAAACTTTAGAGTTTCCAACTTATATGAAGATAAAAATTATCATAGGTTAAAGTTCTTTGGTGAGAGAATGTCTCAGGGAAAAACAAAGAGGATAACAATAATTGATAATTACATGAGTTAGAAGAACTGTCATTTTATGGGGGGGGTGTGTTCACATGTTTGCACATATATGTGGTGGTCAGAGCTTGACACTGGGTATCTTCATCACTCTCTACCTTATTTGTGAGTGTTCTTGTACATGTGCACTTGCATGTACATATGTTTGTATGAGTATATGTATATATGAAGGATAGAAGTCAATATTGAGTCTTCTTCAGTCACTCTTCACTCTATCTGTGTGTATGTGTATATATATATATACATATATATATTGTGTGTATATGTGTGTGTGTATATGCCCATGTGTATGTGCATATATGATGGGGGTTGTTCTTCTGTATATATGTTTCTCTTATTGATTGATGAATAAAACACTGATTGGCCGGTAGCCACGCAGAAAGTATAAGCAGGGCTACCAGATGAGTAGAATTCTGGGTAGAGGCAGAGAGAGGTAGGCAGGTAGGCAGGTAGGTGCCATGCTACTGAAGGAGTAGCAAGCCAGAGTACGGGTAAGTCACAGTCTCGTGGCAATACATAGTTTAATAGAAATGGGTTAATAATTAAGAGATAACTAGCTAATAAGAAGCCTGAGCAATTGGCCAAACAGACTCTAATTAATAGAAGTCCCTGTGTGTTTATTTGGGACTAAATAGCTTCAGGACCAGATGGAACAGAACCCCCATCTACACATATATGTACAGAGGTACATGTATGCATGTGGAAAGGAGAAGTTGACATCACATGTCTTCCACAGTCACTCTCCAGCTTATTTTTTGGGGACAGGGTCTCTCGTTGAACCTGGAGTGCACCAGTTAGCTAACCTGACTAGCCAGTGAGCTCCAGGAATTCATCTGCCTTCACTTTCCCTGCACTGGTTTTACAGCTGTGTACAATCATATGGCTTTTGCATAGGGTCTGGGAATTGAATCTGGGTCTTCATGATTGTGCGGCAAGCCCTGTGCCAATGGATGCATCCACCTAAATCCTAGTTGCCTTTTAAGATGCAAATCCATTCATTTTGCATCTGCTGACAATTTGTAGTTTTCTGTTATCCTTAGAATTAAATCGCACATTGCCCAAATGCTATCTTTTGCTTTCCTAGCCATCATGCTGAGTTGCCCGTTTCCTCTGCAGCTATAGCACCTCTCATTTGAATTCCATACATGCTATTCCTTTCTGTTATTCTCACTTCCCACCTTTACCATCCTACACCCAGCCAGTCACTCCTAAAGCAGCTCATTTCCAGCCACACCATGCCTACAAACATGAATTAGATAATGGGAGGAAGATAAAGAAAACAATCTAAGAAGACAAATAATGTTTAAAAATGCATTAAGAGAAGGAAAGGTAGTCTACAGTTAAAGATCATAAGGCATTGGAAATACACAAAACAGCACAGAGTTCCACACTGAGGTGTGCAAGTGACTTCCAAGTGGTGAATCTCCACAGATGTCCTGGTGAACCTGAAGTTGAATGTGCAACAACAGAGGATGGAAAATCTAGTCTGAGGCATCCTAAGATACCCAAAAGAGTCTGTTTCCTACCTCCACTGTAATCAGATATAGACTAGTATTCTATTAAATACAACAAAAACAAATTATTTAACAATGATGTCATGCTTGGATGGCATAGCAGTATCAGTGGCTACCAGAGTTTTAAGCCCTTCCCCTAACCTTCTCTCACTGTAGAACTAGGAGTCAGTTTGTGGAGTGGACTTTGTCACAAACCACTATGTAACAGTAATCTAAATATGTGCTGCCTGGCCTAATGCTGCAGTCATATCCATATGTAACTGTGAAGCTTGTGCTGAGCAATTAATCTGGACTGAAACGTGTTCCAGGTCTTAAAGACTTAGTAAGTGAAAAATAAAATATCTAGTTAATATTTTCATGCTGAGATGACAATGATTTGGGTTAAACACAATAAATTACTAAAAAAATTTCACTTAAAAATGTGGTTAAAAATATTCCCCATCAAATATGAGACTCACATTTTATCTGAACTATACGACACTGGTCTAGGTGTTACTTCTTAGGCCTTCATCTTGGGTTTGTTCTGGGTCATAGTTTTTTTTTTGTTGTTGTTGTTATTTTGTTTTTTTTATATACAAGATCAACTCAAAACCCCATCCCTATGTTATTTATTAATTCTATGGGAACATTTTCTTCTGAACTGGGCTGCATTGAGCTGAATATACAGTTAGGGGTTTGAGGGGACAGCTGTATAGCAAGGGAGAAGGCTCATTTTTACTGCAGATGTAAAGAACAATGGAGAAGGTGGGAATAACAGTAGGCTGGGGGAAAGGGAGATGGGTCAGTGGAGAATTCAGTGAGCTTCCCCAGAAATGTCAATAGCAGAGTATGTTGACATGGCTAACAAAATCCCTAGTGGGGAATTGCAGTACAACATACTTTGTTAGTTTAAATCATCTAACAAAAGCATAACCTCACAGCATGCCTTCAGTTTCTCATACTGAAGAAAATAAATTCTTCTTAGAAAACGTGTGTGAAATAGGAACAGATTCTGCTTGCGATTAATTTGTAACTTCAAGACCATCGCCATCTTTGTGAGAGACTCATTGCAGGTCAGCGGCTGAATACACCCCTTCCCTGAACACATACACTAGGACTACCAGTAGGATAGGGGATCAAACCCAGGGTCTCAAAGATGCTAAATATATACTCTACCACTGAGCTACAGCCCTTGCCTGTGTAAAGAGCATCTTTAACTTGGTTGACTGAAACATAGTTGCTACAGAGCAGGATGTAATGTGAAATTTATCCAAAAATTGTGTTCTTTAAGCAAATGTGTGTATATATATATATATATATATATATATATATATATGTTTAAACAAGATTTCTTAGGAAGCTCAACTAAAAAGAGTTATTTTGCCAACTATCCAGAAATTTCTTTTTCAATAATATCAATATTGACAAATTAAATTTACCCTATTCTTTGCGTTCCTTCGGTAGTCCATTTCTTCTTTTTTTCTTTTTATGTATATGAATGTTTTGCTTGCTTTCATATTTGCTCACTACACGTGTGCCTGGCACTGGTGGAGGCCACAAGAGGGCATCTATTCACCTGGAAACAAAGTTACAGACAGTTGTGATCCGCCATGTGGATGCTTGAGAACTGAACCTGGAACCTCTGGAAGAAGAGCCAATGCTCTTAACTGCTGGACATCCTTGACAGCCAGTTTCCTATCTGAAAGCATAACAAGTTCTCTTTGTGGCAAATTATTTGCTGTTCTGAGATTACCTCCTTTTCTGCCTTCAATGTCACTAGTGGCTGGTCTAGCCAGAGATCACCAGGCAAATTATCTCCATCCTACTTGCACCTTGATACTTCCAGGGGTGCTTTCTTCAGGAAGTAGGATAAGATAGAATAATAATAAAAAAGGCAAACATGTCTAAAACATCTCCGTTATTCTCCTCACAAGCTGGAACTCCGGGGCAGTGCTGATGTTATGTGTTTGAACTGAGTTCCATTAAGCTTGGCCTAGACACAAGTAGAGGGAACTGTTGAGAAGAACGGTCTGTGATTTTATGTTACTGTCTGTAGATAAAAGGATTTAGCCTACTTGACTGTAAGGGCCAAGAAAGCGTGCATAAAAGAGTGACTGTTGTGAACTGTTATGTGGCTAAGCCTAAGAAATACAAATATTCAAGATATAAGATTCTAGACATACAAGGTGAGGGTGCTATCTATTTCATGTCCCTTCATGTCCCTTTTCGTTGCATAATTATGGCTAGAGCCCTCTTCACTCCCCAAATTAGCTTCATTTGAACAATAATTTTGGCCATACTATGTAACCTGCAGAACACTGGGGTGAGCAAGCTGCTCTGTCCTGTTGCTACAGTCCTGTCCATCATACTCATAAAGCTGTATTTGCTAAGCAAATTCTGCACAATTGCAATTATGATTTCTATTGAGAAGTGACCATTGATTAGGAAATGGAACTCCTTGTATTGGTGAAACGTAGGGGCTAGCCAGAGGTTAATGGAGACAACAGCCAGGCTGGCCTAGAATTCTTGATAGATTGATATTATTTGCATTGTGGAGGTTAAGTACTGTGTGGGCTGCCAAAGGAAATGCAAATGTCTCAGAATGAGTCTGGATAAACAGGAAGGTCAGAGCACAAGCAGCAACAACCTCCATGCCGTTCTAGCATGTGTTCTCAGAGCTGGCATGGTCACTGTCAGGGGGCCCAGTTTCTCAGCTCTTGGCAGTTCACCTAAAGTAATTCTTTGAGAAGTTCTGAAACATATGCTATTACAGTACAATTGTCCTTGTTATGACCTGTGATCAGAATGAGAATAAAAATAGCTAACACAAGGTCTTGATCAATCAAATGACTTTCACTCTAAACAATTTGTGTAATTGTTCCAGTGTGTTCTGATCAAGAATTGTCACTGTCCACCCTGCTTTATAGGACCCAAGCTGGCCCCAGAATTTACCACACCCATGAATCATTTCCTTCCTCGGCCCTTTTCCAACCCCTCAGGTAAGTTAAATACTTCAGACCTCTGAGTGTTTTCCTGCTCCTGAAGCATGCGTAGTCTTTGTTTTTGTCCTGGAGCAGCTGGACTCTATCCTTTCTCAGACTCTCATGCTCAAGTCAGTATCTTCTAGTGGTTTTCCCAGGAAACACTGTTTAAAGAGTCATCTTCTTGGACTACTCTCTGTGAAGTTCTGTTTGTTTTCTTCATCAACTTATTTGCCTTTGTCTCTTCATTTATCCTTTTCTTTGCCTCCTTCATGAGCAAAAAGACACTTATCAGTTGGTTATCCTGTTGCTAGTGCCTGGAACACTGCCCGTCACATAGTTTTTGTTATAGAAATAAGTGAAGGAATGATGACCACAGAGGATTGGTACAGATCTCTTCAGTGGAAGACAGCCTTGTGGAAGCTGTTTTATTAATATCACCTCACAAAAAACAAAAGGCCTGAGCAAAACAATAAATATTATAGCTAAAAACCTCTTCGTTGGAGGTGTGCTACCGGCACTTACGTCTTGGAGTAACCAACAGTTGCCTAATTAGACATAAAGTCTGCTAACTAGGAAGGAATTTACGCCTATTGCTACAAGCCTAGCCAACTCTCAGTGACAGGTGAGGTCTTGAACCCAAAAGAAAAAACTACTATTTCCACATTCTTAAACAAGTATAATTTCGAACTGCATTATTAACACGTGACCTTACATACAGAGATAAGTGTAGCTCTCACCCACTGTCCTAGTTATGGTTTCTATCACTGCTATGAAACACTGTGACCAAATAAACTTGGGGAGGAAAGAGTTTATTTGGCTTACACTTCTACTGGTCAGTAAAACAATGCCTCATTGTGATACTTGGTCATCTGCAAATGGCTGGGCCTGGATGCTTCAACGTGTTCCCTTCGGCAGGCACATAGCAAATATTTTTCCTGCATATATGGGACTAGAAATTTTCTCTTGTTTGCTTCTGGAAATCTTTTCTGTTTTTTTTCTCTCTATAGACTTGTTGATGTCAGATGACTTGTTGATAAAAAAATAAAACTATCCGTGCTCACTGAGATGAATGAAGAGACAAGCAAACAAAGAACCCCATTCCAGAACAAACAGGAAGAAAGCAAAGTTCACAATTCCCAGGATTCCTTCTTTCCATCTTAATGCTTTGACATCATTATTAACCTCTGAAGGATGGATGAAGGAGTCTTTTGTTTCTGAGTTACTGATATTTTATTTGGAATTTTGAAATTGACTCAACGGGTAGAGGTGCTTGCTAAGAAAGCTTGATAACCTGGGTTTCTTCAGCTCCTCAGAACCCTTGTAAAGCCATACATGACAATATGTAATCCCATGTAATCCCAGCACTCCCACGGTGAGTGGGACTGAAGGCAGATGCAGGAGAATCCATGGCAACTTGAAGCTGTCTAGCCTGTATTTCCCAGCAAATGATACGGAAAACTCAAGGTCAAACAAGATGGAAAGCAAAGACTGACAACTGACAATGTCCTCTGTCCCACACATGTGCACCATGACAAGTGGGTACCTTCACACACACACACACACACACACACACACACACACACACACACACACACCACAGTGAAAGAGAGAGAGGATACATACTCAAAATTTAATATTCAGCATGGTAAGGTTAGATAATATGCTTAAGGTAACATTCTTAAACATTTTAACATTGTAAGAAGTGATAATATTTGACAACTTGTAAAGTTATCTCACTGTTTTAAATATAATTAACATCTATTTTCTGTATATAAGACTACGTGGGGCTGGAGTGAAGGGTCAGTGGTTAAGAGCCCTAGTTGTTCTGGTAGAGGACCCATTTCAATTCTCAGCACCATGACTCAAAACCATCTTAACTAGTTCCAGGGAATCCAATGATCTCTTCTGACCTTCAAAGGCTCTGTGTAAATATGGAGCACAAATATACAAACACAATACCCACGCACATAAAAAATAAAAATGAATACTGAAAGCACATAGCCCACATGCCTAAAAGTAAACAACATAAAAAAAAACAGAATCCCACTGACTTGAGTTGTGTGATCCATATTTTTCCTTCATAAAACTTCTTTCCACATATTTGAAAGTATGCAAACTGGCTCAGAGGAGTGAATGGGAATGCTACTACATAATCATTTCCTGATGAGAAAGTCACATGCGCAAACCCCAGGTGACCTTGCCTCTAGACCACAAAAATGTTTTTCGTCCCCTCATTTTCTCCTACTTTTTTTTTCTTGGTCTGTTCCCCCCTTGTCTACCCTATCTGCTTTTTCCACTTCCATCACACTGGCTTTGGCTTAGACATCAGATATTTTGTTTTCTTCAGGTTGGGAGTTTGGAGTCATGGTGGCAGTGAACAGGCTTTCTGGTGATGGCTGTCTCTCTTCCTGGATATCTTCTCTCTGTGTCTCAGAAAGCCTGCCCTCAGTCAACAGAAAAGCACATACAACCAAGTCTCCTGGTGTGTCACTTCATAATTAGCATGGGTTCCGCAGAACTAGTGCCACTTCTTTTAATAAACATGTTGAACACTATGTGCTATGCACTAGGAACAGAAAGATAAATAACTCAGCCACTATGGAAACAACTTGAGAAGACAGAGAGAATTGAGGCCCAGAGAAGGGGATGGAGAGAGCTCCAGAGAGGAGATGATGCTGGGCTAGGGTCCTAAATGACCAGAGAAGCTATGTATGCAACAAAGAATGTATGTGTTATGTGTGTGCACAAAACCTCAAAGCATAGGGAAGATTGTCAAGGTTTGGAAAATGTTAATTATTTCACCCAGTTGGGGAAACTAAAGGAAGGTTTAATGAGAGATACAGTCAATTGAGCAACTTACTCCAACCATTTTAAGAAATAAGATTTTTTTTCTGTCAAAAGTACGAGTATTGGCACATTATTGATCTTCTGGATCTGAAACTGTAACCTACAGGTTTTCATTACACCCTTAACATATACCCAGGAGTGAACAGTGTCTAATTTGAGTGAAGACATTTGCTGAGTGTCAGCTCTTAAAAGAAGCAATTTTGATCATATTTCTTTTCTGTTTCTAGTCATAGTTGAAATCTATCAATATCATCAGACACAAAGTGATAAAACATACATTTTAAGCTGTTTTAATAAAGAAAAAGTCATGTACAGTCTGTACACACCCTCTAACAGGTGTGGGCTGCTTCCCTTGGTTATACATCTACTCAATACACATCCCCACTTGCTGTATAGTCAGAAATCATGCTAAATGCTGTTACTGCTTATGAGAGCTGCAATGGATGACTAATAAGGCATGCTGGATGAGAGAAGCAAACAGGTTCTATTTCGCATGCCAGGCTCACTTATCAGTGGTCAATAAACTTTTTCTACCAAGAGTAAGACAGTTGATACTTAAGGCTTCACATGGTGTGTGATTTCTATTCAACTGTTTACCATAGATGACACATAAACAAGTGTCCATGTTCTAATGAAAATATATTTACAAGAATAGGCTGTGACTTGGTTGACTGACTTCAGGAAGAAGGGGAGGAAGAGAACTAGGCTGCATCTCAGCCTCAGCAGTAAGGTCAAGAGCGGGAATTTAGGATCCTCTGCTAAATTAAAACTTCATATAGAAGCTGAATTGAGGCAGTCCAGCTCTAATCCTGGTGCTCTCTGCAACTGCTAATTCCAATCCAATTGCTAACTCTCTTACATTGTTCAGTATTCAATGTGGTTTTCACTCATGTTGAAATTGAATTGTCAGTCTAACAATATTAAGAGGAGTAGCCTTTTAAGGGGTGACAACAAAGGGGTCCCCCCATGAGAGGACTAATATGGACTTGTCACCAGAATGCATTGTTGCAACGATGCAGCTTTCCTGAGACTGACATCATCGCCTGACCTTTACACATCCCTTCTGTACATGCCCTCTTCTTGTTTCTGCTTCTACACCATCATATGATATAGAACCTGGCCTTTGCCAGAAGCCAAGAAGTCACCACCACCTGCTAAGACTTTGGAACCATCAGCCAAAAAGAAAAAAATGATTACAGTCTCCTCCAGCTAGTGTGCTCCTCGAAGCAGGTCAACAGAATCACAGAGAAGCCTGGAGCTTATCACTGGCCATGAATATCTGGAAGCGCAACCACACCCCATGCTAATCAGCATATCTCTGGCTGCTCATTTCTGTGCCTGCATCTCAATTTTGGCAGTATGTCTCAGTAATAGAGCTAATATGTTCAAAGCTCAGTGTTTCATACCCAACATCTCACACACACACACACACACACACACACACACACACACAGAGAGAGAGAGAGACAGAGAGAGAGAGAGAGAGAGAGAGAGAGAGAGAGAGAGAGAGAGAGAGAGAGAGAGAGAGAGAGCCTCATGTTTTCACATCTAAATGAAAACTCGGGTCTTCCAAATCGGGTCTTCCAAATGAAGAAATCCTGGAAATTTAGTTTCAGAACTTAGGAAGACAATACTCACTATGGAAGAACTGTGAACATTTAGAAATGCTCAAAAATGATTCTGGGTAGCCTCCCATGACAGAAGCCCAGGCTGGGTTTCTTTCTTCCTCTATAAAACTGATGCTCTTGTCACTCTACCCAACTCACCAAGCTGTTTTGTATGATGATGTGATGGTTGGTAATGCCGGCATATATGTTTAAGTCCTAAAGTGTGGGGAAATATTTTATTTTGATATAATTTATTATTTAAAACCTCCTAGAATTCTTGGTTACCATATGAACAGCTACAGAGATGCCATTGTATAGCTCAAAATCTGACTTTATCTCTGATTTTTACTTTAAAGTCATTGTTTTCACTTCGTGTGTAAAGCACTGGCTTTACCATACATTAAAGGGAAGACAAAATTCAGTAAAATTATTCTTAACATCAGCATGCCAGACTCAATGGCCTCCACCTGTCATCCCACCACTAGGGATGCTGGTATAGGAAGGTCATGGGTTCAAAGTCACCTGGGCAAAATAGAAAGCACCTTCTTAATTATGGTTTTGCTACACATAGAAAAACCTACAGGTGACATTTTATTTTGCAGTTTTTTTTATCTCTCTCTACTTGCCTTCTTTTTAAATAAAGTAGGCTAGGAGGTGTTGGCACTCCGTGTGTCTCCTTCGCCAGTCCTGGCAAGTGTCCTTTACACTTTGACAGCTTTATCACCTGCAGTCAGCCTTTTCCAGGGCCAGGCGGGCATATTATTGGCAGCTGGCATGTCGGCTCCTCGCACGCCTTTATTGCTGTTCTCATCTTTGTCTACAAAAGAAGAGGCTCTTTTAAGGTTCTGCAGATAATTGATTCACTAGACTTTCCTCCGGTCTTTCAGAGAGGCTCCTTGTCATACAGCTTATTACCATGGAAAGCTTCTCCTGCCATGCAAGCAGTAGGGTAATTTTCCAGGCCTCACGAAGCCTCCCTTCTCCTACTTTATAATACAAGCTTCTCACAGTGTTCTCTGCATTGGGGCATCCCTGCCATCAGTCATTACAGCACAAGAATACAAAACCCTCATGCTTGCCCCCTCCTTCCAGTCACATCACATGTCCTTTTAGAGCATATTTTCCCTAATTCAGAAATTGAGTGCTGGCATCCTTTAAAGAAAAGAAAAATAATACAGACACTGACTCCCCTGATTTTTCATACCCATGCACAAATGGTTTCTCTTTGAAAAAAATAGAGAAAGATTATTCTAGATCATATCCGTATCATATTACTGTATCCTTAGCAACAGCTGGGCCAGGTACCCAGAGATTCTTAATAAACATTTTGTGAATTGATCAATAATTGAAATAACAAATCCTAAACATCTACATGCATTGTCCTAAATTGTCCTTCCAAGCCTTTATGTTTCATAGTATAAATGCCAATGTAGTCTAGTATTGAATAAAAATGCAAGCCACAGCAATGGAAATTGTCATCAATACCCTTCTTGAAACAACAGAAACAGAAAATTGTTCAACGGAAGTCTAATTATTTTGTTTAGAACATTACATCTTATAGTATACCTACTAAATGTACCATATCCATTTCCTTTGCTGTAAGTGAATGAAAGAAAAAGTCAATAATGCTTGGGTAGGTCCCTACTGCCCCTCAGTCCATTAAGCTAAGGTAACCAGAACTCTTAGATAATAAATCACTTGCTAGTCATAGTTTTCTGAAGCAGTGCATATAGGATATAGATTGTTCATTTCATTTTACATTTTATAATACAGTATCTAATGCCTGGGTTATTGATGGGAGTTCCTAGATGGGTTCCAGGGTATTAATACACAAAATGTTGTTTGTGTGTGTAAAATATATCAACAGGGAAAAGAATCCATAGATTGGGCAGTAGTTCCTCAAGTAAGTTAGTGACCCAAGAAAGTCCCAGATAACTGCTCTGAAATCTAGCTCCATCCAATTTCATGTGACCTGGAACGGGTGGTTTGAAAGGAATTAGGGCTAGATTCCTAGTATTCCAGGAATTTGCTGGAGTACTGTAGACTGCAGATATTAAACTAATCAAGGCTTCAAAATGATCTTTTTGAGACTTAATCCATAGTATTCCCTAAGAGTAAGGTTATGCCAAGTGGTTGACACTAATAATATGGTGGGATTATGATAGCAGATAAAAACACATTTAAAAAGTTTATACCCAGAAGTATTATACAGTATGTTGGGAGACATGCATGCCAGTCCATGGGGATGGTGCAGAATGGAGTTTCTACAAGATGTGTCAGAAATCAAACAACCCTCCAAGGACAGGGGTGAAAGACGAGGTCTTGTGAAAAATCAAGTATTGCCGGATTATAAATGCATTCTCTTGGCAACAAAATGCAGCAGAGCCATATGCAGGACTGATGATCCTTTCCAGTAGATGTAATGAAGTCTTCCTCAGTACGGGCACACTGAACTCTTTCTGGTATGCAGGCAGGATGAGTTCCTTTCTGCAAGCTGAAGATGCTGAGGTCATTACTCCTTTCTCCTTTCAACCTAGATATTTGTATTCTCTCACCAAACATGAGAAGAAATGCTTACTCATCTATATAACTTTTGAGAGGAGTGTTGGCTTGAGCTGGGATTGAAGCATATCCCTTTCTCTAAACCAACACGCGTTCCCTAAGATATATACTACATAAAAAGCCTGAAAAATAACAGAAGTTACTTACACTTCTTATTACAAATCAAGATATATGTATGCATGCATGCATGTATAAACAACATGACTTCCTAAAATACAGGATGAAAAAGAAAACCCTAAAATGTTAAAATCTCAGAGGAAAATTCTTCAATCTTCTTTCTTCCTAAAGAAACCTAGAAACAAAGCACAAAATCCGGCATCTCTTTTAGCAAAAACCTAAATCCTATCTGGGAAGATAATGGGCAAGTTCTGGGAATGGAACGAGGATGGAACTAGAAAATATAGGATTCAAATGGTCTTAACTTGGGAACGTACAAATTAAAGTATTCGGATAATTTGTCCCATCTGCTTCCAAGACAGAATGAGCTTTTGCATTTTCAATTACCTAAAAAATCGTCTTAAATTTCTATTTCATGTGACAAGAATGGATCTGGAAAAAAGCTATTTGCTGGTCATAGTGGTGAATGTACAAGGGGCAGGTGAATCAGGAATGAACTGAAAAGGAAAGGTTTCAATGGCATTAAACAATCACTTTGCATAACTTAGCACTGGGAATGCACATTTATAAAGGGAATGTGTCTCTGGCATCCACAAAAATTCAGGAGAAAAATAAAGATGAGTATTAAAAAATAAAGCTAACCAGGTATCATTTCATTTTACATAAAATAGAGATTGCATTCCCAACTGGCCTGGGTTAAGGTAGCTATTTCCATTTACTACGCCCCTTGAAGCGGCTTTAAAAGCCTGCTTCTCAGCTCAGTTGTAAAATGCCTGCTAGTTTTTGAAGGAGTGCTTTGGAGGGTGAGAAAGATTCAACTCTAAAATGGCTAAACGACATCTTTATGAATCTCCCTGTGTCTACAGGATGAAGTATTCAGGCTGTTATCATGTGCCTATATTTGCAGGATGTGAGCAGACAGCTCCCGACTCCGTATTGATGACTGCTTACTATGCCAGCACCTTTTGTGCCACACAATAGGTAACACATCTGCAAAACCGCTCTAAGACGCCGCCAAGGCAGCTGTTAAAATTCCACTCTTCCTGCATTAAAACCACCCCTTGTTGTGAGCCTGGTGAGGACCGTTAAGAAGTCATCTTACCTACAGATGAGCTTTCTGCGTATGCCATCTTCTAAAAACATCACGGGGCATGTTGCCTGTCTTCTGTTATTAACAAGGATTCTGCCTCTTGCGAAGCAAAGGATGCCAAGCCATTACAGCTTTAGACCCCCTAATTCCCATCTATTAGGCAATGGGTCTCCTATTGCGTTGGAAAAGTCTAAAATTTGCATGCATATAGAATTTAGCCAGAACACTCATTTTTACATAAGAGGACATTTCAAGGTGGTATGTGTCCAAAGTTTATTGTTTCCCCTTCCTAACCCAGCTTTATACTATCTTGGGGGACAGGACCTGTGTTCCTTGCAATGAAGGAGCTCCTGGTAATGAAGCCAGAGCCCTTTAGTAAAATTGGAGATAGCACAGAACTCTTCCCGAGTTTTTGTCATTTCCCAGCAAGCTGGATGCTCAGTCAGCAGCACCAAAGACATGGTGGCCCAGAATCCTCTTACATTTTCTCATTAGAAATACTGTACTTGTTTCTTGGGGCTACTGAAACAGTTTCTTCAACCTGGATGGCTCACAGCAACAAAAATTTATTCTCTGGAATCCAAGTGTCAGCAGAGTCACACTCTTCTTCCAGGGCCCCAGGGGACATCTGTTCCTTGCCTTTTACTATTCCGGTGACTAGTCCCTGCCCAAACTCTACCTTTACGGTCAAAGAGCTTCTTCTTTTCTTATTACCTTGTCACTCTTCTGTAAGGACATACGGTGGCATTTAGAATAGTCTCCTTGGGATTCTTAATGATTACATCTGCAAAGACCCTCTTTTTAAAAAAGTAACATTTACAAATTCCAGGGAGTAGGATTTGATATAGCTGAGTGCCCATTATTCAACCTACCACAACACCGAGACCCTAAACCTTGGATAGTTGCAGGTTTTTAAGGACTGGTCCTTGCACATTGTGGCAATCTCCAGCTGACACTGATGGCTGGATTAACATTTTCTGTGCTGTGAAATGCTGTTATCTTCTTACTGTCTGGAGACTTGGATGAGTCTAGCCTTGCCTTGTTTTTCCTTTAGAACAGTCACTCATTCACCTTGGACCTCTCTCCCATTACCTTCCTGTACCAATGCTCAGACATCACCTCTGGTAATCAGAGGGAGCTTGTAAAATGCTTTGTCTCTTTGATTCTTCTTATGATGAGTAGGCAAGAAAACAAGGCACAGTTCAGATTCGTTATGCTAAAACGAATCCATTTGCATCTTCCCTGACCACCTTCATCACCAAAATCTTCCACAGTGTGTCAGTCTATTTTATGTTTGTTTCCCTGTTGATAGCTCAACCCAAGGAAGGGAATGTGGCTGCCTGTTTGCTTAAAGTCCATTGCCCTGTTACCTGACAAAGGTTAAGAATGACAGATAATGAGGGTAAGGTAGTATCTAAGGCCACACACAGAGACCCTCAAAAATTCCTGCCAGGCAGTAAACATAAAACCATGTTGACCAAGTTTGGCAGTTTCCCTTATGTTCTGATGACTTGAAATTGTTCGGGTAGGAGTTTAGGATCTATCCCTGCTTTCCAACTCTCATACTACAAAAAGGAAGAGGAAAAGTTCAGTGTGATCACTCTGCTGAAAAGCACATGCAGCTTTAGCAGATGTGATGTGCAGGGTGAGGGGTAGAGAGAATGTGGAAGTCATGGCATGTTTTCTCCATCAGTTAACATGACTGTCCTGGTACCTCTCAAAACCTGGGCATTGCAACTCCAGAATTTAAGGAAACATATTGTATGCAATATAGTCCCTAAAAGCAATCCAACTACTTCCGCTGTAAATGCATACAGAATGTACACATCTGTTTTTGTGTTTTTAACTATTTTCCATTTGGTAGCTAATGTGGGGGGGGCACCCTGAGGACCACGGTAGGCTTAGTGTATACTAGATAAGCATTTTACTACTGAGTTACATATCAACTCGGTAATTTGTGATTTTTTTTTTTACTTTATACCCTTTGACAATTACAACTCTTATGTGAGGGAAAAGCACGATAACAAAATAGGGGAAAAATTGCATCACATCCTAAGATGGCTCTCATCAAAGTATATTTAAAACCTTAGTTATGGAAATGGTTTTAAAGGTCATAAATACAGAATAGTCTTTATTAGTCAAGATGGGCTCTTTTACGCTGCAATAAAATATAGCTCTCAATGTCAAAAAACATCGAGGATTTGTTTCTGCCCATGCCATATGCAAGTCACCGGAAGTTCCCCACCACACTGCATTTGTTCAGAGCTGAGGCTAGTACAACGACAGCCTTTGAGATAAGGGGGAAGTAACACAGAAAACCAGACCACATCTTTTGCTCACAGAGAAAGTCATACGGCCACTCTTGAGGCCAGCTGACCCATAACTCTCAACACAAATGGGTAGTAGAATTCTAAGAAAACTCTGGTTCCCTCTTCAATTTCCCCCCAAATGATCACATGCCCGTGGTCAGGACTTCACCTCCCCATCTAAGAACATGTTTTTAGTCGATGTCACATTGATTATGCATCTTCCTCCCTAGACCTTCCAACTACTGGTACCCATTTTATAACCCTAGTGACAATAGGAACAAGTCAATATATTTTCTGTGGAACAACTCCAACAAAGAGCTCAGACATCCCAAACCTTCAACTATTTTTCGTGAAACAGGGCCTTTGGTCTTTTCCCAGTGCTTTGTTTTTCCAAGTCCCCGTTCTGGTAATAAATCTCCTTAGCATTCTCTCTGCCTCATAGAACTTTCTACACAGTTGGCTTCTAGCAATGTGTTTTTACCTTCACATTTACTCTACTTGGCTTGGATGTCTGTGACAACGCCTGAGGTCTCTCTCCCAATATTCAACGAACAAGATGCAGCAGGAAGATACACGGTTATGGCACCCTAGGTATCCGTGTTGCACGGCACTGTTTGTACCTCATTAGTAAACATTTTCTTTAAGTTATCTTGGATACTCATTAAATATTATCAGCTACTTAGAACCAAAGGATAATTATGAGTTTAATGAAGCGTGCACCAGCTTGCTCAAGTCTAACGTTTGTTTCTCTGCTGGGACCCCATTTTACTCTGCACTTATCCTTCAGCAAAGCTACTCTACAAAGTCACTTTGGCAATAAGAAGTATTTAATTAGATTAATGAATTTTTATCGCCTCTCCCAGGGATTAGGCTTGTTAAGTCCTGGCGACCAAAGAACAACAGCTTTTTTTATTACTAGATGTTTGGGGATGCAGTAGAGGGGCGGCTGCTAGTGGTCCTCACACCTCAGCCTGCTCTGGGCAGTTCTACCTGTGGTCCCCTGGTAGGTCGGGGATATTTGGCAGGGACAACCCGAGCTGTCAGTTGAATCACAGAAATCAAAATGCAAATGAAAGCGTGTGCATCCCAGGCAGGGCCTTTAGACAGCTGTCTTTCTGTCAGAGGCTGCTGCCTCACTGTGCCCTGAGAAAATGTGTCCCGCTTCCTTGATTTGCAGGTGGTGAGAAAGAGCAGGCTCTCCAACGGGTGCCTCGTTTTCCCGGGCATAGCTATCCACGACCGATCATTTCCTCAAGTCACTGCTGTGGTGACTAATAGGAAGACATGAAGAGTGACTTCTTCTACTTCAGGAGTGTGTGCTATCCATTGAAAGCAATATACATATGTAAAATTATTTGGCATGTCTCTTTAGTTAGGGCTTTGAATTCTCAAAATATCTTTCATCTGGAAACTTCAAAGCTCTTTAAAAAAAAACACATTTTTCACCATCGCATTCCCACTAGGCGGTTTTTAAGCACGGATAGCCGCACTTAACACATAGAAGAACTGGGCACAGAAGCACAGATTGGGGTAACATAAAACAAACCAGCACCACGACGAAAGGGCAGGCCTGCGCTATCAAGAGGCATTCCTTCAGCAGTGTGCAAAGCCAATGGAATCACTGACTCGCGTCTCTGAGTTGGAGACAGTTCCCCCAGAAAGAGACAGCATCAGGGATCGGTCCCGAAAGGAGACAAGAGACTTCCTGAAATGATTAATTTTTTATCAGAGCAGAGAGGAAGAAAAACATAAAATAAAAGTTAGCTGGTGACATTAAAAGGAGCTTCATGCCACTCAGAAGGAATGGCAAACTGAAATATTAACAAGGAGGGATTCGCAAATTTAATCAATTTGTAAACATTTAGAGCTTATTATACAGCATGCATAGTGGCCATATAATTTATTACCTAAACTGGGACATATGGGGGAGAAAGGGGGATACATTAATAATTACATTCATTGTAGCTCCCTCATCTCTGCAGTTAGGCAAGCAAGCAGTGTTATATAGTCCCTTGAATAAGTGTTATCATTTCAACTCTCTCCAGGTGTTACAAGGCCCTCACAGTGTGAGGACGAAACAAAGATAAAAGATTTTGTTTTTGTTTTTTAAAGTAAGTGTGTAGAAGGGCTTTCCATGGTTGTAAAATATATTTACAGCTTTCTTCTGACTTAGGCCAAAGCTTCTTTTCTCACACTTGGGTAGGAGAAATGCTGCCTGCGAATGCACTGCACAGACTAGTTTATAATCTGATTTTCCCCTTCTTTCCAATTTTGTAACCAGTGTTCTCTGTTGTCTGTGCCTAGCTACTCTACCTCTGGCAGTCACAAAGGAGGCAGTGCTGGGCATGGTGGCTTCCTGGAGACACAGACATGAGGCAGTGGTGGGCATGGTAGCTTCCTGGAGACACAGACATTACCCACTACACCAACACTGTTAATGACTGCAGAGACGACAGGGAGTTCTGTTCCTCCTCATCCTAGTGAGGAAGCTAAAGGAGAGAGTAACACAGTGGAAACTCTTTGGGAAACTTCTGCTTCAGCGCTCACAATAACTACCTGCAGACCGCCTTCCTCAAGAGCACTTCTGTTCTCCAAGACTTTCTGTCATGATGCACATGACCCACGCCTGCATACTTCCAAGTGGATGCTTACCTTCAGTGCATTCTTATTACTCGTTCTTGATGATTAAGAAGTGTTCAAGTTAGAAATCTTCCCCTGCAATCAGAGGCATGGTCCAAAAATGGAGAAATGGCCAGTCTCCCCATTCCTACTGACAACCTATCATGGGGCAGTGTTTCAGTAGTGGAAGATCAGAGGCAGGCTTAATGGACAGACTCTGAAAAAGCCTTCCACATAATGTATAGCCAGAAAGAAGAAACAAATATGACCCAGCAAGAGCAGGAGACACTTGTACAAGAGATTAAATGCCATATTTTCTTTCTTTCACCTGCTAAGTTGCAGTTTAAAGCAATTGAATAATTAATTGCATTTGTGCTGATATCATTTAACACTAGGTGTGATTGGCAGATATGATTCATCACAATCGCAGGACTTGTCGTGATTTGGGGGACTGAGGGGATCTTTCCCCAGTACCAGACAGCTCAGAGACTACAGTCTCCTTTCCGTGTCATTTGTAAGCAATGCTGATGTCAGACTACCCCCTGCTGGCCACAGAGGAAAGAAGAGACGCTAATCAGGTGCAGACCCAAGGGGAATAAAAGCATAAGAGGTTTGCCTGGTCTTCTAGTTCGTCTAAGTTATAATGAGCACGACCACAGAGGTGACCCACTCCGTGTAATCTAGACAAGATTCTATCATGGGATCACCATTCATCACAGGGTCTTTGGGTTCAAAACAATCAGATCATGGCTTATGAAAAATCTAAGCTGGATTTCAAACAAATGGACATCAAATTGAATAGTGCAGTTATTCTCTCTTTCTCTCTCTCCTCTCTCTCACACACACATACAGAAAGAGAGAGAGAGAGAGGCAGAGAGAGAGACAGACAGAGAGAGAGAGACTAACTGAATATCAGACACAATATCTATCTCCTGCTGAAAACCAAGCTGGGACTGTTTGTCTCTAATCCACATTTGCAACCTCAATGCACCTATCTTGCTATTAAGACATAATAAAGGTGCAGTGGCACCTGAAATCACCCCAAAGGGTATGGCCACTACTAAAAGTTCACTGGCAAGGCAAAATGCCACTACATAAAGGAACAAATTTCCTTTGCTACAAGGCTGTTCTCTCAAGTCCAAAGAAAAACTAACTTAACTTGAGTGACTCACTGAGCTCCAGAGTCCTGGTATAGAATCTAAATCAATGCAGATTCAGAGATAACAACTTATTGCTGGGTATAGTTTATTTGACTGCTTGACTTTATTTTGGCACTCTAGTTTTTTTCTTTTAAATACAAACTCAATTAAGTTGATAGGAATTTATCTTGTTGCATTCTTACCACAGAGAAGGCCTGGCTAAAGACTCCAAGAGAAGAATCCAATAGCACGTAAGCAGCCCTGCTGTTCCAGTTTCTAGTCCATTTTATGTAAATGGATCTCAACTCTGGCCTTGAACTTAAAGCTCATTGCACTGAAGACAGGTCACAGTGAGAGGAGTAGCAGAGATCTCAGTATTGTTGGAAAACAGTTGTGAACAGGTTAATAAAACTGTGGGCATTACCAATTCGTTGATTGTCCTTGGCTTCAGGACAGCCCCAGAAACCTTAGAGCCCCATTTAAACTCAATCTGCTTTCTGAGAAGATGACACGTTCACTAGTTAAATCTGCTGCAGGGTCTGAACTGGGCAGGCTAAAAAAAAATATTGAAGCAATGCCGTCACTTGTAAAAACTGTCCATCTGCTAATGGGCATCCGCCAGCAGTGACCAAACCTGATCTCCACAGGGCAACAGAGCTTGGCATTCTGGGACAGCAGCAGTTTACATCATCTCAAACAACAGGGAGGGGGAGTGTAGATTGTAGCAGTGGGTCCAGTAAGAAGACAAGCGCTAACTTTACAGCCAGCATCTCTTCAAAGACCAAAAGAGAAAGCCAACACAGGAACGGTAAACTCAGGAATTTCACAAAAAATAACTGTGTTCCGCTTGCCCTCTCCCCTCTCTGTTCTTCCCTTGTTTAAAGCTCCCTGGATAGGCACTGCTATCGATGGACGTGTGCATGTATACATCTATCTGTTTTGAATGCTTTGGTGATCTTGTAATTGTGACAGAGTCACAGAAAGGCATCTGAAGCCACAGGACTCCTTACAGATGTGGGTGTTCTGGCATTGGTCATTCTGTTACTTGGCTAGAAGGCAGGCGAGGACAATTGGATAGGGTAAGTAGAGAAATCAAGATTCCTGCCCTGAGGAATGGGTTTATTCACCGTGAGCACAGGCACATGCATGAGGCGAATCTTCATATCCTTCACTTTTATCTCCCGCACGCAGTATGAAGTAAAAATGGAAATGTCTCCTTTCCTGACAGAAGGGTTTTGCTAATCCTCGAACAATGTCTTGGTGGTGAAAAGCATTCGATGCTACTGGAGTCAGATGCTAAGGGCACAACAGTGTGGGAAGGGCTGGTTCCAGGCTTCTGGTGACAGGACAGTCTGTACCACCTGAGGGCCAGGTCGAACCCCGTCTCCCTCTCCCTCCTCCACAGACATGTTCATTCTCCGAAATGAGGAAGTGCTGACAGCCAGGAGGAACAGAGAACAACTCTACCAGAGTCTGCCTTGGCACAGGAACAGAGCTTTGTTGCCAAGCCAGTCCCAGCCCAGTGTGATGTAAAGGGAAGACCACAGTGAGCTGCAGGTTGTTCCCATCGGGAAGTTTCCCTGAGTGAAGACTGTATCTCTTCAAGGACACCAAAGGAAGCTTTCAGTTGTTAAATCATGAGCCGTGCCAGGCCAGGGAGATGCTCGGCAAGTGATGAAGCTGCAGCTGCGTACCCACATGGTGGAAAGAACGGAAGTTGTGATTGACCTCCACTATGGTGCACACGCGCGCGAGCGTGCGCGTGCGCGCGCGCACACACACACACACTAAGTAATAAACAACGAACCAGCTAGACAGAGAAACATTCGAAGGAAAAATCTCTTTAAAACTAAGACTCATAAGAAAACAAACATAAAGGTTTTTATATAAATTCTTAAAACACATATATTCATGTAATGAACCCCTGACCATGCAATACCTTAGCCACCCACGTGATCATGTAGATCTGTCTCATTTTAGCTTGAGCATTTCATAATTGTGTCTTTTTTTAACAATTCGGCTGGGTGCTGTTTTAATATCGTTTACTTGGTTTTTGAGATAGCCCAACCGGGGTCATGTGATCCACAGCTCAATTAATTTATTCCATGCTGATTGTCTCTCAGATAATGGTGGCTACATTTATTTGTACATTGATGTGCCAGACACCGTGCCGGTATTTCACATACCCTGCAACATTAAGTCCTCATGACACACTTGCAGAGAGTGTTCATATTCATCCCTGCTTATTGATGGGGGACATGAGGAACTTAGAGCTAGGACTGGAAGTCACTGGGTGCCAGAGACAGCCCTCTTAGCCACAGTGGCATGCTTCATGTAAAACAAGTTATCTAGTCCTCACCTCACATGGGGACTATGTATATAATCAGGACATATATGTGTGTCTACACGGCTGTGCTCGTAAGTTCAGAGCTATGCTTCTTAAGAAAAGAAGGCGACCATTCCTAAACTGTAAAAGGAGCTGGCATCTAATCTACCATATAGACATATTAGCATCAGGTGAAAATCTGGTTCATTCGGCTTTATTGATATATCTGTGCTATGGTGAAATTTAACAAGCTTCGCACCCTCACCATTTGTCTGCATATTATATAATTATATATATATGTATATGTATATTTATATTAACAAAATAGTCTTGATACCTCCCACCAGCCTTTGACAAACTCTACCCCTGAAGTTTGGTTTAGTATTGGTAGAGACTGATTTAATATCCCAAATAATTCTGGTGCAATACATCTCTTTACTGAGGAAGAGTCAGAAAGAGAGACAGGGATGTGTCTTTGCATTCTGATATTACAGATATGAGGTTAACCAGACATAACAATTTCACTCCATTTCCTGAAACATACCGTGTCAATGGGCCGACCATCTCTTTCTCGGGAGCAGGGATGATGTTAATTCCTCATGAGTCACGTGTGAAGTGACCAGGGGAAGAAATACAATCAGTCCACTGAGAAATTGGATCTGCAAAGGTACCTGGTAATGGAATGGAAACACCACAGACTCTGCTTACAGCTAAGGTCTTGACAACATCTATTCTGCTTGGCACTGAGGGGGAAAAAATTTAAAGCGAGGAAAGGGGAGAAGGATAAAGTGGAAATCTAATTTTGAGAAATAAGGATTAAAGGTTCCATTATTCATGCTGTTTTCACTGTACATATTGAGTTAACAGTATGTGATTTTACTGGATGAAAATGTGGGCCCCATGCGAGGAGAGTGTGGAGCAGATAAATCCCCACCGTGACAATAATGAGGGAGGGTTAGTGTCTTGTCGGCATGAGGCTGTAAACAGTTCTGGGTTTTGAGCTAAAGTAATAAGTGGAGATTGTTCCTGGACTTACTGGGGAGCACAGATAGTTTCTGCCACAGGAAGAGTAACCCCCCTCAGGTAGAGAGGCACAGCCCTGTTTCCCTCCTGCTTATCTGTTCTGATGTGGGAATTGTGGGCCCTGAAGTGCAAGCTCCTGCCGAGGGCAGGGCCGCCTGCCTTCTTTTATTTATTTACTTATTCTGTCTACATACTGTTCCGTCAATATTTGAGATGTAAGTGTCTCTCTCTACTACTCACCTCCTTACTATCCCCAAGGTCAGGAGTCACGAGAAGAAAAACCATTTATCAAGTTAACTAAAGGAAACCCTGAGACGTCCAAGTGTAGATCAATCCACTGAGGCAGGACAGAAGTTTAATAAAAAAAAAACAACTAATGAACGAGTGCCCTGAGCCCTATAATGAGTCCTAACGAGCTATCTTCACCAAACAAATAAAGATCTAGAAGGGGAGAGAAGGAGAAGCTCATCTGCATCTAATGATGGGCCAGCTGGAGGAAATCTCGGAGTTAGCATCAATGCTCTGGTTCCGGTATTAAAGAAAGGAAAGGGGACCTTTCCACTTTGCAAGCCAATGCCAGCTGTTAGTTGTGTACATTTGAAGCTAATCACCTTATAATGGCCCAGGGCTCACCAGTCAGTGAAGATCAGTCAGATAAGAATCCATATACCGTGAGTCTAGGGGAAAACTTGAGAGAGAGCAATGTGTATGCATGGTATTAAAATGCCACAGCACACTTCCTAATCATGGGAGAAATAATCACATAGTGGAGAATTCAGGCACCTATCTTCACCAAGTGACCAAAATTAACATCATCTATGAGGGATGATGCCTGCCATTTGCCTGTGTGTGTGTATCATGAGGCTAACTATGGAGCATGCTGGCCAACCATGGACTGGAATTAGAATCTAACCACCAGGAAACATTCGACAGCATGAGAAAATTTTCATTAACCATAAAGAGTGCCCAGAATTTACTCAATACGCCCAAGTGGAGAAGAGCTCCAAGGCAATAGAAAGACGCTATGTTAAAGGTGCCCAAAATATGCCAACTCACTGCACCAGCCTACCGTAGCCAGGATTCAGTACTGGAGGGACAAAATGCCACACTGGCCACCATTGGGCCAACTAACAAAATGAAAACATGGTGCTAACTTATATTTTTTTTTAAAAAGCCACAGTGTCTATAAAACTATCTGAAACAGAGAGCAGTACTGGAATGATATAACAAAATATCCCTGTGCTAAGAACATGGACTAAAGTAATTAGGGAGAAAGGACCATAGTCTATGCAAATTACCATTAAACAGTTCCAACACACACAAGTATACAGAGTACAAACTAATGTAAATGACAGGTAAATAAATGGGTAGAACAATGTAAAGGTTTGCACTACTTAAACTCTTGTAATTTTTCCATAGATTTGAAAGTACTTAAATCAGATAAAAAGTATTTTAAAGAACTTTACACTTTGAGTCAAAACTACATCTTCCCCACTCCCTTCATTTGAACAGGCACATAAGCCAGAGGCCATTTCGAAAAGGTGCACCCACACACACATTTTGTCCAGCCGCTCCGACGGTATCTGTCCTGCCCCAACCCTCTCTGATCACTGATCAATAAAAGGATCATTGATAACAATCACGCACTGTACTGACAAATTCATGGAAAAGCAAAAAGGAAAGAAAGAATGAGGGAGGAAGGAAGGAAGGAAGAAGGAAGGAAGGAGGAAGGAAAGAAGGAAGGAAGGAAACTGCACACACCTACACACCTCTTCACGCTATATACACCTCAGTGTCAGGAGCTGAAGTGCCAAGTCTGGGTTCGAGCACTGAAGTCTAATATTCTGCCAGAAGCAAAGTATCTACAAAGACGATGTTCCAAAACAATTCAGTTTAAGACATGCAGCATAATTTGAAAAAGCATGTACTTTGTAAATTGTAATAGCACCAATCTTTTCTTTAACCCACAGTCTTCTGAATTTCTCTTTACTGATAACCCACAAGTGTCCCACTGGATGGCAACTCTGTCTCAATTCTTGCTTAAGAGACCTGAATCAGAATCTTGAATTCCCAGCTATTTGACTTCTTTGGCCAGCCATCTTTGTGGGTCTGCAGTCGGATCCAGTTGACTTGCGCTTGGTTCATACCTGAGAGGAGTGTGTATTGATTAAAAGACAGGTGAAGACATTTAAGAAAAAGACAAAGACACAGCATAGAGTCAGGAGGGCAATTCAGTGAGTACTGAACATTCCAAGTTTATTCTTCACCATTCCAATACCTTAAACAAAAAGGGGAACATGGTATCATGGACATGGAACAAACAGACTTTCTTCCTCAATTCTCCAAGGTTTCAGTACTCACACCTTAGTTTCAATTTCTCGTTATCTGGCCTTGAGGGTCCAGAGTAACCACACCTCATACCAAGTCTGTTGTTATTTAGCTGAGACACCCAAGGCCACGCCTCAGACCTTTAGGTCTTATGACTTACTAAGGGTGGTTTTGAACTCTCTGACCTTGACTCAAGATGGAATGGAGCCATCTTTATGGGTTCCCAATACGAGTCTGTGTGCTTGACAGAGACCACATGATCTTCTCCAGGCTCAGAGGTGAAGTCTCGCCTGCAAGGTGACTCTCCATCAACACATAGGTGCTTTTGTTGTTTGTTTTTCCCCAGATGTCGGGGTGTGTTTTTTTTTTGTTGTTGTTGTTGTTTGTTTTTTAATGGTGGCACTTGGTTGATGCACAACTACTAATTCTATCAACTCTAGCAGTGAAGGAAGGGCATCCAATTGAAAGATTAGCTTTGATGGATCCAGCTAAAGTCCTGCCATGATGTCCTCCACCTGGATGGGTGCTGGAAGAGGTAGTCCAGTGTTCATTCAGCTGCTCAACCATTTTCCACCACCACTTACCTACCGAGCAAGGACTCTCAGTGTCACTTCACCTGACTAAACTGTCCTTGTTCTCCAGATCTTGGTAATCTCCATTCCCAGCTATGGGCAAACAAATGATACAAACGTCATGAGAAAGAAACTTCAATCTAGCTAGTAGGATAGCTGCAAAAGGAATCAAAGTTGGAAAGGATGTGGCTTTTGTAGCTATAGAAGCAAAATTAGACCTATCAGAAACAGACTTGGACACATGTGGTTCCCTGTTTCGTAAGTGACTGTGAAGTGAGTTCTCACACTACTCTCCTTGAACAACTAAGGTAGGCACACTTTGCCCATTTGACTTTGCAGGCTCAGAGAGAAAAAGAAAGAAGACTTCAGTTCAGTGAAGTAGGGTTTCTAGCAGTAAAATGTGAATCATAAGACACCTCCCAGCATAGGAGGCTACAAGATGGCGTTTATTGAGCACTTACTGCCGGAAAGGCACTGGAGAAACACTTCCCGTTTAGTCCTTTATAGTGATATCCACCTGCACACCTGCAGCACTGACCACACCCAAAGGGGTGTGGTCACAGGCAGGGATGTGACCAGGGATAAGGATTGGGTTTGGGGCTCAGAGCTCTCTCTTGCTTCCTGCTCAGATTGCAGAGAGCATCCCCAGTGGCAGGGTCCTTGGAGCAGGAACCTCAGCACTCACCTGTTTCCTGTGTAAGTGCATTCTCCCCAAATAAACTTCACTTCACCTGTATTGAGTCTAGTGAATCCTGATTCCCACGCAATAGTCCTTCTTAGCAGCCCTTAAACTAGACCACATTGCTTTCTCTCTCACATGGATGGAGACACTGAGAATATAGTCAGCCCAAGTCACACAACTGATAAGTGACAACTGAGACACAACCGGGAGCTGTGGGCATGATAGAGCTTCACACACACTCAGTGCTCTTTGAAAATGGCTACCATATGTCTGGGTATCTTGGTGTCAAAGAAGTAGACCTGATTGCAACTCATTTCTTATGAAGATGAACTATCACGTATTTCAGCCTCTGCCCACTAGCCTTTTTCTCTGATTTGGGATTTGGTTACAGCTTTTGTTTGAAGCAGTCTCCTGTCCCATGGGAAGTGTCTCTCTCTCTCCCACCTTCCAGAAACAGGGAAGGAACTGACTCCTTCCCTATACCAGATGCTGAGATTAGCCCTAAACACCCTTATCTCGTGTAATCATCACAGCCCCCAACTCTACCATGCTGGTCTTATTATCCATATTTAAATGGTTGAGGAAACAGGGACCTGAACGGTTCAGTAGCTTGCTTCTGTCTACTGGGGCCCAGAGCCTCCAGCCTTCTCCCTGAGCTGTGTGATGCCACTGGAATCTGAAAGGCTGTTACTTAGATACAAGCAGTGTGTGGGGAACATGGAGCTGGGTTTCCTCTATAGACAAGATGAAGCACCTCTTTCCGCAGCTCCAGGAGCAGCCCCAGGGAGAGAGGCGGCCCCTGTGCTGGTCTCATGGGTGGTGGAGATCAGCTGCCCTGATGAATTTTAGAGGAGCGTGAACAAAAGTTAAGAAGTGGGAAACAGATTTTTTTTGTGTGCCTGGTTAATGAATGATACCCAGGGATTCCTTGACAAGGAAAATTTAAAATCTCTGGTTTATGATTTGGTGAAGCGAATACTGATTTCCCATGGAGTTAAGATGTCAAGGGCTGTCTTGGCCTCTTATGATCAGTTCTTCTTGGCTGTGTGACCTTGAATAAGTTGCTTCACCTCTCTGTGCATCCACTTCTTCATAGGTAGACCTTGGAGGTCCTGTGAGGACACAAGTATAAAAGGTCAGGGAACCCCGGTACTGTCCTTGCTTCTGCTACCTTTCAGGACAGAAGTCCTGTGGTCTCTAAGAAAGTAGCTCTGAACATTTAGTATATGAAGAATCACCTTTTAAAAATACCATTGGGGAGCCGGGCGTTGGTGGCACACACCTTTAATCCCAGCACTCAGGAGGCAGAGGCAGGTGGATCTCTGTGAGTTCAAGACAAGCCTGGACTACCAAGCTAGTTCCAGGACAGCCTCCAAAGCCACAGAGAAACCCTGTCTCAAAAAACCAAAAAAAAAAAAAAATTAAAAAAAAATAGCATTGGGGAATGTGGAGCGATGGCTCAATCGGCAAAGTACTTGGTGTGTGTCTTAGTTATCCTTGTTAGGGTTTCTATTGCTGTGAAGAGACTCCATGACCACAGCAACTCTTATAAAGGAAAACATTCAATTGGGTGGCTTCCACTTTCAGAGGTCTAGTCTGTTAATCACCATGGCGGGACATGACGATTGCAGGCAGACATGGTGCTGGAGAGGGAACTGAGATCTACAGGTGACCGGAAGTGAGCTGAGACACTGGGTGTGGCTTGAGACCTCAAAGCCTCCACAGTGACACACTTCCTCCAACAAGGCTATACCCACTCTAATAAAGTCACACCTCCTAAGAGTGTCACTCCCTATGAGCTTATGGGGGTCAATCCCACTCAAACTACCTCAGTGTGTAAGTGTGCATACCTGAGTTTAGAATCCAGTATCCTCATTAAAAAAAAAGTGAAAGGAAGGAAGGAAGGCAAGAAAGAAAGAAATAAAGTAAGAAAGAAAGAAAGAAAGAAAGAAAGAAATATAACACCAGCACAGAAGGGGAGAGACAGGCAAAAGTCAAAGGACAAGTTTCACGTTCAGTGAAGAGATCCTGTAAATAAATAAATACATAAATAGGTCAACAGTAATGGAGGAAGACATCCTGATGCTGACTTCTGGTATTGGCAGGCACACACATGGGTACACCCACCAGTACACAGGCATGCACACACGTGAACACATACAGTACACATATACACAGGCATGCACACACAGCTGAGTGCAAGCAAGCCATTCCCCTGCTCTTATCCAAAAGTCACCAGCCAGACTCCCCAACCTTTCACCTTGAACACTTCCCAAGGTCACTCGAACATGGCCTCAATTGGTGCCAAAGCCACACCTGAATTGTACTCCTGTAAAATAAACACCCAAGCCACCCTCTCCTTTCCTTGCACTGGTCAGAATGTCAGCTTCAGCCCAAGTGTTTGCAGTGACATTCAGTCACACGGAATGAACCGCCAATTCACAGCACTCATGCTGTATGACGAGGCTTACGTCACCATCAGCTCCTAAATCTTACATAGGAAAGTGGAATCACCCCATGGCAATTAAAGCCCTTTGAAATGAATTCACTTCTCAGAAGTATTTTAAGGAAATATTATTACCCATCCCAATGCCTATAGTTTTGCTGATTCTGCTATTCAGGAAGTATATGTATAGGTGGCCCCAGAAACCTGGACTTTGAGGAACATTTTACCCAAAGATTTTATTGTGGTTTGTTGTGCTTAACTAAACCAGTGGTGAGACAGCATATTCAGTATCATCCACTCACTCTTTCTTCCACTTTCTCCTAACCAATGAGAATGAAAGTAAGCTCTTCTCACAGGATGGAAGGTTGGGGGCCCTGGACTCCACCTCATTACAATGGCCACACACAGGCTGTTTTTGTGTGCTGAAGAACACTTACAGACCCTTCTTGCATCTCAAGATTCTTGTCTTCACTGGAAATGAAATCAAGATTTCAAACCCAGAAACACAATCTGAGAGGGTCCTACCAGAGTCTTGGCATGGATGCGGTCGCTCACAGCATTCATTGTCCACTGGGAAAGAATACAGTAATCGGCTGTTAATATGATAAAACTGCTGGCTGTGCCCATTGTTCTGTAGCAGCATACTGGTCAGCTGCTACAGTGGTGACTGACACCTAGACAGAATCAATCTCTACAGCAAACAAACATAGTAGGAAATGTCAGCATCTGTCAGATGTCATGCGTCTGCAGAATCCTCATTAGAATGGGATCGCTCTTCCTCTCTTCTGGTTCTCATCTCTCCCACGTCCTCAAATTCCCACATCCTACTTTTCCAACAAAGATGCCTATTGTTCGAAAGGACTACACCAACACCAACTGCTTCTCTTTCGTGCTGCCCAGAACCATTACCATCCTAAAGCAACTGCTTGCTGCTGTGAGAAAAAGGCATGGCCTGAAAGAGAATGTAAGAAGAGTTCTTGCATCCTCTGACATTTCAGCTAGGGCTTATCTAAGCTACTGATGGATCTTAGCCAAGCCCAGAGCTCCCCCTATTGGCCTCCCTTGAGGGAAAAAAAAAAGCAAGAGGTTGCTTACTGTCTTCTATTTACAAAAAGAAAGCCATTTGGGAAGTGATAATCACATCTGAGATAACAACAACCTCCAACCCCTCTCATGAACTACCCCCTACTTTCCCTACCACCCCATCAGGCTCCGTGCTATGATTCCACTTGTCAAGGTCACTCAATTTGCACTGAACCAGGAGGATTCCAAGTCATCTCCTCATACTAAGTGCCAGACAGCCACGGTGTGCTCTCGGGACCTGTTTGAAAAATTCTATTTTTGGTTCCGCATTAAAGGATTGCATTTCTCCTGAAGGCCAGCTGTTGGCTCACTCCAGTGCCAAAAACAAAGTCTTCTAAGTGCACTCCTGTGTTTCTTCATGCCGCTGCTAATCCTCTGGCTGAGAACCAAGAGGAAGTCTCACTGGGGGCTTGTTTGATTACTAGTAGGGCAAGCTCCTGGTATCTGCTCTCCCCAGGAGTGCCTGGCAAACCAACAAGTCACTGAGTTCTCCAAGACACAGTAGCTTCCACGTCAAAGGAAAACAAGTGCCATTTTCTGAGACAGACAAAATAACACAAACACAGCTCCCATCCCTTCCTCTTCCTCTTCCTCTTTCAAGTCTGGAAGTTTGTAGGATCCACGTCCTTCCCCTGGACCCCATATGCCATGCCTGTGTGTTACAACTTAGAACGTAAGTGGCCCCCAAGGGTCCATATTAAGGTCTTGGCATTAGTCTGTGCACTGCCGGCAGGTGATTAGGAAGTGGGGGCCCTGGAAAGCATGCCTTCGAAAGGTAGTTGGGACCCATGTCCTTTCCTTTCTCTCTTTGCTTTCTGGTGGCAGTGAAGTGAGCAGCTCCGTCATGTCTCTCCACAATGTATGAGGTCAGCACTGGCCCACCTAATGTAGCCAGCTGAAGCTGGCCTAAGGTCTCTGAGGCTGTGAGGCACAGCAATCCTCCTGGCCTTCATGTTGTGTTTATCATAGCAACTGAGAGATAAAATGACACACCCGAGTATTAGAAAGTAGCCATTAGCCACGGACCTCTTCTCCATGCAACCTTTAGTCTGCATTTCTAAACAAGATCAATATACTTAATCAAGGAGTGGTGAGTCATAGAACAAGTAACATTGGTCAGAGAGATGTGTTTTAAGACAATAAAATGTTTTCAAATCTCCCTAATTATCAACACTACTATAAAATCAGGTGCTCCATACATTTAAAAGGGGAGTCATATGAAGAATCTGGACCCCCCAATTATGTAAATCACCTTATCCACACACAGCTGGCCCTCAGAGCAGCAGAGGGACCACCTTCCTGTCCAATCACCCTGGTAGTCCTTTCATATGTAACTGGCCTGACCCCCAAGGCACAGAGTCTGCAACCACAAATCAATCAGATAGCACATTAACATGGATTAATTTATTTGACATTTCTCCTAGGTTACTTCCCAGTTAAAATGCCTGTCTATGGAAGAACCCGAAGAAACAGTCTAATAGAGTCTGATAAAAGGAGGATCAGTGGGGTTGCTCTTCCAGCATCAAGAGACTTTTCAGCATCTCTCTAATACCTGTGAGAATCAGTTGTTAGCCACATTTTCAACAAAATTTGTGCTAGTTCGTCGTTGCTTCACTTGAGAACTAAACAGAAGAAATAGACTATCCTTAAATATTTTTTAGAACAATACAAAGTTCACAGTCTGAAAGAAATGTCGATAGTTTGTATCCTTCTATACATTTCATCCTCTGATTGGTTTTTTAAATGAACCTGTGTTTATAAGATAACTCAAAGATGTTCTCAGGCAGACGCTGTGATGTTTTAAGCTAAGAAAAAAAGCAGGGCAAGCCAAGAGTTATCAGAATGCCAGCACTGAGTTCAAAGTTTAGACAGCCAGTGTAAAATTCCCAGGGCAGTGGAATCTGGAAAAATAATTTTAAAAAAAAGAGATTACAAGGCTAGTGTTTTATCATTTGCTTTCAAAACTAAAAATTTGATTGGGTTGGTCATAGATGGATAGATAGATAGATAAATAGATAGATAGATAGATGATTGATAGATAGATAGATAGATAGATAGATAGATAGATAGATGATACCCAAAGCAACTTATGGAAGAAGGAATTAATATCAACTTACTATTCCAGGGGACTAGAGTCCATAATGGCAGGGATGGCATGGCAGCAGAAACAAGGAGCTGAGAGATCGCATCTCTCAACTATATGTAGGAAGCAGAGAGAGCAAACTGCAAGTATGGTGAGGTCTATAAACTCTTAGAGCCTGTCCTAGAGAAGTAACTCATCCAGGGTGTACCTAAAGGTTCCATAACTTCCCCAGACAGCACCATCAACTAGGGACCAAGTGTTCATATGCCTAAGCCTATGGGGGCCAGACATTTCTCATTCAAACCTCTGTGGATGGATGGATGGATGGATGGATGGATGGATGGATGGATGGGTGGGTGGGTGGGTGCATGGGTGGGAAGGTGTTATACTGTTTAGGGAATACAGGCACCACAAAAGAACGCAAATGTTTGGAGGACAGGATCTGTCCAAATTTTGGCACTCCTTTTCAGGTCTGCAGAATCCACTGACCAGGAGAATTCTTAAATAGTTGTTGCCTGACTTTACTTGAAACCATGTTTCTCAGTCTATTATAGTGGAGCTTGTCCTATTTTACCTGAAGGACTTTTCCAATTAGAATGTTATAATCAGAAGTTAATCAGGCAGAACATTCATAATACCGTCTGTTATTTTACTAGGAATAGAATATATTTATCCTAGACATCACTTTACTTCTTAGTCTCTCTACCTTTTACAGCTATGTAAGGCAACATTTTTAGAATATAATAGTAAAATGTGTTTTCATAAAGATTTTTAGGATGGCATTTTTTATTGCTGTGAGATTTCTTAACATTATTTTTCTGAATCTTCAAGTCAGTAAAAACCTTCTGTGGTACAACTACTTAATTTATCAAATTATTTTCTAGTTTAGCCAAAAATAAGCAATAACAAAAAATTGTTCATTACAAGTATGATTTCCAATTATCACTAGTCAATTTATACATCTTCCAAAGGATAGCTATGGAACATTATAATGAGCTTTCATGAACATAACAAAACTCTTTGCATTGAAAAATGAAGTCTTGGAAATACTACAACTTAGAAATAATTTATTTAAAAAATATAACAAAGGAGACAGCACAGGCAGAAAAGAACTGATGGAGAATTAAAAAAATGTCACAGAACTTAAGGGAGGAAAAATCCCAGCCTAATTTATGGTCTGGTGTGACCTCCTGCCCTCCTGGCATCCTTCAAGAATTAGAAGATGAAGTTTCAATCATGCTTGATATTCTGCATTAAATAAATGTGGCCAAGGAGATTTGATAATATGCGCACTCTTCCCACTGAATTCCAGCCCTTTAAAACATAGTAAGAATTCATTGACTGCAAGATGAGCATGTGTTCATTCATGTTCATTCAGTCTGTATTTTCTGATATATTTGCACCAGCACATTCATTCTTCAGACTAGGAGCTGAAAGAATGACAGAATAAATGTCATTCTAAACCTAACCCTCCACAGGCTCACATTCTAGAGACAAGAAGTAATTGTGCTAGTTAAGAGAGAGAGAGAGAGAGAGAGAGAGAGAGAGAGAGAGAGAGAGAGAGAGAGAGAGAGAGAATCACAGCAAAGTGTCTATGCGGAGGACAAAGTGCCACAGACTTGGTCAAAGAGCGAGGTGGCATACGGGTGGGAGGCATCCAAAGGCAGCTCTCCCGGAAGCTGACGCTTGAACAAAGCTCAGGTAAAAATGTTAACAGGACAGCAAATGAGAGAAGTCATCCAGAATACAGCCTGCTGCGGCAAGACATCTGCCTACTGCTCTCTTCTCTTTATCACGGCTATAAACAATGAGTTCTCAGGAGATCCGATAGTCACCTGAACCCCAAATTCCACTGGTTTCTCATCAGTCTTGCCCCCATGGTATATACACAAGAAAGCGGTGTCTCTTCAAGCCTCTGTGTTACACCTAATAGGGCACAGACCTGTGAGGAGACTGTCCAGTGTATTTCTGCAAAGATTTAGCCTTCCATGAAAACCTCTGGATGTAGAGACTGCTTGGGACTCCTGTAGAAGGAGATATTCGAAGAACACCCCCACCCTACCATCCGAAGTCCTCATGTGTTCTTCTGCACAGGTGCCGGATCTGTTTCCTCATCCTGGTATTAAGACAAAGTCGAGCCAGCTCTACAGAATCTAGCAAAAGAAAATGGCCACCACAAAGTGACCTTCCTGTGAAAAACCCACCTCAGGGTAACACTATGTTACAGCTCATACAAACAATGATGCTCACCACTTCAACAGCACGCCCAGGTTCACACCAGACGAGAGCACTGGCTGCACTGAGGTCACATGGGCCTCAGCTGTTCAAACCTGAACTTGCATAGGCACCCTCATCTCCGTGGGGACACCAGAGGTGCGGGTAAAGCCAGCACAGCACGCTTCTCTGTTGGCACTCCACTCCTCACTAAATCTAGCAGGGGTCATGTCAGTGGGTGGCTGAGAGTCCCAGAAGAGGAGGGGTTCCTGGTGATGAAAATCACTGGGGATCCAGGGAAAATCTGACAAATTGAAAACTCCCAGTGCACTCAGTGAGGTGGTGAGGCCTCTCTTATTCATCTCTTGCAGTGGCTATTCTCAGCTGTCAGCTTTCCTGTATCTGGAATTAACCAAAACCCCAAAATGACTGTGCACACCTGTGAGGAATTTTTCCCTTGATTGGATCATTTAACGTGGGAAGATACACTACAAATTCTGATTTTTGACATGGAAAGACACATCTTTAATCCAGATCTTTTGAGGTGGGAAGAGGAACCTCAAATTTGAGCCACACCCTCTGCTCTGGAGAGAGAGAGAGAGAGAGAGAGAGAGAGAGAGAGAGAGAGAGAGAGAGAGAGAGAGAGAGAGAGAGAGAGAGAGAGAGAGAGAGAGATTCATTCTGTAAGTTCTGTTACTCTAGAGAACCCTAACAGCTATCTAAAATAATGCGTCTTCTTTAGTTTGGTTCTGTTGCAGGTATTACACCCAGGCTATCCTTTCAGCTTTCTCTCTCCTTGCTTCTGTTGCTGCTTCTTTGCATGCTAGCCTGTTTTTATTGGAATGGCATGAAATGGTGGGAACTCGCTAAAACGTGACTTGGAGATACCAGGAAGGGCCACACTTGGCCATGCACATGCTGTAAACAAGTAGTGCCTAGAGATCCCTGGTACAAGAAAGGCTCCAAGCAGAAAGAGGGTCACCTCTAGGTACTTGTAGAGCATGGCCTAAGCAACATGGTCTTCTGTCCTTGCCATGGATTTGTGAATTCAGTATAGATTCTGGGTCAACCCATCTTGGCCTACCTAGTATTCTCAAGCCAGGCCAAGGGTGCCAGATACCTTCTGGTGTGGTATCAGCCACAGCCAAGAGAGGACTGCCATCACACAGAATGCCCCTCTGCAGGCTTTGAGGTTAGGCTGTTCCTTTCTGCAAGGCCATCAGAAATGAGAATGCAAAAAATTGTAATTCTTCAAATGAGAGAAACTATTACAGTTTAAGCATAGATAAACAAAAGGTTAGAAATGCCAATGTTCAATTATACATCAAATCTGTGCTGCCTTTAGTATTTTCAATGCTCTGCTCTTAAAACCCCTAAAGACTGAATGCTTACTGCTATCTGAGACACAGCCTATGATAAAGCTATCCAAGAAAACATCTAGCAGCATGCTTGTGGTGATAGTAATGCTGCTGCATGGTGACTGGACATTAAGATTAAATGATACACATAAATTATAGGAAAATGAAAAAGTCATCTTATCCCTTCCTCTATGCCACCGGTGCCCAAATGACCACCCGCAGGCCACCTGTGTCTGATCTTCCTTTTGAAAAGATATATCCATGTCCTCTCCCATAGATCTGGTATATGAAGAGGCTTTGTACCAAGGGTCTGAAGTTCAAATGCCTTCACAAGTGAAGAAGAAAGTTTGTGAATAAGGTAATGGAAGTTTGGATATGAGAAAATTAGGATTCCATCCAGAGGTGTTTAGCATAAGAATGCCTTCCAATGCTGTGAGCCATGTGAGCCACCCATTCCTCTCTTTGTACCCCTAAAAAAAAAGCATCAGTCACAGGGCTGACATCATGAAGTTCCAGTGAGCTGGATAATATATACTGCCAAGATCTTAAAGCTCCCTTTGGTTTGCACATGCATGAAGCAGAAAGGCCAGAGAAAGGTGTTTCCTCTTGGCTATGGCTTCACCCCTCCCTAGTTATAACTAGTCTAGGTCAACATGAACTATACTCTTTCACTTGTTTCTTCAGCTAACAAATTTTTATTGAGTACCTGATATGTTCTAGCCACTGACTTCAACACCAAGAACACAGAAATGAATAAGTAGCTCTCGGTCTGGAGGAATATATTTAAAAATTATTTTAGTATTCAGAAATTGCATCAAAATATTCCCCTAAATCCAAATATAAAAACCAGTTCTTCATTACCAAGAAACTGGGGACCTAAGTTTCTAGGGGAATGTACTGTGAACATTTCCTCCCCGACTTTTCAAACCCCAAGACTCATACAGAGGACAAGCCAATGTCCGAAGCTTGGAAACTGCAGTAGACATTACCTCATGCTACATGCTTTTCTCGTTCAGAGTGACTCCAAGAGAAATGGGATTTCAAGAACATTCCATTCTGCCAACGGTTAGGTGATATATTTGAAACAGCCCATTTCTGGACCTCTCTAATGGGTGGCATTTAAGAAATGTCCTTCTCCTCCTTGAATCAAATGATATTGAGATTTCTTTCATCCTGCATTCCACCAGCCCTCTTAGTGTTTATATGGCCAAAATTTCGAGCAAGTCGCTCAACTCCATCCCTGCACTTACTGTTTTGCTACTGAAATGCAAACTCCCCTGGGTAATTCCAGGCAATTTCTTTACCGAGAGATCATCTCTGGCCACAGAGCGGCTCAACTGCAACCCATGCTGTGTGTGCTGCATAATACTGTAACATTTTCAGAGTCAGGGAAGATTTATTCAGTGATCAACTGCTTCAGCATCTCGAATCACTCCTGAGACTGCCTGTTAAAGAGGGAACCTTGAGGGAACTGAAAATATAAGCAAGAAGTAGAGTAATCCCTTTTTTACCTTTTAACTCCTTACGTCCCATAAGAAGACAATAGCTTTTTATTTGTGTGGAAAAAAATACTCAGAGAAAATTCTTTCAAAATAATGATAGTGTTTATTTGAACAAAGTGAAATTAAAGATAACTTCTAGTTTGATTATGTTCTACAATAAACTTTAAGTATATACTAAGAAAACATTTAGTGTGCAGTTATGTGCCATCCTTCCAAAAGAACTTGGCTTGAAAACAAACTATGCCATTAGTTGTCATGGGAATTGGCTCAGTGTCTGTAACACTTGCACCATGCACACAAACTATAGAAGGGTTAGGTACAGTCAAGAAGTAAACATAGGTGGTGCACTTAAAATTGGTATTTACAGAGATGGATATAATTGCATTTACTACAGACTATGTAGAGTTGTAAGACGCTAACCTGTTTACTTAGAAATACAGGGCCATCTTGGTAGCTCATGCTTACCTAAAATAGAGGATCACCACTGCTGCCAAACAAAATCTTAATAAAAAAATGAATTCAGACCTATATATGTTCAAGGAGTATGCAAACAGTACAGTATGTTTACACATCTCTGAGATCCTAACAAAATGAAAGTCTAGCCTTCCACTGTATTAATGGGCAGAGTGATGCTAACTGAATGAAAAACTAGTGGGCAGATGACATAATTCTTTGGCTACTCTTGTCTGTCCAGTCATGTGGAGGAAAAAAACAAATGTGAAAGAAGGAGGGAAGGAAAGGGGAGAAAGAGGAAGGAAGAAAGGAAGGAAGGAAGGGAGGGAGGGAGGGAGGGAGGGAGGGAGGGAGGGAGGGAGGGAGGGAGGGAGGGAGGGAGGAAGACAAAAAACCAGCAAGCCACAGCTTGGCTTATTATTGATGGCACAATCAAGGTAAGCTGTCTCAGTATGGACAGAGCCTTCTTCTGATGCCATATAGTCAAGTGTCCTTACAGATAACTACTTCGATGGAATTCCTCTTTTTAAAGAAAGTAAATTTGTTCAGTGAGTTGGCTGGGGCATTTATTTATTTAGTGACAGGATCTCTAACTGTCTTCTCATTTGACCTCACATTTGCATAACTGAGTACAAAATGACCAAAGGAGTGCAGTCTAGTGTGGTGGACAGAAAATGGTCATCACCCACAGACATTGTGGCATAGGACAAGCAAAGGATGCTTCTTCCACAGGTCAAGCATAGGGTGCTCCCTTCACAGGTTACCCTGAAGGAACTCAGCTATAAACTATGTATCAAGGAGAGAGAAACAAGCCTGTGTGTGAAACAATTGGATACTGGATAACACCACTCTCAGAAAGCAGTCAGCCATACACTGGTGAATTTTGTTTAAATGTTTACTTTTGCAGATGACCGTATGTTGATTGAAGAAAAGAAGGCTGGCCATTAGAAAAGATTAAGCCTGGGTCCCGATTGCAAACTGAAATAGGCATCAAATGTAAAGCCATTTGTGGAAATTCAAATTAACTGTCGTTTTCACTGAAATAACAAAAGCTGAAATAACTCACAATCTTTGATTACCTAGAAAAAAAAAGGCACTCTGTCTAATTAGTAGGCTAATCATTTTTACCAGGTGGACATTAGCCAGTATTTGGTCTTTAATTATGACAAATACAACAACTCACCCAGAAAATTAAAAATATCAATGTCAAAGCTTAATCTTCTTTTGCTGATACTTGTGAGAAAGAAAAACTAAGACTTGAAATTATAAAAAGGAAACGAAAAAGGAAGAAAGAACGAGACACAGTCAAGGGAGGGACGCCATTTCCAGGGACTTCTTTTTCTCTGACAGAACGCAGGCTTCTCTCAGCAGTGTGCTCTCTAACCGTCCAGTGAACCACCCCCCTGTGATGAGGGTGCATTGGTGTGTATCTCCTGATCTCCGGATGCATCAAGGACGACACTTGAAAATCAATGTGCCCTCTGAAAAGGGGGAGTGAAGATTTTAAGGCTAGATACACACACATGTGTGGATTTAGAGTTTTTAATCCCTTTAAAGGAGTGTGTCACTAATGTTATCGGATTTGACATTATTTTCTCTTGTTCTAACCATGTCCTGTAATTAATTCAAGATTTTAAAATAAAAAGATAGAGAGAAGAAAGGAAGAGAGGGAGGGGGAGGACGGAAGGAGGGACCAAGGTGTTTCTTGGGAAAAATTGAAGTAGAACCAGACCTCTAAGATTCTACCACTCTGACTCCTCCCAGGTAGATTACACTGAATTATCTACACAATAGTCTACACTCTTCTGAACTGCTTAGGACCACCACCAATGGGACTGTCTCTCTGTCTCTGTCTCTGTCTCTCTCTGTCTACACACAGACACACACACACACACACACACACTTACAGTGCCTCTGCATTTGTTCATTTACTCCTGTCTAATGCTACATAACTTCATTTTAAGGCCAATTAAATACACACCTGCATTTATGAATATATGCGGCTATGCACCAGCGTACAAGTCATAGAACATCTGCAGAGGTTTGCAGTCAAACAACTCCCAATTGTCTATACATGCCTCACAGATTTCCTACCTAGTCGGGATGTTGGTGAGGTATTTTCTGGTTTGCTGCATGAGACATAGTCAAACCAACACAGTTTTTCCTTGGTTTACTAAGTTGTAATTTAACTTACATGGGAGTGTGTTTGTAAGCAATGCGCCGTCTTGGCAGTCTTGGTGATTACCTGTAAGTTAGTCCCCCTGTGTTTGGGAACTTGGCAACCATTTCACCCAGCAG
Organism: Mesocricetus auratus; assembly: GCF_017639785.1. NCBI lineage: Eukaryota > Metazoa > Chordata > Mammalia > Rodentia > Cricetidae > Mesocricetus > Mesocricetus auratus. Next base: position 35,357,238 of record NW_024429184.1, read on the forward strand.
CTACCACAGCCCCACGCAGTGGCTGTGAGAGTGCTTCTCCCAAGCTCTGCAACTCTTCATTATTAGGTAGCAGCACTGGCGACCTATCGCATGGTCCTCAGTGAAGTGAAACTGGTTCACTAGCTGTCTTTGTAGATGTGACAGGTCTTAGTCAAAACTAAGGGAGTGTGACCTGCCAATCACAGTAGTGAGAGGCCGAGGGACACGAGTCCCAGGGTTCAGTAGTCCCTTCAGCAGTGGCAGAGGAGCCTTTTCTCCATCCTCACTTGTGACTCACTTGGTCATGGAGTTAAGTCACTTAAATGTGAAAAGTATTTCCCATGCAGTTTCTGTCTTTGGTTGAGACAGGCAGTCATTGCTCCATTGAATCTACAGTTTCCCAGTGAAGATCATTGTTCTGCTTCCAAAAGTGAGTGGGTATGTGTGAGTGTGTGAGAGAGAGTATTGTGTGAGAGTGTGTGTGATTGAATGTGTGTGTGTGAGAGAGAGAATGTGAGAGAGAGTGTGTGTGTTTGAAGTTGTGTGTGTGAGTATGTGAGAGAATGTGTGTGTTTGAAGCTGTGCATGAGTGAGTGTGTGTGTGTGTGTGTGTGTGTGTGTGTGTGTGGTAATTGGGGATTTGAATATCGCCACACTGCAGGAAATGTGCACCAGGGTCTCCTAAAATATAAATCGGTACTAAACTGCTAAGCCCCAACTCACAGCACCACATGCTGTCATCAACCCAACAGCTCCAAGAGAAAACATGGAGAAATACGCACATATAAGAGTACTGTCCATGTGTTGTTGCTGACGGTTCATAGCAGCTGACTCTTTACTTTTTCAACTGGTACCTGGCATGTTTTTTCAAAACTGGCCTGTGGATCAGGCACTTGGACTTAGAAAGAACTTTGTCCATGACAACTAGTGAGATCTTGACAGCTATTCCTCCCATAGCTCCAGAGTCTTTCTAAATCTTAGAACTGCCTAGAAGACTCTGCCAAACATAGGACTCTGGGAAACACCTAAGGAGTGTATGTGTCAGAAGATCTAGAATCAGGCCTGGGAATTGTATTTCCTTCTTTCTAGAACTTTTAATTTTTTTTAAATTATATGCATATGTGTGGGAGGGTGGGGTGGTTATATACATAATTGTACCTGTGGAGGCCAGAAGAGGGCGTTGTATCTCCTGAAGCTCAAGTTACAGGTGGGTATAAGCTGTCTAATGTAGGTACTGAGAACTGAATCTGGGTCTTAACCTCTCAACCATCTCTCCCGCTCTGAGAAGTACACTTCTACCAAGTCCGTAAGAGATCGACTTAGCTCAAGTCCCATTGCCACAGTGAAACACCTGAGGCTGGGAGTCTTGTGAAGAAAATGGGTTTACTTCATTCACAGCTTCAGAATTTTAAGAGAATGCTACAAACATCTTCTCAGATCCAGTGAGGACAGTCTTGGTTGCAACACATGGTAGATGGGATCATAGTGAGAATGTGTAAGAGGGAAAGACCACCTGGTAAGACAGAAAGCCATAGGAAAAGGTGTGATTGGAGAAGGAAGTATATTGTCTTGCTTGTTAACACAACCTTCTCAAGGAAATGACCTAGCCCTATCCCCCACCCATAACTACTTTGATCCTTCCAAGAACAGAATCCCCTGTTACCTCACCACTTCCCAAAAGAATTTACCCTTCAAGCAGTGATTCTCAACTTTCCTAATGCTGTGACCCTTTAATAAAGTTCTTCATGTTGTGATGACCCAACCATAAAATTATTCATTGCTACTTCATAACTGCAATTTTGCTACTGCGATGAATCATATGTAAATACCTGTGTTTTCTGATGTGATAGGGGATGTCCTGTATGAATGTTTCTCTTATTGGTTGATGAATAAAACACTGTTTGGCCAATGGAGGCAAGAAGATAGGTGGGGCTAGGAGACAAGGAGAATTCTGGGAAAGGTAGGCAGTGAGAGAGACACCGTGTGGGACTGGGAAGATAGGATGCACCAAGCATTCTCTGGTAAGATAAGACAATATGGAAATACTTAGATTAATAAAAAATGGGTTAATAATTACGACAGAGCTAGCCAATAAAAGCCCTAGCTATCGACCAACAGTTTTATAATTAATATAGCATCTGTGTGTTTATATTAGGACTGAAGCAGCTGTGGGACCTGGTGGGAAAAAAAACAAGATCATCCCCCCCCCCAAAGGGTTTGAGACCCACAAGTCACAGGTTGAGAACTACTGACTTAGGGATTCCACATCTTGGCACTGTCATGCTGAGGAATGAGCCCTTAGGGAATTAAGTTGCATTAGAAGCACAGCTATGAAAATGGTAGATGCTCTGGGAACTTCCCTTGAAGAATCATGGCTATAAACAAGGGGACTTTCAATCATAACATTGCAAGTTATTTCAAAGAAGTGAAACCAAATTCACTGTATGGAGAAGATGTGATGCCAAGCGGCTGTGCAGAGCGGGGACTAAACCTCTTGGTTCCAGTCTCACCAGAAGGTGGGGTAGCTGACACTCTAATGATGACATCATTCACCAGGTGTCATGGGCTGCTTCCTCAAGAATAAACTAGAACCAGAGTTTGTTCCATGTTATAACGGGATGCTATTTTTACAACACGTTACTACAGTTAGAACACACATGCTTCCTGTCCAGGGAAAAAGATTTTCACTAATATTGACCTGGAAAGAGATCTCCTATTTATTGTCTCCCCCCGACCCCCGTGGAAAATAATAACCAGATAAACACTCTACTCATTGACACTAAGGAAGGACAGAGGACCAACACAACCCAGCAATGCACACACAGCTTTTCAAGGAACAGAGACTTGGCTAACTGGGTCTGGTGACTTAGCTGACCTGGCACTGAGTTTTGAACTATGTGTTTGGTGTCTTGACCACTATCCAGGAGATTCTGGAGTGGTGTGCTTTCCCGTCTGAATTTTAACAGCATCTGCTTTCAACAGGCATTTGGGTTGCACTTGTGCTTGGCAGAGGCTGAGCCTGAACTTACCCTGGAAGCACGGGCCAGCTCCTGGGACGGAATGGAAACACGCGGCTCTCTTTTTAGGAACATCTCCATGTTAGAACTGTCTGGTAAACTGACCAGCTGCCACTCACTGCTTTTTAATCTGCTCTCTGCTGGCTTTGGAGCAGAGAGTCTTCTATCCTCAGTGTGGCAAGATTCTAATGTCCTCTTCAAAGCTGAGAGCTTACAAGCAGATAGCCAAAATACTCAGCCTTCATTTGGAACAAAGAAATGTGCATGAATTTGTGTTGAATTTGGAAAAGCAAAAAGAGGCACAAAACTGTCCTTAGCATTGTTAATTTAGACGGGCTATCAGAGTCTAGTGGTGTGTGTGTGTGTGTGTGTGTGTGTGTGTGTGTGTGTGTGTGTAATTTTAAAGTCCATGATTTTGAATTATGGAATATAATGACATACTATATTAGGTATTTTTTCGTAAGAATTAACATTTCTCAATATGAAGAAGAAAAACAATAAACCACTGAATTCTGAATGAATTCCCTCCTTGTATCATGCCTAAATATATGCCAAATATAAATACTGTCTAGCAATAACTTCTAGAAAAATCTAAAATAAGTAATATTAGTCACTTTCTTTGATGTTCAATTTATCTCTTTTTAAAATTTGTTTCTTCTTTCTACTCCTACCTCACAAGTGCTAGAATTAAAGGCATCCACCACCACTTTTTGCTAATTTGACTATCTAACAAATGAATTGTAAAATTTCTCACCACCCACCTCTGAAAGATAGCTTGCATGAAGTACTCCAAGTTGGCTCTAGCCCAGCACTGAACAGAGAAGGAAGAATGTGCTTGTGGCAAAATTATCCCTTTCGAGCTAACTGGATTTCCCTCACCCTGTAGAGGAAAAACTGTTGGAGGAGTGCAGGAGAAAAGCATTCTAGGACCCAGGAAACATGAATTGTGGTTACCAAAAACCAGACAGATAAACAGGTCGATAGCATACAAGACCAACTGAACTGATAATAAGAGCTCAGTGGTTAGCTGGGCGGTGGTGGTGCACGCCTTTAATCCCAGCACTCGGGAGGCAGAGGCAGGTGGATCTCTGTGAGTTCGAGGCCGGGCTGGACTGACAGCCTCCAAAACAATACAGAGAAACCTTATCTCGTAAAACCAAAAAAAAAAAAAAAAAAAGAGCTCAGTGGTTATCTCAACAAGACTAAAGAGATATCTCAGATGTGTGTGTGTTGACAGTGACATGGATATGTTTGATATGTTTAATGATATAGGACTGTCATGACCCCACAGCCCAGAACAGCACTTTAAACCACCAAGCATTGCCTGACTCTGGCCTGTGTCAACAAGATCAGATAGGATGGTGTGCTATAGCAAAAACAGTCCAACACTGATCTAGGATTGGAAAGACCAGAAGACTCTTCTGGTTCCTCCACAAATGCTTTTAGAGAAGCCTGTAACTTTGCTAAGTTTTAGTTTGTCTTATCTACAAAGTAAACAGCCCCCCCCCCGTCTCCTGCTGGCTCACAAATGCTAGTCTTCACATGGGAAGTTTGGAAAGACACTCCTCAGTTCTCTGGAGTTTAAAGCACGTTCCTTCCAGCGTACTGGTAGAAATAAACCTGTTTGAATTACAATACACACATCAAAGGACTTTCTTCTTGGAACCAACATACCATGCTGGTGAATAGTCAGTGAAGGCAAAATGGGGAGGGGCTCAGAAAACCCCCAGGTATCAAGTCCATGCCTTTTAATAATTATCATAATGGAGGACCAGCATCTGTTTCTGAACTCCATAGCCACCCCACTGCAGTCCCTGTCAGTGACCTGACCCATATCCAAATGCCTCCCCTATCCAGAGCCCAGACAGCACTGCCAAGGTTGCCTTATTATTTAATATCCCCTTGGGTATCTTATCAGTACAGTTGGAGTCCTCCTTCCTTTAAGGTGCTGAATTTACAAGACTGTGCCTGGTGCAAATAGTAGTGTTCTTTAGTCATTATGCATCCCATGCCTGAACCTACCATGAATTTCCTGGAGACTACTTCTGACCACTGGGAAGATAGAAACAGTGATACTGATAGGGTAAGAAGGGGTGTGGAGACAGAGACAGGCTAAGGATAAGGATAGAAATGGGGAAAGGGAGAGGAGGGGAAGACAAGGAAAGGAGAGAAAGGATCAAGGACCAGGATCCAAATGTGTTGTTTATAGTTACAGATAGCAAAATGATGAACAGAAATATTTTTGTCTTTTTTATCTTATTTTATTATTATTTATTTATTTATTTATTATTATTTTACAAATAATTTAAATTAGAAACAAGGTTACTTCACATGTCAATCCCAGCTCTCTCTCCCTCTCCCTCCCCTCCTCCCATGCCCTCCCACCAACCCCCCCCATCTCACCCTCCCCCAACCCCCACTCCTTTCCCCAGGGAGGGTGAGGCCCTTCATCCAGGGCAGGGCCTAGGCCCTCCCCCCAAGAGTCCAGGCTGAAAGTCTCTAATTGTGCGATGGGCACCCAAAGTCTTTTTAATGAAATCCATAAAATAAAAATGAACAGAAATTTTTCCGAGAAACTCTAAGTCAGAATTTTTAGAATGTTCTGCACATTCGAAGGAGGAGCTCGGGGCCTGACTTGCTCAGATATCTCTAATCTGAGAACTAAAAGTATAATATTGAAGGTCTGTGGTAACACATTTTGGTAGCCCTAGTTTATTATCAGACAATCATAAATCTCTTCCTACAAAACAAGATGAGAAAGTACCTTACCAAGGGGAATCATTGAGATTCTGCTCTAGCTAGCTCAGGGAGACTCAGGACAAGGCAACACTTCAGAGCTCAGCAGCCTGGGCAGCTTTAAGAGAAGAGACACCTCTTTCCCAGAAAAGCCAGCAGTGGTGGTGCACACTTTTAATCCCAGCACTTGGGAGGCAGAGGCAGACAGACCTCCATGAGTTTGAGGCCAGCCTAGTCTACAGAGCGAGTGTCAAGATAGGCTCCAAAGCCACACAGAGGAACCCCGAAAAGAGAGAGAGAGAGACAGAGAGACACAGAGAGACACAGAGAGAGACACAGAGAGAAAGACAGAGAGAGACACAGACAGAAACAGAGACACACAGAGAGAGACAGAAAGACAGAGAGAGAAGAGACACTGACCTATCTGAATCTCGGGAAAGGGAGTAAATGAGAGTCCAAACATTGGGAACGATTACGATGAATGGGATTCCTGTAACAATGGAAGCCTAGCTCCGAGTCTTCGAGATTATTAATTTTTTTAAGGAAAAAAAAACTTTATTTAAATCAGGCCCATAGCAGGTTGGCTGAGCTCACGGTAGCCTCTCTCAGGCTGCAGATGTCTGTCTGCGCTGCCACATGGCAGGAACTAGCCCTGAGGGTCTCAGGAGCCCAGCAAAGGACCCAAAACTTCTTATTCCAGGGCCGGTTCCAAAACTCCTCATCCCTTTCCAGTTCATTACAAGCGCCTATTGTTTGCCATATTTATCTGCCATCGCTGCTGTTTGTTAGCAAATGGGAAGAGAAGTGCCAGTTCTGAATTTCAGCCTGCCCTCAGAACAGTGCAAAGGCGCTGCAGGAATTGCACGACAGATGGTCTTTGAATGATATACAGAACCTCTGCCCTTGGGCCCGCTTTGGAGGAGCTGTTTTGGATTGTTGCTCATAAGAGTGGGAGGTTGTTGTGTGATATGTGATTATTCCACAATAATTTTAATTATTTTGCCTGTTTTCGAACAATGGTCTCAGCCTTTTTTAATTTTTACACTCACTGAGTTGTGACATGAGCATTCTTTTCTCCATGTTAGCAGGGATTAAAATCAGGCCCTGTATCCCTTCCCATTCTTCAAAGAATCCACGTTTAAATAAATTACTTTGGTCTGGAAAACCAAGTTACACGGAGTCCTCCTGGCATACACACTAGCAAAGAAAAAAAATCCTTCTTGTGGTGTCTGGTTAGAGACTGCCACAGTGACACGTTCCAGGCAAAGCTTCCTGTTTGCCTTTTCCGAGCAGGGCTGTGGCGAAGGGAGCTTCATTGACATGCATGTGGGGATCCCACTGGAGCTGCTCACAGGTACAGTCCAAGGCAGTCAGACAGCATTGGTTGTGCATGTAAATGAGGCTCCTAAGGTGGGGTGCAGGCTTCTGGAGAGATGGAAAATATGCTATCCTCATCTCATCCAACTCCAATGGAAACTTCTAGAGGTTTTCTAAAACATCAGAAGCCAAGAAGGAGCAGATGCTAAGCTTCCCAGGCACTTGGGCATTTCTCCTCACTGGGTAGACGTAGCAGCTGAGCCGAAGCAGATCAGGCTGAGATCAGAACCCTGCTTTTGGGTTCTTGGCTCCAGGAGCCAACCTCTATGTCCCAGTGGTCCAGACTGTGCTCTCTCCACAGTCCAGTGTCAGACTCCAACTCACATCCAAAGAAGTGTGCCATTCTGGTCAAGGCCAAAGCTCCCCAGAAACATAAAATCTACAGTGACTCTCAGGAATCTACCTCAGGAACCTCTGGGAGTGAGTTAACTGTAAGATTAAAAGGCTTTACATGGAGTTTGTTTATATAAAGCTCTCCCTTTATGACTGAACTCTATATTCCTAAACAGGCTGTGTATCCAGCTGCAGAAAAATCAAGTTTGGATAACCTCTAAGCTGAATGGTTCGGCACCTTGGTAATAAGGAAGAAAATGGTCTTCTCCTCAGTCTCCAGCTAAGTGGTAGAGTTGCCTGGGACTCTAAGAAATGGGCTTGCTAGAAAAGCATGCAGACCAAACTGTGACCCTGTTACTTGATGGAGACCACCCCCACACACAGAGTCATAAGTGCTTCCCAGCAACTGTGGGTTTAATCCTCTAAGAAAGGCTCCACTCACAGAGAGATACCCAACCCACACAGCAGCTAATACTCAAACAAAATTCAGATAATTCCCACTGTGTTGACAAAAAGGATTGGGGAAATGTCCTCCCCTCCTTCCTAAGGAAGACATGCCTCCAGTGAGATCCAGCCAGCGGGCCTTCCCAGGAAACAGCCACATGCTTCCTTCCAGCAAAGGCTTGGTGTGCAAAGATCTATAAAGAACACCAATTCACAGAGAAGACATACAAATTTATGCTCAGTATCTCAAGGAGTCTCTGCCACTTTTCTTTCAAGGCATGGAGGATGCAGCAAAGGCAGCCTCGCACAGCTTGCTGGGTCGTAGCAGCTTTATAAGCATGTGCTGGCTGAAAATGCTAGCTAAGGTGCATGACTCCAACAATGGCTGTAGTGTCAGCTACCACAAGCCATGGGAACTGTCTTCCCAGCTTGTCTCAAACACTGAGGCTCAACTCTACATACGTGACTATGTCAAAATCAGGTTCCCGTATGGGTCCTTATGTTCCATAACTGTCAGACCCTCTGCATATCAGGCACATGATACACACAACTCCATCTTTGTAAAGTAAACAAAACAAACAACAAGAAAAACCATGCAAGAAGGTATTTATTGTCCTTATTATATAATTAAAATGTGGTAGCAAGAATCTCTCAGATGGAGTAAATTAACATGTAGATGAGTTAGTATTTGAACCTCTAATTGTTTAGTTCCAAAGACCATATTCTTATTGTCGTGTGTATGGAGTAAAAAGGCATTCAGAAAGGGCAGATAGTTTCACAAAAATTAAAGCGACATTCACAATTTGAATTCTTGAGAAGACTAGGCAATGTGTGACACTCAATTGTCAGCAGATGATCTTGAACTGGAAAACTCTTCTATAGATCTACAGTATCAGAGCAGTTTGTCTTGTTACTTCATTTTGATTATTTTGTGTTTTTACCCTGGATGGACCTAAATTCTGGAAACTCAACCTTTTTGACAAATAAGATTTAGCTCACAGTGACCAAATTCAGATGAGATGTGCCATCAACATCAACTCCAAAAAAAAAATCCACTGATATCTAGTACCCACAATAAATTATAGCAAAAGACACACTTCTTCTAATTAATAATTGTGATGAAACTAAATAAATAAGTGAAATAAAAATCTCTTTAAACACACAGGGAGTTGTGATCAACAACAACACATATCTGTTGGTTACACAAGAAAGTAAAGGACACATGACTCTTCAATTCAAGTATCTAATACATCTTACATTTGGTAAAGAAATTTTCCATAAGCTACAAAAATCATGATAATTTGTCCCCAGCTAGCCAAGCCAAATTCCATTTAAGGTCAAAACATAGAAAGTGAAGTCAGTGGTGACATGAATGTTGCACCTAGCAAAAAACCAACAGATCCCTAAATTTCAGCCATTTTACCAAATTTCCTGAAAACTCACTTTTATTATACTGTTATTTTTAAGACTGATATTCAAAGAGTGGCTCTCCACAGGGACCCCAAGACCTCTACAGATGACAATCTTGACAGTTAAAAGATTGTACAAAGTGCTTTTACTCTGACCCATGTGTGAGCTAGGTTCGAGCATTTAAACACACACACACACACATTCACACACACACTCACACACACACACACACACACACAGAGTGGGAACAAGAGAGCAACTCACAGAGTCATCCCAGACAGAAGAAAACATCATCATTAAGTCCCAGATGCAATTTATGAATACAGAATTTGAATTTTCTAATTGTTTCTATAAAGAAAAAAAATGAAGCTAATGGAATTACATTGGAAGCAATCATTTAATCACACACAAATTGCTGACCAATGTCTCCCCACATCAAGTCCTGAGCTCCTACTCACATATGTAACCTTGCCAAACTTCAAATTCAATAAAATGAAGCCCTCCCCAACTTTGGAAAAGAATCTGGTGATTCCAGCCACACCATGTTTCATGGTCAAACAGGATCAGTTTGACACAGCAGCCAGGAACATATGAAGCAGCAAAGGGGCCATAGAGATTATCTGTGCCATTCATTTTTAAAGCATGAACCTCTTTGGAACTATTTCCATATGGCCCACCCTCTGGTTCCAGTAGCCAATTGTGCACTTCAGGGAGAGCAAGAAAGTAAAACTAGCTGCACTGGCTAGACAGATATTGCCAGGCCTTGCTGACACAACTCAAATTGAATTTCACATCAACATCCAGTGAATGTACATGTTGGTAGGATGGTTTTAATTCTGCAACAGGCAACTGCAGACCTCCAGCCTGCTAAGCAAACTTAACCGTGCAATCCCAGTGTATGTTCAGAATTCCATGCATACACTGTTTCTATCCAAGTGTATGCAAGTGCTCTTTGCTGCCAACTCAGCTTCCCAGCCCAAGGAGATAAACAGTTCTAATTTGTATGTAATGAATATATACGAAGGTTCTACAAGGCCTTGGATATAAGAGAGACCAAGGTGCACAGGCTCTGTCCTAGTGGTCAATCTGAGAGGCCAGACACAGAGTGAAAGACCAAATCTGGAGCAAAAGAAGAAAGAGCAGGGGACCAATCTGGATGGATGAGAGAAGCAACAGACAGCAGGTCGAGGTGGGCCAACTATCTCCACAGGGCTCTGTGTAACTGCTCTGAAGGGGGTGTTCTCAGAGGCATTTTTGTTCATAAGAAGTTAATCAAATCATATAGGGTTGTGGTCGGTAAGTGGTCTCCAGGGAAAAAGGCAAGTGAGAGGAGGAAGGAGTAGGGTTTCCTCTTGAGACTCAGTGGAGGCCAAGGAGCAAGTGGGACATTATCTGGGGCCATGCTCACCAGTCTGGAATTCTATCATGGGAGAGCACAGCTTGGAATGCCCTGAGATGACTACACATCCAGGAATCAATGGTAGCCCAAGTTTGAAGTTAAAATTTTGGCCATCAATGTTCATGAGGGAGATTGGTCTGTAGTTCTCTTTCTTAGGTGTGTATTTGTGGGGTTTGAGTACCAACATAATTGTAACCTCATAAAAAGAGTTTGGCAATGATGCTTCTGCTTCAACTGTGTGGAACACTTTGGGGAGTATTGATATTATCTCTTCTTTGAATTTCTGGTAGAATTCTAACTTCAAACCATGGTGATTCAATAAGATACAGGGGGTTATTCCATTTTTTTTGTATCTTTTGAGGTTTGCTATGTTTCAGAGCATGTGGTTGATTTTAGAGAAGGTTCCATGTAGCACTGAGAAGACAGTATATTCTTTTGTGTTTTGATGGAATGTTCTAAAAATGTCTGTTAAACCCAATTGGGTAATAACTTCTGTTATTTCCTTTGTTTCTTTGTTAAGTTTCTATCTGGTGGTCCTGTCTATTGATGAGAGTGGGATGTTGAAGTCACCCACTATAAATGTATGAGGTATACTGGCAAATCAAATCCAACAACACATCAGAAATATCATCTACCATGATCAAGTAGTCTTCATCCCAGCAATGCAGGAATGGGTCAACGTATGAAAATCCATCAATGTAATCCACCATATAAACAAACTGAGAAAGAAAAATCACATGATCATCTCACTAGATGCTAAAAAAGTCTGTGACAAAAATCCAACACCCCTTCATGATAAAGGTCCTGGAGAGATCAGTGATAACAGAAACATACCCAAACATAATAAAAGAAATATACAGCAAACCAACAGCCAACACCAAAATAAATGGAGATAAACTCAATGAGATTCCTCTAAAATCAGGAACAAGACAAGGTTGTCCACTCTCTCTATGTCTCTTCAATATTGTACTTGAAGTTCTTGCTAGAGCAATAAGACAACAAAAGGATATCAATGGGATACAAATTGAAAAGGAAGATGTCCAAATTTCAATATTTTCAGATGCTTTACATGAGTGACCCAAAAAATTCTACCAGGGATCTCCTACAACTGATAAACACCTTTAGAAAAGTGGCAGGATACAGGATTAACTCAAAAAAATTAGTAATCCTACTATATACACACAATTAATGGACTGAGAAAGAAATCAGAGAAACATCACCCTTTACAATAACCACAAACAACATAAAATATCTTGGGAGTAACACCAACCAAACAAGCAAAATACCTGTATGACAAGATTTTTGAGTCTTTACAGAAAGAAATTAAAGAGGATAGCAGAAAATGGAAAGATCTCCCATGCTCTTGGATAGATAGGATCAACATAGTTAAAATGGACATCTTGTCAAAAGCAATCTACAGATTCAATGTAACCCCCATCAAAGTTCCAGCACAATTCTTCACAGACCTTGAAAGAACAGTTCTCAACTTTATACAGAAAAACAAAAGACCCAGGATGGCCAAAACAATCCTGTACAATAAAGGAACTTCTAGAGGCATCACCATCCCTGACTTCAAGCTCTGTTACAGAGCTATAGTCCTGAAAACATCTTGGTATTGGCACAAAAATAGACAGATAGACCAATGGAATCGAATTGAAGACCCTGATATTAACCCACACACCTACGAACACCTGATTTTTTACAAAGAAGCTAAAATTATACAATGGAAAAAAGAAAGCATCTTTAACAAATAGTTCTGGCATAATTGAATACTAGCATGAAAAAGATTGCACATAGATCCATGCACAAAACTTAATTCCAAATGGATCAAAGACCTCAACATAAATCCAGCCACACTTAACTTCTTAGAAGAGGAAGTGGGAGCTACCCTTGAACAAATTGGTACAGGAGACCTCTTCCTGAACATAACACCACTAGCATAGACACTGAGATCGACAATTAATAAATGGGACCTCCTGAAACTGAAAAGCTTTTGTAAGGCAAAGGACACTATCAACAAGACAAAATGGCAGCCCACGGAATGGGAAAAGATCTTCACCAACCCCACATCTGACACAGAGCTAATTTCCAATATATACAAAGAACTCAAGAAGCTAGTCACTAAAACACCAAATAATCCAGTTAAAAACTGGGGCACAGAACTCAATAAAGGAACCTAAAATGACTGAAAGACACATAAGAAAGTGCTCAACATCCTTAGCCATCAGGGAAATGCAAATCAAAACAACCCTGAGATACCATCTTACTCCTGTCAGAATGGCCAAAATCAAAAACACCAATGGCAGTTTTTGCTGGAGAAGATATAGAGAAAGGGGAACACTCCTCCACTGCTGGTGGAAGTGCCGATTCGTGCAGCCACTTTGGAAATCAGTATGGAGATTCCTCAGGAAAATGGGAATCAGTCTACCACAAGATCCAGCAGTTCCACTCTTAGGAATATACCCAGCGAATGCACATACGTACAACAAGGACATCTGTTCAACTATGTTCATAGCAGCATTATTTGTCATAGCCAGAACCTGGAAGCAACCTAGATGCCCCTCAACTGAAGAATGGACAGAGAAAATGTGGTACATTTACACAATGGAGTACTACTCAGCAGGAAAAAAAAAAAGGAATCTTGAAATTCACAAGCAAATGGATGGAACTAGAGGAAACCACCCTGAGTGAGGTAACCCAGACACAAAAAGACAAACATGGAATGTACTCACTCATATATAGATATTAGATATAGAGCAAAGGATTACCAGTCTACAATCCACAACTTCAGAGAAGCTAGGAAATAAGGAGGACCCTAGGAGAGACATACAGGGTCCCCTGAAGAAGTGGAAAGGGACAAGATCTCCTGAGCAAATTGGAAGCATTGGGGGAGGGGAAAGGGAGTTAAGAGAAAGAGAAGGAGAGGAGGACATGAGGGAGCAGGAAGATTGAGTCAGGGGAAGAATAGAGGAGAGCAAGAAAAGAGATACCTTAAAAGAGGGAGCCATTATAGGTTTACAGAGAAATCTAGCACTATGGAAATGTCCAGAGATCTACAAGGATGGCCCCAACTAACAATCTAAGCAACAGTGGAAAGGCTGCCTTAAATGTCCTTCCCTTATAATGAAATTGATAACTACCTTATATACCATCCTAGAGCCTTCATCCAGTAGCTGATGGAAGCAGAAGCAGACACCCACAGCAAAACACTGAGCTGAATCCTGGAATCTAGTTGTAGAGAGGGAGAAGTGATGAGCAAAGGGGTCAAGACCAGGTTAAAGTAATCCACAGAAACAGCTGACCTGAAAAAGGGGGAGCTCATGATCCCCAGACTGACAGCTGGGAATCAACACAGGACTGAACCAAGCCCCCTGAATGTGGGTGTCAGTTAGGAGTAGTCTATGGAGTCTCTGGTAGTGGAACAGTATTTATCCCTAGTGTACAAATGAACTCTGGGAGCCCATTCCACATTGAGGGATACTCTTTCAGCCTAGACACACAGGGGAGGGCCTAGGCCCTGCCCCAAATGATGTGACAGAGTTTGAAGATTCCCCCAAGGAAAGCCTCACCCTCCCTGGGGAGCAGAAGAAGGATGGGATAGGGTTTGGTGGGGTGCATGAGAGGATGGGAGGGAGAGGGAAGTGGGATTGATATATAAAACAAAATTGTTTCTAATTTAAATAAAAAAATAAATTCTGGTCATGTAGAGAAAAGGCTTGCCTAACTCATCTGGGGAGTAATAAAGGAACATACACGCCCAGCTACCTTACTGCACTCCAGATGTCATGGTCCCTGGTTCTGGATGGCTCCCAAGAGCAAGGACCAACATGTTTTACCTTTAAGAGTCAAGGAAGCCCAAGCTGCTCTAGGTTTCCAGGATTACAGGCTAATTTTATTCCTAAACGGAGGAAGACAGAGGCGAGAACATTTGCCTGAAAATTCCCAATCACTAAGAAGGGTAAGAAATTGCAATGCAAAGAAATCCAAGCTGGCTTCCCTCTCAAGATGCGCTGGCATCGTTAACTTGGCACTTGCTTTATTGGGAAACAGCTGAAAACCAAGAAACAAACAAAAGAGAACTCTGAACAGCCAATATCTCTACTACAGAAGTCTCACTCGTTAGTGGACTTGACCAGGTAACATTTCCTGGGGTCTCGCTCCTGGCCTGGCTTTTCTCTACAGAAACTCTAACGGGCTCAGTGGTGGGATTTACTACAGAGTTGCAAACTTGAAGAAGGCGTGGAAGAAACAGACTAGACACCATTCATCAATAACATAGTAATGCGGCAGCTGAAGGCTTCACCAGCAGGCCTGGGAAGGGGGGTAGATAATACGGCAGGCAAACAAAGGAAGTGAAAATCGTAACAGCTCTGGATCATTTGCTGCAGAATAAAATCATTCTACATCCTCCAACAACCCCCACTGCCCCGCCCCAGGGCACTGAAGCTCAGCAGGATGGCCTAAACTATCATTAGAAAAAAGTTAAGTTACTTTTGGCTTAATCTAAAAAAGCAGAGATGTTCATAATACACAAAGGCAACAAGAAGAGGTTTGGGGCTTGATCATACTTACAGGGTATGTCCGGTGGGGCAGCCACGAGCCAGGAAATGGGTCAGGCAGGAGAAAACAAGAATCTAGTGGCCTGTGCAAGGAAAAAGCCTGTGAGGGCCAGCTGCTCAGCAAGCCAGGGAGTAGGGTTCTCTGGAAGATGCGGCTTTCCAGAGTCCTTAAGGAGAAAAATTATTAAAATACCAAAATTCTTAAGAAAACCAGGTGATTCGCACTTTCCTTGGAGAGAATATGTAGCTACTCTTGTAGAAAAACAACAAAACATTGATAGGATCTCCCAGTTTGATGGCTACCTAATAGTTACATACATGTAAACAAATATGCAATGATAACTTGCCCAACAGTGAGCCTGGAGAACTGGAGTCCCTCACAGTAGTGGTTCTCAACCCGTGGGTCGCAACCATTGGAGAACACATATTTCAGACGGTCTTAGGAATCTCAGTAGTGAAATTAATTACGATGTAACAACAAAAATAAGTTTGTACTTGGGGTTCCTAAGCCCATCAGAAGTGTTTTCCAATGGTCGTGGCCCACAGGTTGAGAACCACTATCATAGAGTGTAGTTATGTCTCACGTTGATAAAATTAGCCCTAAACCTATTAAAACTATGTGATAATTAAGATATAAGTGGGGGTGTTGGGGTGAAGAACCTGACTCCTGACCCCCATTCTCTTACACAATCTTTCTGGAAGCCCATAGAACAAACTGTAAACTAGTGATTCCACCTTACAAGAGAATCTCAGGGTATTGTGTACCTCCGAGGCAGACTCTCTGGGAAGGGAAGCTGGTATCTACAGTTTTTATACCTTCCCCAGGTGCTGCTGATCTGCACCCAGAATCCCTTGCAGCTTCCAGGTTCCATCGCTAATCAATCTATCTAGTGCTCCATAAGTAAAAGGATTTATTCATAAACACCAAGGTCCAAACTGGGTGAAGACAGCATAGAGTGCTCCCTGTCAGAATTCAATTTTGCCGCTAAAGAAGAAACTAAAATTAAATTTACATCATCTTTTCATGATTTTGAGATCTACAAATTAGAAAAGTGTGACACTAGGCTAAAAATAATTTAAGCACAATTATACTTTGACTTGTTCATCTCCATATCAGCATGAATGAACCTTCATAGTAACAATAACAAAGTCACAGGGAACCTAAAACCTTTGTGGTAAAAATAATGTATCAAGTAAAGCTTGTCAGACTTGTCAAGCTTGGAGATAATGCCAACGAAGTCTCTCTCTCATCTCTCTCCCTCTCTCTCTCTCTCTCTCTCTCTCTCTCTCTCTCTCTCTGTCTCATTAACTTTCTGCTTTTGCAAACAGACATGTTATAGTGTGAGAACGAAAGAAGAAAGATACAGAGGACAGAAGTACTCTCATTGTGTGTGTGTGTGTGTTTATGTGTGTGTGTGTGTGTGTATGTGTGTGTGTGTGTGTGTGTGTGTCTCATTAACTTTCGGCTTTGGCAAACAGACATGTTATAGTGTGAGAACGAAAGAAGAAAGATATAGAGGACAGAAGTACTCTCATTAAATGGGGCTTGGGGACCATGTGGAGTGTAATGGATTAGAAAGTGTGACATTATATGTAATTAAGATGTCTGGTGTTTATTTCTGCCCCTAGAGGATAGAGAGAAAATATCCAGCTATTAATAACAGTAAGTGAATAACAATAATCCTACTTCTTAGATGCCAAAGTCACTGGTTTTGTATTGTTTTAATTTTGTCTTATGCTGACCAAATGGTCGTTCGTCTGACTTTGTGACAAATGCTGATGTCCAAGCTAGAGGTCAGATGGTTCCACCTGCACTTGCTACCTATCTCAAGAGAGAAGTCTCTGCTACTTCCCTTTCTTAGCAGGGGTGGGGACCAAAAGACCTGAAACTCTGAAGACTCCTTAGCACATACTGGCCTTCAGAAAAGCAAAGGTCTGCTCTTTTTCCTGCCCAGTATCAATTCTGTACGAGACCTCCCTAAGCATTCGGTGGGGGAACCGACTAGACGGATCCCCATACACACAGAGCTCTGTCTAAGGAGCTGTAGGAGGTGGGCATCTTAATATGACACGAGCGCAGCTTCTGTCATCAAGGAAATTAAAATCTAGCCGTGGGAAAAGAACCACAAACATCAAGTAGGGAATAGCATGCCGTGGTTCATGATTAAGTAATAAGTTAATGTCATACTTGTTCATAGAAGGAAAATTAAAAGGAGGATCATTGGGAAAAAACTTCCTGGAATTCATGTACTTGGCCTTGGAGGAATGGAACCAAAATTTGTCTTTAGTGCATACACAAGGGAAAGTATCATATCCCTGGGAGTAGTCAGTTGCCTTCTCTACTGACTCTTTTTAATTTGATTTTTCAAAATGAAAACCAAGAGGAGAAAAAGTGAGCCAAGAAGGTTAAAATGCTCGTTGAGTGCCTACAGCTGCTTCAGGTGGAGAGTCACAACAAGTTACTACAGTTCAGAACTTTCATTCCAACCCACAGACAGGTCTTCCGCTGGCGTCCTTTAAAAGAACAAGATATCTTTTTTTTTAAGCGTGCGTTGGCTGACTCCCATGAGTTAGTGAAATCAACACACTTTACACATAACCTATCCCACAAGGACACTTACCCAACTATTACATCTGGATCTGGGTGCATAGCTTTCCTCACCTGATTCCCTGTCAAAACTGAGTTTCCCTCCTTGCCCTCCCAGGTAGCCCTGCTTAAGGCACCTAGCCGGACTTGACTGTCTCCTCACTGCTCCCACATTGGCTAGAGTTTCATTTTCCTCCACCTCCCCCATTTTGTTTGTTCCCCCAAATTCCTAAATGAAACTTGGAAGTCTAAAAATAAGTCCTGCCATTCCTTTCTCTGCCCATGGATCTGAAGAGCTGAGAAGCAGGTTCATTAGCTTTGTATGAGGTGGTTCCTGCCCTTTCTCTGCCCATGGATCTGAAGAGCTGAGAAGCAGGCTCATTAGCCTTGTATGAGGTGGTTCCTGCACTTGCAAGGACATTGAGGCTGAGAAGACTTCAATGCAAAGAGCAAAGTACACAGATTTGTGAGTCTCTTCCTTTCAAAGGGAAAACCTAAGACTCTTTTGTCTTCTTCAATGAATTATTCCATTTTTGCTTTGAGACCATAGGTCCTACTTTATTTTCAGTTGTCTGTTTTCCATAACTTTTAGAAATAAAAATGGGAAGCATTATCTAGCCCCTAGGAGGAAATATGTACATACATTCAAAACACAGTTTTAAGCAACCTTAATAACCTGAATTCTATTTCCCTTTCTGTACATGATGGATGAAATTACTTTGATTATGCTAGCTTTCCAATTACTCATTCATGCCAAGAAAGCCAGCCTTGAAACCTAGTCACCTTGTTTATTCCTTTCCCACCTTGCCCTTCACAATCAGAAAATCAAAGCAAGCTGGAGCCAGAAGGAGCTTCCGAGCACCCCAAAGGAAGGATTAAACTTAAAAGTCATACATATTGATTGACCTGAGTTTTCTAAAATTAAACCGGAGTAACTATTTCAATACCAGTGTTTAAACTGAACAAGCTGGTTTGTAGGTAAATGGTTCAGAGAGTTATGGAAATCTTGGTAAGTACATGTTGTTGACATATAAGGAAAGGGTTGATTCCTGTGCTTGGTGTATTCCCCAAAACAAATCACACCTGCCCAATCATCTGAGGACCCTTTAAAGTAAAGGGGGACTGATTTCAAAGACTTCACTCAGATCCTCAAACCCTGCTCTGGCTAGAGAACCTCTGTATTTCCTCTCCCATGTAGATTTGGTTCATTATTTTTAAATAAATGAAACTCCCTTCTAGGCAAAAGATGAAATATGATTGAAAGTGAGGGGACTCTGATGGGGGATGTCCTTCTGTATATATGTTTCTCTTATTGGTTGACAAATAAAACACTTATTGTCCAATAGCCAGGCAGGAAGGATAGGCAGGGCTACCAGACCAGGAGTAGACTGGGGAGAGGATGCCAAGGGAGGCCAAAAAGAGACACCATGTAGCTGCCAAAGGAGTAACAGGTCTGGGCCTTCTCCAGTTAAGCCAAGACCATGTGGAAATACATAGATTAATAGAAATGGGTTAATAATTAAGACAGAGCTATCTTGTAAGGAGCCCTAGTCATCAGCCAATAGTTTAATAATTAATATAGGGTCTGTGTGTTTATTTGAGGCAAAGTGACTGTAGTACCAGGCAGGACATAAACCGCCGTCTTCAGGACTCCACAGAAATATCCAGTAACAAGTATTGGTTGTTGTTGTTGTTGTTAATGTCAACCATAATCACTCCCTTTGAAAGCATGACAGCAGGGAAGCTATTGAGAGCCCTGGGATCAGCACCAGACTTGTCTCCTGTTTCATAATTTCCCACCTGACTTCCTCCATCAAATGCCAAGACTCACAATCGACAGCCTTAACCAGCAGCCCCAAAGCAGCCAGCCCTTTTAGAACCCTGGATCAAGCTCCTTTCATCTACATACAGCTTATAGCTCCCTAATATATTTGACCATTCAGGAAACAACAAAGTGCTTTAAAATAAAGAGATGATGCTGGGGCCACAAGTTTTTGGCAACAGAGAGACTCATAAGCAACTAAATCAGGTGACAGTATGTTAAAAAAGAAAGAAAGAAAGATGACCATTGCATCAGCAGTGTATGTACAAGTTCTAATGGGAATCGAGTGTAGCTGTCCCCTCAGGATTCAGGAAGATGCTTCCAAGAACAGCATTGCAGGTCAACACACACAATGAAGGCAACAGGGAGGGGTCCAACTAGACAGACAAGCAATGTGATAATTGTGAAAGATTCTACCCCCTTCCTGCACAAATAGGAAATGATCAGCTATTCACCTAGCATTGTTGAACAACCCAACAACTTTTCCTTCAGCCCACTCATGTATTCAACGAATACTTTTTGAACATTAACTGTAATCATAAAGAGGCCTTGAGGTCACTGGATCTTCTGAGACCTCAGACATGCTGCCAGCCTCCCCTTGCAGCCTGCTGCAATAAGCCACCCTAGGATACTTTCTAGAGCTGCCCAACATTCCCTGAGCACACACCCATGATCGCAGCTGGTATCTGGCATTGGGATTTTCCACCCAGAACTGGCAGTGGAATTTTTTTAACTGCAGACATAGATAACACAAGTAAGGGAGAGTTAAAAGGGGAGGGGGGAGTTCTTGAAAACATTAAAATAGCTGCTGAGCACCGAAAATCAGCTTAAGGGATGGTGAATGCAAATGTGAGCTCAGACAGGCCCAGCTCCGTTTTGCAAATCCTTTGGTAATGAAAATAGATCCACACTTTAATTTTTCAAACCATAAACCTCCCCGAAGCAAGTAAGAAAAGAGAAGAAACAGAAGAGAAATGTCCTACAAAAAAGGGTGGCTTTTGCATTTGCTATTTCGACAGAACTCAGGCAGGACAGGGCACCCTGCCTTGTGGAGCAGTCTAGGTCCTGTCGGCACCTAGGCTCCCATTGTCCACTGTCTGCTCAGGTTAGGAATATCCAAAAGATCTTTGCTTCCCAAAGTCCTCTCCTCCCCTCCCACCCTCAACAGTCACATCAAAGCTGCTATCTGGAGAGGAGACAGTGCCTTCATGACATCAAGGTATAAATGATTGATAACAGCTTTAACATGCCATTTCTTCTGCAGGGTATTTGCATTTTAACAGAGTACAAACCTCCATCCCAGGAAAGACTTCTACAGATGTGAGCATTTGAAAATAGCTTGCAATGATTTTTGTCATTTCCCCACAGAATCTAGTTACCTAGGAGTGGCGGTAGGGTGGGGGCAGAGGGCAGGAACTGATTGCTTAATTATTTAAGAAGCAAGAAACTGAGATCTACAAAGCACAGAGTTCACACTGCAGTACTCACAGTCCCACCTAAGGCTTCAGTGCTGGGCTCCTGCAGGTACCCCTACCCCCATCCGGAGGTTGGTGCCACAGCAAGTGTGCAAGTACCCACCGGCCTTGTTGGGGTTCCGTGTATTCTAAAGCATGAGGTTGCAGCAAGGTCTTATTGCAGAGCATCTCAGTCTCTGCTACCCACAGAGCCACAGCCCTGCCCGATCCCACAAGGTCTACATCTCCGGTCTGGTGCCCCAAAGGGTGGAAGATGACAACCTGGGGTAGCCCAGGGGAGACTAGGGTAGAAGGAAGAGTTTGCCCCATATCTGAATCAGCTCTTTCTGCATCTTAAATTCTTTTCATTGGCTTATTTCCATTATCCAGGTCTCCAATTAACATTATTAATCCATCATAGTAAATGATCCCTATTTAAGTAAAACAAGATTGTGTGCTTGTTTGCTTACCATGACCTCAGGAAGTTACCAGAATATACTCCCTTCCCTTGTTCATACATATAGGTCCCTTCTTCCTCCTTCTCTCCAGCCTGCTTCTGCCAAACAATTAGAATAAAGCAGACTGTCCACCTTTAACGCCTGCTACAACTTTCTGACTTGCATAGTCGCCAAAAGGCTCTGCCTCCAGGCAATATTTCTGTGTATGCCTTCCCCAAGGCTTACATACTGAAAAGGCTTCAAATAGCCTAGCTTGTAAGAGGAGGGTAGATACATAAGCTTCCTGGTGTAGTTCATGGACTTCCTTTAATATGGGAAATCAAGGAAACAGTTTATGGGAAAGAAAACAAAGTAAAACAAGAAGCCTGATAATGGGCTGAAGAAACCAGAGAATAATAAAGACAGAAAACAATCTGTTTAGAGGGGTTTAGAAAATGATAGAGCCTGAAGCAGCTTCAGGAAAGCCAGGCTGGGGCTTGAAGGCCCAGATCCGCAGAGTGTAAATTTTGTGTAACCCTTGAAGAGATGTATAAAGATTGAAATTATTTTTTCTTATGGCTTATGGAGTGTTCAAAAACAAGACAAGGCACAGGGTTCTTGCCTTATTTAACAGTCTAGTCAAGTTTGTTAATACAGCATATATTCTCTCAAATAAGCCTATGAAAATACCCTAACCTTCTGATTGTCAACTGGAAGGTTAGCTTTCTTAATGGCAATTACAGCTAACTGTACTGGCTAGTTTTACGTCAACTTGACACAAGCTAAAGTCATCAGGGAGGAGGGAACCTCCATTAAGAAAATGCTTCCATAAGATTAATCTTATAGATTAAGACAAGCCTATAGGGCATTTTCTTAATTCGTGATTGATGGGAGAGGGACCAGCTCATTGTGGGTGGTGCCATCACTGGCTGGTGGTCCTGAGTCTATGAGAAAGCAGGATGAGCAAGTCATGGAGAGCAAACCAGGAAACGGCACTCCTCCATGGTTTCTGCATCAGCTCCTGCCTCTAGGTATAAGCCTTGTTTGAGTTCCTGTACTGACTTCATTTGATGGTGAACAGGGATATGGAGGTGTAAGTCAAATAAACTCTTTCCTCCCCATGTTGCTTCATCACAGCAATAGCAACCCTAAGAAACCTCCTAAACTGAGCTCCAATACTCCTAGTCCCTCTGAAGATGCACGTTTTCAACATTGCCTAGACATATGTTTCACAGACAGACAGACAGATAGATAGATAGATAGATAAATGATAGATAGATGATAGGTTCATAGACAGACACTCAGACATAAAGACAGACAGACAGACAGATGCTTGTCTGTCTTGAATATCACCCTGTAGACATAAGGAAGTGTTTCGGGGGTCCCTGTCACAAGCCAAATGCTTTTTCAATCAAGTGGTAATGATTATGAACAAGTAACAATGACCACTCTATATTGCAAATATCAGTGAACCAACCCTATATGTCCTACTTTGTTACTGGTCTGGGCTTATTTCAAACTAGCTAAACAAGCATGCAGTGAACAGTATAAACCTATCTCTACCAAGGTATTGGAGTCTGTTTCATTTACCATGCTCCTAAATATTAGGTCCAAAGAGGGACCACAAAAAGACAGTGCCACTGATGGCGAAAATGAAAATCTAGGCTCAGCTGAGGCTGGACTGTGACTGGATAAACAGGAGGAATGCTAGTGGACAAACCAAAGCCTAAAACTCAGCAATCCTCAGGGACCATGTTAAATGCATTTCTATTTGTCAGGAAAATCCCTTCTCTGCCCCGTATTCCAACTACCTCTGACAACAGGGCATCTAGTTTCCTATTAGGTAAGACAAGCCTGTAACAGATCAAGGTTGCCATGCTAGTTCCCAGGCTGTTCCAGTTCACAATCTGCTCCAGGTGCAGTCTAGGCCCTTTTAACTGGCGAAGCTTTCTACTTCTTTGGTATTCTCCCTGCCCCCAACTACCACCACCAAGAGAAAGCCTTGGCAATTTCAGTAAACCTTTATTTCCACCCATGGAGCATTCGAGTTGGATGGTTTCACTGAGTCTCACACCAAGGTCTGAAGGGGAAGGGAACTCCTGCCCTCGGTGCCTAAGCTGTCTTTCCACGTCGTCCTGTGTTATACCCAAGCAGGTTATCATCCCAAGACTGTTGTGCCCAAATTCTGAACCCCAAAATCACCAAGAGACCCAATCTGATGCAAAAGCAAAGAGTCTTTAATTAATTATTTAACTGTTAACTCGGTTCCTCCATCATCTGACATAGAAGATGGAGAGAGAAGGACCTGGCGGGACTGTGGGGCAGGGAATTTATTGGGGTAGAGCAAGGGGAGTATCTGGGGGTTCTGCAACAGTCTCAGGATTGGTGCACTTCCCAGCTTGTGCAATCTGTTCTGAGTTGATTGGTCAACTGGTTGCTGTGGCCTACAGGCATCCCAGTGATTGCTATGCTCCATTCCACTGTTGCCATAAAGCACATCCAGAGCCTGTCAGCTAACTTCTGATTGGTTCCCTGCCACATGGAGGGTATCTGGCTTCCTAGGGACTGGAAGGTCAGGCAAGGTCAGGAACTTAGCACATGCTGCTGAGTCAGAGGTCTGCATCTTGCTGGGTCTTCTCAGCAGCCTGACATGGTTGCCAAAGCAGGAAGTTGGGTGAGGGTCTGGTCCCTCCAGACATCTAGTAAGCAGCAAGGCTGGCTCCTTTGCTTCTTTTCCAGTCCCCAATAATAAAACATTCTGTTTGGAGCCAGCACTAAACCCTTTCAACCTGGGGGTCCCGATGGTGGGTTTCTAGTTCATTCAGGATGCATGGTCCTTAACCATCTGCAATGAACACACCACACCATAACCAGAATCCCACCACTACCACCACGATCACCACCTCCACCAGTCCTTCCAAGGAGAAGCCATGTACCTTTCAACCTAGTTTCCCCAGTCCCAGTAAGGTGTCAGGCCATTCCTATCAATTCCAGTTTGGTTTGGTTGATTACGTGCTTCATTTTGGTTTTTCCTCTCATTTTAACCTAAGATTTCCTGTGTTGTCCCATCATTTATGTTTAATTCATCTTCCCCGAAGTCTCTTCAAAATTGACACGCAATTCCTCCTGACACTGTTGCTGCTGGGCTGCTTCTGCCTTTCGCCAAAGCAGAGATATGAGGTGGGTCTAAGGAGAGTTTTGAAACGAAGTCACTGAATATAATGCTGTTGTTCTAAAAATCCCTGTGGCATCACTGCTAACTGGATGATGAAACACACATGCACAATTCCTGACTTCCACTAGTCGTTCCATTATAAAGTATGGAATGCCTAAATGTGCTTTCCCTGGCTCCTCTGCAGGGAGAGAGAGTTATAGGGCACAGAACTGTTCAGTAAGATGCAGCAGAAATCCTTTGAGTGGGGATCATCTGAGGACCCTCCTAGTTTCCTGATGACTGGTTTCATTCCATCACCCATCTTTCTGTTTTTTTTTAAAGATTTATTTATTATATGTATACAGTGTTCTGCATGCACGTATGCCTGCACACCAGAAGAGGACACCAGATCTCATTATAGATGGTTGTGAGCCACCATGTGGGTGCTGGGATTCGAACTCAAGACCTCTGGAAGAGCAATCAGTGCTTTTAACCTCTGAGCCATCTCTCCAGACCCCATCATTCTGTTTTGAAGGCGACGGCAACACCAAAAGCTGAAACAGCCATTTTATGACTGTGAGAGCACAAACACAAAGGAAAAAGACCTTGCCCTGATCAAGTCCCCTTAGCTGCCTGCTCCCTGGTGTTTTGTTACACAGCAGGCTAAAGCATTTCTTACTGCAACAGGGTAGCCTCTAGAATTTCTTTACCCCTATTTAAATCTGGGAGACATGGGGGAGAGGGACAAATATGATCAAAATAGATTGCACGAAATCCTCAAAGAAATAATAAAAGTATTTAAAATTAGTTTCAGGGAAAAATATTTGAGTGAGTGTGTCATTAAGAGGTTAGTTTAAATGACAGGCTCACCCTGACCCCCCCCAAAAAAACAGCCTTTTAAATGCTGGTAATTGGTTTTAAAAATAAATTACATTATTTTGCTCTTCTAGTTCCCCAGGGGCAGCTAGATTTCTGTTTATTCAAATGGGATACTGGGAAAATAAGTCACCTCTGTAGACTTCTGTCATGACCACAGTCCTCCTTAAATACCCTGTCTGGAGCAAAGAGTCACACACGGAGTCTCTCCCGCCGGAAGGCTGGGAGCAAGATGCTGATCCTGGATTTTTGCTGCTTAGTTTTCTTTCTTGATTAGCAGCATCTCAAAGTGTGTGCCCCTGTTTTCTCTGCACTCCTCAATTTGCAGCGAGAAAATCTTCCTGAATTTTTTTCATAATTTTTTTCTGCCAAATAAAAGAAAGGAACTCATGGTAGCAGGCAGTCTTCTTGTCAGAGAGTCAGTGACAGAAATCGGCCGCATTTCTCCTGAGAATATCGCCTACTTTTGGAAATTCGATACATCTTCAGATGTGAGTCCCCGGTCCACATTAAAGGCCACCACAAAGGAAGGACTAGGTTTGAGCATGAAGAGTCTCGGTAGGTATGCTGCATCAGCACCAGCTTCCTACCTGCAGGAGCCCAGTCCACAGCATCCATCACTGCCGTCCAGAGTTCCCAGCAGGTTCAATCACGTCCCAGAAGCCTGGTAGTTTTGCTAGGTGCACACCAGAGAAGCAGAAGAGAAGGAGGAGCTCTGAGCTCTCTCACCTGTCATCAGAAGGACAAGGTCCCAACTGCTGCTTCTACTTCAGGACTGCTCAGTGAACTTGACAACCAGACTCAAGGCGACCCCCAGGGATGAGCAGTAACAAAGAGCTACATCTACTATCTGTTGCTGCAGAACAACTGACACACACTTAGAAGCTCAAAGAAACACATTGCCTTTACTACCTCCCAGTTTATCCAGCTTTCAGTGTAGCTGGATCCTGTAGCTCAAGCTCTTACAAGACGCTATGGTCAAGGTGCACTGTAGGAGCTGGAGCTCGGTGTGACAGTTCAGTTGAGGGAAGATCTCCAAGCAAAAGGCTGAAGCAGGACTAGTTCCTTCAGGTTGTTGCACTGAGGACCTCGGCCCTGAAGTGGCAGGTAGGCAGAAGTCACCTTTAGCTCCGAGCCATCTGGGCCTTTCTTACAATACAGCAGTTTGCTCTACCAAAGGCAGCAAGGGAGGGGTGATAAGTCAGCCTCCCATTTAGGCTCAGTCTCCACCCCCCTTAGTCCTGTGCTCAGTCAGCCACAATGTCACAAAGATTAGGACACCAGAGTATGTCAGTCAGATCAGACATTCTGTCTACACACTGCTGCAATTGTTCTTGAAGGGATCTCTCTGGGGTGGTGATACGCGGAGAGGCATGAAAAGTCCTGGTTTGTAGATTCTGCCACTTTCCATGGTGGAAACCCTCCACCCTGGCTCATCGCTGGCACACGGTGCTGAGAAAGGAAGTTCAGTGGCTCATCACCATCAGTGTGTCCTCACATGCAGATGCAGTTAGTTAAAAATAAGATTCTGAGACACAGGGATAAGAGTAAAACGTTGTAAGATGTTTAGGGAATGAAAAGCTTCCCTCCCATGGGTTGTCTTTGATTTATATTAAATTAGTTTAATATTTGATGGTGTGGTTGAGAAGCTGATATGCAGCCATGCTGCACAGCACCAAGTGCCCCTAATTTCTATACTCAAGATGCTCTCCAGAGCATAGCAGGCGTGTTGACAGGTTCAACCACACACCTGTTCCTGCTCTTTTTTATGGTTTCCCATGGCCCAAATCCTTCACCTGTATATGTAAGATCCTTTTTTTTTTTTTTTTTTTTTTTTTTTTGGTTTTTCGAGACAGGGTTTCTCTGTGGCTTTGGAGGCTGTCCTGGAACTAGCTCTTGTAGACCAGGTTGGCCTCAAACGCACAGAGATCCACCTGCCTCTGCCTCCCAAGTGCTGGGATTAAAGGCGTGCGCCACCAACACCCGGCTTTTATGTAAGATCCTTTATCTTCTGATCACAGATATAGCATCAACAATATTTTGGGTCAAAAAGAAATGTGAGTGATAATACTAATAAAGCTTAATACTGTGCTGAGAATGCAGCAGATTTGTGTTAGAGCCTTTAATCTTTGCAATAGTTATATTCACTAGCTACCCTCATTATATTCACATTGAGGTGAAGAAAAGGGAGTAACTAGTGGAGATAGTCCAACCGTAAAGCTCAGATTCTTAGTGCTAAGATGGTCTCACCAATAATTCATTACTCCCCACACGCCCTGTTTTCCTTCTGCCTTCTTCCCGTGGTCTTTTCCTCTCTCTAGAATGCCTCTCTCAAGAATGGTGGCCCTGGTGGTGCTACTATTATGCCCTTAGCTACTCAAGAAATAGTTCCTCTGAATACCTAGTTCAAGGATGCTCTAAACAGTGAGGTAAAAGGATATCCAGGTTTGACAGTCACACCGGAAGTTGTGTCCATGTTGGGCAATTAATCTAAAAAGTAGTATTAAGGAGAGAGAATGTTCAAGACAAAGAAGAAAAACTAGCAAGGCCTGCAGTGAGAAGGAAGTGGGGAAGGAAGGATGGAGGGGGAATCAGAACACTCACATTGCCAGCCAAAGACAAGAACTTAACTCATACACAGATCATTGCAGGATCTCTGCAGCATATGGAAGACATCTGTGGGCTGGAGAGATGGCTCAGAGGTTAAGAGTACTGGTTGCTCTTCCAGAGGTCCTGAGTTCAATTCCCAGCAACCACATGGTAGCTCACAACTATTTATAATGGGGTCTGGTGCCCTCTTTTGGCCTGCAGAGATGCATACAGGCAGAACACTGTATATATACCATATATATAATAAGCAAAAAGGCATAAAAAAAAGACTTCTCTAACCTATTCTTCTCAAATGTGTCTTTATCCACTCTGTCACAGTGTTCTCCAAAAATTCAGGTAGGAACTAGAAAGAAAGAGGAGTGGAGATTCTGAAAAAGCAATCTAGGAAGTTTACTCCACGTTCATAAATGAGGTGGTTTAGACTAGAGAAGGAAAGACTCCTTGGGCTGGATAACATTGGGGATCTTAGATTTGTATTTGTTCACTAACTTCATCTCTTCTGTGAAGAAGGAACGGGTGGTAAAAGAAAAAGGTCCCTCTGTAATGCAATACAGTTGTCCAAGATAAAAAGTTGTAAAGGAAGAAAATTGGGCTAAAAGTGAATCATACAAAACTTTTGGATTCTTATGGTCTGAAAACTGGTGTCACTTGAATAGCGTTCATGTATGTGTGTCTGTCAAAAAACACTAAGCCCAGATTACTATCACCCCAACAAAATGTGTAAGAAAAAGTGCAGTCACAGTGGAGCCAGTCTACAGATTGCGGTGGATATTACCAGCATCCTTAAGGGAAGACTGGAACAATCTGGTCAGAATAAACAAAAAGTGTAACAACAACATACTGAGTTGAGAAAAATCCGAACAACAAATAAAAAGAGGTCAGAATGTACTATACAGTTGGGGGAGGGTCTAGGCCCTGCCCTGTATGAAATGACAGACTATGGACACCTCCATGGAGGGCCTCACCCTCCCTGGGGAAATGAGGGGATAAAGGGGGGCTGGGGAGAGGGCACGGGAGGAGGGGAGGGAAAGGGAGAGGCACCTGGAACTGACTTGTGAAGCACCTTGTTTCTTATCTAAATTTAAACTGAAAAATAAATTTTAAAAACTTATCTTTTTAATCAATAAAAAAGAATGTACTATACAGAATGAATAAAAAGGATGCATCTCAATTCATTCTAACAATTAAAAGGATTAAGGAAAATGAGTACTTCAAAAGGAAGACACGGAATAGCATGAGTGCTGAGATACCACTTAGTGAGCACTTCCATACTCAAAACATTCATGGGTGAATAAATACATGGAAATGATAAAAAAATATATTATCCATGGATGTATAAACACATGCGAAATCATAAAGAAGTGGTTTGAAAATTAAATTTCAAATTCTTAATAGTGGCCATTCCCAAGTTGCCACAGCTGGGGCAGGCGAGTGAGACCAGTTCTGGTTGAAGAGCCCGTTAGCTGTAACAATGACATTTATTAAGTGGGGAAGAAAGAGACAGTGCAAACTCAAACGTATGAGTCTTCTTTACTCTTTTTAGTTTTTAGTACCTTTTAAATTTGCCTAAACAGAAGAAAGGGGAATCTTATAGACAAACAAATTAGGTAGAGAATTTCTACAGAGTAAAGGTACACTCAAACTAAGTCCAGATACACGCTCCATACACTCACAAAATACAAAACAAACAAACGAACAAAAATCTTCCACAAATTATATACCCAGGCAAGTTGTCACTCACTTGTTAAGAAAACAGAAAATCACCCTCAGACACAGAGGGGCCCACTCAGCAAACATACCAGATTTTGGGTGGTGGTGAGAATCTTTATTATAATCCAAGGGTGGTAAACCAGAATCAATACATGAAAACTGTGGTTCAAAAGGACTATCATAAGCTGTCAAGACAAAAATAATAAGTGTATAATGATGAAAACATCAAATACATATACTTAGAAATTTTCCTTATGGGAAAGATGGAAAAGTAAAAGGAAGTAATTTAACAATAATCTGAATTCCTACATGTGGGGATTAAGACCTAAAATAGAAGCTGGAGATTAGTGGAAATTAGCAGAAAATGCTAGCATTTCAAAGTCACATCAGATGCAAGAAGAACAAGAAAAAAGACAAATTCCTTGATCCTCAATGAGATACACACTTTAAAAAAAAAGAACATAAATTGATAAGAAGTATGAAACTTCACACAGATAAGAAGTATGAAACTTCACACAGGATGTGAGCCACACAGACCATAGAAAACACACCCCGCCCAGCAAAATCCTGAGACTGAAGGTCAAAACTAGAGAAAGAAATATGATGCAAGTAAACATAGCAATCACTGACCAACAAAATCAAATCCCAATAAAGAAGATGCATTTTTAAAAGCTTTTTATTGATTCTTTGTGGATTTCATCATGCATCCCAATCTTATTCATCTCCCCATCCCATCATATCTGTCCTCTGCCCTTGCAACCTCCCTCCCAAAAGTAAAATAAGATAAAAATTAAAAGAAAAGAAGCCAGGTGTTGGTGGCGCACACCTTTAATCACAGCACACGGGAGGCAGAGGCAGGTGGGTCTCTGAGTTTGAGACCTGATCTACAGAGCAAGTTCCAGGACAGCCTCCAAAACGATACAGAGAAACCCTGTCTCGAAAAAAAATTAAAAGAAAAGAAAAAGAACAACAACAAAATCTCATTGTGGAAGCTATAGTGTGTCACAGCAGAGTCACACAGTGTACCCTTAAGTTCATATATCTTTACTTGCAAGTGTTCATTGCGAAGCGTCATTGGTGGTTCAAGGCTTCTGGTTTCTGGTGCACCATGGATACTGGGCCCTCACTGGGACTCCTCTTGGATATACTGTTGTTGTTCTGTGTCATGGAGATGCTGCAGCTTTGGATCTGCAGGACCTGCTCCTTCACGTGTTCCAGCATATCATAGACGGGATGGATGTTGGGATGGGCCAACTCATACACAGCCCTGGTTCTGGGCCTGGGTGGTCGCTGAGTTGGTCAGCCTGCCAGCTTGTCTTCATTGTCATCACCAGGGTGGGATCTCCAGCACTGGCCCAGCTAGCTCACCCTATTTAGCAAACAACAAGAGGCATGGCAGGTTCTCCTTGTCTCACACACTCAGGGCCAGCTCAACCACACCTACACCATCAGGGCCAACTGCTGTGCTGCCCAGGTGAGGCGCAGGAGCCACTCTCCTGAGTGCTGCAGCTGGTGAGGGTCGGGGTCAGTTCTCCCACTCTCATTGATTTGAATTGAAAACCCATAAATCTGCACACCTATGGGCACCTGATTTTTGACAAAGAAACCAAAATTATACAATGGAAAAAAGAAAGCACATTCAATAAGTGGTGTTGGTCTACCTGGATGTTGGCCTTACCCTCTATATGGAGCAGATGGGAGGAGAGGGAGAGTAGAGGATTTGGGAGGAAATGAAGGAAGGGGAACAAATGTAAAAAATTAAACAAATGTAAAAAAAAACGAAAAAAAAAAAAACATGTGCTTGGGCATAGGCAGCTCAGAAATTGTGGGAGTGGCCATCCAAGGACTCGTCCAGCTTGAGATGCACGCCACAAGAGAGAGCCCACTGCTGACACTGTTAGGAGTGTCAGGACCCAGAGGCTGGACAGTACAGAGACATGGGGTAGAAGTTTAACATAACCAGCAAAAAAAATCAATGAAATGATTCCTGATGATACTCTGCTATACTAATAGATTGGTGCCTAGCCCAATTGTCATCAGAGAGGCTTCATCCAGAAACTTATGGGAATAAATACAGAAACCCACAGCCAAACATTAGACAAGTTCACGGAATCCTGTAGAAGAGACGGAAGATGGATTGTAAAACACAGAGGGATCAAAGACATCACAAGAAAACTCACAGAATCAACTAACATGGGCTCATAGGGGCTAACAACCATGAAGCCTACATGGGACTGACCTAGGCACTCTATATATATGTTACAGTTATATAGGTTGATCTTCTTGTGGGACTACAAACGGCGGAAGCAGGGGTATCTCTGACATTGTTGCCAGCTTTTGGGGCTCCATTCCTCATACTGGGTTGCCTCATCCAACCTTCAACGTGGTATATTTGGTTGCTATCCATGGGAGGCCTATCCTCCTCTGAACAGAAACAGATGAGCAGTAAATGGGGGAGTGAGGCAGAAAGAAGAAGTCAGGGGAGGGGCTGGGAGGAGAGGAAGGAGGGGAATAGCTGTCAGGTTGTAAAATAAGCAAATAAATAATTAATTTAAATTGAAAATAATTAAATGTCCATCAGAAATGCAATGGGAAATAAATTCCACTGTACTCATTTCGTCAATGATTATCCAACAGTTAGAATAACGAAAAGCACTTAATAATATGCAGAAAAATCTCTGAGACCTCATCAGCAAGTTGGGGAACAGCTTGCATAGTGCGCATCCACATTGCTTATCCCCAGTTTGTGTTAGTGTGTGTGCATGTCTTCCCAAGCCCCTTGTCTATGTTAGGTGCACATATATTTGTACAAGGCCCCAGATCATGTTAGTGTACAAGTATGTCTGTGCACACCCCTAGTCTATGTTAGGTGCATGCATGCCTACATATACCCTCAATCTGTATTAGGTGCATGTGTGTCTCTACACACCCCCAGTCCTTGTTAGGTACATGTATGTCTGTATACACATAGCGGAGTTCACATTAAACTCTAATAGATACTTTGAGTGAATTATTTCTTCCTATTCTGTGTACTCTACAGTTTGCAATTTCATACAGCAAATGTATCAGTTCATAATTGTTTTGTGTTTTGTTTCCATAGTGGCCTTATTCAAATGCCAATACTGTAATCTTCTTTTTGCCAGAGAAGGCACAAATGCATAAGAGAAACTAAGTCGATTGCTGTCTGGAACCAACTAAAATTTTCTTATGAACTGATGTTTTGGAATAGGGAGATTCAGAAAAGTGAGAGTGAATCATTCTGAAAGCATTCATATGCAGCTGACCCCATGGCCACCCCTAGTATCACTTCTCTATTCTGTCTCTGCCCTCTGGAACCTGGAGGACTATATGCAATCTAAATGTGGTAAAACCACTGACATCATAGTATTTTACAGAAGCTCAGCAACTGAATAGCAGCTCTTTGGATTCCTTTCCTCTGTGATAATATTACTACCAATTTTCTTTTACTTATGTAACTACAAGTTACTTTTATATTTCTTGTTTACAGATGCTTGTTTATTCTTCCATGAATTCTTCAAACAGATGTCTATGTCTATCTGAACCTAGTAGGAGATCATTTATTGAAAGCCTGAGGTCTCAAAAATACTTAAAATAAGTAGAGTAGCAGATGACCAACTCCTGCTTACAGATGAGACAGCCTTAGCTTAGGGCAAGAAAAATCAGTTTTCAATCAGCTAAAGTGGAAAGGCAAATGTTCTTTTCTTTTTCTAATTGGTTTGTTGGTCGGTTGGTTGGTTGGTTGGTTGGTTGGTTGGCTGGTTGGTTGGTTGTTGGTTGTTGGTTTTCTAAGTGTTTTGTTATCTGATATAGAGTCTCACTTACTAGCCAAGGTAGAACTATATGTAACTCAGGAGAATAATCCCCAGTGTTTCTAAAGACACTCAAGAAGGCCAGTACCCCCAAAGGCTAGAGAGGACACTAAGGAGAGAGAGCTCAGCAGCCACTGAACAAACAGAGAGGGTAAACTTGGGCATTGCTATAGAGTGGGAAGTGGTGTTGCCCCTGGGCTGTGAACTTGCACAGGGAATATAAATCCACTCCCACCAATGTCTCTCTTTGGTCAAAGGCAGATTTCCCAACAATGTGCAGAAAAGTGGTAGACCATTGCTCTGAACTGGAAAGGCTCCTTTCTGTTCTCATGTAGGGAAACAGCTTTGGGGTTTAGTTTCCAGAGCTCCTTATATCTGCAAACTGAGAAGGTTGTTGTGAAAACTGTTTTCACTGTGCTTGATGACACTCCCACAGACTGGATTATTGAGGGTCTCAACTCAACCTGCCACTTTATTTAATATTTGTGTGTGTGGTGTATGTGTGTGTATACATACATGTGAGGGCACATATGTGCTGCTGTATTTGTGCAGAAATTAGATGACAGTTTGGGGGGAATTAGTTCTTTCCTTCTGTCGTGTGAAATCTGGAAATCAAGTCCAGGTCAGCAGGCTTGGCTGTAGGTCCCTCTACCAGCTGACCTGTCTCACTAAACCAACCTTACCTTTCGAAGGGGAAAGAATGAATAACATATTTTCTTGCATGGACTTCTGATAGCATTTTTGATCACTGGACTGAAGCAATATCTGAAGCCACAATACCAGTGTTACCAAATCTCTTCGGAAAGATGTGGCCGCCTGCTTCCAAGATAGTTTCAGGGGCATCAGCTCTAAGACATGATTTCTGGTGACATAATTGGACTATCAGAATTCATGTGGGAAGGAGTCTTTTTCTGCATAATTTACGCAGACTATGTTTATAATAGGAACATTATTGAGTCAGAAAAGGGGAAGCAGAGGCACGCAGACCCGGCTCCGTTCTGTGAGCCCCTCAAGCAGATGCAAGCTGGCACACCTGTGCGTGTGTGTGACGGCGTGAACTTGGAATTAGCTACCAGACACAGTAAGTGCTCTAAAGCCAAGATACATTTTAAAATGTTTCTATTCTGAATATTTATTCACAGGTCAGGCCTCGTATTTCATTTCATTAATGCATTCATATCACACCTGTTTTCTCTCCCCAAGGTATTTTACATATCCAAATGAACAAATACAGATTCACTCCAGGCTCCCCAGCAGTCTTGGAGCTCTGGGCCTCTGACACACTCCAGCCTCCTAGGCTGGGAATCCTGCTTTTCTGGCCCCCTACCACAGCCTTACATTCTCACTCCCAGGGGTCTCTTTATTGTGTCCCAAAATGCCAGGCTGAAGGTACTTTTCCTTTGATTTAAAGTCCAAGCATTTGAAAAGCTTTGTGGAGGCAATGTGCTCCATTGGTTCCAAAGAAAGGGTTTTTAAAGGATGTGCTAATTTCAAGATCTTGTTACATTTTAAAATATCCCTTTGTCTTTGAACCAGATTCAGTAGGTCAGCCAGACTGTTTTTTTTTTTAAAAAAAAAGTCATATTTAGCATAACAATATGACACCCAGGTAACATCAACTGAGGATGAATCAGAGGAACCTGAGGCCTTTGGTCCTTCCCAAGGTCGTCCTTAGAAGCCTGGCAAAGAAGCTCCTACAGAAGTGAGGCCCTAGCTTCCCAGCAATTTACTGCACAGTACTTATGCACAAATAACACCACCATGTAAGGAGCATCAGGTCAAAGTTGGGACATTATCAATCACAGTTACCAGTATCCTGGTTGAATTTTATATTCTTGTGCTCTTTTATGACTGATTTCATTTGTTCAGGTATTATATCCGTGAGATGAACCTACATTGTGATGGCTGACGTGTTGCTGTGTAGGATTCTATTATATTAATAGCCCAGAAATTATCTACTCTATTATTGATAGGCACAATAATTGGTTCCAGTTTTGGCAATAGTTAATAGTGACACCAGAAACTTCCAACATTCTAGTGTGTCAGGGTTACATATAAAAATAATTGCTGACCCACAAACTATACTTATGTTAGTTTCATAAAATATTGTCAGTATTTTCCAAAGAGATTTCAGTAGCTTATTCTTCTACTGACAATGTATAGGAGCTCCATTTCTCCATATCAGTATCACCAACAAATAAGATTACATTATTTGAGAAGAAGTGGTTGGTAGATGAAAGAGACAAGATAAGTTAATGGGGGAGTAAGTATGACCAAGGTATAAATGAAAATATTACATAGAAACCCTTATCTTGTACAATTAATATACACTAATAAATTTTTAACTAAAATATAAGCAAAAAATTAAAAGCATGATAACGAATGGTCAATGATTCCTCCATGTAAGTTGTTCTTTCATGTATTTGGTCACAGACAAATAAAACACTAATAAAGGAAGCTGGAATTAAAAGACTGAGGTCACTGTTGTGACTAAACATCCCCCATGTGCCTCTTCAGCCTTTGAAACTGGTCTGAAGGAATAATTTAGAAAAATTGGAGATTTAGGATAAAGAAACGATAAAGTACCATACACAGAGATGAATGGGTGATTCTGGTGTGAGTTTGCAAGACCAGAATGCTAAGCAGAATGGGGACAGTAACGACTGATGAGTCTGTGAGGTTTTAGAAGGGAATAAGGAAACTAAGTCCAGAATATATTCTGACAAAAAAGCAAGCAAGCGAACAAACAGACAAAAATCCCTGGTCTCTCAGCCATTTTAGACTCCTCTACTGAGAATTCCCTATTTAGTTCTGTAGCCCACTTTTTGATTGGATCCTTTGGTGTTTTGGAGACTTGCTTCTTTAGTTCTTTGTAAATTTTGAAGATCAGCCCTCTATCAGATGTGGGGTTAATGAATATCTTTTCCCAATCCGTGGGTTGCCTTTTTGTCTTGCTGACTGTGTCCTTTGCCTTACAGAAGATTCTCAGTTTCAGGAGGTCTCATTTATTAATTGCCGATCTTAGTGTCTGTGCTACTGGAGTTATGTTCAGAAAGCAGTCTCCTGTAGCAATTCGTTCAAGGGTGCCTCCAACTTTCTCTTCTAACAGCTTCACTGTGGCTGGATTTATGTTGAAGTCTTTAATCCATTTGGATTTAAGTTTTGTGCATTGTGAAAGACATGGATCTATCTGCAGTCTTCTACATAACTCCAGTTATGCCAGCACCATTTGTTGAAGATGCTTTCTTTTTTCATTGTATAATTTTAGCTTCTTTGTCAAAGATCACATGTTCATAAGTGTATGGGTTATTGTCAGGGTGTTCAATTCAATTCCATTGGTCTATCTGTCTACTTTGTGCCAATACCAAGATGTTTTCAGGACTATAGCTCTGAAATACAGCTTGAAGTCAGGGATGGTGATGCCTCTGGATATTGCCTTATTGAACAGGGTTGTTTGGCTATCCTGGGTCTTTTGTTTTTCCATATAAAGTTGAGAATTATTCTTTAAAGGTCTGTGAAGAATTGTGCTGGGATTTTAATGGGGATCGCATCAAATCTGTATATTGCTTTCAGTAAGATTGCCATTTTTACTATGTTGATCGTACCTATCCAAGAGCATGGGAGATCTTTCCATTTTCAGGTGTCTTCATTAATTTCTTTCTTTAAAGACTCAAACCTAGCCATCTGTGAAATGTAAATCAAAACAACCCTGAGACACCATCTTACTCTTGTCAGAATGGCTAAAATAAAAAACTCCAATGACAGTTTATGCTGGAGAGGATGTGGAGAAAGGGGAATACTCCTTCACTGCTGGTGGGAGTGCCAACTCATAGAGCCACTTTGGAAATCAATATGGAGATGCCTCAGAAAAATGGGAGTCAGTCTACCACAAGATCCAGCAATTCCATTCTTAGGTACATACCCAAAAGATGCACATTCATACAACAAGGATGTCTGTTTCACTATGTTTATAGCAGCATTATTTGTAATAGCCAGAACCTGGAAGCAACCTAGATGCCCCTCAACTGAAGAGAGGATAGAGAAAATGTGGTACATTTACACAATGGAGTACTATTCAGCAGAAAAAAATGGAATCCTGAAATTCACAGGCAAATGGTAGGCACTAGAAGAAACCATACTGAGTGAGATAACCCAGTCACAAAGAGAGAAACATGGTATGTCCTCACTCATTTATGGATTTTAGACATGAATCAGGGGAATGCCAGCATACAATCCCACTGCCAGAGAGTCTGGGAAACAGAACCTTCATCCAGTGACTGATGAAAGCAGAGGCAGATACCCACAGATAAACACTGAACTCCTGGAATCTAGTGTCAGAAAGGGAGAACTGATGGACAAAGGAGCTAAGACTGGGCTGGTTTAACCCACAGAGACAGTTGACCTGAACAAGGGGGAGCTCTTGGACCCCAGATTGATGGCGAGGAATGGGGAGGAGGGGAGGGAGAGAGAGAACTGGGATTGGCATGTGAAACAAACTTGTTTCTAACTTAAATTTAAAAAGGGAAGAGAAAAAAATTCCCTTGTCTACATTTTGTCCACATCCTAAGACTTTGTAAGAGGCTGAGTTTAAAAGTGATAGACTAATTAATCTAGTAAAGGAATTTGCAGATCAGTCTAGCTTTCAGGCTAAGACATGGTTCCACTGGCTACTTTCGTCTGGGCTTCTAAAGAACCAAGATAAAAAACAGTAGGAAGTAGAAAGACCTGGAAAATAAGATGCTTGGTCAGAAAGTCGGTATAGAATTCGTCTAAGTAAGACATGGCTTCTCCGGACATGAGCAGAAGCCAGGCCTCACCATTGCGGTATGGGTGGGAAAGGTCAGCTCATCTGAAAGACATTCCGTAGAGAAAGCAGTACTTCCTCAGCACCCTGTTCACATAGGGTCACGTAGGAAGTTGTTTTCTCACAATTATTTTGATGGCATTAACCAAGGCCCCCACTGCAGATGGGGCCATTTGCTGGGTGGGGTAAAAGTTGCTGAATGGCACTCATGCCATCAGTTGTAAGGTGGTCTAAATAAGAAATATTTTACTAGGCTCAGGGATTTGAACACCTGGTCCCTAGTCGACTGCACTTTAGCAGATGGAGTCTTGCTGGAGGAAGTATGTCACTGGGTGGAATGAGGGGCAGGCTTTGAAGATTTGTAGCCTTATCCTACTCCCCATCCTTTCCCCCCTCCTTCTATCTGTATAGAGATGAAATGTAATTAACGTAATAATGTAATGTAAATGCAAATGTAAGACAAGATCACAGAAATTCCTACACAAATTTCAAAGGAAGACCTGTTGGACACAAGGTGTGGTAAGATCTGCCTCGCTTAAACAGCCTGAGAAGACAGTGTATGAAGCTGTCAGGGGATGCTGAAGCCACAGTGGAAACCACAAGAAATTAAAATTTCCAGGAATATGAAATCTCTGCCAACGCAAGCTTAGATACTAAGTGCAGCCAGCCATAGAAAGAAGCCATGCAGACTAAAAACGGGAGTACCATAAGGCCTAAGCTTGGCAAGTCTTTTGGATTGTGTGTCATAATACTATATGCCCTGGATACCAGACACAGAGCTACACATTTATCGATTGCACTACTGTGTTTCTGTCCTCATTTGGTCTAAGTCTTTCTTGGTATTCTCCTGTTCCTCACTGGAAAGCCAGAGGCTTACACCACACATGTTTGTTTGTTTGTTTGTTTTGCGTGGTTTTGCATAGAAGGGTTTGCCATGGTCTCAGAAGAGATTTTGGACTTGGACTTTTGAAAACTTTTGGAATTGTTAAGACTTTAGAGACTCTTAGATATGGACTGAATTCATTTCACAGCAAAGTTGGATGTGAACCTGTCTTTGGAGGCAAGGGTCAAAGTATTATGATGTGAACATGAGATGTCATCACAGTCTCATGTGTTGCACACTGAATCTCTAGCTTTGTATACTATTTTTGGGGATGGTAGAAATTTGTGTGTATGGTTTTGCTAATATGTATAAGTACACTGTGTTTTATATATTGATTTTATTATACACAGGAGCCTGGTTAAACTAACTTACTAATCCTAATTGTTCTTTTCTGTCAATTGATGGGGGAAGTCCTGTGTATATATCAATAAAGCACTGTTGGCCAATAGGGAAGCAAGATAGGTGGGACTAGGAGTCGAGGAGGATTCTGGGTAGGAGAAACACAGGGAGTCAAGATGTAGCTGTGATAGGGGTAAGAAGTTCGGAATTATTCTCTGGTAAGAGAAATACTTAGATTAACAATTATGGGGTAAATGCTTAAATCAGAGCTAGCCAGTAAGAAACAAGCAAGGCCAACAGCTTCATAATTAATATAGCCTCATGTATGTTCATTTGAGACTGATGTGGCTTTAGAACAGGCTGGTGGGAAGGCTTCTCTTTACAGTCAATTCCTTCAGCACATGTATAACACCTGAAAAGACTTTTATATAATCCTAATTTTTTAACTTCCTTTTTTTTATAACAATAATTAGGAAGTATAATACAATGATGAATAAAAGTAGGATCCTAATTGTCAGGATTAAGCATTTTGTCATTTAATAATCAAGAGTGATATTTGCTATTAGTGGGCTTTAAAACTACCCTCTACTATTAAGAAGATTTCATTTTCGTTTCTGAGTATGATTAGAACTTTTTCACAAGTTCTTATTAAATTTTATAAAATGTTGTTTCTACCTTTACTGAAATGGTTGTATTTCCTTCTTCTTTAATGCTATTGAAACCTTTCTACATTCCATTTTGTCAGAGAATATATTCTGTGTGATTTCTAATTTTTTTAAAGTTTGTTGATACATGATTCATGGCCCAGCATATTCATAGTGTTTCTCATGCATGTACAAAGAAAGAATGTATCTATTGTTATCTAGTGTGAATATTTGGAAATTAAGCAATACAACATTAATTGACACATACATTATAGAAATATAATGAAACTTAGAGAAAGTTTTATAATCTTAGTGTTGATGCAGTGTTATGGGGGTTCTTTCCCACCTGGTTCCACAGCTGCTTTGGCCCCTAAATAAACACAAGATGATATATTAATTATTAAACTGTTGGCCAATGGCCATGGCTTCTTATTGGCCAGCTCTGTCTTAATTATTAACCCATTTCTATAAATCTATCTATTTCCACATGGTCTAGGCTTACTGGAGAATGCCCAGACCTGTTATTTCTTTGGCAGCTACATGGTGTCTCCTCTCTGCAGCTCTCTCTGCCTACCTTTCCCAGAATTCTTCTTGTCTCCTTGTACTACCTATCTTCCTGCCTCTATTGGACAGTGTTTTATTCGTCAACTAATAACAGAAATATATATATATATATATATATATATATGGATGTCCCCCATCATCACAGGACAAAGAAAAATAATGAAATGTAGGATTGTCTCATTTTATTTTTAAGTTGAGTATTAATGCTGTGAAGCATCTTTATGTAACAGTGAGTCTCAATAAAAACATTTGGACCCCTCTGGAAACACATTTTGTTGCCACACCTTGAGTAGGGAATACTCCTATTTTCTAGTGACAAAAGGCTATGCATGGTGCTGAGGTGCTAACAAGCATCTGTCTTAGATTTACTGTTGTTGTGATGATATCATGGCCAAAGAAACTTGGGAATTAAAGGGTTTATTTGACTTACTCTTCCACATTGGAGTTCATCATCTAAGGAAGTCAGGAGCTGACACAGAAGCCATGCAGGAATGCCGCCCTTGCAGTTCCTCTCCTCCATTCCCCTCCTCCAACCCCCAAATCCCTCCTGACTCCATCTAGAAAAGGGCAGATCTCCCATGAATATCAATAAAACACAGAATATCAAGTCAAGTTGCAGTAAGACTGAACCCCTCTCCATATATTAAGGCTGGGTAACATGACCTAGTATGAAAAGTAGGGTCCTAGAAGTCAGTAAAGAGTCAGAGACAGCCCCTGTTTCCACTGTTGGAAGTTCCACAAGAGGACCAAACAATACAACTGCAACATATATTCAGAGTGCCTAGGTCAGTCTCCTGCAGGCTTCCTGGTTGTTGGTTTAGTTTCTGTGAGCTCCTATGAGCCCAGACAATTGGGCCAGACACAGTTGTGATCACAGGAGAAGACCAGTTCAGGCTACTTATCCATTGCTGCCAGTCGTGTAAGCTGAGGTCCTCCCCATAGACTTCTAGGAGATTTCCTTGAGCCAGGCTTCCACCCAACCCTGAAATGCTCCCCAGAAGACCCTCTCAGCACTCTCCTTCTCTGCTCCCAGAACCTCCCCAACCCAATAGTTCATTCTCCCATCCCAACCAGCCCTCAGTCCACTTGCAAACTCTCTTCTATTTTTCCTTCCCAGGGAGATCTGGGTGTCCCCCCAGGGACTCTCCTTGTGACCTAGTCTGAGTCTTTACATTGTAGCATAGTTGTCCTTTGTTTTACAGATAATATACTCTTATGAGTGAATACATACCATGTTTGTCTTTATTGGTCTGGGTTACCTCACTCAGAAAGACTTTTCTAGGTACATCCATTTGCCTTCAACTTTCTTGGTGCCCTTGTTTTTAACAGCTGAGAAATACTCCATTGTATACCACATTTTCTTTATCCATTCCTTGGTAGAGGGATAGTCTGCTTTCTTATAGAACCTAAGACCACCTGCCCAGGTTTGGGCCCCACACACAATGGAATCATTATATCAATCACTAGTTAAGAAAATTCCCTATAAGATATACCTTCTTCTCGGCACCACATGGAACCTTCTCTAAAATTGACCACATAATAGGAAACATAGCAAATCTCCACAGATACAAAAAAATTGGAATAACCCCTGCATCTTATCAGACCACCATGCATTAACATTAGAATTCAACAATAACACAAATCGCAGAAACCCTACAAACTCATGGAGATTGAACAATGCACAATTGCACCATCCCTGGGTAAAGGAACAAATAAAAAAAGAAATTAAAGACTTCCTCAATTTCAATGAGAATGAAGACACAACATACACAAACTTATGGGACACTTTGAAAGCAGTGCTGAGAGGAAAGTTTATAGCACTAAGTGCCCACATGAAAAAACTGGAGAACAGTCATACTAGAGAATTAATAGCACAGCTGAATGTTCTAGAACAAAAAGAAGCAAACTCCCCCAGGAGGAGCAGACGCCAGGAAATAATCAAATTGAGGGCTGAAATCA
Organism: Mesocricetus auratus; assembly: GCF_017639785.1. NCBI lineage: Eukaryota > Metazoa > Chordata > Mammalia > Rodentia > Cricetidae > Mesocricetus > Mesocricetus auratus. The sequence goes on from NW_024429184.1 coordinate 35,400,165, forward strand.
ATCAAGTAGAAACCAGGAAAACATTGAGAAGAATCAATGAAACAAAGAGTTGGTTCTTTGAGAAAATCAACAAAATAGACAAACCTCTGTCCAAACTAACCAAAAGACAGAGAGAGAACATGCTAATTAACAAAATCAGGGATGAGAAAGGGGACATAACAACGGACTCTGAGGAAATCAAGAGAATCATCAGGGCATACTTTGAAAATCTGTACTCCACAAAATTTGAAAATTTAAAGGAAATGGACAATTTCCTGGATAGATATCACTTGCCAAAACTAAATCAAGAACAGATAAATAATCTAAACAGACCTATAACCCCTAATGAAATAGAAGCAGTCATCAAAAGTCTCCCAAACAAAAAAAGCCCAGGCCCAGATGGCTTCAGTGCAGAATTCTACCAGAAATTCAAAGAAGAGCTCATTCCAATACTCGTCAAAGTATTCCACACTATAGAAGCAGGAGGCTCACTGCCAAACTCTTTCTACGAGGCTACAATTACCTTGATACCCAAGCCACACAAAGACACAACTAAGAAAGAGAACTATAGACCAATTTCCCTCATGAACATTGATGCAAAAATACTCAATAAAATACTTGCAAACCGGATTCAAGAACACATCAGAAAAATCATCCACCATGATCAAGTAGGCTTCATTCCAGGAATGCAGGGATGGTTCAACATTAGAAAATCTATCAATGTAATCCACCATATTAACAATCTGCGAAAGAAAAACCACATGATCATCTCACTAGATGCTGAAAAAGCCTTTGACAAAATCCAGCACCCCTTCATGATAAAGGTCCTAGAGAGATCAGGGATAACAGGAACGTACCTGAATATAATAAAAGCAATATACAGTAAACCAACAGCTAACATCAAACTAAATGGAGAGAAACTCAAAGCAATTCCTCTAAAATCAGGAACAAGACAAGGCTGTCCACTCTCTCCATATCTCTTCAATATTGTACTTGAAGTTCTAGCTACAGCAATAAGACAACAAAAGGAGATAAAGGGGATACAAATAGGAAAAGAAGAAGTCAAACTTTCATTATTTGCAGATGATATGATAGTTTACATAAGTGACCCAAAAAACTCCGCAAGGTTACTCCTAGAGCTGATAAACACCTTCAGCAATGTGGCAGGATACAAGGTAAACTCAAAAAAATCAGTGGCCCTATTATATACAGATGATGAAGTGACTGAGAAAGAAATCAGAGAAACATCACCTTTTACAATAGCCAAAAACAGCATCAAATATCTGGGGATAATGTTAACCAAGGAAGTGAAAGACCTGTATATCAAGAACTTTGTGTCTTTGAAGAAAGAAATCAAAGAAGATACCAGAAAATGGAAAGATCTCCCATGCTCTTGGATTGGTAGGATCAACATAATAAAAATGGCAATCTTGCCAAAAGCAGTCTATAGATTCAATGCAATCCCTATCAAAATTCCATCACAATTCTTCAAGGACCTGGAAAGAACATTAATCAACTTTATATGGAAAAACAAAAGGCCCAGGATAGCCAAAACATCCCTATACAATAAAGGAACTTCAGGAGGCATCACCATACCTGACTTCAAGCTCTATTATAGAGCTATAGTCCTGAAAACAGCTTGGTATTGGCACAAAAATAGGCAGGTAGACCAATGGAACCGAATCGAAAGCCCTAATTTTAACCCACACACCTATGAACACCTGATTTTTGACAGAGAAGCTAAAACTGTACAGTGGAAAAAAGAACTTCTTCAACAAATGGTGCTGGCATAACTGGGTAGTGGTATGCAGAAGACTGCAGATAGATCCATGTTTATCGCCTTGTACAAAACTTAAGTCCAAATGGATCAAAGATCTCAACATACATCCAGCCACACTGAAACTTTTAGAAGAGAAAGTGGGAGATACTCTTCAACGAGTTGGTACAGGAGACCACTTCCTAAACATAACACCAGTGGCACAGGCACTGAGATCAACAATTAACAAATGGGACCTTCTGAAACTAAAAAGCTTCTGTAAGGCAAAGGACACAATCAAAAAGACAAAAAGGCAGGCCACAGAATGGGAAAAGATATTCACTAACCCTACATCTGACAGAGGGCTAATCTCCAAAATTTACAAAGAACTCAAGAAACAAGTCTCCAAAACACCAAAGGATCCACTTGAAAGGTGGGGTACAGAGCTAAATAGAGAATTCTCTGTAGAGGAGGCTAAAATGGCCAAGAGACACTTAAGAAAGTGCTCAACATCCTTAGCCATCAGGGAAATGCAAATCAAAACAACTCTGAGATACCATCTTACTCCTGTCAGAATGGCTAGAATCAAAAACACCGAAGACAATTTATGCTGGAGGGGATGTGGAGAGAGAGGAACACTCCTCCACTGCTGGTGGGAATGCCAACTCATACAGCCTCTTTGGAAATCAGTATGGAGATTCCTCAGGAAAATGGGAATTAATCTACCACTAGACCCAGCAATTCCACTCTTAGGCATTTATCCAAATGAGGCAGGTTCATACAACAAGGACATCTGCTCCACTATGTTCATAGCAGCATTGTTTGTAATAGCCAGAACCTGGAAGCAACCTAGATGTCCCTCAACTGAAGAGTGGATAGAGAAAATGTGGTACATTTACACAATGGAGTATTACTCAGCAGAAAAAAAACAATGGAATCTTGAAATTCGCAGGGAAATGGATAGCACTGGAAGAAACCATCCTGAGTGAGGTAACCCAGTCGCAAAAAGACAAACATGGTATGTACTCACTCATATATGGATTTTAGATATGGATCAGGATAGTGCCAGTCTGCACTTCCACAGATAGAGAGTCTGGGAAACAGGAAAGAACCTAAAAGATATGCATATATGCATAGTACCCAAGAGAAGAGGATGGAGACAAGATCCTCTGAATGGATGGGGAACAGGGCGAGGGGGGGTAGTGGGACCTGGGAAGAATAGAGGGGGGGTTAAAAGGAAGGGAGTTGGTCATGGGGGAACAGGAAGTTGAGGGGGCGGGGGTAGAATAGGGGGAAGAGGGAATCATAGGATCGAAGACAGATCAGGCACCAGAGTGACCTCGAGTGATCTAAAGGTATAACATCAATTGGCAAGCTAAGCAATAGTGGAAGGACCACCTCGAATGCCCATTCCTGATAATGAACTTGATGTCTATAACTATCCAGGAGCCTTCATCCTGGGACTGATGGAAGCAGAGGCAAACACACAACTAAGCACTGAACTGAACCCAAGGAACCCAGTGACAGAGAGAGAGGAATGATGAGCAAATTGGCAAAGAATGGGCTGGCAAAACCAGCAGAGACAGCTGATCTGAACAGGGGAGTGCTCTTGGACCCCAGACCGACAGTGGGGAGGCCAGCATGGGACTGATCTGGAGCCCCCAAATGTGAGTGTCAGTGAGAAGGCCTGGGCAACCTATGGGGCCCTGAGCTGTGGATCAGTGTCTATCCCTGGTATACAAACTGTCTTCATGTGCCTATAGCACAAAGAGAGATGCTCTCTCAGCCTGGACTCTTAGGGGAGTGCCTTGACCCTACCAAGAGTAAAATGATAGACTCTAGACATCCCCTATGTGGAAGGATTTGGCAATAGGGTGGGAGGGAGGGTGGAAGGGGAGTGCGGGAGGACGGGAGGGAGAGGGAACTGGGATTGACATGTAAAACAAGCTATTTAAAATTAAAATAAAAAAATAAAAAATAAAATAAAAAAAAAGAAAGTGACCCATCAAAAAAAAAAAAAGAAAATTCCCTATAAGCTCACCTACAGCTTGATCTCATGGAGACATTTTCTCAATTGAGGCTCTCTCCTCTCTAGTGTCTCTAGCTCATATCAAGTTGACATAAACTAGCCAGCATAACATCCGATGGTGCACGCGGGGGGGGGGGTCTTTGCCAATGAAAATGCCAACAATGCTGAGAAGAAAAAAAATGGTGTTCTGTAATAATACATCTTTCTCTCAAACTACGTTTTATGATAGTAACCACTTTTATTAATGTTTAAAAACATTATAATTTCTTTATCGTTTCAGTTCCAACTTATCATGTGTTTTCACAATGTCTCTTTAAAGCATGTTTTTTACATTCAATGTAAAGTTTGATAAGTTTGTGTTTAAATCACTCTATTATAATTTACTTTCTTTTATGCTATTTATTCCTAGCTCCTTTTTCTCTATTCTTCCTTATAATGATTCAGATTTTTTTTAATTACTCCTCCCTATTCAGGTTGTCACATAGGCAGTATTTATTTGTTTCTTTCTGTATTGTGGTGGGTTTGGTTTTGGTTTTGGTTTTTGCTAGCATTTTTAGAAATTACAACACACATTCTTGACTTACAGTTGATCACAAATGGATACATTTACCAGTTTCCAGGAAATACAGGGGTATTTTACACTTCAACTTACACAATTCCCCACTTTTATGATACCACTGAAATGTATTCCTGTTGTCAAATAGTACTGTGTAAAGGTATATTACATTTGTTTATGCTACATTTGTTTAATGATGTAAGGATGTGTGATTAATTATGTAAAGATATGTTGCATTCGTTTCACTTTGCCTGACTAAAGCACCTGATCAATCTAATAAAGAGCTGAATGGCCAATAGCTAGGCAGAGAAAGGATAGTGAGGCTGGATAGTGAGGCTGGCAGGCAGAGAGAATAAGTAGAAGGAGAAATATAGGCTTGAGGAGAAAGAAGAGAATTAGGGAGAAAGAGAGGAACATGCTGGGGCCAGCCAGGCAGCCACCAGTCAGACAGACACAGTGAGGTATACAGAAGGAAAGAAAGGTAAAAAGCCCTGAGACAAAGGGTAGATAAAGAGAAACAGGTTAGTTAAACTTAAATAGCTAGCCAGAAATGAGCCTAAGCTCATTTCAAATTAATTCAAAACTAACAATTGTTAGGCTGGCTGGAACCTCCAGCTTATTCCTGCTTGATCCAGAAAGCCCCAGTCCTCTCTCTCCAAATCCCATCCTCTCAGAGAACCTCCAACAAAGAAAAGGCACCAAAATGCCCAGTTCTGCATTCTTGGTGGCCATGGCAGCTCCTCCCCTGAACCTGCCAAGAGGCCAAGACCACTGCCTAAGCTGGTCAGCTTTTGATCATACTTGGGCACAAGCCCAGCTTGTGGAGAACCAGTCATCACCGCTTGCCTACAGGGTATGTAAGCTGTCTGCTTTAATTCAGGCACGACTTCTCCTGCCTTGATCTCTGGAGCTGGTTGTGATCCAAAAGAAAAAGACTGGTACAAATTCCCATTGTAAGAATTTTCTAACCTCCTGTTATTGCTCCTTCATGTAGGCAGTAATCTATAATCTTTTTAACATCCTTAACCTGTGTCCTCATCCCTCCCAAATTTTCACACTGCCATTTGGGAATATATCCCTTCTGCCTGGAGAACACCTCTGACTCCTAAGGTTTATCATCTTGATGTTAATTCCTGTTGGGACCCATAAAGATGGCTCTGCTTCATCTTGACTCAAGTGCAGAGAGTTCAAAACTGTCCTTAGTAAGTCATAAGACCTAAAGGTCTAAGGTGTGGCTACAGTAGGATGTTTGATCTTGGTTGTGGATGTCTTATATAAATAACAATAGACTTGGTATGATGTGTGGTTATTCTTGACCCTCAAGACCAGATAATAAGGAATTAAATATACGATGTGGTTATGAATCCTTGGAGAACTGAAGAAGAAAGTGTTTTTTCCTTGTATGTGATATCATGTTCCCCTTTTTGGTTGGGGTATTTAAGAATGGTGAAAAATAAACTCGGGACATTCAGTATTCACTAAATTGCCCTCTTGACTCTATCCTGTGTCTCTGTCTTTTTCTTAAGCATTTTTTACCTGCCCTTTCTCAATCCATACTCCCCCTCTCAGGTATGAACCAGGGGCAAGTCAGCTGGATCCGACTGTAGTCCCACAAAGCCAGGTTCCCACAAATTCAATACATTTTGTTTGCCTAAGAATATCTGTCCATTTTGTCTCTAATCTTCATTTTGAAAATGACTTTCTGTGAACAGTTGCTGTCCCTTAATGTTTACTATAAACCACTACATGATTACCTAGCCTTCAATCACATCACTGATTTTAAAGTTGAATGTTGATCCTGTTGTTTCTTCTGTGAAATTTTCTGTTTAACTTCTGGCTCTTTTTAAACAAGCATTGTCTTTACTCCTATCAGTTTTTAATTCCTTTTATTGAAAATAGATTCTTTTCTCACATATTTCCATTTCCTTCCTTCTATACCTCCTAGTTCCTCCCCACCTCTCCTCTCTTCTGGATCCATTTGCATCCTGTCTCTCATTAGAAAATAACAGGCTTCTAAGATATAATAATAAACATAGAACAAAATAAAATAAACATTACAAATAAAAAACAGAAACTATAGCGTCTACTGCAAGATATTTGATTACATTGTGTAAAGTTTTGTCATTATGATGGTTTAATAAAATGTTGGACAGCCAATACCTAGAAGGAATCCCAGACACAGTGGACACTGGGAAGAAGAAGGGTGAAGACAGGAGGAGATAGCAGGGAACACAGAACAAACAGGATGGGCACTATAGAGATGAGGTAACAAAGCCATCAGGCAGAAAGTAAATTAATACAAATAGATTAATTTGAGTTGTAAGAACTAGTTTAAAACAAGCCTAGGCTGTCAGCCTAGCTTTCATAATTAAGAATGAGTCTCTGTATGGTTATTTGGGAGCTTCCAGGCAGGACAAACAAAGACTCATTGCAAATGGTACCCAATGGGAGGATACGTGTTTCTACATAAAACCTGACAAAGCTTAAAATAGGTTCCAAACACACAAAAATGGAGCCAAACAAGGCTTCCTAATCCTGCAGTCTCTCATTCAGACCTCAGTACAGAGACATGCCTCCTACCCACTGCCTGTGGGATTGAGCCACCAGCTCCTCATGAGCTAGGCTGCATGGCAGTTTAAGGTTTTTTCTCATTCAGACAGAAAAGGTTACAGATACACACAGTAAAGCAGCTTCAGAGAGAGAAAAAAGCCTAAACAGGTTATAGTATGTTTAACAATGTGTGTGGGCTTAAGAAAACAAAAAAAGAAAGAGTATAGATAGGCATCGCCAACAGAATATAAGAGATGGAAATAGATTCATCTGTCAAAGAAAATGTTAAATCTAAAAACAAAAAAAAAATTTCTAACACAAAACATCCAGGGAATCTGGGACACTATGAAAAGACCAAGTATAAGAATAATAGGAATAGGAAAAGGAGAAGAATCCCAGCTCAACAATGCAGAAAATAAATTTAACAAAATCATAGAATAAAAAGTTCCCAACCTAAAGAATGGCATGCCTATAAAGGTACAAGAAGCTTACAGAACACCAAATGTAGTAGATCAGAAAAGAAAATCACCTCACCACATAAAAATCATACAGAACAAAGAAACAGTATTAAAAGTGTCAAGGGAAAAGGGGCAAGAAACATACGAAGACAGACCTATTAGAATCACTCTCAACTTCTCAACCAAGACCCCCAAATCCAGAAGAGCCTAGACAGATGTCTTATAGGCTCTAAGAGACCAAAGATTCAGGCCAGACTACTATATGCCGCAAAACTGTCAATCACCATAGATGGAAAAAACAAGATATTTCATAACAAACTCTAATTTAAAGGACATATATCCACAAATCCAATCCTACAGAAGATACTGGAAGAAAAACTCCAACCCCAGAAAGTTAACTACACCTACAAAAATGCAGGTAATAGATAATCTTACACCAACAAAACCCAAAGAAGGGAAACACACAAACACGAACACTATCACCAACAACAAAATAACAGGAATCAACAATCATTGGTCATTAACATCCCTCAATATCAATGAACTAAATTCACCAATAAAAAGACACAGATTAATGGATTGGATAAGAAAAAAAGGATCCATCATTCTACTACATACAAGAAAGACAACTCAAAATCAAGTATAGGCATTACCTCAGAGTAAAGGGTTGGGAAAAGATTCTCAGCCCAATGGACCTAAGAAGCAAGCAGGTATAACTATCCTAATATCAAAGAAAATAGACTTCAAACCAAAATAAATTAAAAGAGATAGAGAAGAACATTCCATATTCATCAAAGGAAAAAAATCCACCAAAATGGTGTCTCAAATTTGAACATCCATGCCCCAGGTATAAGGGCACCCACATTTGTAAAAGAAACATTACTAAAACTTAAATCACACATAAGACCCTACACAATGGTAGTGGGGGACTTTAACACCCCCACTCTCACCAATGGGCAGGTCAGTCAAACAGAAACTAAACAGAGAAATAATGGAAGTAACAGATATTATGACTCAAATGGACCTAACAGATATCTACAGAACATTTTTCCCAAACACAAAAGAATATACCTTCTCAACACCATGTGGTACCTTCTTCAAATTTACCATATACTCGACCACAAGCAAATCTCAACAGATACAAAACAAAACTGAAATAACCCCAGACTTACCAGACCATTATGGATCAAAGCTGGAAATAAACTGAGGGCTGAAATCTATAAAACAGAAACAAAAAGAACAGTATAAAGAATCAAGGAGACAAAGAGTTGGTTCACTGAGAAATATGTGTGTGTGTGTGTGTGTGTGTGTGTGTGTGTCTTTACTAAAAGGTAAAGAGGGAATATCCAAATTAACAAAATCAGAAAGAAAAGGGGGGATAACAGCAGACTTCAAGGAAATTCAGAGAATCATTAGGTTATACTTCAAAAACCTGTACTCCCCAAAGTTGGAAAATCTAAAAGAAATGGACAATTTTCTCAATACATACCACTTACCAAAATTAAATCAAGATCAGATAACAATTTAAATAGACCTATAATCCCTTAAGAAATAGAAGCAGTCATCTAGTCTCCCAAACCAAAAAAAAAAAAAAAAACCACCCAGGGCCAGATGGTTTTAATGCAGAATTCTATCAGACTTTCAAAGAAGAGTAATACCAATAGTCTTAAAATTATTCCACAAAACAGAAACAGAAAGAACATTACTGAATTCATTGTCAAAATTTTTTATGGGGTTACAGTGGCTCTGATACCAAAACGACACAAAGACTCAACAAAGAAAGAAAATGTTCACTTGTTAACATTGATGTAAAAATACTCAGTAAAATCCCTGGCAAACTGAATCCAAGAATACATCAAAAAGATGATCCACCATGACCAAGTAGGCTTCATCCAACATCAAATTATGGAGAAAAGCTGAAAGCAATTCCACTAAAAATCAGGAACAAGACAAGGTTGTCCACTGTCTTCATACTAATTCAACATAGCACTTGAAGTTCTAGCTAGAGAAATAAGACAATTAAAGTAAATCAAGGGGATACAAATCAAAAAGGAAGAAGTCAAAGTATCATAATTCAAAGATGATATGATAGTATACATAAGCGACCCAAAAACTCTACCAGGAAATGCCTACAGCTGATAAACACCTTTAGTCAAATGGCTGGATACATGATTAACTCAAAAAATCAGTAGCTTTCCTATATCCAAACAATAAACAGGATGAGAAAGAAATCAGATAATCAATACCCTTTACAATAGCCTCATATAACATAAAATATCTTGGTGTAACTCCATCTAAGCAAATGAAAGCAAAAGTGAATGCAAAAGCATTCTATAGATTCAATGTAATCCCCATTAAAATCTCAGTACAATTCTTAACAGGTGTTGAAAGAACAACACTCAACTTCACATGGAAAAACAAAAACCCAGGATACCTAAAAGAATCCTATTCAATAAAAGAGTTTCTGGAGGTATCACTATCCCAAGCTCTACTATTGAGCTACAGTGACAAAAACCACATGGTACTGGTATAAAAACAGACAGATAGACCGATGGAATTTAATCAAAGACCTAGACATAAACCCATACACCTATGTGTTGTAATTTTAAAAGCAGCTCACAAGAGAAAGATGCCATGAACAGAGCTTGGGTAGAGAAGATTTTTTATTGGGGGAAAGGAATAAGGGGGAAAGGAGACTGGCCTTGGGGAACAGGAGCAACAGAAGAGAAGAGGTAGAGGGGTTGAGAGAGAAGGAAAGACAGGTAGACAAGCAGAGAAGCAGAGAAAGAGAGAAACATGGGATATGGGCAGGGTGCTTTTAAAAGGGAACATAGTAAATGTGTACAGGTGGTACTCTTAGTGGCTACAGCTGAAGGGATAATCCTGTCAAAACCCCAAGGACAGGCCAGTACAGATGCCTGAATACTAACATCATGGACACCTAATTTTTAACAAACAAGACAAAATTATACATTGATAAAAAGAAAGTATCTTCAACAAGTGGTACTCGTCTAACTGAATGTCAGCACATAGAAGAAAGAAAATTGATCCAGATCTATCACCCTGTGAAAAACTCAAGTCCAAGAGGACCAAAGGCCTCACCACAAATCCAGCATACACTGAACCTGATAGAAGAGAAAGTGGGAAATAATCTCAAATGCATTGATACAGGAGACAACTTCCTGAACAGAACACCAATAGGAAAGACACTAAGATTAACAACTAATAAATGGGACCTCCTGAAACTGAAGTTGCTGCAAGACAAAATAGAACATCTATAGGACAAAATGACAGCATACATAATGGGAAAAAGATCTTCATCAACCCCACATCCAACAGAGGACTTATTTCCAAATATATAAAGAACTCAAGAAACTAGATATCAACAAACAAAATAATCCAATTAAAAAATGGGGTGCATATCTAAACAGAGAATTCTCAAAAGAAGAATCGCAAATGGCCCAGAAACACTTAAGGAGATGTCCAACATCTTTAGCCATGAGGGAAATAAAAATCAAAAGAACTCTGAGATTCTATCTTACAACTGTCGGAATGGCTAAAATAAAAAACACAAGCAACAGCTCATGTTGGAGAGGATGTGGAGTAAGGGGAGCACTCTTCCATTGCTGGTGGGAGTACAAACTTGTACAGTTACTTTGGAAGTTATTGTGGTGGTTTCTCAGAAAACTGGGAATCAACCTACCACAAGACCTAGCAATCCATTCTTGGGCATATACCTAAAGGATAGTCAATCATATCACAAGAACACTTTCTCAACTATGTTCATAGCATCTTTATTGGTAATATCCAGAACCTGCAAACAACTTAGATGTTCCTAAATCAAGGAACAAATAAAGAAATTGTGCTACATTTACACAATGGAGTATTACTCAGCTGTTAAAAACAAGGATACCAGGAAATTTGAAGGCAAATGGATGGTGCTAGAAAAAAAATTGATCCTGAGTGAGATAACCCAGACCGATAAAGGCAAACATGGTATGTACTTACTCATTAGTGGATATTAGCTGTAAAATAAAGGACAGTTATTCTATAATCCAAAGACCCAAAGAGACTACTTAACAAGGAGAGTTCATTGGGGGGGCACCCAGGTGTTGTGGGGCATATGTACACTATGTAAAGATGTATTGATGTGATTAGTGTAATAAAAAGCTGAATGGGAAATAGCTAGACAGAAGGTATAGGCTGAATTTCTGGGAAGAGAAAGGAATAGGAGGAGAATCTAGATACCATGGAATTATCAGACAGAGAGGCCACAGGAGGTGCAAGATGAAAGAGGGCAATGTCACATGATAGAATGTAGAGTAATATAAATGGGTTAATTTAAGTTATAAGAGCTAGTTGAGATAAGCCTAAGCTAAAGACAAAGCTTTCATAATTAATAAGAAGTCTCTGTGTCATTATTTGGGGTTGGTAGTGGGAAAGAAAGTCTGTCTACAACCAGATCTCCCTGGGAAGAGAAAATAGAAGAGATTTTGTGAGTCAACTGAGGGTGGGTGGGTATGGAAACATGGACAATTAGGTTGTGAGTTATAGAGAGGGGAGGAGTACTGAAAGAGACTACTGGAAAGTGGGGGGAATTTCGGGGTCAGGTAAAAACCTAGTGCTAGGGAATCTCCCAGGAATCTACAAGGATGACCTCAGCTAAGACTCCTAGCAATAGCAGATATGTAGCCTGAACTGGTCATCTCCTATGATCATTCTGGTGCCTAGCCCAATTGTCCTCAGAGAGGCCTCATCCAGAAACTGATGGAGACAGATGCAGAGTCCCACAGCCAAACATTAGGTAGAGCTTGAGGAATCCTGCAGAAGAGAGTGATAATGGAATGTAGGAGCCTAAGGGTCAAGGATACAAGAAAACCCACAGAATCAACTAACCTAGCCTCATAGGGGCTCACAGAAACTGAACCAACAACCAGGGAATCTGCATGGGACTAACCTGAGCACTCTCCACATATGTTACAATTATATAGCTTGATCCACTTGTGGGACTCCTAACAGTGGGAACAGGGGCTATCTCAGACTCTTTTACTAGCTTTTGGGACCCTTCTTATCATACTGGGTCACTTTGCCCAGCCTTAATACATGGGGAGGTGCTTAGTCTTACTGCAACTTGATATGCCATTTTATTCATACTCATAGGAGACCTGCCCTTTCCTAAACAGAAATAGAAGAGGAGGGGGTTTGGGAGTGGGGAGTAGGAACAGAGGGAGGGTTTTGGGAAGAACTGGGAGGAGAGGAGGGAGGGGAAACTGAGGCTGGAATGTGAAAGAAAGGAAGGAAGGAAGGAAGAGAAAAAGAAAGAGAGAGAGAAAGAAGGAAAGAAAGAACTTTTAGAAAGAGCCTCTATAATACACATAAATGCTGTTCTAAGGACTTTTTTATTTAAGTTAGAAACAAGCTTATTTCACATGTCAATCCCAGCTCCCTCTCCCTCCCCTCAGGGCTGGGATTGAGACTGGGGGGTTGGATTTGGAAGAGCATGGGATGAGATGAAAATCTGGAATGAGCCTACCTGCTTCCCTTGCAGAAGTGCCCTGAGGATTGGCTGGGAATGCCTACTTCCTGTGAGTTTTATCATGATGTATCTGACAACGTTTTCTTTGAATGTGTGATACCACATCCACAACTAAAATTCCATGAATACATGAAAATTCTCAACTATCCTCTGTTGACATGTTTTTTTTTTAGTTTTGTTTGTTTGGGAGGATTTTTGTTTTGTTTTGATCCATTTGTCTCTTTCTTTCTAAAATTTCATATGGACATATTTAGCCCTCTTTACTATTTTTTATTTTATTGATACTAAAACCTAGCAGGGTCTCAGATATGCAAGATAAGTGCTCTCTCACAGCCCTATGTGAATATGTCTTTCATTTTCCTCCCCAGTTAGATCTCAGTGAGTCAATCTAGACATTTTCTACTACCTTCTAATTCAGTAATTTATTCATGGAGCTATGACCTGCTGTGAAACTATTTATAAATGACTGAATTTGAAGTAATTTTAGCTGTTTCTTTTATTTACGTGTGTGTGTGTGTGTGTGTGTGTGTGTGTTGTATATCTGTGAGAGGGTGTGTCCATCTATCTGAATACATGTATGTGGAGGCCCTAGTAGTGAGTTTGGTGTCTTTATCTACCACTCATCCCTTTATTCATTTGAGACAGGCCAGCCAGCAAGTCTCTGTGATCACTTGTATCTGCATCCTCGATGCTGGGATTGCAGGCACATAAAGCCATTCCTGGGTCTTGCATGGATGATGGGGATTTGAACAGAGCAAGTTTTCCTACCATAAACCTAACTTAATAGTTTCTATCTAATTTATTCTTACAAATTTCTGGGTTTTTAGTAAAATCTCTCAGCATTTCTTCTACTTTGTTGAGTACATTAACCATAATTACTTTAAGTAAGTAGGCCTCTGTCTGAGAACCTTGATTTATAGATCACTTGTGGGTCTGCTTGGTTGTTCTGTCATTTTTTTAACTTTTTGATTTATTGTTTTTGAGGGAGCAGCTATTTTTATTTTTGATTATTGCTTTTGTATTTGTTTTGGCCACTGGTACCACAAATACAAAAGTACCGTTTCCCTTTATTCTCGGTGCTTGTCCCTTGAGGAACCTCAACCAAGTACTTAGCTCTTTAATAGAGCCCCTTCTCCTGAACACTTAAACCAGTTTCCCAGCTCTATGGAGATGCCCGCTCTGCATACAGCTTTTTAGTTTCCTGCATCTCCTTTCTGGTAAGTTCACCAGCATCTCATCCCACATGTATACTGCTCAGAATGTGACTAGCGTCCGTGGGGAAATGCAAGCTTAACCCTGGGCTCAGTGTTCTATACTGCCCTTTCCTCCCGTCCTCGAGTCTTTAAAAAGTCTTTCAACTTTAGTTGCTTTGTGATCCCTAAACTCTGAACTTTGATTCTTTTGCTCCATGTTTAGGGTTCAAAGTCTATGATATGGCCTACACTACAGTTGGTAAATGTCTCCAAAGAAAGTGAGTGTAGGACAGTAGCGGCAGTGTGAGGACTCAGGCATTAAGCTGGCCTGCCCCTGTCACCTGGCAGAAGGCACTCCAGCAGTACCCTGGTGAGCCTAGGGTTCCATGATTGTGAAGTCTGCACCTCTTTAAAAGAAAGACCCCGCCCACTTACATGGTTTTTCTCCGCTCTTCTCTTCCATTTTTCTTTCCTGCATCCCCCCCCCCATTTCCTCTGGGGCAGACAAATCTTATCCTGTCTCCTTCTTGTCTCCCTATTCTCTTCTGTCCTCTCTGTGTCTCTTTACCTCTTTTCTCTAATAAAACTTCTCACTTAAGCTCTGTCTGCCTGGCATGTTTGTCCCCCACCTCGGTCAACCTCACCCGCCATGGAATCTACACAAGGTCCCCTTCATCTTTGTCCTAACAGGCAGTGAGTAAAGGAAGGGCTGGCTCCCTTTAATATGTTTTCCTTTTCGGGGATCTTGACTTCTCCAATCCTGGACACTTTGGATCTATCCTTAGCAAGAGGGTTAGTATGCTACTAGACAGTTAATCTTAATCAAAAGCAGTCGTAGTAATTACTTTCTAATAGGCTATAAGCAACACCAAGTTAAGAACTAATTGGATTCATTAAATTAATTGGTTAATTAAACTAACAATTACCTTGAATTCTCACTAAGACTCCAAACCACTGTCCCCCGCTGACAAAAGACCATCACTGGTTCTCTCAGCTCTAATTTTTACGTTTTAGATGGGTACAAGAAATAAAGTGAGCTCATGGGTGCATAATTATCCAGGGGAATGGAATAAACAGATGCTAACATGCTGATCACCCAAATCAACAGTTGCTTGGAATCTCAAGAAATAGACTCCTAATACCTACACCAGGGTCCATACTGAACATGTAATCTCCATCCATTCTAGTGTCCTAGAGAGATGAAGAAAACAGGTGTTTTGTGCAAAGCACTGATCCAGAGACTTCAGCAAGCAGAGGAAGTGGACTGAGGTCAACATCACCAAAGATTTTAAAAACATAATTATAGCAAAATAATTTTCGTCAGACTTGTAAGACAGCAAGTACTTTAGCAGATGCAGAACAGGGTGTGTCAAGTACGTGAGACAATAGTTGTGTAAACAATGGTCTCCTGACCCTTTCAGGTTCACAGTAGCAGTAGCCTTAGAAGTAATAGTCGAGGGAGATTTCCCCAAACCTTCTCCCCAAAAATGGTATCACACTCATATATTTTACCAATTCATTCCAGAGAGGTATATTTGGCTTCTGAAATGAATCTGAGGTGAGCTGATTTTTTTTTAACTGAATAGGGAGAAAAGTTACTAAATAAACAAGGAATAGTCTCTGGACCTTACCTCTACCACAGTAGAGAGTTACAAATGAAACCCAAAGCATCCAATAGATACCTAATCAATATTTCATGCTATTGATTTCTTGTATACTACAATGAGTTTTTAGTAGAACTGTGATAGTAATTGGGCACCTCATCTTAATATGTTGACAGGAAGGAATTTGGAATAATCTATCAATGTGCTTATCTGGAATCCCAAATAACAAGCCCACCCCCACCACTGTACCCCTGCCAGACTGAAAACAAGTTAACCTTCCCAGTCCTTCCCAGCCCTGTGACTTGAGTTTTAACAACAAAATGAGGGCTAGCATTTTGTGGACAGTTTCTGTCCTAAGTTGCGGATACTGATTGGATGTCCTACTTTAAAACTAAGAAATGTGGTTGTTCTCACTTTACAAATCAGCAAGCATGCAAAAATCAAACATTTCAGCAAAGTTCCTGCAGCAAGCCCACCTCAGCTAGGAAAGCGTCCAGGTGGCCCCACTGTCAGTTCAGGGACAGTTGATCAGTGTTGGCTTGCTGCCACTCAGCTCTTTCTAATAGAGTGATCCCATGTAGTCTAACATTCTCGAATTTGCAGACTGATCACATCTAATTAGTCCTAGTACTGCACTGCTCTTTTGTTGTGTCCCACTCAGGAAAAAAAAACAGTAAAGCAAAAATAATGTGAGGAGTGGAGAGCTTATCTCATTCTTGCATTTTTCGCACCTCCAAATAGTTCTCACATTGTTGAACATTTACAGTGATCACCTACATGTATGAAGAAAGTTCACGAAAGGATGGGTAGCAGGGCATTTGGTACACAGTAAATAGTAATGTAGACTCTAAACAATTGCACACTGTAAGATGGTTAGAAAGAATCCAAGAGAAATTTTAGAAATTATCAGTTGAGTTTGTGTAATGAATAAGCCAAGTATTTGTTACTTCTTCACTCCAATATTTTAATTCCTTGTGTTCTATGGTTGGAGAGGATTCATGGGAAATGGGAAAAAATCCTACTCGTTTCATCCATCTCTAAATACAGCCCTGTATTTGGTTTATAGTATGCAATATGCTGAACTTCCTTCAAAACCTTGAAACTGTCTCACCAGCCTCAGGGTAGAAGGGAATTGTGTCAGTAACAACCGAACTGCCAGAAGGAGTAGCTCAACTGTTCCCCAACAGCCAGTCAACATTGGCACGCGCCTAGCTGGCTGAAAGAGCTAGTGTGCCGGCTGCAACAGATGTGGGGGAAGGATAAGGTGAGCGCGTGTGCCGTGTTGGAATGTTGCTTAATTTTATTTTGTTTTGCTCATGTGAGCAGACGGCTACCTCTTCGCATTTCCACAGCCCTTTCTATGCTTCGTGGAACACACAGCGCCCACTGCCTTGCAAGGGAAGCCAAGGGTGTAGCAGGAAATCATGCCTGCCGGCCGATGACCCGCAGAGCTTCTGACTTCTTCCCAGCACCCCAAGGAGAGGCCACCTTCTAGGTCCCTCTGACTCTTAGGCGCTGGGTGCCCATTTACCCGAGAGGACTTTACTCTGAGCCACACCGTCCACCTCCGTCCTTCAGGTTCCTTTCGGAATCAGAAAAGCCCAAGAAATATATTCACAGATGTTCCCCTGTTTATTTGTTGACTCTGTGTAATTTGTTTGCCCTAATTTGTTTTTGTCTACCTTGGGACTTCCCTTTTTAATTTCCCTTTCTCTGTTTACCCCTCTTTGTGGAGCAGCGGTCTGTTAAGCTGTGAGAGGCACACGCCAAATTAAAAAAAAAAAAAGAAGAAAGAAAGAAAAAGAAGAAAAAAAGCCACACTGCAGATTGTTTTAAGCACGGGCTGCCCCTTTGGGCCTGGAGGCCTTGCTTGAAGCCTGCACCTGCTCCTCCTCCTGAGACACGGGGCTCCTGATCTCTATCCCCTGCCTTTAAGCTTCCTGATTCCTATTATCCAAAGTCAAACAGCGTTCTCTACATTCACGCCTCCAGCACTTGGCATGAAATTAATAAGCCTGGCTGATATATTTCCCTGGAAGCCTGCCACTCTTTAACAGTGGTGTTAGATTAAAAATTTTGGCATGGTTAATGAACAGGGGAAAGCTGAAGCCAAAAGTTTCACTCAGCAGTGCAAAGACTGGGTGTTCTGCGGAGAATACCAACTTCCCCTCTATTTTCTGAATGCCATCCTAATTACAGGGTCACATAACAAACAGAACTAGGCAGTCAGCTCTAGAAGAAAGGGCATATCCTCGGGCTTGACTCGTAGTTAGATTTTATCATCTGTCTTTTCAATCACATGACCTTCTGCTAGCCTGGGTTATCTAAAACTGTAATAATAGCTATGTGTGCTCCAAACAGACCTCCCTCATGCCAGGTCACTATTTTTCCATTAAAGGAGGACTGTGGGTGAGTTTCAGGCCAAAACCTGATCTTTCTGAATGAAAAAGCAAACCAGCAAAAGACTATTTTGAGTATGGTAAACACCACTCTCAGAACTCTGTGCCTGCCTTAAAACTCTCAGAATCACGAAAAACATTGCCTCCCCAACATGAAAAATGTTTGTTAAGTAAGTCTACCTGTATGTCTCCTCCCCAAACAGAGCCCCAAGCTGTGGAGAATTCAGCCTGTCCAGAGAACCTAAAATCTAGTGTGTCCTCATGTTCCATTCCACTGGGTACCTTTGCTCTCACAAGGATGGGGCAAAGCCCCTGTCACCAGCAGAGCCCCCTCCTACCAGTAAGCTTCGATTTCTTTCCCTGATCGGTGGAGTAGTCACAAGAAAGAGCATCTATCAATAGCATGAACATCACTCAGAAGTCCCTTCCCACTGAAGAAAAGTCACCCAGACACAGAAGCAGAGGAATCCTGTCACCTCCACTTGGACTGGCTAATGTGACAGTTTTCTGGCACAGATACCCGACCTATTCAGCGTCTTGAAGGAGAGATGTAAATAGTAGATGCCCGTTCCAAGGCTAAAAGAAGTATGACTAACAATTTCCTCTTAGGTTAGTGAGGGGCAAGAGGCTTTTAAAGCCTATGAGGTTTACATCAGAGGGCAAGAGCTGAACCCTCACAGATCAAATCCATTTCATAGGAACCCATTTCAACAGGTGTCTACTGTACTCATGATTGCAGAACACTGCAGAGCCTTTTCTCAATATAAAGAAAACCTAAAGAGATCAAAGATCCTAGACCACCACATAAGGTGGTGGAGAGTTGTCCCAACATGTCCGATGCCCATGAGACAAATATGTTAAATATATTTGCAAGTGTCAACTTCTTCCGTTTTAATGCCTTAAATCAAGTCAGTGAGTCTGTTTTGGAAACATACGTAGGTAGGATGACTCAGATACATCCTTGGCTTATTACCCGAGCTTAGAACAAAGCAACTGGATTTAACTGCTCTAAAATTCCTTTCTATGCTCCTCGTCCTTTAGGACATGGCTTACACATTGACCAACTGCATTCACAACATTGCTGCTTTACTCTATTCCCTTACTATATACTTGCATTATCATCATGTTAGCTAAAAGGAGAAACCCGTTTCCTAAAAAACAGATTAACTCTGCTGTAACTACTTGTTTGCTCCTCTGGCTACACTGATAAGATTGTTCAAACTTACTCTGATCACAAAATCCTCTCCAGAGAAGATAAAGTTTTGCGATGGATGCATGTGTGCTGTGCTGTTCTAAAACATGATTCTGGTGTCCCAAGGTGCATATTTGTCTTTTCCCCAAGGTGGTTGGGGAAAATAAGTACTGGATGTCAACAGGTGGCTTCATATCTACCAAACAGAACTCTCTCCTTCCTTCGAAATGAGACTGATGGAGTCCTCATCTTTCCTTAAGGCTTTTTTGTTCCAAGCTATCTCAAAAGCCCCCAGTGACTCTCACTTAACCACTACTCTATAGAAACTCCCACTGCTTCCTCTAACCTAGTTCATGTTCTAACCCAAGTGCATATCCCCTGCACAACAGGTGCATGCTCTCCCAACACTTAGTTCTTTCTGCTCATGAGACACCAATAAAATTATACAATCACTTATATAAATGTTGTCAGTACTGTGCTCCTGTATCTAGTCCATTACCTAGCACATATAGGTGCTTACCCCAGACTTAGTAAACAGGAAGTTTCTCAGCCCTCTGTTTGGCTCCAGTAATTAGTCGTCACCTGGCTAGTGTCCCTTTACTCTACCAAGAAGGTTTTAGTGAGTAGGTAAGTAGTGGTCCCTCTAGGGTTTCAGTCCTGGACTTCAGATTGCCAAAGGCTTAAAGCCTGGTAGACTTAGAAACATATAGCTCCAAGCCCTGACACTTAGAGGTTTATAGTTCCAAGCTTTAGTAGACTTTAGGTTCTTAGGTTAGAGGCTTATTGCCCTGGGTCTTGACTGCCAGTGGTCCAGCAGATTCCTCAGATCTTATAGGCTAGTGCCAGGCGTATCCAATGTCAGCTTATGTTACAGCTGTTGCATCTCACATGTCAGGACCCTGTACCCCCAAAATGAGTAGTGTTACAACTTTGTAGCTTTGGATAATGGGACCTTATATTGCAACACTATGGGCAGCACACAGAAGGAAATCTCCCAGATAATTTCTGAAACCTAGGGTGTAGCCTGGCTATGTAGCCAGAAGAGATGATATTTACATGACATACAAATTCAGGATTGTAATTTGCACCTATCACAGTACAGCTTCTAGTTTACTAGGAAAAATCACAACTTTCACATGAGGACCAATCACAGCCTTAGGGAAGAATCAGTCATTAGCTATGAATAGGTGCAGCTCTGTACCTGCCAATCACAAGCTTTGCCGAGGTCCTGGTGGAGTGCTCCTCACATTTTGATCTAATTAAAGATGGCAATTAGAAGGCCCTGAGCAGCCACTGACAAGAGCTCAAGAATATCTGAGGTGAGGTATGCGAAGGTTACCAAGGCTAGTCATGTCTAAAGTGAAGTTTATGAGTCTTGGTGCTGACTGGAGCAGTTGTTGACGAGACTAAACAAAATGTTGCTTGCATTTGTAATGTTGCTTCTTCAAGAGGGTTATGAAGCAGGTTGCATTAATAACACTCTCTCCAGGCATCGTAAGTTGCTCAGCTCCCTAGTGAAAGTGGCCAGGCACAGTAGGAGAGTATCTAACAGCTATTGATGAGAGCTAAATCATCGATCTCCCAAAAGCTGAGCTCATAAATGAAAAGTTAAGATTAGAGGGTATGTACAATAAAGGCCCACATTAGCATTCACATTCTTAATAAGACAGTCGCTGACTCCTAGCCAAACACCTTGGGGAGATTTAGGTCATGTTATCTCACAATTTTACTTCCTGCTGATCTGCAAATGCATGCTTTTATGATTTCTCCAGCTTTCCTCACACGTGTATTCAACATCAGTCCTATACCAAGGGATCACTCTTTCCCTCTGACTTTCTACTGTACCCCACTAATAAACTTCTTAGGAAACCTAGCACAAGCGCCCTTGCACTAGAGTCAGCTTTATTTTCTACCTCAGTTCTTCAACTAGAGGCTAAGTAATTCAAGGGCAAATCTTATGTCCTGGTTCTCAGGTTTAACATTTCCTAAGCAGAAGAAATACACCCTCATAGCGACTTACACAGTCAAAATCTTGTAAAAAAATTGAAGAAATGAGTAAATGTACAGATGCTTATGGGGATTGAATAACTCTTTGTATTTTTGAATAGCACAAAGGTCCTGGAGCAATTGTCTAGGATGAATAAGAACATGGAGGATTTAAAGTGGAATGTAGGCTGGGCAGCGTTGGCTCACATCTTTAGTCCCAGCACTCAGGAGACAGAGGCAGGAAGATCTCTGTAAGTTTGATCTCTGGGGGCAAGTTCCAGGACAGGATCCTTTTGAGAAACCCTTTCTCAAAAATAAAATAAAATAAAGCAGAACATAGAAGTTAATGATCTAAAGCAGCATGGCAAAGGTACTTATGAATGGAAGAAGGCTTTTGGCCTCCAGCATCATCCCTGCATTTTCGCATTCCCTCACCAACCCAGCTGATATGTCTTAATGTTCCACACCAGCTACACAGGCATCCCATCCCTTACAATTAGAATCTACAATATGGCCAGTATATTCCATCAGAGATTAACCACAACCTGGAACTTGGAAGGGTAGGTTTCAGTCAACATCTCTACAGGTTCAATGTTTTCCCAGGCTCAGGAGTAGACAATGCAGGTTCTATATTAACTTCCTATTAATTCTGTGACAATTTGCCATAAATACAGCTACTTAACATCACACAAACTCATTATCTTAAGATTCTGGGTTTTAAATATTTAAATGATTTCACTGTCTTAGTCCCTGTTCTATTGTAAAGAAACAACATGACCAAGGCAACTCTTATAAAAGAAAGTATTTAACTGGGAGTTGGTTTACAGTTTCAGAGGCAAGTCCATTATCATAATGTCAGGAGCATGGTGGCATGCAGACAGGTGCTGAAGCAGTAGCGGAGGACTTTATACCCTGGCCAGCAGGCAGAGAGAGACTGGGCCTGGCATAGGCTTTTGAAACCTCAAAACCTAACCCCAGTGACACACCTGCTCTAACAGGCCACACCTACTCCAACAAGGCCAGGCTTCCTAATCCTTCTAACCATTGTGACTAAGCATTCAAATGTATGAGCCTATGGGAGTCATTCTTATCCAAACCATCAGGCTAGCGAATCTAAATTACCAGTGTCAGTAGGAATGCATTTCTTTTGAGGGCTTTAGGGGAGGATTTCTTCCTATGCTTTTCCCAGTTATTAGAGGTGACCAGAATTCCTTGCATCATGCCTCTAATTTTCCATCTTCAAAATTAGCAATGTCGGGCATGGTTGCTCTCAAAATTTTCTCTTCTGTCTCTCCCTTCCACATAATAAGGGATTGCCAGGTTAATCCAATATCATTTTTCCATCTCGAGGTGTAGCATGAATTCTAATCGTCTTAAGATAAAAACCCAGAGTCAGATATCAGGTGATGAAAGCTGAAAGATCAGAAAAGTGAAGCAGCCAGCTACTAAGTTCTTACCTCTATGAAATATCCAGACTGAAAGGGCTGAGCTCCTGTCTCTACAAATCCTCAGACTGAATGCAATGAGCTCCTCTCTCCTGCCGCCTTATATTCCTCTCTCCACCCAGCCATATCACTCCTGTCTCTACCATCCTAGTGCTGGGATTAAAAGTGTGTGACTCCCAAGTACTGGGATTAACAGTGTGCACCGCCACTGCCTGGCTCTGTTTCTCTTTTAGACTGGATCACTAGGTCAATCTCATGTAACCCAGGGTGGTCTTGAACTCACAGAGATCCTCCTGCTTCTGCCTCTGAGTGTTGGAATAAAAAGGTATGTGCCCCCACTGCCTGGAATCTATGACTAACTAGTGTTGCTAGCTTCACACTCTGATCTTCAGGCAAGTTTTATTTGTTAGATCACAAACAAAATATCCCCACATCAAGGTTCACTGGTTAACAAATGACATACATCTGCAACCTTAACTTTCTTTGCCCTGTAATACTCAGACCTGGGTATTTGTGTGTGTGTGTGTGTGTGTGTGTGTGTGTGTGTGTGTGTGTGTAGACATACAAAGCAGGAGTAGCCATGCCCCAGAATCTTGGGCGGCCCTAGCACAGGATGGAGGGGAAAAGGTTTCATGAGGACAGACATCACTGCCAACAGACAGCCAGCAGTTGGGACCAGGAAGGCTCTTCACCCAGGTAAGCCTACCAGTACACCCTGCCCTGAGAATTGCTCCAACCACAGTGAAGTAATGAACTCATTTATTCTCAGGAATTTCACATGTCCTTCCCATGACATAGGAACCTCCTGGGGAAGGGGCCACATTTAGTGCAAGGAGATGACTTACCAATGATAAAATTTCAGACTCTGCATTGGAGGTTACTTTGATGAGTTTTCAAAATACATCATGTATACTTCCTAGCTCACCTTTGCAATTAAACTGACCTTACACCAAAATAAAAACAGAGCATAAGACTACATGTGAAAGAGAATCACAGTGAAACAGACTGGGAAGGGCCCAATACCACAGACACACACACACCAACTTTCTTGAATTGTTCTTAGATGTCAAAAGAACCATTTTCTCAGATAGAAAGTTAAACAGGAAAACAGTAGGTTTCCATGACAGTGTGCAGCTACCACCCCTTAGGGGTGCCAACATGGGTCTGTTAATGTCCTGTGACACTCAGGGGTGAGATTCTTTATGGGGAGTGTTTATCGTCACCATATGCTTTCTGTTATTGACTGAGAGAGCTAATTGGTGCTTCAGGAAGCAGGAGGGGGAAGGTCAAGGGCATTTATGAAGACCTCATCATCTAGTGTCCCCCTTCCTCAATTAATAGGTTAACACATGTCTAAGTGCTCATACTTTGTGCTGATCTACTGCTTAGCCAGCAAATGGGTCTCACTCAGAAAGTGCTGTGTGTCAGCCTTACAGTTTTTCTGTCTTAGTTAACTTGAGAGGGGAAAGGAAAGATTTTCCTTTGTATTTGCTACAAGATAAAGTAAAGTGTGATGTCACTGAGGTTCGTGAAGAGTTGAAGGTACAGCAGGAATCTGGGACCTCAGCTCAATCCCTTCCTTCTAGGAAGGTCCCCATCCTGCCAGAGCTGTTATTTTTTCATTCTTCATTCTCACCTGCCTTCCCGATCATAAATGGTCATTCCTCCCCTTACCTTTTAAGGTCTTTGCTTCCTTTGCTTCCTTCCTTGTTCCCTATCAGGCACACTTCAGAAAGCTTCCAAAGAACTTTTTGAATGTTCAATCCTTCTACCAATAGAAACACATGAAAGGCAGTCCTCCAAATGGAAAGTTTAGTAACTGACGATGTTAAATCTACTTAAGGCTGCTCACACCATGAACAAATAGGTGCTGATGGGGGATGTCCTACTGTACAAATGTTTCCCTTATTGGTTGATGAATAAAACACTGATTAGCCAGGCAGGAAATATAGGCAGGGCTACAAGAGGAAGGAGAAGGAGAAAGAAGGGTGGAGAGAGAACATGCTGCTGAAGGAGTAACATGCCAGATAACAGGTAAGCCACAGTCTCATGGCAATACATAGATTACTAGTTATGGGTTAATAATTAAGAGCGAGCTAGCCAGTAGGAAGCCGTAGCCATTGGCCAACAGTCTAATAATTAATACAGTTTCTGTGTGTTTATTTGGGACTGAGAAGGGCGATGGGACCTGGTGGGACAAGAAACCTTCTAGCAACAAGGTGCCACCATTTGGAACACCTTACCTGAAAGGCAACGAGGACACAGCACCTAGAGTCCTTGAAATGTATGATCTGACTCAATAACTCTTTCCCAATAATTCTTAGTACAGAAATAAAAACAAGGGCAGTCAGGTTTCTATCCAAGGTTTTGTGTCATGACCTTGTTTGAAATTAGAGGGGAAACCTGAAGAACTGAACTCCCACGATGGGAAGTAATGAAATGATGCTACCATTAAAAAGCCATATATCTAACTCAGAAGCTACATCCATGAGATCTCAACAATATGGTCACCTAAACAAGACCTGTATAGCGCAACACCAGTTAACGTGCCAATATGGATGGAGGAAATCTCACAAGTTTCCACCCTGGGTGAAGAGCTACAGGGAATCAATGGCAGCTGAGAGAGGAAGAATCAGTTTCCTCTGGGGACAAGCCTCCTGATGAGTTATACTATCCCAGGTGCCCAGCCCTAAACATATGTACATATGAGCAATACATAGTGTACTCTGTAGATGTGTGTGTGTGTGTGTGTGTATGTGTGATAATAATTAAACGAGATCATGAATTTGAAAGGGAGATGGAGCTCATGGGACAAGTCGGAGGGAAATGATGTAAATACAGTATTCATGTATGAAATTGTCGTTTTTTTAATTAAAATCATGGCTATCATTTAGATAAGAAAGTTGGGAAGACTAAATGGGAGTGATGGGCAGCATGCATACCCAAGAAAGAATGTCAAGAGGCAGAATGGCTCCTGAAATATTAAACTACACAAAGTACACAGGGAAGGGAAGTTATATGATACTTTCTTAGGGAAAAGTCACTCATATGAGAAGCTGAGAGCCTGAGGTCAGTCATCTGCTGGTCTCCGAGCCGCGAGCAAAACCCCAATGTGTGGTTTTAGGCAAGGCAGTAAGGAGCTGAGATTAAGGGGCAGGGGGATAGTACACCTACTACATCAGAAAAATAGACAGCAACATTAATGGAAAATCTCAATGTCTTAGTCTCTCTCTTTCCTCTCTCTTTTTCTCTCTCTCTCTCTTTCCTCTCTCTCTCTTTCTCTCTCTCTCTCTCTCTCTCTCTCTCTCTCTCTCTCTCTCTCTCTCTCTCTCTCTCTCTCTCTCTCTCTCTCTCTCTCTCTCTCTCCTTACCCTAAATAGTAGCCAAAGTCTCTCTTCTAAACCTTTCCCCTTTGACCTATGAATAAAGGAAATAAATTCTACTAAACATTTTTTGTGTTTCTAGTATATGTCACACTCTGAAGGCAAACAAAAGATGTTGAAAAATTCCACAGGTTTAAGTAAAGAGATGACAACAAAGGCTACATGCTAGAGTGATGTCCTTGTCACCTAGTCAAAACAAGAACAGCAGCTGCACGCGTCCCATTTACTTCAGAACCAACCCATTGTCTCTCCCTTACGGCCTCTCTTTCTTCTAATTTAAGTTTCCTATAGCTAGAAATCAGTGATTATAAGGACTACATAGCGGATGTTTTATGAAAGAATGTAACTTTTCACAAAGAAATAGTAAAGCCAGAAAGTTGGTAATTATGTACAAGTACGCTCACATTCGAAACCACAAATGAATCATTTATTTTTGTTTCCTGAGTTAAGTGAAGGAAACAGCAGTAGACAAACTGTACAGATGAAAAGTCAACTTACCGAATGATGGGATGGGGTGGGGGGCTGGAGGGACTGGTGGAGGGACAAGGGAGGAGGGGTGGGAGAGGGAGCTGGGATTGACATGTGAAGCATTCATGTTTCTAATCTAAATAAAAACATATATATTGAGGGAAAAACATAAAAAAGAATTGTCCTCACCGTAACAAATCATAAAGCATGGCTGTGGGTCACTTTACACCCATCTCCCTTTGTTGACTGATATGTATTGCAGTCCTCAGTTCAGCACCAAGTAACTGCTCCATGCAGAATACATGGATGGGAGTCAGGGTGGGAGTCTGACCTCAGGTCTCTAAATAAAGATGCCCCATGGTAAAAAGATTCTGGTTCATTCTCACTAATCCCCATCTCCTCCTCCTCCTCCTCCTCCTCCTCCTCCTCCTCCTCCTCCTCCTCCTCTTCTCTCTCTCCCTCCCCCCTCTCCTCTCCCTCCCCTTAATCTCCCTCTCTCTCCTCCTTCCCCTTTTCTTCTCCCCCTCCCTCTCTCTCCTCTTTCCCCATCTTCCTTCTCTCTCTCTCTCTCTCTCTCTCTCTCTCTCTCTCTCTCTCTCTCTCTCTCTCTCTCTCTCTCTCTCTCCCCCCCCTCTCTCTCCTCCTCCTCCATCCCTCTCCCCTCTGTGTTATTTTTACAGGCTCCCTAGATCTTCTCATAAAGAAAAAACTCATTGGTTATTAAGAGCATTCTGTTTATGACTGACTTCCTAAGACTAGACCCAGGTCTATGAAGATGGACTCCCAGATCCAAGCTCTCTTTCAAAGAGCACCATCAGCAACCACAGGTGAGATATGACTCTGAAAGAACACTTTGCTCTGTTAAATGTGTGTACATTTGTGTCTAGACTGTAAGTAATTCCATGTCTGCTTATGCTTGGAGAGGATATTTGGTTAAACAGAATATTTCAATACATTGAGCAGCCAATCTGGGAAATACTCTCAACAGGAACACAGACTTCAGTTTATGTGGCTGATGAATGTCTGGAGCACTCTGATGAACACCTAGAGCCAATTCGGGGAAAGTGAAATCTAGCTAAGCCAACAAACAGCTCACCATCACAAGGTCACAACCTTAGTGTTCAAAAGGAAGTGAACTTCAGGGCCCTTCATTGACCGGGGCTACCACGATTTGCTATTTTGAGCAGTGGGAGCAGCACACATGTGTTAGCTTTCAGAATTGTATTTGCAGCTCATTTCTAAAGAGCACCCACTCTAACTCTACTATAGTTCTACCTCATTCAGCAGCCATTGTTCTAATCCCTGCCAGATGGCAGGCACTGTTCTAGGCACAGCAGAAGCAAATAGGAGAGAGTGTTACAATTATGGTGTTGTTGTTTTCCTGCAGCTGCAGGCAGTGAAAAATAAACCACAGAAGTTCAACAAACCCATGTGAAGTTTATTGGGGAAGGGAACAAGGAGGGGGTAGATGTTGGCCAACTGGGAACAGAGAAGAAGGGATGAAGGGGTGAGGGGCGCTCACTTTAAAGGGAAAGCTTGCACATGCATACAGAGTCCTTACACAGCCCTGTAACACATGATGTAGTCATGATGTGGCCACCCAACACAGGGCCTAAGTGTCTGCCGGAATGCTGATGCAGACCCTGCCGGTTGACATGGGGCAGGGTATGCATAATGCCAGGATACCAACATATGGGGCACACTAGAAGAAAGACAGCTTTACTATAGTGTTAGGGACACCTTACAGCCCAAACTTTCCTCGATAAGGCCATCACTTGGTCTATACAGAGGATAGTTTCCAGAACCCCAAACAGAGGATGGATACTAGATGACTTAACATTTGTAACTAATGTGTGTGCTATAATTCATCTCCATATTACTTATAAAAGCTAACACAATATAAATGATACATGAATTGTTGTCTTCATCTCTGCATCTAAATACCTGACAGAAACACTTAAAGGAGGAATAGCTTGCTTTGGTCCACAGTTTCAGAAGATTTGGTGTATGCACTAGGACAAAATATGGCAACAACAGTATATTCTGGAGGGCAATGGCGTACTTCATCGTGAACAGGAAGAGAAAAGTGAGGTGGGAAGTGGTCCAGGATGCTACGCCCCAAAGACCCGCCCCCAGGGACCCACCTTCTCCAGCAAGGTTCCATCTCCCAAAGTTTCCATGACCTTCCAAAATAACTCCTCCAGCTGGGGACTAAGCAGAGACATTCAGACTCAAACCATGACACCATACCCATTGTTTAGGAGAATAATGACAAAGGAGAGAGTAAATGCTTGTTCATTATTAATACATTTTATTGAAAAGATTTTCTATGAAGGCAGGTCGCATCAGCAAACATATAATAAATGCATATAGAAGGGCAACAGTATCTCTTTTGTTAAAGGGAAAGAAAAACTAAGCCTCTCCAAAATAATTTCTTTAGACAATCAGCGTAAATATTTCACAGTGGAAAACATCAGGTTTGTAAGACACCCCAGTCTCTAGTGAGGGGGTGTATACCCAAGGCATTCTGAGTGAGGGGAGAGGGACACTAAATATACAAATGCCAAAATTCCAAGAACACTAGGAAATATATTCAAAGACCTGGTGGCAAAGGCCCTGTCAGTCACCTATTTGTCAGCCAAAGTTTCTTGTAGCTTCATCTGGAGAGGTGGCACAGTTCTAGAAGAAGAATATTTATTCCCCAAGCTTTGTGTCTTTTTGAGTTTAAAATTTACACTGTCAAATCTTCCCTTCCATGGATGTTACTAGAGTGACTGACTGACTGACTGACTGACTGACTGACTGACTGGCTGACTGGCTGACTGACTGACTGACTGGCTGACTGACTGACTGACTGACTGACTGACTGACTGACTGACTGACTGGCTGACTGACTGGTTGATTGCCTTTTGTATGTGACCCACTGAGTTTATTTGGTGGAAGATTATTTACAAACAACTTACCAGTTGCTATACCACTGAAGGAAATGATAACCTCTCTCCAGTCACTACTAATTTCCATAGCCTCTCAAGGAAGGTTGGAGCCCCCATGGGTCCCTCTCCTCTCACATTCATGGTGAGATTTTGATGGGCCCAATCTTGAATGGGTCTTGTGCAGATAACCACAAGCTACAGTGAGTTCAACAATTCAACGGCTGTGTCATATCTAAAAGACATCATTTTACTGCACATTTCCCCATCCTCTAGTGCTTAGATTCTTTCTACTCTCACTTTTGCAATATTCCTTGAGCCGTATGGGTGTGGTGGTATAGATTCCCATTTAGGGTCAAGCTCTCTACCGTCACTTATTCTTGGCATCTTGTCTGGTTATGGGTTTCTTCGGTAACCCCTGCCTGCTGCAGTAATAGCTTCTCTGCAGGCTGAGTACCGCGCTAAATACAAACAGATACAAACATGAGTGTTTAGAAGGTAGTTTGACAATGACCACTTAGTAGGACAATAGCAGTGCACAGACCCTTCTAGGACCTCTGACTTCTCAGCCACAGGTTCTTGGATTAGGTAATCATTTGTGAAAATCAAATCATAAGTAAAATGGAATGTCCTACCAAGAAAGCCTAGGGGAAAAAAACAACACATAAAAATAGCAAATACTCATGTGAGTATGGTTCATACAGCGTTCCCTATACCTGCATCCATAACATGCTGTAGCATGTGGTGAGTAGATCTGTTGTCAGATCTATCACCTCTTAAAACTGTGTTGGATCATTTTCCCACATGCTCCAGAATACGATCTGAGTCATGGATGGACTTTGCTCAGTTCCAGTGCTACACAAGGAGCCATGCAGGAGTTCTGGGGTATCAACAGAGACAGAGGCTGGCCTCATAAAGAGCATGACACTGTGGTAAAAACAGCTCCAGAGAACGACAATGTGAAAGAATTGTGGGTTCTTGGTCCACAATCACTGATCAAAGACACACTTTTTTAGATGTTAGAAAGCATGAATTAAGTTATCTTTTATCTTTAGAAAGGAAAACCCTAGGCTGGACAGTGGTGGCACACACCTTTAGTCCCAGTACTCTGGAGGGCCAGCCTGGTCTACAAATCTACAAATCGAGTTCCACAACAGGCTCCAAAGCTACAGAAAAGCCCTGTCTCAAAAAAAAAAAAGAGGAAAGGAAAGGAAGCCCTGTTCCCCGTTCTGCACCATCTCTTGAGTTTCCTAGGAACAATCTAGAAAGAAATAGGATAAACACAATGGCCTTTCCAAAGTAAAAATTCATCTTAATCCTTACCAACAGCCACTGTAGACATTTAGTGACCAGCCACTTTTACAAGAGATCCCTTCCAGAAGCAGCCCTATATGGCTGGCCAGGGAGTGAGGTCCACACTACACGGCCCTGTGCCGGCATCCTCAGCTCCTCACTCTGGTAACTATCCGACTCATTCAGAATCAGGGCCTCGCTTCATTGACTTGCTCTGGGAATCACACTGTCACCTTGTCACTCACATTTTAATTAAATCTCATTTGTTAAGGTGTCAGTGACCCATCTTGGCAGCTGAGAGGAAACATGTGAAAGTTAATTTCCTAAGGTCCTAGAGCACAAAACCTCAACGACTCGCAGGAGGTGCACATCTGAATCCATTTCAAAAGCAAGTGTGTCATCCATGGCCTATTCTGGCTGAACATAAAAAGAAAGAAGGAAGGACATGGGGGGGAAGTGTCTTTGATCAATGAGAAAATGTTTATAAAAATCAAGATAAGGTAACTATTAAATCTACTTGTCTTGACGTACATGCTTCATGCTGTCATGTTCTCTGGATGCAAGTGAAATTTTTGGGAAGATTATTCCCCTGGGGAGGAAAGATCTAATAAGGCAGTTTGGATTAGGGAATAATGGAGCAGGAAGCAGTCTCCGAGAATTACAGTAACTCAGTTCAGTTCTCTACCACTGTACTATTTTGTTATTGCTATTTGCAGACAATCTATTTCCTTGTCTCTTCCAGCTTACAGAGGCCGCCTTCACCCCTGGATGGAGTCTAAACCTCCATGTGCAAAGCCAGCAGCATTGCATCTCTCTGATCATTCTCTGCAGTCATATTTCCCACACCAAAGCTTTGAAGACTCTGCCTCTAAAAACCCTTGTAATTAAATCAGATTTACTGGGTTAGCCCAAGATAACCCCCCCTATTTCAATGACCCTAATGTAATATCTATAAAGCCCATTTTGCCATGTAATGATAATACCTTGTTGAGGTTCAGGTGTTGGACCATGGACATCTCATGACCAATATTCTGCCTACCATAATTAGTTCCACGGCATTGTAGGATGGTTGTTGTGATGCTCGGTCTTGATTGTCGGGATTTAGATTTGTCATGGAAATGAACTCCTCTGCATGTCTGCATGTCAGTGAGAGGTCATCTTGATTAGGTTGAGGTGGGAAGATCCACTCTGAATGTGGACAGCACACATTCCATGGCCTGTGGCCCCAGAGTAAATAAAAAGAAGAAAGAATGTGCACCTACTTCTGCTCTGACGCTGATGAGACATGACCAGCTTCCCTGGACTCCAGCAACCATGGCATCTCCAACATGGTGGGCTGAACCCTGGAACAGAAAGCTTTCCTTCATCAAACCACTTTTGTCATTTGTTTGTCACAGAACCGAGACATGTAACCAGTACAACTACATTCCTCATAGCTCCACAGCCAGTGGGAGAAGTCTGTTGCGCCAAGCTATCGGGACTCTCTTTCTTTCTTTTTGTTTTTTAATCTTCCACAATGCCTTCCCCACTATATGTGTTTCCTCCTGCATGAAGCCACACTCTCCTATGGTTCCCTGTATCAGTGTAGACATTCACTGTGACTAAACTGCTAATGACCTTCCATGGAAAATGTCTTCCCTGTCCCTGACACTCCAGCAACTATATAATTCCTCAGAGGCCAAGCAACTTCCATGTCCACTACAGGCACATACTTCAAGATGGTATATTTATCACTACAGATGCAGGGTAGCTCTAAGAAAGGAAACACCAATACACAGAAGTTTGTAGACCCTGACAAACAGTCCCTTGTCCTTATATTTTCTCATGCATGAGCATTGTAAGGTCATCCCATTGTACAAAAGTAAAGGAGTATTTGAAATGTCAGCATTCTAACTTCCATTTGAAGTTTACAGTGGTAAAGTCCACACCTGGAGCTATTACCATTTGATTGACAGGTCTGCACACCGGGATAGAGCACAACACTGTAGATATATTTTGACTCACTACAACTGACAAAGACCAAGCCTTTTGGTCCGGTAAAAAGAGCATACAGGTAAATAAAATTAAAAGCAAGATAAAGTGTGGCCACCAGCCAGACTGTGACAGAAAACAGTTCTTGCTCTTTCCTAAAAGAAGTAGTCAAATTATTTTCTCTCCAAAGTAGACTTGCCTTACAAATGTTTGTTTACTCTCTTGCTGTCTCTCATTTGTCCCCAAATCTTGCAAAAACAGACATGTTAAAGATCATTGTCTATACAGAACTTGTTTCTTTGTTAACCAAGGACACTTTTTTCGTTTATTTTTATTAATTAAATTGTTTCATTTGTCTTACACCTGGACTGAAGTTTCCCCTCCCTCCTCTTGTAGTGCCTTGCCAATGAACTTGTAGTAGTGGCCGCACCCTTTGGGCGTGGTTTCAGGTGCAGACATGACCCAATTAAGGTAGAGGAAGAGTGAGCTCATGCTCTCTTGGGTTGAGGAGAGCAGGGCATCAGCAGGGCAGAGTCTGCATCTTCTGGAGTAGGAAGGCCTCAGCGGTTATTAACTCTTCATCTTGCCTTGCTACTGAACTTGTAGTATAGCCATTACTACAAGTTCACTGGTAAGGCAAGATGCCACTACATCCTCTCCTCCCATCCCCTCCCATCTCTTTCTTAACCAACCATTGCTTTCTGCTTCCGTTCTGAAGGTAAAAATGTACAGTGCCACCTCCTTGAACCAAGTGCTTCTGTGATTTCTCTACTTTCTCAAACTTCCAACTCTGCCTAAGGTAACTCAGCAATAAAAGGAGCATCAGGTTCCTCAAAATTCTCCAGTTCCGGGTCTGGAGAGATTGCTCAGGGGTTAGAGCACTGACTGCTCTTCCAGAGGACCCAAATTCAATTCCCAGCACCCACTGGCAGCTCATAGCTGTCTATAGCTCCAGTTCCAGGGAAGCTGACACCCATGGCAAAACACCAATGTACATACAAAAAGATAAATAAATAAATGGATGGATGGATAGATAGATAGATAGATAAATAGATAGGATAGACAGACAGACAGACAGACAGACAGACAGATAAATTCTCCAGTTCCAGGATCTGGGGTAAGAACTGACCTAGCCTGGGAAGCTCCATGGGCAAGCCCCGTAACCTGAGACCTAGACAGTCCTGAAAAGAACTAGAAATACAGGACTCTGATTGTTACTGTTCACCTCCTGAGAGTGGTTTCACTGGGCAGCAACACTATGCATCATATTGCCTTGTTCCCATACTTCACTTTGGAGTGTCTTATCCTAATATGCTAATTGTATTTATAAATTAAACGTTACTTCTACCGATGTGAATCCCAAAGTATAGACACAGGCCACGAGTGTGACATTATTTCCAGCAGCTGAAAGTCTGAATTGGGGGCCTCACCATCCTTTCAAAAAAAAAAGTTATCTGGGCTCCCTTCCCCCCAGTCTGTGGAGTCCAGGAGACCCACGTCCCCTAAGGATTTCCTGGGGCTGAGATCAGGCCCTGGGGCACCATCTTAAGGACTATAAGACTTCCCTTCAGTGGTTCAGAGTACTCCGTATTTTTCAGGCTACAACTTGAGTTGGTTCACTACATCCATGGGCCGCTGACAGCTGTCAGAGAGACAGGCCACCTTCTTGCTGCTGGCCAATCCTGAGGCTCATGCACAAAGACAGGGATGGAGTCCAGCCTGACAAGACAGCTTGGCTGTTTCCACAAGGTCCTATCTAAATGAATCTGACTGAAAATAGCCCCTATTGTCACCAGAAGATGAAGTTTCTTGAGGATTGTTGGGTTGACTGGCCACAAAGCAAACACAGGTCTGATAAGATACTATGCTGCCCACATGAAGGTTGTTTCACTTCTTACTAACATATTCTGAGCTTGCCTGTGTAGGGAGGACTGCAGATGCAGCCCTGTGGGATGTGTTCTGCCTAAGTCTTCAGCAATGAAACATAAAGTGGGAAGGAGTTTTGTCATCATCCATCTCTAATTTACCCACTTTTTCCACAACTAGAGGCTGAATATCTGCTCTGTGCAAACAGCTGTGCTTACAATGTAGAAAATAAAAGGAAACTCGTTAGGTTTCCCACCTTCAAGCAGTGAGACCCTTATATACACTATAAGTCACAGGTGTAGAAACTTTCTCTAAAATGAGGTAAAATACACTAGATGCCGAGAGAAAAGTT
Source organism: Mesocricetus auratus (assembly GCF_017639785.1). NCBI lineage: Eukaryota > Metazoa > Chordata > Mammalia > Rodentia > Cricetidae > Mesocricetus > Mesocricetus auratus. The sequence continues at coordinate 35,435,111 of NW_024429184.1, forward strand.
CAAGTAAAAGCAAGCAAGAGAGAAAGCTATGTCGGCATTTGTAACATCATAGACTTTGTCTAAAGCTGGGGATACCCCTACACACACACACACACACACACACACACACACACACACAGAGCAGGTCCTGAGATACAGATATAGACACAAGTAGTTTAAGGGTGTGGTGCTTTGAATAAGAATGGCCATAGGCTCCTGCACTTGAATGCTTAGTCATCAGGGAGTGGCATTATTGAGAAGAATTATAATGATTAGGAGGTGTCCCTTTGTTGAAGGAAGGGTGTCAGTGGGGGTGGGCTTTAAGATTTCGAACCCCCCCACCCCTGTGGATCAGAATGTAGCTCTTAGCTAGTGTCCCAATACTGGGATTGCCACCGTGTTCCCACTGTGTCCCCTGCCATGATGATAATGGACTAAACTTCTGAAACTGTAAGCAAGCCCACAACTAAATGCTTTCTTTTATAAGAATTGCCTTAGTTATGGTGTCTCTTCATGGCAACAGAACAGTGACTAAAACAGAGGGACCTTAGAACATTACAGCATGCAGGGAAGACAGAAAAGACAAAGGAAGAAAAAGCCAGCAAAGAATCCTTCAATGAGCAGGTTGCTTCTGTGAGAAGCTGGGTTCTACCATACCAGACTGACAAGAATCAGAGTCAGTGAAAGGAGAGATGGGAAGGCTGGCGTGTTTACCCCATAACCCCATCCTTCAAGACTGGCCATTGCTCTACAGCATCAGTTAACTCTTCACCCAGCAGCCAAGATTCTGTGTGTGATCAGAGAACACCCTCCAGAAACAGCAGATCTCCGTATTTAGAGGAATGCCCCTTGAGTTCCCCAGGTGAGACAAAGGACACAGAATAAGATACTGCCAGAATAGTACAAAAGTCTTCCCTGAGAAACAGTACCTTACTAGACTAACGAAAGAACAGGATCTGGCTTTAATGGTCAGGGGAATCTGTAGACAGAGTTTTTGTCCAGCTTGGTCCCACCACCCTTCAGCTCCAAATAAACACCCTGGGGCTTATATTAATTAGAAAATGTTTGGCTAGTGGCTCAGGCTTCTTACTGGTTAGCTCTCTTAATTATTAACCCATAACTATTAGTCTATTTATTTCTACATGACCTTATCTTACCAGAGAATGTTAGTAGTGTCCTATCTTCCCAGTAGATACATGGCGTCTCTCTCTCTCTGCACCCTCTCCCCAGAATTCTCCTCATCACATAGCCCCACCTATACTTCCTGCCTGGCTGCTGGTCAATCTGTGTTTTATTCATCAACCAATAAGAGAAACATATGTACAGAAAGACATCCCCCATCAGGAATCCAGCAAAAGATTCCAAACAAAGACACAAGTGGATAAAAAATAATCCAGCAAAGCTTGACTCGGAGGTTCATGGAGTGGAGGTTGGCTTTGATTTTGTCTCTCAAATTGTTATCTGAGTGGTCACCAATATTGACCATGAATGTTACTGTTAGCAGTCTTTCACAAGAGGTTTTTCAAGTATATCCATGTGGGACTCTTAATATTGCCAAATAACTTCATGGAAAAGCAAATGAAGTGATCAGGGTGAATGGTCTGGCAGAACAGCCACAGCCTGTGTTGTCTCCTACGGGACCATTCCTGTAGGAGGATATGTCACTTTTTACCACAATCTTTCTCTGTCCTCCATTGGAATCTCTCCCTGCAGCCGAAGAACCCAGGATATTCAACTCCCTATAGGAAGAGCCTCCCAACCTGAGACTAGATGCTGCTAGAAGGCCCCATGGCACATGCCAACAGTGGTCCAGACTATCTCTCTAGGCCTTCTCATACCCACAACAAAACTACCCACGTGTTCGGGGTTCATATGTAGCCTGGAGGCTCTGCAGGTGACCAGGGACGAGAAAAACCTTAGCATTCCGGTCTTGGGAATTGGGTTTTAGAGTCATATAGAGCCAAGGCTGTGTGTGATACTTACTACTGGTTCCCCCAAAATGGATGCAAGATTTTTATGGTATTATATCTGATTTTTTATTCATAACAGGAATTTTCTCTTTAAAGTCTTTATTACTCTGTAAAATAAAATAAAATAAAAAACCTTTGTAGTATGAATTTTAACCTCTTTTACAACCAAGCTAAAGCCAAGAACAGGACATGTCTTGAGCACAGAGGAGCATGTGGCTGTCTCTGGGCTGTAGGGAAGGAGATGCCACCCAGCCTCCACTGCAGGCTGTAGCAGGGACTGTGCAGTGATTGCAGGAAAGGGGGCATTCTATTTTGTGTTTTGCTACAACAAACATACAAATTATACAAATAATTTGATATAATTTTTTACATTTAAATTAAAAACAATCTTATTTTACATATCAATCCCAGTTCCCTCTCCCTCCCCTTCTCGCCTGACCCCCATCCCATGTCCCCTCCTCTTTCTGCTCCCCAGGGAGGGTAAGGCCTTCCATGGGGGATCATCAGAGTCTGTCACATCATTTGGAGCAGAGTCTGGGCCCTCCCCGGTGTGTCTAGGCTGAGAGAGAATCCCTCTATGTGGAATGGGCTCCCAAAGTCCATTCGTACACTACGGATAAATACTGATCCACTACCAGAGGCCCCATAGACTTCCCAGGCCTCCTAACTGACATCCACATTCAGGGGGCCTGGGTCTGTCCTATGCGGGTTTGAAAAGGGCATTCTTAATGCTGTTCTGTCAGAGGGAATGCACCCTGGAAACACAAATATCTTTTCAGTCTAAAACTGTTTATTTTTTTTCGGGGGCAAGGGAGCCATTGAAAACAGGGTTTCTCTGTATAACTTTGGAGTCTGTCCTGGAACTCACTCTGTAGACCAGGCTGGCCTCAAACTCAGAGATCTGCCTGCCTCTGCCTCCCAAATGCTGGGATTCAAAGTGTATACCACTAGCTATATCTTTTTCGTAAGTAGTACATGTTATGATATAAAATTTGGAAGGTATATGAACCTCATAGGTAGAAATTTTCAACTGGATTACAATCTAGAGAAAATAACTATACTGCTTTGATAAGAAATTTCCATTGCTTATATATGTCTCCCATGTTTTGCTGTTTTGTTTTTCAAATATTGGAGCACAGTATAAATATTATTCATGTCCTGCTTATGCCACTTATGACATTTTCAAAGTTTCCCACAGCACTTGTTTTTCTTTCACAGCATAATAGTAATGGTGGAAAAGAATTTGACTATGATCAAGTGTAGAATTTACATCTGTATATGCACACACGCCCACACATACACACACACACACACACACACACACAGTTTCTAATTTTCTGCTAGAAATAACATCAGTAATAAAAGCTCTTGTGCGTAAATCACCACATGCATCCCTCCTTATCCTTGATACAAACTCAGAGTATGAGAATGTTTTTAGGATTTTGACATTTACTAACAAGTTCCCTGTTGTCTTAGTTACTTTTCTATTACTGTGATAAAACTCCTTGACCTGGAAACTTATAAAAAGGAAGGGTGTAATTGGGCTTACAGAGGGCTACAGGCTGTGGTTGCAGAGTGAAGGTACATGGCAGGAACAGCTGAGAGCCCATGCCCCACACACAAGCAGGAAACAGACAGCATACACACTAGGCATGGTGGGAAGTCTCTGAGACCACAAGTGGATTCCCAGGGGCAAATTCCTCTAACAGAGCCACACCTCCTAATCCTTCCCAGTCACCCACTAACCAGGCATTCGGTAAGCATTAAAATGCCCAAGATTAATGATGGACAGCTCATCAAACCATCACAACTAACCAAAGTTGTACACATCTGCCATAACTCCTGCATCTGCCACTGGTGGGCATTTCTGTGTTTGTAATGAATGGATAAATCAGGGGCTCACTCATTTAATTGGTATTTCTTTGCTTACTAGCAAAACTGAATATTTGTCATAGGATTTTTAAGTATTCATTAAATAATTTAAAACCTTTCTTTTAGATTGAGGTAACTATCTTTTCTCTATTAATTTGTAAGAATTTATCATTGGCCTACCATATCTACTAACAATGTAGCCCCTAAGAAGTCTACTAAGTCTGTCCCATCATCTAGTTGAGGCAGGACCAAGGCACCTCTCCAACCCCACACCCCTGGCAAGGTATCCTCTCCATATAGAATGAGCTCCACTAAGTCAGTTTGCACATTAGAGTTAGATCTTGGACTCATGGCCAGTGGCCTCATATATTGTCCCAGTCATACCATTGTCACCTATATTAAGGAGTCTAGTTCGGTCTTATGCAGTTTCCCCATTTGTCAGACCTGAGTCAGTAATCTCTCACTAGGTTGGATCAGCTGATGCTTTGGTTTTCCCATCATGGTCTTGACACCATTGTTCATATAACTCCTCCCACACTTCAATTGTACTCCAGGAGCTTGGCCCAGTGGTTAGTTATGGATTTCTGCATCTGCTTCCATCTGTTTCAGGAAAAGGGTTCTAGATTCTCTAGGGTTATGGATTGTAGGCTGGGTATCTTTTGAGAAGTCACATGTTTTAAAGACCCAGGTATAGATCATAACCCCAGTATTGCAGAGGCAGAGGCATGGATCCCTAGAGTTCAATGCCCAGCTGGAACAGACTACTTGACTAACTACAGGTTAGTGAGAGACCATGTCTCAAAAAGAGTTTGCTGTGAATCTGTTCTTCTAGTAATGTCAGAAGTTAACACCCCAAAAAAAATCTCACCAACATGAGCTGAACAAAGACAACAACAATTGATGTGCTAACATGGATAGGAGAATCTATGAGGCCTCAACCCCACACAGAGAACTAGGGGCAACCGAGGAATGCTGGGAGTAGAAGCAGTCTTCCCCAGCACACCAATTAGTTATCCAATACCAGATAATCAGCCCTGAAAATATACAGACAAGTAGCATACAGACTGAGCAGGTAACATTTAAGAATACATATGTATATACATATATGCATATTGCAGCAATTAACGAAAAAAGAGACCATGAATTTGAAAGAGAGCAGGGAGATGTATATGGTGTGGTTTGGAGGGAGGAAAGGGAAAGGGGGAGATGATGTAATTATATTATACTCTCAAAGATAAAATAAAGTTTTAAAGGTGGATAGTGGCAGAAGAAGATACTGGAGATTGTGTTCTGGCCTCTATCTGCAAGCTCATGCGCTCCATCCAAAGACACAGGAACGCACATACGAAGAACATATAAACAAGAGTGATATCCAAAGACACTCCAGCTTGAATTTTATGTACTTTTAATATGTAAGGACACAGTTTTCTTCTTTTTACTTATCTTGATTTATCTCAAATTTACAAAAATGTGAGCACCACTCTTTGCTTACAGATTATATAAAATCAGTGCTGGGCAGAATTTAGCCCATGAGCCTTAGCTTGCCAACTGTCATGCCCACTGAATGTTTATCATTCAGGTCAGCTTCAGAAGCCTAAGGGGAAAAATATTCTCTACTTCGTGAGGGGAAAAGACATGTGCTAGGCTGGCAAGACGCTGGAGGGTGTAGGTGCCTGTCGCCCAGCCTGGTGACCTGAGTTCAATCCCCAGAACTCACATGGGGGAAGGAGAGACCTAACGGCTGCAAGCTGTCCTCTGACCTCCACATACAATCAAGGCATACATACATTATCTCTCTCTCTCTCACACACACACACACACACACACACACACACAACCCAAAATGTAATTTTTTAAAAGATGTACCCCACATCTGGGCAGGGTCCTTAGAAGGTGTAACATGATTCTACTGTCTTATCTCTTATGTCACTTCTATGAATGTCATGACCAGTTAACCTGGAACCCAGGGTAAAGATAGTGAGGCAGAGCTACAGGCAAACTGCACCAAAGGTGAAGCAGATGACGATGAACAGGGCTACAAAAGGCACCTGGACTGATGCAAGCCACCAGCATCTGGGGATCACACCACCTCACCTCCTCCCTTGCATCTGCTAAGGGAGTCTCCCCTAAGAACAACACTGCTGTGGCGCAGTCTGAATCCCTTTTGTCCCTGCCCTTGTTTGAGGCTCTGGGACTGATGTCATTAAGTTTTGAGACAGAAAGTTCCATTACAGGTTGAAGAGGATTCTAAAATGTTCACTCTGGAATCTGATGTTACATTTCAAATTATTTCATTTCAGCTCAGAGTGAAGGCAACCCTGAGGAGTTAGCTACATAATTGCTCTTTTAACAGTCCTGGACACCCTTTGCACATTTAATTATTCCATAATTACTCATACTTACTGCCCAGTGTAGAAATTGTATATGGATTACTAACTTTGTGATGAATATAGAAGAAAAGCAGCCATTGCTCTCTGTACCCAGATGGCCTCTTCCCTCTTGGAGTGAGGACAAACAGCTCTCTCTAGACACTGGGGATAGTTGAGGACAGGCCAAAGGCCAAAAGTACCACAAAGGTGAACTGAAGACCTCACAGAGGGAAAAGGCACAAAACTCTTCCCAGTTCTCAGTGACTGTTACTACAAGTCACAAGTGCCCCACGAGATGCTCAATCACTCACTTGGAAGAGTCTTGAGACCCAGGTTTTGAGTCAAGAGCACTCCAGCATGCTGTCCTGCTCCTGTCAGTCCCATTTCATGGCTTCCTGTCACATTCTAGAGGAAGCTTGAGCCTTAAATGTATTGACCATGTCATGACTACACCCGCAGTCAGAGCAGGCATCACATAACGTGGCCCTCAAGTCTCCATTCAGGCTTTTAGCTCCTTCTGAACCACAGCTCTGCAATTAATGGGAAAGGCAACCAAGAGTGATTAATAGGTAAGTCCACAATTAACACCCATGTATTATAGGCTTACCGATCATGAATCCTGCAACAGCCAGAGTTATGCCAGAAAGAGAAAAGCAAGACCTACTGATGGCTGTTGCTGCCATTCACAATGGTTGATTTTGTGTTCCTGGCTTCCCATAACTCTAAAGTTTTATTGTGTTTTACAGAATACTTTTGAGGGGAGGAGAATGTGTGTAGACCAGTAAGTCATAAGTAAAGGAGCCATCTGCTTACATGCAGTGTTAAATCACAGACATTGGCCATTCCAAAAGACACTATGAGCATCCCAATTGCCCATGAGGTACTACACTTATCTCTTTTGTGATCTTCTTATGAGTCAGAAACTATAAAATAAAGCCCTCGGCCCCTTATTTCTGTAGTGGCTCTGACTGAAGAACCACTGTGCTACACACAGGCTTGTCCCTCCTGAATTACCCAGTTATGGAGCCGAGAGAGAGAGGGTTTGTGAAGAAAAAACACAAAACTTGAGTGACAGCACAAAAACAACTTCGAGGTCATACAGGCAGAAACAACCAAGGGACAGTTAATCTTTCAGAGCATTCCTGGCTGTGACAGCATGTTTAATCTGTTCTCTGGGTTTTATACACTGGAATTGTCATAGCCATGTGGATGTCCAGGCAAAAGGTGGGATGTATTTTACTTTTTTTTTATTTTGTGATAAAATAGGAAGCCAACATTCTCAACATGCATATGCTCAAAGATGTACTGAATGAGATTAGGGTAAAAGTGCATGTTGGAGAAGACCAAGGAAGGTCTTGGGATGCTGTGCTGTGGGTTTGAGAGGCCTGCCTATGTGTGAGCAGCTGGTTTGTCTCTGTAACCGAAACCTGAACCTTGGATCCTCAGTTTTTAAAATGGGAGTTACCTGCCTCGCAGTACTGATCCTGGAATAAATATGACGGTCTCTATATACAACTTAAAGCAGGAGTTGCAAATAAATTCCAGGAATGAGTGAGTTGGGATTTTATTATTTTTGGTAAAATTCCATTATGCCTGCTATGGGGTTTCATGACCTTTGAACATGGCAATGAGAGCATGTTTAATTTATTCTCTGGATTTTATAGACTAAAGTAGGCATGATTCCCTTTAGTCCCAACAGCTAGAGACCTGGTTCTTGACTGTACTCCTAAGAAAAACAAGGCATGGGGCAGAATAAAATGCCCTGAATGGGAGTCTCTATGAATCTTCCCCAAGCACAAAGCCTGCTTCTTTCACAGCCTTCCCCTGGCACTTTCCCGAGCATCTTCTCCATGGAGCCCAGAAACCATGATTGAGATGGACATCATATGAAGCAAATCGGAAACTTTTTCTAAAAGGGAAGCAGACTGAACTTCCACCGTATAAATATTACTAGATGGCCTCAGGCTCAGATGCCATTCACAAACTCCTCTAGCTGTACGCTTGCAATTTATGACATTTAACAGAGCCCCTGGAGAGAGCTCCAGTCCTACCCGCACTCCAGAGCCAAATATTAGCCTCCTTGTGTTAATGAGGCCAGGGCAGGGAAGATGAAGGAGAAAGAGCACTGGAGATTCTTCTTGTTAACTCTCAAGCTTCGTCTCTCTCCTCCTCGTCTCCACCCTCCAAATGTGCCTCTTGCCCTCAAGTTCCAGATTCAAAAATAAAAACTAGAAGCTCTCAAAACAAGAATTCAGTGCGCCCCACCACCAAGCATCAGTGTCTGTCTCATCATCCCAAAATCCAGCGCTGCACACACACCCCAGCACCCAGGTAAGAAAGGGGGGGCAGAAAGGGAGGAGGCAGATACAATGCAGGTTGGGTGGGCACTCAGATCACCCAGTCTGCATCCATCAACCTTTCCCATGCCAGCCCCTGAGCAGGTGTGGCTCTCCTGGAAGCCATTCTTGGGTTGACATCAAGGGAGGACCTGGTTTTTAGTGCAAGACACTCCAGGCAAGGACCACTTGTGGACCGACTGCAGCTCATTAGACGGGGCTCTTTCCTCACACCCTTCTCTTGGACAGGACAGTTCATCTCGTCCCTATAGTAAAAAATGAGTGGGAAATTAACACAAGTATGTCACATGTAATATTTAAGACCAATTTATACCCAAAAATTATTCTTTGCTCATTTAAAATTCAATTTTGATTAGGCATCTACATTTTATCTGTCAGCCCAGTTAAGGCCTCAGGTTACAGCCTCCAAATGGGATCTTCAACTACTCCAGTGCTTTCCAAACTTCGTGCATCTCATGTTCAAGTGTGTGTACACAAGTGTGTGGGTATGTACACATACGTGTGTGCATTCATATAGAGGCCAGAGGTCAACACTGGGTTTCTTTCTTGAGGCAGAGTCTCTTCTCCCTAAACCTGGAGCACACCAATTCAGATAATCTAGCTGGCAATCAAGCCCCAGACTTCTTACCTCTAACTTCCCATACACACCCCTCTACTGGCTTTTATGTAAGTACTGGGGTCAAACTCAGTTCCACACGCTTATGCAGCGGGCACTTTACCAAACGAGCCATCTCTCCAGCCCCTCCACCACCACCACTCCTTTTTTGAGACAGGGTCCCAGGTAGCCTCTGCTGGCTTGGATTCTCTATGTAGCCAAGAGTGACCTTGAACTCCTGATCTTCCTGCCTCCACTCCCCAAGTTCTGGTATTACAGGGGTACACCACCACAACCAGCTCACTTCATTCTTTTCACAGCCTTTACTCTTATACATGCTAAGCAAATGCTCTACCAATGAGACACACTCCCAGCTCTCAAACATTTTCAACACAAAGAACTTGTGATGAAAGAATGCTCACCCTGATCCACAAAGTAACAAGTAGATCAAAACCAAGCTGTTCTGGCCAAGGCAGAGGTAAACCAAAAAAACCCTCCCATCCTTTTGAAAAGGATCTCTTCATTTGTCTTTGTATTACACATAGGAATTTTTTTTGCCTGCATGTACATATGTGCACCTTGTGCGTGCTCTGCGAAACACGCTGCACAGACCAGAAGACAGCACTGAATCTTCTGGGGCTGCAGTTACAGATAGTTATAACCCACCATGTTGGTGCTGGAACCCAAACCCAGGTCCCCTGCAAGAGCAGCAAGTGCTCTTAACCACTAAGCTGTCTCTCCATCACTCCACCTACCCACCTTCTGCTGAGCACATGGTTTGCTCAGAATTCTGAAGAGAAGCCAAGGAAGCCCCACACCACTTAACTCCACCTGTGCCTGTTTGGCCAGCCACTGGAATTCTTGACATGTATGCTATCAGCTGGTGCACCCCAAGTCATAATCCCAGTCCCCACACCCTTAAGACATAGGCTAAGCCCCTCCCTCTGTACTCATATCACAGAGATGTAGTGCCACAGACTGCACATCAAGATGGCACATAACAGTGGACATGAACTACTTAGTCAAGGACCTTAAAGTTGATTCTCTGAATACCAGTCTCCTGATATTGTCTCACTTAAAAAAGGTAATAGTCATGAGAGACTTTCTTAAATAAAAGAATCTAAACCTCTTTGCCTCACAAAAGAGTACAATATTTCACAATTCCATTTACACAAAATTCTACAAAGATGCAAACTAGTCCATGGCATCAAAACCCAGGTTAATGGCTGGAAAGGGATAGAGTAGACAGGAGAAGCCTCAGTCAGCTACAGGAGGCTAGGAAAGTGATGAATGGGCTCACAGTCTTCCTTGTGATGATCACATCATATATATATATATATATATATATATATATATATATGTGTGTGTGTGTGTGTGTGTGTGTGTATTTCATAAGTATGTAGGTCAAAGTAAAAATTGTTGTCTTCAGAATTACATTATATGCATGCTTTAAATGTACTTGTTTATTTTGTAGAAAAGGCATCACCTTGTAGTCCAGGAAGGACTCAAACTTGTGATCATTCTGCTTAAGTCTCAAACCATGGGCCTTTAGGTAGCAATACTCTCTGAAGGGTATACTTCTTTCTAAACTTGTATTTTTCTTTATATACTCATATATTATTTTTATTTGACTTTCCATAGCTCTATTGAGAAATAAAATTTACATAAATTTAAAAATAAATAAATAAATAATTGTTGTCTTTAAAATATGAGAGCTTGCTGAATATCATTTATATCCTAATAAATCTTTTGAGAAATAATCATCAGATATTAAAAAGTCATACACAAGCACAATTATCATTGTTTGTTAGGTTTATTTTTATTCAGGCAGAAAACAATGAAATTAGCTATAATCCTTGAGATTAAAGATTGTCTTTTTTTTCATTCCTTAGAGTAAAAAGAAATTGCCAAATTTGTTTAGTCCTAAATATGGTCAAGGCTCACACAGTGTTATTGTCTCAGACATACAAAGGATGTTTGAATCTTGTCTAGGCCAACTCTTATTTCAAAAGCACCCCTCACTCTTTTCCCATCTCTAAGTCCAAATCTTCCCCTATGTATCTCCCATTTTTACCTTTAGTTCTCTGCCTCCACTATCCTCAACTCATCTAAGCATCCTAGGTCTTGCCTGGACCACTGAAACACAGCCTCTTCTGGACTCCACGACTCTAAAGTCACTTGTTTCCAACCTATCATCCACAGAGAAGTGAAACTGGAGTTTTCTGTCCCTCCAGGACCCGCAACCCTTCAACCCCAAATAAACACATGGATGCTATATTAATTATAAAATTGTTAGCTGATGGCTAGGGCTTTTTACTGGCTAGCTGTCTCTTAATTACTAATCCATAACTACTAATCTATGTATTTCTACATGGCCTTATCCTACCAGAGAATATCTGGTGCATCCTGTCTTTCCAGTCTCTACATGGCATCCCTTCCTGATGGCCTCTCTCTCTTTCCTTTCTCTGGCCTTCTCCATGTCTGGCCGCCCTGCCTATGCTTCCTGCCTGGCTATTGGCCAAACAGCGTTTTATTCATCAACCAACAAGAGAAACATATATACAGAATGACAACCCCCATCAGGGAAGGGGGATTCATTTGATCTTACTTAGCTGGGGAGATGTTTCATTGGGTAAAGTGCACAAGTATGAGGACCTGAATTCCCAACCTCATTACCTACTTAAAATCTATGACAGTAGTACATAACTGTATCCCAGCTTTGGGGGAGGGAGGGTAAAAACAGGTAGGTCCCAGGAGCCTGATAGCCAGCCAATCTTTCTTAAACAGCAAGTTCCACACTTCCAGCTTCCACTCATAAGAACAAACTCAAGTGTATTTGCACATAAATATGAATGCACATAACAGAGAGGTTCCCATAGGGCTTAGAAAAATACTCCAAATCTCTTCCATGGTCTACAAGAAGCATGTGAACTGACCCCACCCATCTAGCTAGCTTTAGTCACTACCTGTAGGGAGACACTTACCTGCAGCTTTAGCCACACTCCAATGGGTATGGCTACATTACATGAAGGGAATAGAGAGAGGAACTCCCGACACTCTCTCGGATGATGGCCACGTTTTGGAAAGCTTCCCAGCTTCCCAGTTTCTCATGTAAGTTACTTCTATCTGAATAAATATTCTTGTTTCCCCATTGCATTTTTTCCTTTTCAGTCCCATTCTCCACCCACAGGACAAGTGAGGTAAGCATGGGCCTGTTTCAGGCCTGCCTTCTGGTGCCCTGAGAAGAACTACCAGATACCTGCACACTGAAAATCCCATCCTGAGAGGGTCCAACCTACCCAAAGACTGCCAAGGTCCTGGTATTAGGACTACCTCCATCCATCCAAGAGGAAAGCCACCAGAGTATTAGACCTTCTTGCACCTTCCAGAAGGCAACCATAGTTATGTACCCACCAGGAAAGGAAGAGAATCCTTCTGTACCCACTGGAAGGAGTGATGGGAAGGAGGCAATATAAAAACACATTCAACAACAGAAAAAACAATATGACACCACCAGAGACTAGACACACTACACCAGAAAGACCTGAACATCCCAAAGCAGATGAAGTAGAAGAGAATGACCTTAAAAACAACTTCACTAAAATGATATAGTCCCTCAAAGAGGATATGAGAAAATCCCTTAAAGAAATGGAAGAAAAAACAAACCAAAAAAATCCAACAAATGCAAGAAAGGGAGGAAAAGACAAAGAAAAAATGCAAGAAACAATTCAAGCAGTGCAAGGGTTGAAAGCTGAAATAGAGACAATAAAAAAACACAGTCTGAAGAAAGGCTGGAAATAGAAAACCTGGGCAAATGGTCAGGAACTACAGATGCAAGCATAACCAACAGAATACAAGAGATAGAAGAGAGAATCTCAGGTGTTGAAGATACACTAGGAGAAATAGATTCATCTACCAAAGAAAATCTTAAGTTCAACAAATTCCTACCACAAAATATCCAAGAAATATGGGACACCATGAAAAGGCCAAACCTAAGAATAATAGGTATAGAAGAAGGAGAAGAAAACCACCTCAAAGGGGCAGAAGACATATTCAACAAAATCATAGAAGAAAACTTTCCCAACCTTAAGAAAGACATGCCAATGAAGGTACAAGAAGCTTACAGAACACCAAATAAAGTGGACCACAAAAAAAATCCCCTCACCACATAATAATCAAGACCCCAAACATAGAGAATAAAGAAAGAATACTAAGAGCAGCTAAGGAAAAAAGTCAAGTAACATACAAAGGTAAACCTATCAGAATTACACCTGACATCTCCAGGGAAACTCTGAAAGCCAGAAGGTCCTGGATAGACTTTCTACCAACACTAAGAGACCACGGATGCCAGCCCAGACTACTATACCCAGAAAAGCTTTCAATCACTATATATGGAGAAAAGAAGATATTCCATAACAAAACCAGATTTCAACAATACATATCCACTACTCCAGTCCTACAGAAAGTTCTAGAAGGAAAACTCCAGTCCAAGGAAGTTAACTACAACCAGAAAAACATAGGCAATAGATAATCCCACTCCTGACACCAGCTGAAAAGGAAAAAACACAATGGGGAAACAAGAATATTTATTCAGATAGAGAGAAGTAACTTACATGAGAAACTGGGAAGCTGGGAATCTCTCCAAAATGTGGCCATCATCCAAGAGAGTGCCAGGAGTCCCTCTCTCCCTGTTTATTCCCTTCATGTAATGTAGCCACACCCATTGGAGCATGGCTAAAGCTGCAGGTACATCTCTCCCTACAACTACCACTCTGGTTTTCTATTTCAGCCAATCTGGATGTCTTCAAGGATCTCACCCTCCTCCTCATCTCTAGGCCTTGTGTTTCCCACAAGTCATCCCTCTATCTTGAATATCTACTGCCCTCCTCTCTAGCCAAGTATTTTGGAGTCTTAGTAGAAACATTGCCTTCTCTAAGTTTAGCTAGTTCAGGTAAGATCTAGCCTCCACATTTTAAATCCCTAGTGCATCCCATCTTCTCTTTTAGTAATCATATAATACCCATTTTCTTCCTTAAAAAGAGGGCTGGAGATATGGCTCAGTGGCTAAGAACACTAACTGATCTTCCAGAGGTCCTGAGTTCAATTCCCACCAACCACATGATGGCTCACAACCATCTATAATGAGATCTGGCACTTTCTTTTGTTGTGTAGGCATACATGCAGACAGAACACTATATACATAATAAATAAATAAATCCTTTAAAAATAAAAAGGCAAGAATGGCATATATAATTTACCTCTGTACATTAACCACCAGAGTCTTATATATAGTAAGTTTGTAAAAATTACTGCGGAATGAATTATTGCAGAACTTCCACTGTCATACACTGTTCTGTCATTGGCTCATGTAGAACCCTTCAACGTCCTTAAAATGTTAACATACTGCTCCAAATCGACATGGAATTTAGAAGTGATCCTTGACTACATGAAATAAGATTGCTGTGTATCAAGCTTTGAATGCTGTTTGTCATATCAGTTCCACACATGGGAAGTTATCTTTCAAACACATCCACCTCTGTGTATAAAAAACTGTATTGTTTGTTTACAATAATAAAATCCTAAAACACATCATATATCCATGCAAAAGAAAGTGGCTAAATAAAACATGATATAGCCCTGGGTTTGGTCCTATTGCAGTCTTAAAATAATAAGATAGATTTCTATATTACAGAAGATGGATGCCCAATATATTGTCAGTAATAAACCCAATGTTTAGAAAATTTTGCTTAAAAAGTTGGCTGTGTGGAGGGTGGGGCATAACTCAGAGAACAGACACTAAGTTGCTATATATGAGAAATATGAAAGTGTTCAAAGCTACTCAGGCGTATACTTTTGCCACCTGAAAAGTGAGCCAAAGAAAGAAAATTATGAAAACAGGATACTGACCTATTGACGCCAATAGAGATACTGTATCAGGGTGTGCTGTGAGCTTCTCCTCTTGTAACCCTTGTTTTTGCTAATGATCTTGCAGGTGTTGCTTTTACTGTCATTGTTATTTGGGTTTTTTTTTAGCTTGGTTTGGTTTGAGTTTGGATTTTATAGAAGATAGTGACCACCAACGATTGCTCACAACTGAGCTGAAGGAGCAGGGCTAGCATGAGCTCACTCCCCATCCTGCCACCATCTTCATCCTGCTGATGCTCCGTCAGCAAACCTACAGGGCAGCTGGTCTTCCAACACTACCTCTAGCACAGATGCATACTGGAATAAACTCTCTAAAAGGCATCCTTACAGGAAGTGTAATGAGCCTTCAAAATGTCTGTACTTTTCCACGACAAGCAGTGAATATGTTGAAGGATAGTCTTTTTGATGAATTGCATTTCTTGTCGTAAATGAATACAGTTCCTTTCTAACCTTAATCCTCATAGTCTTTGACACACCATCTCTATTTATAAGACAGATCCTAAAGAAAGTCTTACTTTCAGAACAAAGGTTTATAGAAAACAATGCTCAGATAAAATCAGAAAAAGTAGAATGCCCCAAGAGATAATGCTGATGAAATAAATTATGATGTGTCTGAAGAACCAATTTTTAAACAGTAATCTTAAAGGCAATTGCACATTTATGATTTTCAACTACTTAGGATTACATGAAAAGTTATGGTTTGTTTCTCTGATTCCACTTTAATTTATTTAGTATAGCTTAGGAATGATCCACTAAAACTAATTTGAATTTGGGAAGGAAACTGACACAGAGTTAGGTATGTATAAGAGAGCTACACTGACAGGTCATTCCTGTTATTTAGCAGAAATAATACCAGTACATACAATATACATCACTAAGCACATTTCCAGTCATATCAAATATCCCTCACATCCCAGCTCCCACAGTCCCCATGAATTGCTTACACAAAATCTTCGAACAAGTAGCCTCAGAACAATGCCCCTGAGGCAGACAAAAGACAGGGACACTTGCAGAATTATGTGAAGCTACCCTACAGGCAACTATGGCTTTTCCAGACCCATTACCAGAAATCAGGCTTGCTACAGTCCCACATAACTAACTGAAAATATTCCCTTTTTAAAATGAGTATTCAGTGTGTCCCCTGGGACTCACTCATAACCAAGGGGAAATATCTTCGTCTTGCTTCCTGCTTTCTGCATTTGTAACTGAAAAACAACTCTTCACTTCACTGGGCAGCTACCCCCAAGTGATCAGTTTCACCAAGTAACCACCCTTAATTCCATCTCTGATAATCAGATTCAAATATTTTATCAGTATGATGAAGACTTAGAAAGCATTGTTTATATGGTTCAATATAAAAATACCAAAAGCCATGCTACACTGAAAGGCAGTGTGTCATTTTGGGAAAGGTCCTATTTTGGAACAACAGGGACCAGAATTCAAATCCTGAATGACTCCATTTGGAAGTACTTGACCAGCACAGGCCCCCAGTTTCCTCTTAAAATAATACTGAAATACCACTTTGAAAGTAGCATGGTTTGATCCCTTGCTTGCATGGTGTACTGTGGTAACTTAATCGACAACTTATGAACGAATGGGTAAAAGGATTAGGAGAGAGTGTCCTTTAATGTTCATGTATGCTCCAACAACTTTACATATGGGAAGATCTTGGGTCTTGAGAAAATGCAAATTCTGACTCAGAAAAATGAAAAGGGGCTTGAGAGTTCCAACAAGCTACCAGAAGCTCCCCACACTGCTTGCAGGTCCACAGACCAAGCTCTCCATAGTGATGCTTTCCATCATGGTTTTCAAACTTCACTAGTTTGGAATAATTTAAGGAACTTAAAAAACTGTGATGCCAGGGTACCATCTGCTGGGAGTTTCATGCAGTCAATTTGGGGTGTGGAATTAAGACACCAAATTAAAGCTCCTTAGGTGACTCCACGATGTAGCATCTGAGTTTGAAAATCACCTTTCCATTAGTAAATAGAACTCGGTGTAAATTTTAAATTTGATGGAGATCAACAATTGTGACCATCATAGCATATGCATACTTCAGTGCTATTCCATAAGAAATAATATATACCATGCTATAATATAGAACACAGAAAACAACACCAGTCAGTAGACAGGTCTTGGGTAAACAATTACTTTTTAAAGCTAAAGAAACTAAATCAAAGTCTACACAGAATTTTGAGTTTCCTAAACATCATACATAACTACTTAAGTGAATGCACATGGGACATTTTTAAAAAGTATGCATTCGTCTGTCTATCTGTCTGCCTGCCTCTCTGTGTTCATATACTTAAGGGTGTCTCCTCAGGTGTGCCCTAATACATGGTATATATAAGAAGGAATTCATCTTACCTTGTTACCTGAAATAAATGCTTGGGGTTAACTCCACATTCTCATATCCTAGAGAGAGATGGAGCACAGGACACAATAGAAAAAATGTCAAGACAGCATTCTCAAATATAATCATTCAAATGTGAAGGGACATGCAGTTCAGATGCCACAACAAGGAGAGAGTGGCCAACACAGTCGATGTGAAGCTGGCCTGCAGATAGGTCAAAGACTGACTGAGAGAAAGATTTCATTTGGAAATCAAGTGAGTTGCTGCAGAGTTAAACAAGGAGGGCTGGAGATAATAGGACCGCCTTTCATCCATGGCATCTAAAGTCTGCCCAGAGGAACCATCCACATGCTCATTTAGAACACTCTGTCTAGACACTTAATGAAAAATGCCCACCATACCTGTGGGATTTGCTTGTCTTCAAATCGTCGCTGCATCCCAGGGACCTTGTCTAGAATGCTACCCTTATTGCCATCATCTTCCTCAAAATGTCCTAATTTCCCCTCCTTCCATGTTTCTCATTTGACCATTATACTCAATTTGGTGCTTCAGTTGCATTTGGACCAATGTATGATATATTCTGTATTTAAGGAAGAAAAAAATTTATTTCACCACATATTCATATCACCAGATGACTTTTTCTATTGCCATAAACCAAATAGTTTTATTAAGTTTCTTAACTTTTTCCACATTTTTCTTTCATTTTATTGTTTCAAGAATACCAATAGCTTCACAAGAAATAACTTTAAACAATGCTTATGCAAAGCACCAGCAGAATCATCTGTTGAGTTATCTGAAGACAGAGGACTGAGCAATCTCCTCTCTGGTGTTGTTATTCCCTTAAGTGAATTAGTAAGACAATTTTACCTCATTTTCCCACTCCTAAAGGTCTTGAAAATATAATATATTGTAAGAAAATGGTACAAAATTTCTTGAAAGACAATTTTAAAATTTATCAACACAAAAGTAGAGTGGGAATAATAAGAAATAAATGTACAGCTACTTGAATGTATAGTATGTATAGTAATTTTACTGAATGTACAGTAATTTGAGCATACTGGAATAATGGCATTGTGTTTGTATTAACCTGATCATACATCTTAATGAACAAAGTTAAAGGGATTCTATGGAATTATAATAATAGTCGAATTCATAGTAATGATCAAAGTGATAAATGAAAACTAAAATCATGGTTCTGCCACATGTGGGGAAACAAATCCCAGTAAATGTGGCAGGCAGATGGAAAGAATTGACATCTTGAAAGAAAAGGTATGCTGGGTCCTCTCAACAGAGCTTATGGGCAGACATTATTAGAATCACAGAAAGGAAACCCAGCTTGCTAGCATGATGCGATCTCTGAAGGTTAATGTCACAGAAGATAATAACCAGAATGTCATGGCTACTCATTCATTAACTCATGGATGAATAGAAGCATACATGGACAGACATATAGATTAATGCACGGAAATATGCGTGGATACATACATGAACATATGCATGGATGGATGCATGGACAGATACATGGATGAATGCAGGAGCAGGTGCATGCATGAATGCATGGACAGGTGTATGGTTGAATGCATGGAAAGATGCATGGATGAATGCATGGACAGGTATATGGTTGAATGCATGGAAAGATGAATGGATGGATGCATGAACAAAAGTATGGATGAATGCATGGAAAGATGCATGGATGAATGCATGGAAAGATGCATGGATGAATGCATAGGCAGATGCATGAATGAATGCATGGAAAGATTAATGGATGCATGCATGAGCAAGTGCATGAACGAATGCATGGAAAAATATATGGATGGATGCATGGAAAGATGCATGGATGAATGCATGGGCAAGTGCATGGATGAATGCATGGACAGATGGGTGAGTGAATACTCTGAATTGGATCGGAAATAAGAAATTGTGTTATCTACCAAGGCAGCAGATCAGAAGACATGGGAGAGTCTCAACCTCCACAGGCAGCAGAAGAGTGAAAGTTTTTTAGACGATCAACAAGTGAAAGTTTCACAGGGAGAAAACAAGCATAAGAGAGTCTAGTAAGAGCACAGCTCCCATGCTAGAAGAATCGAGCTAAATTTAAGATTCCTGAAAGAAAATTTTATGCATAGACAAATAATACAAAAATTAAACAGAAAATTGCTGCAAATGAGTTTTTCCCCTACAAGGTGAAATAGTAATGGGTCTATAGTTCCCGTTGTGTGACATTTCCTGAGGAGACAGGAAACATCTCTTCGGGCCAGATAGGACAACAACAGCACACCAAAGAAATTATTCAACCTAAGTTTGCCTTAGTGAACCACTGAGCTTATTAGGGCTATAGACAGGTTCATGAGTGACTTTAAGGCAGCTGCAACATACAAAACTCTACTCCAGCATGGGTAACATCTTGCAAAAACTATCTCCCTAAGGATCCTTGCACAATTTGGACCAGTTCAGCCAACTAAAAAAATCTCTCTTGCCATCAGTTGTTACTGCTCATACAGCCTTGGAGAAGGGACTGTGAAACTCAACTATCACCTGAGGCACAGTGGGAGATGTGCTAGGAATATCACCTAACTTCAGCTTTCAGAATTGGGACACGATGTAGGGTCAGGACTATAATCATGCCAAAGGCAATCTCCTACAAAACCTTAAAGTCCTTCAACCCCTCTTTTCTGGAGGTAGGAATAGACCAAGAACTGAAACTGGTGGTTTGTTCTGCAGAAAGGAAGATCACATGAGCGGCAAACCGGACAACCTGAGAAAGAAACAGGATCCTAATGATGCCACTTAAAAGGAAACTGAGCAAAAGCATCAGGTCCTACGGGCCATTACATCAGTCGTCTAAAACACAGGCACCCCACAGATACTTTATGATTGAGGAGCATGGATGCTGTGTAGTCCCACTTCATACTGGTCCTAGTAACCTAGTAACACAGGTGAGCTGGGCACCAGTCTTCCCTAACCTCTCTGTGTGTGATGAGGCCTATCCTAGGCCTCTATCAGAAAGAGAATTCCTAAGGAAACAGACAGGAATGTTAAGACCAATCAAGGATTGCATGGCAATTATCCAAGGATTTCCTTTTCCAAACCCCAAAGACAATTTTGCCCCAGAAATATGTAGGGTAAAATGCTGATGGTGGTTTATTTGTTTCTGGTTTGTTTTTTCTGAGGCGGAGTCTTGCTGTGTATACTAGGCTGGCCTCAAGATTGGGATCGATCCTTCTACCTCAGCCTCCTGAGTGCTGGGATTGCAGACAGATCACCCAGCAGCAAGGACTTACCATTAGGAAGGGAAATGACCCATTTGGGCACAGGAATACTGCCATCATGTGCATAGGGTACTTCCCTTCCTAGCTCAGATCCACACCTCTGACACCATTAGCCAGATCCCTAGCAGCTGAGCCTCTCCGCAGCAGGGCAATGAGGAGAGCTGAAGTCGTGAGTTGGTGCCCCCAAATGTGAGCAGTTCGCTCATATGGAAAGCAGCCCCTCTCCCGATCCATCAGCTGTCTGTCTGAAAAGCCTTCCCCACATCAGTATTCTGAAGGGTCCCTCTGACGCCTGGTGGCATCGAGGTTGAGCAGTTGTTTTGGTTTTAGTCCATTCTGTACTTTTAGCCCCCAGCATTGCCTGCAGCCACTTGCACTTGCTTAAGAGGATCATTTGCTACTGATGTTTGCTTCAAGCATCAGCGAGATGTAATGGTGCTGCCTTTGCTTAACAAATAAGCCCGCTCTCAAAGAAAGGAGGCCAGCTGCCTTGCAAGCCCAAGTTCCTACGGCAGATTGTAGGAGGAATCCTTGCTTTTCCAGAAGCAGAGTCTGTGTGACCTCAGCCCACAGCTTTGTGAGGCGTGCTGCAGGAGCATCTTTGCCCTTGAGGCAGAGCGTGGGACTAACAAAGGTGAAGATGTGCTTCCCCCAGAAGTCTGGCTCCTTGTAATTGAGGAAAACAAAAGACGAAATGCATATCAAGTTTGAATGTCATGACAGAAGACAAAGACCTCTCTTTGGAGACAAGTATATCACTTGTAACCTGTGTCATCCACACCACTGCAGTCTGTTGAAGCCCAGCCTCTCCTTCTCCTGCTTTTTTTATGCCACTTGAACAGGAAAGAAAGAACCTTAGTTCAGTTCCCAGAATCCATGTCAGGCAGCTTAAAATACCTACAACTCCAGCATGCACATACACACTCTAAAACTTTTTTTATTTTTAGGGGATAGAAAGGTGGCTCAATGATTCTACTAGGGGACCTAAATTTGGGTTCCAGAGTTCACACCAGACAGCTCACAAACACCTATAACTCTAGGTCCAGAGGGCCCAAGGCATTCTTCTGGTCTCTGGAGGCAATTGCATTCATGTTCACATAGCCCTAGACGAACACATAATTTTAATCTTTTTAAAAATGTTTACGAGGGGCTGAAAAAATGACTCTGTTTAAGAGATCTGGCTGCTCTTGCAACAGACCTGGATTTGATTCCCAGCACCCACAGGTTAGCTCACAACCATCTGTAACTCCAGCTTCAGAGATCTAAGGCCCCCTTGTTCATTGCATGCGATATGGTAGACTAAAATCCATGTAGGCAAAACACTCATACACATAATTTTTTTCATGTTTACATGGGTTAGAGCCTGGAAAACCATGACAAACAACTTTATTGCATTAGCCTGAATTTACACAGACCTTTTCTTTCTATTCTTTCTCCTCCTATCCCTATCACCATTTCTGGCTTGGAGAATAAGACAGAAGGGCAAAAGGGGACAGAGGAGGCTGGAGGCAGAGGCCGTCTAGGTAATGTTGGGTGCTGTTATAGTCAGCTGTACTGGCAACTCCTTCCAATGCCATTGTGGGAGAGATTAGAGACCTCTTGTGTTTGGGCCTTGTTCTTCCACTGGGCAGTGAGAATGAGGACGCCTACTTCCAGTTCAGCTGAGGGAAATACACGATCTATTGGTTACCCAAATCCAAGAATAAGGTGGACATAGAGTAACAGGAGCACTCCCCACTGTTTTATTCCCCTAGTGGTCAAGGCATCAGCAGAGTGCATGTCACTGCTGCTTTCTCTGTACCCAGCTACTGTTAAGTACCCCAAACCACTCTCCACCAAATAGGGCAGATGCAGAAGTTCACCAAACTCATCCAGCTGCCTTCAACTTTGTACCCTGTAGAACATGGGGAAGCAAAATTTTCCTAATGAAGGCTGAACAGAGGTATGCTTTGTCATCAGAGAAACTTCAATGGAAATGACACAGTAGTCATTTTTAAGCCTGGCACAGTGACAAAGC
Source organism: Mesocricetus auratus (assembly GCF_017639785.1). Taxonomy (NCBI): domain Eukaryota; kingdom Metazoa; phylum Chordata; class Mammalia; order Rodentia; family Cricetidae; genus Mesocricetus; species Mesocricetus auratus. The sequence continues at coordinate 35,457,817 of NW_024429184.1, forward strand.
CCTGTATCCTGTCACTTAGAAAGCCAATGAAGGAGGATAACAAGTTCAAGGATATATAGTGAGACTCCATCTTAGACATCTTAAAGGCCTGGGACATAGCTCAGGTGTAGCATGCTTGCCTTACGTACATAAGTCCTGAAGTTCAATCCTCAGTACAGAAGTTCACAGTGTCTTGGAACCCCTCCTTTCTATTTCATAACACTTCTAATATTTGCAATTACCAGCTGGCTTCAAAAACCCATGTTGCAATTTTAAGGGCAGACTATCTCAATATTTCTTGACCCACCTGAAACTATGTAACTGCCCAAGAAAGTCCTGGACTCCATAAGATTTACAGACCAATTTTCTGAACCAGAGTGGTTTGCATAGGCTTTGGATAAGATCTGAAATCATGTTTCCTTATCTAAGCTAAACTACAATAGAGGAAGGAGATACTGTATTAGTTTTCCATAGCATGGTTCACGGCCAACATAGGACTGAAGAAAACAATTATCTGGCAAAGGAGTATTGTAAATTAACACTTTCTATAGAGCAGAGATGTCACACCACAGTTCATAGAGCTTGGAAACAGACATCTGGATTACTACTACGAAACAAAGACCACCAAGTGAGCTCGAAATGTATCATTCAAAGATCCCAATTGCCCTAGTCTCCGAATACTGGTGGAAATGTGGCAACAGGAAATAGCTGCTTTCTGAACAGTGGCTGGGGCTGGCGGTGGGGAGAGCCCAAAGGTCTGTAGACACTTTCTTCCTGTTACCGCCTGTCTACGCCTCTCACCAGGAAGGGGGTCCAGCAATCTTGGATGGAGACACAGAGCTCTGCTTAGCTACAGTAAAGGCCAGAGATCTGCAGCTCCTACACTGAGCCATTGGAGACCAAAGTCCTGTCCCAAGGAAGTGGACAAGTGGCTGTAATATCTATTGGCATAGCAAAGTGCTGCTGGGCTCACTCACTCGCTGTTTGTGGCTCCACCCTGAACTTCTCCACCACCCCCCAACTCTTCTAGTCTAGGGGGCTTCTGTTCCCTTCCCCCAGCTTCTCTTTATAACCCTGTCATTTCAGCTACACACCCTCTTGGTTCTCTTAGTTCATCTCTCTTGGTTTCTCTCACTTCTTGGCTCACTCTTGATCTCTTTGCCCTCTTGGCTCTCTCCTCTCTCTTCTCTAGCTGTTCCCCAACTCTCTCTCTCTCTCTCTCTCTTTCTCTCTCTCTCCTCAAGGCCCAGTTCAGTCTAGACATTTCCAGACATTTCTGGCAGTACTCTCTCTCTCTTATCTATAATAAAATCCTTCCCCTCAACCATACCTTGGAGAAGTAATGTGGGCGGTGTTGCGCAGGGAGGTCTAGGAGTGTATTCTAGGAATGGAAACAGCCACACAAAGCTCAGACTTCTAACTACATTTAGCTGGGGGAATGAAAGCCACAACATTTAAGGAAAGGGAGAATAAGCAACAGTCCTAAGCAAGGAATATTCTTTAGGGTGTTCAAGAACTTCTCATCTTTGTTGGCAATTTGGGGGTCCTCCAACATCATGTCAACCTTCAAACAAATGTTGGATGATAGAAATATCTGTTCATAATCTCAGACCAGTTTCAAAAATTAGAAAGTTCCCTACTTTCCTCTGAGACCATCTGAAGGGGTTTGCTAGTAACATGGAATCCTAACACACTAGGAGAATTTCAAGAAGCAGAACCAGGTTTACAGTGCCCATCATTATCACCTCTGAGTACCACGTACTATTCTCTTCCATAAAACACATCTCCTAACTCTCCTTTCTGCAAGATTACTCTAGAGAAGAGGTACCTACAACAGCTGGGACCCTGTTAAAAATGTAGATCTCCAGGCCTAGAATAGAATCTACATTTCATCAGAATCCTGTGTGCGCGGATCTCCTTGCACATAAATGTCTAAGTAATCAGTTCCAGACAACAGCTTCCCTATTCCTGAATCTCTCACCGTTTATTAACACCCTGAAAGCTTTTCTTAATGAGCTTGCCATAATTTCACTTCACAAGCTTTTCCTGTCAAAATCTATGTAGGGAGATCTTATTTTTTCTTTTATGTTTTATATTATATGGGCTTACCTAGGTTTATCCCATCTCCTTCATTGTTCTCATAATTCTGCTCTCACCACATTCATGGTCGGTGTACTCTGTAGCAGGTCCTCTGGCTAAGAAGTTAAGATGTGGAGTCTGTCCTGCTTTGATAGCTGCAATGCAGTGAGGCCAGTGTCTGTCTACCATTTGTCCCAACAGTGGGCTCACTGTCCCTTCTCCAGGCTCCAGGAGCACCAACAGCTGGGACAAGAGCTCTACCAGCCAAAAACAAAACAGAATGATGAGCTAAATGCAGCTACAATAGGAAAAATTATTAGGAAATGGCTAATTTCTCTTTCTCTACTTTAATTAGATGACCAGCGACCAGAGCAGTATGACTACTGTACACCTTGTCACTGATGTGTTCCAGCTTCCCCACAGAAACTTCTTTCCAATGCACTGGCATTTGTCATCTTTACCAAAACAGCAGAAAAGCGATCGCATATCCCCCAAATCCTTAGTTTGGATTTCTGTCTTAATCTAATTCACAAAAATGTTCATTTGGCACAGCAGCATGTGCTATAGGATAAAACGGCCACAAATTCTGCCATGCACCCAATGAATGCACTCTATCTCATTAGCTTTAAGAGAAGTGTTTTTTCACATTTTATATCCTGCAAAGTCATAGTTTAAGATGACTTATAGTTAGTTATTTTTTTCCTTTACCTCTCAGCATATATAAAGTATATTGTACCCTACAGCATACCATACCTTAGACTTGATGACAAGGTAAGTTCTAACACTAAGTTGTGGTAAGATAGACAATGAACCCATTTATATGATTAGCATATAATGGTACATTACTAAAAAAGGGTTAATGTAAGTGAGTGGACTAGGAACTGTGGTACATAAAGATAGACACTTAAAAACAGATGAGAGTACCATTGTAGGTAGGTGCCCACCCTAATAGCAATAGTCACCTACCCATAGAATAGACTGAACAACACTCACAAGCATTCCCAACACACGCAAACATACTTATCTCTGTCTTTTCATGTCTGAACTTCATATCCTACACCCTTTCCCGTCTATCAAAGCAGGGCTTTTTAACCCTGCTTCAAAAATCACCTGGAAGCCTTTACAAAATGCCAACGCCTAGAAATTCTAACACACACGCTTACCTTGTTGGGTAGGATGCTGACATTGGAATTTAAAAGCCCCCTGAATACTACTTATATTCACCCACATCAGAGAGCTATTGCATTACCTTAGAAGATATCCGGTACTAAATGCCTTTCTAGGAATACAATAGTGTGGTTAGGGATCTGGAGTCAGTGAGGCCTGCATTCAAGTCCCTGCTCCTCCTGCTGACAATCTAAGTGACAAACTGTTTGACATCCCACAGCCTCAATCTCTCCATTTGTATATTAGAAATAATACCTACTTTATAGGATTGTTTTGGGGGTAATGAAATGTCAGCAAATGAACTAAGCACACATATCCAATACGTAAGTTTTTGTGGGTATTATTTTCTGTCCCTTAAGGCATGTACCCAGTGATTTTCCTGTAGAAGTACCTAATAAATATTCATTGATTTGAATGCGGAGGCTATAGAGGGACCCTCCCACGAGACAGGAGGACATGGAGAAGGGAAATGAAAGGATGTCAGGGAAGGGCCAAACTCATAATTCATCCCGGGCCTGTCTGTGCCTTCCATGATGGAAACACAGGAGCGATGATATACATCCACTTGCAGGACAACTTCCAACCCTGTGATCAACAAGGAAAAGGCTCCTCCAAGATGTCTTCTTCATCCTCCTAGGTCAGTAAATTGTCAACTGATTGGCATCTAATAATTTGGTAACTGTGTGAAGGATCTTTAGGAACAAGGGGTGCTAAAACAATAAATGTATTTGACTCTGCCAAATGCAGTGTAAAAGCCTCCCTTTCCCTGGGAATAAACCCTGACCTCAGAAGCTGAGCATACAAAGCGGCATCATCTCCACCCATCTCTGGGCCTGGAGACCCACCAGCCCACACTTGCCATGCTCCGGTAATAAGCTGTGCTAACAGGAATGTGCGGGGGGGAATGAAAGCCAGGTCCCATTCCTCCCAGCAACAGCAAATTTTTATTTCTTGACTAAATAGAAGGTCTTGGAAAGCAAAGCCAAATGATTTTTTTAAGACATCAAAACAAGATTGGACATTTGCTGCCCTCTTGTGGGTGATTTGGGGTCCTATCCAGACTAGAGAGTCCAAACATGCTCCAAAGAATGTAGGAAACAGTGCTTCCTCGGTTCACCAGCATCCAAGTGGTGCCTAGTTCCGTCTAAATTAAAAGTATCCCCGAGGAAATTTGCCCTGTACCCTCAGCCTCAGGAAAATGAAAGGGAGGAGAAAACACAAAGTCTGGTTTGTCACAGTTTCTATCACTCTCCTAGGGCACGGACCTGGATTTAGGCTCCCAGCCTAGTGGAAGATAAGAATAAAGGGATTCCAGGCTGTACCGAGGGGTTATACCTTCTCTGGGGTGCTGCCATTATGAAATCCTGGATCAGATCAACTGTGAAACCAACATGGGCTCCAGGGAATAGCAAGCAGGGAGCAAGGCTAAGCCCGGGACAGATGCCGAGTCCCTTTCCACTGCAACCCAAGCCCTGTTCTCAAGAGTGCAGACAAGACTCCCGGCCCATGAACGGCTAAGAGAATTGGTTTTGTCTTTAGGAATGTTGAAAAATATCCTCCTGGACTTGGAATAAATCCAAAGTGCAAGCCACAGCCCCTCTGGAGAGAAGCCTGTGCTAATGAAAGATTTAAGATTCCTCCGTTGGCTCCTACATCATTTGCAACTTAACTAGCGACAGGCAAATAAAGCAGAACGGCTACTTTAAAATTATTACATTCTTAAAATGTAAATGAAATTTCAGAAATCTTGCAAGAAATGCAGCTGCACATGTGAGTAATCTGAGAGAAGAAGCTTCACAAAGTAGTGTCTTAGCACTATTGTCTTTGGTGGGTGTGTCACGACTGCTGGTCTGGTGACCCCTAAGGAACATCTGCTCTGATCCTACTAGTATATTCACAACAGAAAAGCTTGCTTTGGGAGCATGCTGCATCCCAAGACTATTTGATCCTAAATCTACTAAATGTAAAAAATGGCCGGTTCAATTTTTTCCTTACTCTGTTAACTACACTGGCATTGCATAGGAATAGCTTCATATTAATAATTCTTCAAATAGAGAAGTTGTGGAAGTCCTACCTGATAGTGTCTGTCCCTACCAGGACACAGATCTAGCCCCCATATGAGAGCATCACTGTCCAGTATGGAAGCCACTAGCTATGTTTACCGTTTTTCATTTATATTTCAAAATGCTCCCCTTGCAGTAGTTACATTTTTAAGTACTTGATGGGCAGGTATGGCTACTATATTAGACAACATATTTTGAAAGGGTATTGCCTACATATTAATGTTCCAGAAAAGTATCAAATTTCAAAATAAGCCTTCACCTGAATGTTTGTCACTTTCATACCATCACAAAGTTAAAAATGATAGACTGAACCTTGATAAGCCAAGGGTCATCTGTCTATGAGTAATACACGGTCTCTTATGAACAATTCCATAGATGTTTGCTTTATGCAAACTATTCAGTACTTTTCTGTGTGTTCTCCCCCAAACACAAGATTCATGAACTAGAAGCTTAGTCCCCAAGTAAGGTGGGTCCTAGTGAAAGGTGACCGGGTCATGGGGCATCACCCCCATGCTAGATTAGTGAGAGAATGAGTTTAAACTCAATGTGTTTACATCTGAACATACTTGGCTCGCCCTTTGGTACATGGCTGCTCCTCTCCCTGCCTTTTCTGCCATGTTGCTAGATAACTAGGAGCTCTTCCCTAGAGTTTCAGCATCAGTCTACTGATTTTTCCTCATAAACCCACCAACCACTAGAATAAAGAGATAAATATGCTTCCTTCTAAGTTACCTAGCGCTGGTTTTATTGAAAAATGTTTTTAGTTGTTAATATTGCTTTGTAAAAATGGAGAACTATTATTTGTAAAATAAAGGTGACCTTTGATTTCATAATCCTACCATAGCTGAAATAATGCTTCCAAAAATATAAGTCTCCTTTTCTTCTGCATTAGAGATCTAGAAGAAAGAAAATTTAACTGTGGAGCAGGAAAACTGAAGTCAAATCTTGACCCAAAAAAGGTTCACGGTCCTAGGCAAAATGATAATCTTTTGTTTTTTGAAAGTTAAATGGAAGATATTGGCAGTCATGTGTCCTTACAAAACAACATTCTTCCTATACATTTGTGAGATACAACAGAGTTCTTCCAAATGATTCTAGTGCTTTTAAGACAAAACCTAACCAGATGGGGTACACTCCATCCCACTCGGAAGCACACCACCCTGTCACAGGAACCACTATAGAATTAATTATCACAAAAATATTTTTTACTCACTGATCAGCATCCGCTGCTCACCTGTAGGAAGCGTTCGGTGCATATGAAGTATAGGAACAAGGGTAAAACTAGTTAGCTAGAAAGCACCCAGATTGCTGGGGAAATGATACAAAAACCAGGAATATCTAAAGGGGGTTTTCATTTTCTTGAGACTCAGCCTCATAGCGTCTGGCGCACCGGACGCAAACACCTGATGGTGCTACCTCCTGAGCTCCCCAAGTGATAGGATGACAGGCATGTGTCAAAGTGATTAGACTTTATAGAAATACCTGTAAGACCTAGATGGATGTTGTGATCAACACAATCAGACGAGAGAAGTTCACAGGATCTGGCTTCTTGGTAGGAGGAGACTTGGAGATTTCAGGTGGACCTGATCAGCGTGAACCAACAGGATGAATGGGCGTGACGAGAAGTTCATCAAACCCAGATGGGTGTAAACCAACACCGTGAACACACATGATGAGGGGTAACACGGGATCAAAACCCAGATCGGATAGATATTAGATATTTACAGTCTGCGTGGTCTAAATATTACTTGACGGAATGTGCCCTAATCTGCTGTCACTCTACAAGGATAGCAGTGGTTAAGGATCACCCAGATGAGGGCTCTAAGGTGATGAGAGACGATGTAAACCACAAGGCTTGAGGAACCAAGGTGATAGTGATGAGAGCAGGAAAACTATAAGAGAGCCTGACTGGTTTGTCACATATTAAAAGAAAAAACAAAAGAACAAAGCAAGGCAGGTGTGAAGGGCCATGCCTGAGAGCTCAATACTAGGGAAACAGAGGCAGGAGGATCTTCAACAGGGTCCAGATCAGCTTGGCCTACATAGTTAGTTTCAGAGCTATGTAGTTAAAACCTTGTCAAAAATGTTTTAAAAAGAAAAGGAAAGGAAAAAAGACTCACATGAAAGTCTTGATTGTAGCTCCACAGGATAGAAGCAGGGTCGATGAGAACAGCAGATCTCTTTGAAAATTCTCCAAATATAGTATATGTATATAGGAATACACACAAGCCAGAAGTGGACTATTTTCCTAGTACTCTTCTTTAACAGTCTGTGCTGGGATATTTGGATATCCCCTTGCATAGAGTAGATGGATGAGCAACAGAGATGTCACCCAGGCTCATTCCACACTAAGATGTGGTATGGTGGGTTCCTAGGGTTCTATCACTCATCATCAACATGGTTGCTTGGGCAAGTGCTCTAGCTTGTTTCTGTTGCTATGACAGACACCACGACCAAAAGCAGCCTGAGTTGGAGAAGCTCTATTTCATCTTATACTTTGCAGTCAATCCTAGAAGGAAGGCAACGCAGATAGTGGAGCAAGAGGCTAAACACGGGAACTGGAGAATGCTGCTACCAGCTTGTTCTCCATGACTTATTCAACCTGCTCAACTAGGCCAGGATCACCTACCCAAGGATGGACCACACACCCTCTCACATCAATCATCAATTAGGAAAATGGCATGCTAATGCAGAAGGGGAAAATCTCAAAGGCATCAACCCTACACAAATAAGTACAGGCAGCAGAGGAATTCTGTTCAAGAGTGTAAGAAATAGTCTTCCCCAATTTAGTGTCTAATATCAAATGGTCAGTCATGAAAACATACATAGAAGTAACATTATATAGACTAAGCATATTGGATTTATATATCTAGGAATATGTGTGTGTGTTTATGCAAACACACGTATATATGTGCTAAAAAATAAAGGAAAAAGAGGCCATGAATTTGAAAGAGAGCAAGAGGTAGGGTACATGGGAGGATTTGGAAGGAGGAAAGGGAAAGAGAAAATTATGTTAATCTCAAAAACATTTTAAAATTAGGAAAAACAAGCCTTTTAAATTTAAATATTTTGTGTGCATATATGTGTAATATATGTGTGTGTATTATATATTTTATATGTACATTATATATATACATATATATATACACACACATATATATATAAAGAAAAGAAACTGCTCTCCTGAATGCCCCAGGCCAGTCTGGTGGAGGCAATCCCTCAACTGAGGGTCTCTTCCCAGGTGACTCATTAATCAGCACAGCAGATTTTGTGTTGGGGTTTTCAGCCTCACCTCTAAAAAGAAAAGACTAGTGTAAGGGCTCCAAGTTCCCACACATTGCAGAATTCCATGCCTTACAATACAAAGGGACATCGGGCAAGGAGGAGTTATAGGCAGAGAGCAGGGAGGAGGACATAGAAAGAGAGAGGTCTGCACAGACTAAATGACCAGGGGAAGAGTAAGTTTCAAAAGAAAAGAAATGTACAAACAAGAGTCACCCAACAACAGGGAAATTAAAAGATAATGTTAGAAGTGGGGGAGTACACAGACACAGCAGTGGGGCTCAGCCTCTCCTGGGCCGGTCCTGGCCTACTTCATAGCACCATCCCAAGATCTTTAAGAAATCTCAAAGACACTAAAGCAAGTCATCAGGCTAGGACAGTAGTTTTAAGTTCTGATTCAATTTTATTAATAAAGGTTCTTTTTGGCCAAACAAAGATTACCCTGAGACTTGTTGCATTTTCCCCTTTATATCCATCACATATTAAAGATTTCCACCAGCACCTAAATTTCCCACTTATGCCAAGTCCCCCATTTGGTATGCGGAAGATTCAGCAGCACCACTCGTAATGAGTGAGCTACAACAGTATTGCAACGGCATTCAGCAAACAGCTCCTGGCTTTCAGGTGTCGTTACATGCAAGTTAAACTAAATGGATGAATTTCTAGCAGGAATAATGTAGTTCATGTTGACATTATTCACAGCTTTCCCAAGAAGACAAGCATTAATCAGACAACACTCGTGTAGATCTCTGTGTATAAATATTTGGGTGTCTGGCTAAACAGTGCCCTAACCTTTAAAAGGCATATAAACCTTATGCTTTAAATAGGATCATCAGCATAAAGGGCAATTTAGACAAATAAAAGGAAGAAGTTCTTTGCCTGGGAGTCTGGATGTATGTGGAACCCATCATTTCAAGAGTTTGAACAGCATAAAAATAAAAATAAGCACCACAATAACTTAAGATAAGTCACTAACTACAAGGTTCTCTGGGTGTTTCTTTCAAAATCACTCAAGCAGTGGGGGAGTGGTGGCTCAAGCTTTCTGGAAGTCTAAGAAAGGAGGGTCAGCTGAGAGAGAGATTTTGAGACAGGCTGGCAATATAGTGATACCGTATCACAGTCCTACCTCCCCGAAAATCAGTCATATGTCCTTCCCCTTATATTCTAACACACCCCCTTCCACAAAATAGTTGACAGTTCCCCCACTCATCCCCCCACACACACATCTAGCAAAGGAGTAGTTTGTTTTAATTCAGGAACTCAGTTACTTTTCTCTGAAAGTGTGTAATTCATGCAATGCAGAGTGGTACATCTACCACTGAAGTCGGATAGAAAGTGTGCAGACCTAGGTTAGGTGCCAACTGCAAACGGATGAACTATGTTTGTTTCAGATGCAAAGACAAGACTATTGCTTGGGAGAAGGATGGACTGGGTGGGCACAGAGACTGACAGAATGGAAATCCAGAGCTGAGACAGTAAGGCAACACGGAGGCTGATACAAATTTGAGTAGTCGGTTATCTGGATGGAGGACAAAGTTCATGTGAAGAAAGTTCCCACAGGATGTAAGAAGGATGACAACTAAAACTTTGGCATTAGATTCGATAAGAGGGCTATGGAGTTGAGCCTGCTGGTACATGGTGAGCAGCCAGCAAAGGAACCAACAGGAAAGGCTACGGATGTAGGTCAATGGGACACAAGTTGAGAGCAGCGCGGCAAACAGCACTGAAAGAGGGAATATTGGGACACATTGCCCTTCCCTCCTGGTGCACACTACTAAGTAATCTTCCTTTTCCTGTGGTACCAGGGCCTCATACGTGATGGCAAGCACACCGCCAGTCAACTTAGTTCCCAGCCTTTAACTTTTTTTTTTAATTCTTAGCTAGGGTCTTGCTAAGTTGCCCAAGCAAGCCCTGAACTGCAATCCTCCTGCCCCTGCTTCCAAGCAGTTGGGATCACACACCAGCACTACCAAGCCTAGCTGCACTTTTCAACTTCTCTTCTCAGAACTCCTCATTGCTTATGGTACAACCAAACTTATCTTACCCCCACACCTTCTAGTCTTACATCTATTTATAAGCTCACTTGCCAGTCACCTGCAGCAAGAGCTCCCAGTGCATGCAACCAGTCAGTTCACTAAACTCCACACACGAATAGTTCACTGTTGAAGCATTATTTGGATGTCACACACAATGCTAATCTCTGGAATGCATCAAACACGAAGCAAGAAAAAACAGAGTGCTACTTTTTGTTGTTGTTTTGAGAATCTCAAGCTCGCTAAGTAGCTGAGGTTGACTTTGGACTACTGGTTCTCCTGGCTCCACCTCCCAAGTGCTAGGATCACAGGCATGTTTCACCACTCCCAGCACAGAGTACTATTTCCTTCTTCCTTTTTCAGCATGTGCAAAGGTGTGTGTTGTACCTGTAGTTGTATAGGTATGTATCTGTATAGTTATGTATCTGTATAGGTATGTATCTGTGTTACACATGAGTGGCCACATGTATACATACACACTTGCATACAGAGGCCAGACAGCAATGTTGGGTGTCATGAATGTCAGGACTCTTCCTCAGTCACCGTCTACTTTATTTACTGAGGCAGGCTACCTTACTGAACCAGATTCAGCCGCCCTAGCTAGCAAACTTGCTAAAGAAATCATTCTTTGTATCCCACATCAGAGATAAACCTATGGCCACAGTAACCAGTTACTTAGACTAATGGGGGAACTTCCATTCTCTTACCTTGCAATGGTGAAGAGAGCCAAAGATGCTGTGAAGAGGGAGAGAGAAAAGGGACTCTCATAACAGAGGCCTCACTGCCTCCCACACTGAGCTTGGAAAGGACAGGCGCCAAAGTCCTGTCTGTGTAGACGAAACTGTCGGGCCCACCCAAAAGGCATTGGGTTGCCTTTCACATGCTCATTTTATAAGATGTAAAGTTGGTTGTGTGGCCTCACCTTTGGTTGAGAAGAGCAGACAGTAGGTACCAGTAGAGAGGTATCACTAAACCTCACTCTACTTCCTATAGGATGCAAGAGCCAAGAGCTAACAGGAATGAACTTACTTCTAAAACTGTTTTACACTACTTACTGTTAGTGTCTGTGTGGGTAAGTATGTTATGTGTGTCGGGGGGGGGGGGTGTTTACATATACCACTGATCCCAGAGCCCACATGTGGAGGTCAGCTCTTTCCTTCCACCTTGGGTTCTGAGTGGCTTGTACAGAAAATGCTTTTACCCACTGAGCAGCATTGCCAGCCCAGTAATGAACTTCTGAGACCTCAGAGAAATAAATCTATAACACTTTTATATGTGTAGCTTTATCAAGGTCATACAAAGAAAGCTCTGGGTGTGCCTGTGTTTTTGTTAATCTGAAATCAAGACACCTAACACTGAGAGACTTTATTGGACCGTGGAAGGGTTCAGCAGTAAAGACACACAGCGCCAGCCATGGCTGGGATTTGGAATTCATATCCATGCTATATGTGTTCAGGGAAGCAGGAGCTATTTGAATTGTGGGGCTATAATTCCATCAAGAGATGCTGAAGACGGCATAAACCACCTGAGCCTACAAAAATTGCTATCCTGTATTTCGGCCACCTGTGGTTTGTTTTATGAGTAATTTACTGACTCCCTTTGCACAGTATGTTGTGTCAAACTTCAAACTTTGGATATTTCTCTGCAATCTGATTTGTCTTTTACCGAAGAATCTGTCCACTTCTGTAGCAAATCTCCATTGAGCACTTACTATGTGTGTCATGCTGCGGGGAGAAGTGGATTGTGTGGTCCTGTTTGGACCTCCAGCTGCTGTGGGCTTTAAGTCCTTCATATTATCCAGCACAGAAATCAGACATCCCAGGGCCAGAGACGAAGCCCTGCCTAGAAAATAAGTACCTATTGACATCTGAAATGAAAGCAAATGTTTATTCAGGACAGAACTACAAATGTTTCAGGATGGGATTCTCAGGGCATTTCATCCTTGAGGAGCTAAATAGTTTCCCAGGACTCTACTTGGGAGAAAGAAGTCTAATGCACAGTGACTTGAGGATGCTCCTCTTAAGGAAGCCTATTGAAGAAAACATACATGAGGTTAAAATATAAGGTAGACACCAATCAGTCCATACCACTGACCTCCAAGCAACTAGAATGCTTTTGGGTAAAATCAGGTTCTATCCTACTGAAGACACTTCATATCTATTTTAAGATGCATTGTTACATCCTTCCTCCCTTCATTGCAAACATTATGTAGTGTCAGATGATGATTACAGAGAATCCTTGACAGTGTGAGTCACCCCGGCTGATGACAGAGCAGAATCTCACACTTAATATTTAGGATCAGTTCAACAGCTGCTGATTGGTAGAAGGAAGAGTGGGCTAAAGTTGTGGAAGATGCTTGGGTTTGTTTTATTCCTCCTTACCTTTGTGGATTCACGTTCCTTTCTCAGAGACCTTCCTGTCCACACTGTGAGGACCTTCACTGAGATGGCCAACCAGGGGCAGAATACAAAAATTAAACTTCCTTTTTTGTAAAGAAGAGACAGAACTAAGGGCAGAAGACAGCAAGGAGACCTTGAGATAAAGATATACAAGTTATGAGGACTTAAGGGATCCTGGCTTTTCCAGATTCCAGTTTCAGACTCTCCCAAATGCATGGAGACACCAGTTCTACACAGCAAGAGCAAGTAGTGGGTCCAAGGACAACCCCTCTACCCCCAAAGGTGCTGAGTCAACCAGAGATTTCTTCAACAAGGTCTCTGCCCAAAGTTCTACACACCTGAGATTTATGCCCACTTGCCTCATAGATAAGACCTCTGTGACTCACATCAATATCATTCCATTCACTCCAGAGTCTGATAGAACAATATTCCCTCAATCAAAGGGCAAGAGGAAATCTGGAGCTAGCTTGAGGAAATTGCAGAAGAAGGCAAATCAGAATGTGGCTACCTGCTAAGGAAAGTGTTCTACCAAAAGCTAATACAGCTCCCTGCTATGAAAAAGAATTCTTGGAAATAGAAGAAATTGAAGTCGAGGAATTTGGTGCAGTCTACAAGTGCATTATGAGTCTTAATAGATGGATGCATTTATTCAATGAAGTGTTCTACAAAAACCTTTCCCAGTTTTGATAATCAGAGTTTGGACTTGCACAAAGTTAATGTTCATGCAGTGATTAAACCATCACTCCCACATGGTATGTTACTATTCTTCCTCTGCAAAAGACTACCACGTGATTGTTCAAAATGAATAAACTAATGGTAGAATCTCACAAGCTGCTGCATTTTAAAATGCTAGTGCTGCAACTGGTAATCACTTCCAAGAGCCCAAACTCAAAGGCATCCTTTGACAGATTCCCTTAAGGCTTAAGTACATCCACACCTCCAGCATGGTACACCTGGGCATCAAACCCAGTAATGTCCTTATTTGCCATAAGATGCAAAGTGACTCTTCTGGAGACCCAGAAGTGTTAAAGAGAAGCTTTTTCCTTGAGAGAAGCCGTTCCGCCCGCCTGGTTCCAGAGCCGCTTTCCCGCCAGCCTGGTTCTAGAGCCGTATCAGTCCCAAATAAACACACAGGAGGCTATATTAATTATGAAGCTGTTGGCCTTGCTTGTTTCTTTCTAGCTAGCTCTGACTTAAGTAATTACCCCATAATTGTTAATCTAAGTATGTTTCTTACCGGAGAATAGTTCCAGGCTTCCTACCCCCATGGCGTTACATGTTGACTCTTTCTGTTTCTCCTTCCCAGAATCCTCCTGGACTCCTAGCCCCACCTATCTAGATTCCTATAGGCTCAACAGTACTTTATTGCCAAATAACAGGCAAATAACAGGACTTCCCCAACACAGAAGAGGTTAAAAATGAAGCTAGATAATTGGCTTCTCTCTGCTGGTGTGATGTATAAAATTGGTGACCTGGGTGTTGTGACATCAGTTAGCAAACCCAGAGTAGAAGAAAGGTACTTCCTTTGCTTTCCAGCTAATGAGATCTTGGGAAAGAATGGACAACACCTTCCCCAAGCTTGGGCTTAACAATGGCAACGACTTCAGGAGCAAAGTCATTACCCACCAGTGGTGACACGTGGCATCATATTCACAGAGTGACTTTCCCAATCTTGCTCAGAGGCTCACAGATGACTTTTAAAGTCTACTCAAAGGGATTGAGAAAAGTTCAGCAGGCCCAGTTCCCTCAAAGAGACATCCGTCACGGTGGCCCTGAAACCTCTGGAACCCATTCAGAGTCAAAAAGCACAAGACTTGTCCTCCTAGTAGGAAGACAGAGCAGGAATTCCTCAAGCTTTACTAGTAGGGTTTCTTCCTTAGAAGAACTCACTTCTCACTGGGCAGGCTTTTTATCGTACAGCCTTCAGAAATCTCTTACAGAAAGGAGAAATTAACCAGCTTGAATGTCCAAAGATTTTAAAAGCCATCGGGACTCAGCTGCTACAGGCAAAATCCAGAGCTTCTAGCAGCTGACTCATGGATGATAACTACTGGGCACTTCTCTTCCCTGTTGTCACATTTCTGGTGCCACCTACTGAGAACGTCCAGTGAATAATCAGAAAGCACGCCTCTTGAAGAAAAGGGAACACCCTTTTTCTTTCCCTACGGATTAAGAAGTTGTCATTACTGACTGTTCACTGTCGATCCAGGGAACTTCCCCTGTACAAAGAAAGGGATAAAACGTGGCTGTAAGTACCAGCTCACAAGAGAACATTGCCTGGACTTCGGTATTATTTCCCAAGTTATATCTTCTACAATTGCCAGCTCCACTGAGCAAGTAGTTTGCTTAATGTATATTATGGATATAAGCAATCTCTTATGTGATAGTGCATTAATAAATAAAAGGCTATATTATGTGAAATGATTATAAATAAGAATTTGGACAATCCTGAGATGCACATTAACTTGTGAAACAAAATCAGCAGTGCCGGAGGGCCCGAAGCACGTCTGGTGTGTCTGCTGTCCATGGGTCTACCCTCTGATGGCTGCTTCCATGGGTCTACCCTCTGGTGGCTGCTTCCATGGGTCTACCCTCTGATGGCTGCTTCCATGGGTCTACCCTCTGATGGCTGCTTCCATGGGTCTACCCTCTGGTGGCTGCTGTCCATGGGTCTACCCTCTGGTGATTGCTTCCATGGGTCTATCCTCTGGTGGCTGCTTCCATGGGTCTACCCTCTGATGGCTGCTTCCATGGGTCTACCCTCTGATGGCTGCTTCCATGGGTCTACCCTCTGGTGGCTGCTTCTGATTACTTTTCAGCTTTTGGACACTACCAGGTGCTGTTGATTTTAGCAGAAATTTTCTTTGTTTTTAATCAAACCTTTCCCTCTGTGTACATTTTAAAGGAACCAGAATGTGTATAAATAAAGTTTCTTATCTTGTCCAAAGACAAACAAAGAAGGGGGCATTCAGGTCATGTCAATCTATGAGCCATCCTTTTTCTGATATCTGGCTTTAAAAAGATGTTTTTCCAACCAAAGAAAGCTAAAGTTCCTTTCTTCTCTCCTAGACAGAGGGCACTTCTAGAATTGTTTTGACTTAGAAGAGCAAGTTAGCTGTCAGTGCTATGAAGGCAGATGAATAATGGAGGAAAAGAGACATCTGCAAGCATGTGCTTGCAGGCTTAAAGGACTCGCTCCATTGTGGGGCCCAGATCATCTTATTACCAGCATCTGTGTTTAATTGCATTTGAATGTTCATGCCTTACCTTCCGTCTGTTATTTCCAATCAGTGAAATTGACCTTTCCACTGAGCTTAGCTTTATGTATATCACTGAACCCGTCCTCTGTGGAAGGTGGGAAATTCTAACCTGAGTCCAGAAACTTGAAAACCGTGGGAGCTACTATGTAAATCCCACAGGCCACAAAAGATAGTTCCAGATGAAGTGGTAAGGCAGACAAGAGGTAGGATTAGCCGGGCGGTGGTGGCGTCCGCCTTTAATCCCAGCACTCGGGAGGCAGAGGCAGGCGGATGTCTGTGAGTTCGAGGCCGGGCTGGACCGATAGCCTCCAAAACAATACAGAGAAGCCCTGTCTCGTAAAAACCAAAAAAAGAAAAAAGAAAAAAAAGAGGTAGGATTGCCTCTTACCTCCCTCCACCTTTTGTCTTATTTGGGCCCTCTGTAGAATGAATGACACCCACCCTTGCCCACCCTCATAGATAAGGAAGCCTGCTTCTGCTGCGTCTGTGAATCCCTTTTCTCTGGAATATGTTGGGAACCACACTGACCCAAGGGAAATGTTAGTTCCAAGTCCTTGCCAAGGGTCAGAGTTAGCGAGGTCCAGTCCAGGGCTGGGACCTCAAAGGAATTAAGGTTTCCACTCCTGGGAAGCTGGTCTTCCCCCTAAAGAGGACTGCAGCTATCAGTCCCAAGGCTGCCGATTGCTTGGTCTGTGACACACTAGAGATACCTACCCTGTGTTCCCTGTGTGTGACATTGGGTGATTAGCTTCCCACTGACTTTGTCCATTGTATGATAGCTTTCTGCTGATTCTGTCCCTCTTTTCCCAGAAAACTGTATATAAAATGCTGTATAATACTTCTTATAAAACTTGTTAATACATTTGCTTGACATGCGCCATCAACTCATGCAAGTCCTCCTGGACCCAAGCTTTCGATCTTCTCCATTGCCTGTCCTCCCTCTCCACACCTTCCTGGTTGGCATCCTGACTCTTGGGGCTTTGGGTCAGGAATACATCAGGAAAGGAAAGAGAGTGTAGACGTCCTTAGCTTACCATGGTGTTGCAGAGTTACTGTGATAACTTTATCCTACAGTATATAAATTCCTATAATGCTAATCTCACCCAGAAACACCCTCAAGACACACTCAAAAGCAATGCTTCATCAAGGCACCTTGTGACCCTTTCAAGCTGACACATAAAATTAGCCATCGTAAAATGAAAGTAGCGGTTAATAAAATAAGCCATTATTAACCCACCGTTAAAGAAATGAATACTTACAATAATGGCTGTGATGGTGACAAGGACAAAACATATCTCCTAGCACTGTGGTGATGATTGAATGAGTTATATGTGTAGGCTGCTAAGAACACTGTATATGGTGCATAGTGATTTGTTAATGTTAGCTATAATTACTTGATTTGGTCAATTAACTCCACTTTCCAGTGCTGTAAAAACCATCAAAGCAGAAGGTAAAGTCAGTATTTACAGAGAAGGAGTCAGCTTCAGGAAAGGATGGGAGGAGTCTTGGGCTGGAAGATTTCAAAGATCAACATTTTCTGTAGAAGGGTCCAGGTGTGATTGATACCATCCTAAAGCCAATTAAACATCACACAAATGCAGTGATTGTTCTCTATCCTGCCTCTGGGCTTCAATTGTCTTGCCAGGGAGGTTTCGCTTTTCCACCTTGCAAAGTTTGAGAACTCTCAGGATATATAAGATAAATGAAAATTTTAATTAATTAAAAAATGCAAACAGAGAGAACTTTGAGAACTCAGCCTCCTATTGGATGGGTTCAGTGTGGGTAGCACAAAACTCTCTCTGCTCCTCCTTACCATTTCCCCCATCTGACATCAGTAATGTCAGGCCAGGATCCTCAGCATCACCTTCCTCTCTCTTCTCTCCCACTGCGGTCTCCCCCCTCCTCCACTCCCAGTAGTCCTGCCCTATTCCCTGCTCTTGCCTCACTAGACCATGGAAATGTGGTGCTACTCTTCCACATCATGACCTCTTCTCTGGTTCTTCCTTCACTAGGACTGCACTCATGTAAACCTCATTTAAATGCAGTGCCCCTCTTAGTGGCCCTCTTGCCTCTTTGTAGTCATGGAGACAGCTTCCAAATAGTCTGGTCCTACTTCCTCACATAGCCTATCAATGCTTAAGTCACCAGCAAATCTGAATTAGTTTACATCATCGAGTAAACGCATAAACTTTCCCGTCATCTTTCCTGAGTCCTCAAGTCCTGCGGGGGCTGAGAAGAAAACCAAGCATGACCCACTAGCACCGTGAGCCTCACAGGGCAGGGGGCTGAGACACCTGCTCCTTTCTCTAGACTGCCAAGGGTCTTGGTGTTAATTGGAATTCAGGACACATCTCGGAGTGAGAACTACAGAACACTTGCCCAAGCCAAACCAACCCCCACCCCGAGGTGGGAAAGCCTCGGTCTCAGACCTCAGGGTGCCTCCTCTACAGACAGCTCCCTGGAGTTTTAGCACCCACCAACCAAAAGCATCTACCGCATGCACACAGAGCAGTCTCAAGCTAACTCACTGAGGAAGGGACTGTCTCCCTTTCCTCTGTGTTTTCCAGAATTCCCTTTTGTCCACAGGAAGTCTCAAAGAGAAGGTTGCTGCAGAGAGGAAGCATCCCAGCTGGGAGACATTCATCCGGAGCTGCTAAAGCAGGCAGGTCCTCTTCTTCCATCGCTCCCCTTGTAGGAAAGGAAGACCGAATAGGCGAGGCAGCAAAGCAAAAACTTCATCTTCACCTTCTAACAGTACATACAACCCTAGTGAGTCCTAATGGCAAGCACAGCAATGCCACCCTAACAAGACAGGTGCAAAGTCTAAAGCATATGCACCCTCTACCCCATACAAGTTCTAGAAGGGTCCTGTGTGGTGACATGTTGTTTATGATCTAATAAAGCTTGCCTGGAGATCGTGCTGGTAGTGGCAGCACACACCATTCATCCCAGGACTCAGGAGACAGAGACGGATGGATCTCTGTGAGTTCAAGGTCACCCAGGGCTACAGGAGGTTGAATCTGTCTAAAAAAGAAGCAGAGCTCATGCCTTTAATCCCAGCACTAAAGAAGTATATAAGATGGAAGCAGGGTCTCATATTCAATTAGTCTCCAGTCATATTAAAGACCCAGATTTGGTAGGGTAAGAGCTCTCTGGTGGCTTGGCTGCTTTGCTTCTCTGATCTTCAGCTTGAACCCAATATCTGTCTCTTGGTTTTTATTATTTGTGCTATAGTATGGTTCCAACTTACATTTGGGTATATTTGTCACCAAATATATCTGATGAAGGTATATATCTTGTGGAGGTTGGGCATGGTGATGCATGCCTTTAATGCCAGAATTCAAAAGGCCGAGAAAAGGGAGCTCTGTGAGTTCGAGGCCAGCCTGGTCTACACAGCAAACCCCAGGAAATCCAAGTCTAGATAGTAATACCCTGTCTCAAAAAATATATATAAGGAAAATTAAAATAAGCATGGGTGAACAGTTAAGGATGGAGTTCTTAGGTCTGGTGTGGCAGTGGTACATGACTTTAGCCTCACACTAAGGAGGCAAAGGCAGGCAGATGTCTGAGTTCAAGGATAGTTACACAGAGAAACCTTGTCTTGAAAAAATAAACGAGAGAGGGTAGAGGGAGGAAGGGAGAGAGGGAGGGAGGGAGGGATCAGAGTTCTTAATTGTGTGCCTGGGGTGGGGGAGACTCTGGGGTGCTAGGCAAACTCTGTCACTGAGCTTCATCCCAACCCATGAGTTCTCAGGGGACAGAAATTCAAACCATTCTATCTAGAATGTAGGATCAGAGATTCCTGTCATTTTCTACTTAGTAGATATTCTGATTGTGGGGTAGATTTTGCATATTACTCTATTGTAATTTGTCCTAAATAATAAAAACTAATATTTTATAACTTAAGGATCAGATTGGAGTATTACATTTGAAAATTTCTGCATAGCTCCACAGAACCTGACATGCCTACAGGTTCAGCTACCCCACAGAGGTCACAGACTGTGGAACATGCAGTAACAAGATCTGTCCTTCCAAAACATCACCTGTGCATCTCTGACTCCATGCTAATATACACACTTTATCCATGTGCAAGTCCCACCGCCTTGGTCTGTAAATGCAAAGTATGGTTATTTTATTGAAGAAGTATAGAAACTAAGAGAGGCAATGTCATACAAGAAGTGGGTTCATTACAGGGTTTAGCCACAGCTAAATTAAGATGCTCTCCTAGCTATACCTCTGATTCCTTCTTGGCCAGGGTTATCACTCCTCAGTGTACTTGAAGGCCACATGGAGCATGGTGGAATTGCAGAAAAGGGAAGACTACATAATCCAGACATCAGTTCTTCTTCTTAAAGAAATACACTCATTTAAATCCAATCAGGAAGTCACATGCCTAACAAAGTCATTACCTTGTTCCAATTGTACAACTAAAATGTTCCCCTAATCTAAGAGGCAACCACTTAACAGCATATTTGATGCAAACTTTCACTATTTTCCCATAGGTATAAAGATTAAACATTCAGATTTTCAAGAAAAATTAATTGGAAATAAGACATCCACAGCAAGCTATTTCATATCCATTAGTTATCATTTACACATCAAATACATACAGCATAAGACCAAATATACAGAATTTCCACGTTTATATAGTGTAATCAACATAGTGCACAATTTAAATCTATCTTACAATCAAGTGTACAAGTGGAAATATGGCTTTATAAACTACTAACAGCAACTGTGCTAAAGTAACTCATGGCTCCAGAAATAAACACTGTATGATGCCTCCTTATTGGGGCCTTCAATCAATGAGATGCTATTTACCGTGTTTTCAAAATGGGTGACACAGGTAAATGTCTTCCATAAGCCCCAAGCAGCTGAAAGGTAGGTTGAAATCATGCCCGTAGAGACCCTTGCTATCTCAGCTTTCTTAGGGTGAGCCCGGACATCTTCCATACATTTGGATACACAGTGAAATAAGATGGTAATTACCAGGTATTAGTAAAGCTTACATTTCAGAAAGGTACCCAAATTTTCTGGCATTTTTAATGAATAATTGGGGTTCATCTCCCTTGATTTCTTTGTTTTTACCTTAGTATTAGTAACTGTCAGGACACTCTAGACCAAGTATTCCCAAAAACAGAATAAAAATGAGCTCTTGTAGGAATGAGATCCAGCTACATGAGATCCTACCTCAGAGGAAAACAAGTGGCATATAACTGTTGATTTTTCTTGTCACCTACTTTACACAAAAATTAGCAAATAACTTGACCCAAATCATGCATCCATATCTGTGCACTTACCACATGGGTTACAGACACATTCTCTAATCAGTTACAGCCTTCAAATTGCTAGTTAAGTAAGCATCTCCATTCCTTAAACTCTACTGAATATTCACTTTCTAATGTCTAGGCCTGAGATGCTTCAAAATGAACATTATAGATAAGCAGGGCCATGTACACATGTAGCAGTGTCTATACATACACATCTGCATTGATCATAAGTAAATACACACAGACAAGCACAGAAAGTTCTACAGATAAATACAATGGTTTGGACAGATGCCTAAATATAAATGACCTGTGCTCTCCAGACATTAAAAAAAACTTCTCAAATAAAATATAATTGCTTTGTATATTTTCTGTAAGTGCCATAACTTTTGATGCTAGAATGAAGTTGCAAAGTCAAAGGAGTAAACACACTAGGCCAGGACTTGTAAGTTGCTCTGTAAATTGCCGACCCAGCCCCCATGAGATCCAGATGAATAGCACTATGTGTCCAGAGACCGTGTCTATGGTCAGAAATTAAGATTAAACATTACTTCTGTGCTCCCACGCTGGCCACTTGTATATCCTTAGGCAATCAATCACTGCATTTGCTTTTCACTTGGAAGCCTGTATTTTTATTATTTTTATACCATTCCATCACCTATAAAGCTTTCCATGGCCAGCACATCTCCAGCACAGCCATACCACACCCGTGTCTGAGTCATGGTATTCGTTGCCATTTCTTTCTCTCCTGTCTCAGTGAAAGGCTAGAATCCCAGGAAAAGGACTTGATACCTCACATTCCCAACCACCATCATGAAGAAACCATCACCTGAATTAAAACTTGAGTTGTCACTTAATACAGTGCAGGTAAGTGGGCTTTTAAAAAACCTGTTTACAATCAACATGATGGGATTTAAGGGGGTTTATTACTGAGGCAAAACCTCTTTGACGGGAGTTACAGAAACATGTCACTCCTGTAGGCACAGAGATCTGCCAAGAAGTTAAAGGTTGTCTTCCATCGTATTACTGCAAAAAATATATAATTAAGAGTTAAAATATAGTCACTGGACTTGGTTAATAAACAAAAGTGATCCCTCAGAAGAAGTAGGATTGAAGAAAATATGGAAGACCCTTCCGTTCTGAACAATTATTATAAAGAAGAGACTCCTCAGACTAAAAAGCCTTCCTCTCTTTTAGCCCTGAAACAAACTGTCTTCTTTGTTACCTGTTTGGCCAGCCCTAGTAAACATGGCAATTTACAACTAAATCAATTTTTTTAAGATGAGAGGATAGTTCAGGTGCTAAATAAAGAAAAAGATTAAGATATTACTGACAGATGCAGTACCTGGAGCCACAGAATAAAAGCAAATAAAGGAAAACAAATGCTTGCTGATGGAGGGTGGGAGATTAATTACCCTCATTTGGCAATACTACTCCGCATTCAATGAACTGGCCATGATAAGTGTGTGTGTGTGTTACTCATCAGTCAGTAGGTAAGCTTAAAATAGCTAAAATGGTAATGAGGGACCATAGAGTTTTTAAACGCTTGGTGGCATTGCTGGAATTAACTGTGCACAGAATTCCAAAGCACTGGAACAGTACTTGGCCTCACTAGTGCAAAGACCCCTTCTTGTGCCCACAAACTAGATGTCTTAGAGAAATGATTCTCCTGAAGCCAGAGCTTCGTGGATGTCATGGTCTAGCAAGATGACTTTTGGAAATTCAGATCTGGAGAAGTTCTCTGCTTCTGCAAAAGCCAGAATGGCTGAAGTCACACTGCCTACTGGCTGTAAAACAGCTGAGCCCCTTAAGCCACTTTTCACCGCCTCCCATAACTGTACTCAAGGTATTGACTGGTTCCAGCAATCACTGATGCAGGATTTCAGAAAATTCTTCAAAGACCAGAAACCTAAGCTCCACATAAAGAATTGAAATAAAGAAAGCGTGTGTTTGTTACCTACCCATGGCATTAGTAAGAATTCTACAGGCACTCCAGTCCTCCCCACCCACCAAGGAGATCCTTGTGAACTCTGCAGATTCATGGAACTCACCAGAAGCACTGAGTAAAGAATGTCACAGCTGCACACCATTGGTCTCTGGGTCTGCTAGCGATGAACTAGCAGAGCTCAGCTTTCAAACTGGGAAAATTTGCCACTGAATATGCTTATACTTTCCTACTATATTCAATACATCAGTCCTAGGTCTTCTCAACAATACTGCACACCCAGAAAGGAACCCAGGTCAGTCAGGAGCAATAAAGATAACTTTGTTCTGCTTTTTGTTTTGTTATTTTAAAGGAAGAATAAACTGGGCTGTTCCCTACCTGGATCATGCATCACCATTTTATTGAAAATAGAATCAGCAACTGACTCACGAAAATAATGAACACAGGGAAATTTGTTGCATAGATCTTATTCCATAAGAAAAAAAATCCAGCCACTTCTTTCCAACCTTCAGCCCCAAGCCCACTGCTTACCGACTCAAGTGGTGGGTTTCAGGACAGAAACAATACTCACTTGGTCCTGAAGTCACTTTGCTACATCAACTTTTGAAGTGGTTAAAAATAAGTAACAATAACAACAACAACAAAAAACTATATTGCTTTCAAAATTGCAAATCCAGAGCTGGAGAGATGGCTCAGTCATACACAGTGATTGCTGCTCATTCATGAAGGCCAGAATTCTAATCCAGCACCCACTTCTGGCTAACACCTGTTTCTGCAGCTGGTCAGGATCCAATTCCCCATACTGACTTGTGTACCTCAAAAGTGTGAGCATCCCCCAAATACAAGTACACATACATAAAAATTAAAATCCTAAATCTGAATAAAGGTATTTTCTCAATGTGAGACAGCTGTTCTGTCTTCCCTCTCTGTCACTCGGCACGTATTCGGTGTGGTTAACAAAAGACACCATTTTTGCTTGCACATCTCATACCAAGTCTCTCCTCCCCAGATGTGTAAAAGACAAGAACAACACTAACAGTGATGTTTAGAGACTCTTTAGAACAAGACCTCCTCATCTGGGGTCTGTGGACCCCCTGAGGAAACAAAGAGCAATTCCACTTTCCAAATCTTTGAATTTACATGTTAAATTTTAGATATTTGCATATATGCACTTTTCTGGGAATAGAGCCTAGGACTCTCATTAGATTATCAATGGAGGGAGGCACTGACACACACAATAAAAACCCATTACTTTTTGCATGTAGCCCACTTTCTGAGCATGCTTTTCCCATCTGGCCTTCAGGGAAGAAAACGCTAAGTGTTTTTGTTTTTGGAGGAAAGGGGGATGATAATAGGTTGGGACTTCTTCATGCGGAACTGATGAAGTTGGGCCTTAAGAGATGGTGATCAGGGCCAGAGGGTAGGGCATTTCAGCAGAGGGGATGGCATGACCAGAAACACAAAGCTGGAATGCAGGATGCATGGATAGGTGGTGATAAATGGATCTGCTGCACTCAGGGTATATGGAAGAGCCATGGGAGACAAGAGAAGGAAGTGAGAATATCGGGCCTTAAGGAGGAAGCCTCAGCCTGAGGCAACCTATACCCCTACAGACCTCACATTTTTTCCAAAGTTTGCTCTAGCGGTAATGTATGAAATAGATCTGGGAAGAGTCTGGGTGTGTAAAGGTCATCACAGAAATCGAAGCAAAACGGGACACACTGAAGTCGGTGTCATGTCTGCCTTGTTAGCTACTCTACACCTAGTGTGTGTCCCAGGGTCCGACACAGGGTAGATGCTCAGGACATATTCAGTGAGTGACTAAGTGAGCACAAGTTATTTCCAAGATAAAAGTCAGAAAGGGGAGTACTTTATTTGAAAATCCAGCTTGTTGCTGGATTCACAGAACCTAGCAGCGCTACACATAGGATAGACACTGAGGGAAAGCCTCTTGAATTGGCCTGAAGCAGCCTGGCTGGATGGAAGGTGACAGAGAATCCAGCACTCACAGTGAGGTCAGGTGTGCTGGTACTAAAACACGGAGCAGTTACTCAGAACATGGCTTTGTAAGGAAACCAAAGCGAGATGGTGTGATGGCAAGAGCTCTCCAGGGCAAGGTGAAAGACTCCCGTGGTGGGTCTTTCTCCTCAAAATACACGGTGTGTGACGGAGACATTAATGACCCCTGTGGCTCTCCCTCAAGGGGCTCTCTAGAGCTGTGTCCTAGAGTTCCTTCAGTTTTCTGTGCTTGCAAACAAATCCAGTACTTCCTTCCCTCAACTCTTACTTCTGAACAGCATCTGTAACACTCTGTGCAATAGTTACATAAATCCAAAATATTCTCAATCTGTGATCAACAGTGCGGTAGCCATGGCCTTGGTAGTGTCACTGGTCACAACTGATTATAGGATAGCAAAGTGGTAAAATCTGACAGCATAGCCGATTTCTGCATAAATGTATATTATCCCGCTCACCACTCCTGATTACGGAGCGGGAAGCAGCCACATAAGAAGCTTCGTTTCTATGATAAAAGGTTAAAAGTAACACGTGGTCCTTGGATTTTCTGCCCAGTCAAAAGCATCTGTTTACATAAAAGATTGTGTGCTTTCTCACATTACTTTCTAGAAAAAAAACAAAAAACAAACAAACAAACAACAAAAACAAAACTAGAGCAAACAAGTAAAGCATCCCCTGTTTTCTTATTGTTGCCCTTACAAGTAGCACCGGTTCACTAAACTGGCCAGGGTTGCACATCTGGGAAGCACATTAAAGAGTAAAGCCCTTCTGTTAAGAACTTTCATGGCCATGATTTTTATCTTGGGTACTTTTCTTCAATAATCCACATGGAGGAGGGAAACAGAGGTGTACTCTCAGGTTCTACTCAAAATTGTATCTTCAAAGTACCCAATTGTGACTCCAATTGGTAATGCCCACTCATTACGCCCCTCTGGGGGTGCCTGTATGAAAGGAATTACCCTACAGCTTAACAACACTGCCTACACTTCCAAGTAAAGCATTAGAAAGCAGACATCAATCCACATACTCATACTCAAAGCATCCTTACAGGAGAAAACATCGAACAGGAAGATTAAGTTGGTTATATGCAAAATGGCAAGTGTTTCTTTCCAGCTGAGAGAGGGGAGCGGGCAAGGGAACTTGTGCTGAGTCTGATCCACAGTCCTCCTATCATCCATGCTCCATTCAATAGTTTCCCTAGTCCCCTGGAACTGCCACCAGGTGCTCAAAACACCAGGAGACGAACAGGACACCACATGACACCAACACACAAGCATGCTTAATCGTGCACACCTTCGACACCCTATTACTACTCATCAATCAGTTCCTCCATAGGAATGGCTTTAATACAAAACATTCATGGCTAAGTTTTCTATAGGTAAAACTGTGTAACATAAGAGTTCAACAGGCTTCCCATTTCCATATGCCCTACAGCTGCTTAAGCGGTAGACACCTTCAAAATGCTCCCTCTTTGCCTCTTTGGAAATGAACAACTCTTTAAAGATTTTTGTGGAAAAGGTATGTTAAAAATGGGTTACTTTTCAAGGAAAATACATTAATTTCTCAGAAACTTCTGTCTTTGAGGAGCCTCATCAACCCTATAAGGAGTAACCTTTACCCAGTTGGTCAGAAGCAAAGCCATTGGTTTGCAGTTAAGACTTACACCCCAAATCCACAGCCACCGCACAGAACCCTTGCCCCATCTTTGCCTGAAAAATGAGCTAAGCTATCCAAAGCTGTCTTCAGAGACAAATACTAATACAGGGACATCCCACCTGTTTGGGGACTTTGGGGGAAGGGAAAGAGAAGGGTGACGGGAAGGGATGAGAGATCGCGAACCCCTAGGATGTGTTGTCAGTGCTGTGCTGCTCTCACGCAACAACAGTGGGACACCTGACAGGATGCATTAAGGAAACTGCGGAGAACTCAGACACAAGGAACACCTCCATGCTTCTCTTTCCAATGCATCTTTGTCTTCAAAAAGTCATGACAGTTGACAAGCTTCTGCCTACAAAAGTCAAATACTTTTCATCACCTCTGTTAACCTGCCATGGTCCTAAGCTTTATCTTCTCCAAATCAATAGACATAGGCAAGTTAGCACTCGGGAGGCAGTCAAGCCACATGCCAAGGCACTCGGCAATGAAAGAAACGCTGTTCTGTAAACGATCAGAGCTGAGGACCACCCATAGCTGATGGTGATTTGCGAGGCTACTTCCAAAGTTCTTCCAGCAAAGTCACAAAAAGGAACAACATCGTCCTAATAGGTTTTGTATGTGTTTCATCTGCACAGCCTTTGCAAGTGACTGTGCAAGGAAGTCCTTGGCCCTCAAATCTTAACATTTATGAAGCCCAATGAAGAATAAAATTGGTTCGTGTTGCACCACTTCCAGGAGGTTTAAAGCGCCATGCTAATGCTGCCACATGAATCCCCACAACACCCCTGTGAGGTAGGTAGGTGGAGAGTATTGTCATATCCCCACTTTACAGGTGGGGTAAATGAGGCACACAATAGTTAAAGGACCGGCCCCAAATCACACAGCTAGTCACTGGCAGGGTTTAGAATGAAACTCCTGTTGCATAGCACCCCCACTCAGCGCCACACACCTAACGGCTGTCCACTGAATATCGGTGGACTTCATTTGACATCTGTCTCAACAAACAAGTACACACACACACACACACACACACACACACACACAGTACAACAGCAACCAAAGGACGTTATCTCCTACATTGTTTTTTCTGATGGTATCTCTCATTACTTGAAACCCTGGCAGATGAAAGATGTTCAAGAATCCACTTGACAACCAAGTCCTCATTTGAAAAGGCTCGATATAAACTCTCAAGTGACAATCCATTCGTGTACCTGCTCTCCCAGACAATATCGGTTTTCTAATGAAAACAAAAATGGATTTCAGGTACCATGCTGATATTTGTTTTGTCTGTTTTAAACGGAGCCATCTGAATGGTTCTGTGTTTTGTTTGTACAAAAAAAAAAGAAGGAAGAAATAAGGCGGCTTATAGTCCTGTTAGCATGTTAAAACTGGGCCAAGCTTGGAGATCTCCTCCCAGCTCAGGTGGATTTCTACCTGGGAAGTCAGACTGACCCCAGGGAGTGGCAACTCCAAAGGAAGAGGGTCAGTGGTGGGACATCACTTGCACTGTTCATGGTCTGTGTAGTCATCCATGTCCACGTCAGAATCAAAGAGAGAGTGTCCCGTGAAATCTGTGTCTGGCGTCCTGGAAAAACTGTTCTCCGCCCCTTCGTCTTCGAAGGTCTCTGTCCTTGAGTAGAAGCTAAAATCCAGCATGGGCGTGTGAGTCTTGCTGCCCTCGCTGCTCTCCTCGGACTCGTAGATGGTATTGTCGTCATCGTGGTGCCACTCAGGCCAGAATTTCCTCCTGATCCTCTCACAGTACATGGCGAGGTTGATCAGCTCCCCTGCAGTGTGGCAGAGAAGCAAGCATTAGTTCTCAAAGGCTGTGGCCTCACAGTGATGTGGTGTGAATGCCCCTGCCCCCCGGAATCCAAACTCCCAAGGAGATGCCGAGGGGTGGGGCACCAGGAGGTGATGAGCATGAGATGAGACCTCATGACCGGGATTAAAACCTCCAAAACAAGGCTCAGATAGCTACCCCTTCCATGATGTGAGGGCCTGGGGAGGACACACTGCACCTGTGAACTGGGAAGCAGGCCCTCCTCAGACACCAAGTCTTCCACACCATGATTGGACCTACCAATTTCAAGCATTGTGAGGGGGGACATGGCTTTCACTTACAAACCACCTAGTTTGTGATAGGAGACAGGAAGTAGTCACTGGATCTCCCAGGAGATGTGGAAGAATGAAGTGGGGTCGAGGATTAACACTGTTGTTTCCACAGAGATACTGTCAAAATATTTGGATTTTCATGTACACAGTAAACATTTTTAAAGTAAGGAAAGTTAAATTCAGCGAGCAGGCTAAGTGGAAAAAGACAGGTATGACCCGAAGCAGAAGAGCAGTTTTCCTAAACTGGCAGCTACACTCTGACCATCTGGCTTTAGTGAAACCTTTTATCACTTCATACCTGAATAGCAAAAGAACTAATGTGTCTATTCATTCATATTTAAGTAAATTTATAAACACCAACCCAGGCACAAAACCTTTGACCTCCAAGTTGTCCTGCTTGTAAGACACATCAGGGCAATGGTGGCCCAGACCTTATAGGAGTAGCCAACTAATGTCTGATTTGACATAAGGTGAACTCCACAAGATGGAATCCCTACCTGACATTCCTTGGGTGACCAAGAACCAGAGACTAGACAGCCCAGAGACCTGGGATAAAATCAAACACTATTGGCTTTTTTTTTTTGTAAAAAAAAAAAAAAGGATCACTAAAATGACTCCTAGTGGTATTCTGCAATACTCATGGATCATAGATCAGTCTCTTACTCATCGGTCACCACAGAAGCTTCCTCTGTCAGCAGATGGGAGCACATGCAGAGACCCACAGCCAGACAACACATGGGGAGTCTAAAGGGAATGTCCCCCACCAAATCCCTCCCCTCGGAGCTCAGGGAACCCTCTAAAAAGGAGGTGAAAGGAACGTAAGAGCCAGAGGGAGTAGAGGACACCAGGAGTAATCAACTAAGCAAGGCTCATATAAACCCACAGAAACTGAAGCAGCAAACACAGGGCCTCCAGGGCATCTGCACTAGGTCTTGTGTGAATATATTACAGCTTGTAGCTTGGCACTTTTATGGACTCCCAAGTGTGAGAATGAGTGGGTCTCTGATTCTTGCCCCTTCTCTTGGGACTCTTATCCTTCTGTTGGGTTGCCTTGTCCAGCCTTGATATGATGGTTTTTGTTTTATCTTACTATACTTTATTTATTCATGTTTGGTTGTTATCTCTTAGAAGCCTGTTCTTTGCTAATGAGAGACAAAAAGGGAATGGTTCCAGAGGTGGGACAGTGGGAAGGGACCAACTGGAAGGAGTAGAGGGGGGAACTATAATCAGGATATAGTATATGAGAAAATAAGCTATTTTCAATAAGAGGGGAAAATGAAAATAAAAATTTAAAAGATTAAAAGCTATGCCTTGTATTTTCCATGAAGCTGATTTCTAAGAATTATTTTTACACAAAACTCAAGCCCAGGAGGATCAAACGCCTCAACATAAATCCAGATACACTGAACCTGATAGAAAAGAAAGTGGGAAATAATCTCAAATGCATTGATACAGGAAACAACTTCCTGAACAGAACACCAATAGCACAGGAACTAAGACAATTAATAAATGGGATCTCATGAAACTGAAAAGTTTCTATAAGGCAAAGGACACAGTCAACAAGACAAAACATTAGCTTTAGCTTACAGGATGGGAAAAGATCTTCACCAATCCCACATCTGACAGAGGGTTGATTTCTAAATATACAAAGAATTCAAGAAACTAGATATCAACAAACCAAATAATCCAATATTAAAATTGGGTGCAGATCTAAACAGAGAATTCTCAAAAACAGAGTCTCAAATGGCCTTAAGGAGATGTTCAACATCCTTAGCCATCAGAGAAAAGCAAACCAAAATGACTCTGAGATCCCATCTTACACCTGTCAAAATGGCTTAGATCAAAAACATGACAGCTCATGCTGGAGAAAATATGAAGCAATGGGAATAATCCTCCATTGCTGGTGGTAGGGCAAACTTGTACAGCCATTTTGGAAGTCAGTGTAGTGGTTCCTTAGAAAACTGGGAATCAACCTACCACAAGGCCAGCAATACTGCTCTTGGGCATACCACAAGGACACTTGCTCAGCTATGTTCATAGCAGCTTCATTTGTAATAGCCAGAACCTGGAAACAACCTAGGTGTTCCCAAACTGAGGAATGGATAAAGAAAATGTGGCACATTTACACAATGGAGTACTACTCAGTTGTTAAAAGCAAAGACACCAGGAAATTTGATAGCAAAAGGATCCAACTAGAAAAAAAATCATTCTGAGTGAGGTAAGCCAGACCGATAAAAACAAACATGGTATATACTCACTCATAAGTGGATATTAACTGTAAAACAGAGGATAACTATGCTACACTCCAAAGACCCAGAGAGACCCAATGGAGAGTTCCTGGGGCCACATCCAGATCTCCCTGGGAAGGGGAAATAGAAGAGATTTTGTGAGTGGACTGAAGGCGGGTGGAGGGTGGAAACATGAGCGATCATGTTGGGGGGCATAGCGAATGAGAGTGCTAGAAGGGACCGCTGGGGGGAGGCATTTTGCAGTCAGGCTGAAGCTCAGTGCAGGGGAATCTCTCAGGAATCTATAGGGAGGACCCCAGTGTAGACTCCTAGCAATTGAGCATAAGTAGCCTGAACTGGCCATCTCCTGTGACCTAATTGGCGCCTGGTCCAATTGTCATCAGAGAGGCATCATCCAGTCACTGATGGAGGCAGATGTAGAGATCCACAGCTAAACATTAGGTGAAGCTCAGGTATCCTGCAGAGGAGGAGGGGAAGGGAGTGTGTGAGCCAGAGGGGCAAGGACACTACAGGAAGGCCCCCACAATCAACTTACCTGGGCTCATAGGAGCTGACAGAGACAGAACCAACAACCAGAGAAACTATATGAGACTGACCTAGGCACTCTGCATAGATGGTATAGTTGTGTAGCTTGGTCCTCTTATGGACTCCTAACAGTGGGAACGGAAGTTGTCTCTGACTTCTCTGACTCTTTGGGGTCCTACTACTCATACTGGGTCTCCTTGTCCAGCCTTAATACATGGGGAGGTACTTAATCCGACTGCAACTTGATATGCTGTATTTTATTGATAGTCACAGGAGACCTGCCCTTTTCTTGATAGAGACAGGAGAGGAGGGGGTTGGGGCCTGGGAGAAGGGATGGGGGAGAGGGACTGGGAGGGGAGGTTGGGGGTGGGGGGACTGTGGCAAGGATGCAAAATAAATAGATGAAAAAAAAAGAATTCTCCTTACAGATAAGTGTGCCTACAAACACATCTAATAAAAGTTGTGTTTTTACTCTTTTAAACATTTTAAGTTAAACAGCTGTACATCCATTATAAATAGTATCTGACTAGCATTTCCCAATTCCAAAAGAAAAATGAAATTGTATGAGTTTTGCCTTTGATCCACCAGATGGCAGTGTTGCTTATAAAGAGTAATTTGAACAACTCTTTTACTCTAAGACTGTCTTTCTAGCTATATAAACATTTCACTTATTATATGTGTAACCCACGATTAGTAAAAAAAAAAAAACTAGGAAACACTAATAAGAAAAAAAATAAAAGACTGTCCAGTAACTCCACTCTCAGTAACATTTTTAACATTCTTATAGACATGTGCTTTTAAGTGTTTATACAAACTTGCATTTACTACATAGTCTGTCCTCTGTGCCGCTTCTACTCAACAACACACCATGAGGATCTGAGTTTCACAGTATAGCACCATGGTTATTTCACAGCATGTTATTGTCATCATCATCATCATTATTATTTATTTCTTCCAGCCTCTTGTCAAAGCCATTTCACTTGTTTCTATACTTATGGCTGTTGGTTAGAGTCTAACCACCCTGGTTTATTTTTCTTTTAGAGGAAATAACATAATCTGGAAGATCACAAGTCTGTGGACACATATATAAACACATAAAAAAAACAGCACTGATCAATCCCAGACAATCACTATGAATATTTCAATAGTGATATTGATAAAGGGGAAATTCATACATTTTAACCTGTTCTCTTATGATTTAACTTGTAACCATTATGTATTACTATCTAATTTGAAAATCTAACTGAGCACTTGACAGCATGTGAAAAGCCCTATGATTCATGCCTAGTATCACACACACACACACACACACACACACACACACACACACATAAAACATAGAAAATGTCTTAATGAAAGTTGATGGGATTGCTCAGCAGGTAGAAATGCTTGCTACCAACCCTGAAAACCTGAGTTTAATCCCCCAAAACCCACATAATAGAAAGAGAATTAGCTCCTACAAGTTGTCCTCTGGCCTCTACACATGTTCATGTACGCATAGACACTACACCCACAAATAAAATATAAAAAGAATAAAGAACAGAAAATATTACATTCAGCACATGACTTTATAACATTAATATATGCCAACACATATTAATGTCAATAAGCAGGATGGGCAGTATGGAGATCGGTAACAAGCCTCATGGTAGAATGCAGATTAATAGAAGCAGATTCATTTAAGTTATAAGAGCTAGTTGGGGTGAGCCTAAGCTAAAGGACAAGCTTCCATCATGAATAATAAGTCTCTGTGTCATTATTTGTGGGTCCCAACAAGAAAGCTTACTACATAGATCTGCAGTGTTTATTGACCGGCCAGCCCTGCCAGTCAATGAGGTTCAGTGAGATGCCTGTCTCAAAAAGCAATAGAGTGGAAGATGAGAGGGGAAGATACTAATGTCACCTTCCAGCCTCCAACGCATGCATAGGCAACACACACACACACACACACACACACACACACACACACAATTTTAAAAACTGAAAAAATACTAGCAAAACTATATTTAGCAACCCATAAATACTAACCACATAAATTACAATACAGCAAAATGATAGTATATTATATAACTAGTAAAAATACATTCTTGAAGACTATTTACTGACAAGGGAAGAGTAAAACGCATTGCTTATTTTAAAACTTCAGGTTATAGTTCCAGCTTTTTAAAGGACATGCACACTTGATAAAAAATGAGAATACATCACTGACTCAGGTCTGACAAGTGGGTAACCTGCATAAGACTGAACTAGACTCCTTAATATAGGTGACAAAGGTGCAGCTGGGACACTATATGAGGCCACTGGCAGTGGGTCCAAGATCTAACTCTAATGTGCAAACTGACTTAGTGGAGTTCATTCTATATGGAGAGATATCTTGCTCAGCCTAGACACAGGGGTGTGGGGGTGGAGAGGTGCCTTGGTCCTGCCTCAACTAGATGATGGGACAGACTTAGCAGACTTCCTATGGGAGCCCTTAGCATATACATGGAGCTGATGGAAGGAGGGGGGAGTGGAGGATTTGGGAGGTAAGGAGGGAGGGGGAACTGGGATTAGAATGTAAAAAAGTTAACAAAAAATGAAAATACACAGCACAGTATCAGCAGTTCTATTCGATTGATGAAATCACAAATATGTGTGTCTGCTTGTTTGTCCATTGGCTCAGGCTGGGTCCATTAGCTCAGGCTGGGTCCATTAGCTCAGGCTGGGTTGGAACTCTATGTAAACAAGGCTGGCCTTGAGCCAACCACCCTCTTGTTTTTACCCCTCCCCCCATGTGCTGGGATTACAGGTGTGGACCACCATGCCTAGTTTACATTTCTCATTTTTTTTAATTTTCTATCTTCTGTATTTTTTTTTCAGTTAAATGTGCAGTGTTTGATAGTTATTTGTAGCGCTGTAGTGCGTGGTTTTATTTTTATTACACTTACCTATTCGGAGCGGCACGAGTAAGGTCAGAGGGCAACCTGCAAGGATTGATTGTCTCCCACTGCGTGGGTTCTGGAGATGGAACGCTGATTATCAGGCTGTGTAGCCGGCCCCTTCAGCTGCTGTGCCACCTCACTGACCCGCCACAAACATATTTTAAGTACTGGTGACTAGTCAGTCTATCTTCCTATTCATCTAAATTAAGGAGAATTCCTCACCGTGTCAAGCAGTTCCAGCAGCAGCTCGTGTGGCTCTGTCAACAGCAGGGACCCAAAGAGCCAACATTCATTCACTTTAACTTACACATGACAGGGTCAAGGGTGTCCCGGTTGTTGCAACGCTATAACAGAAAGCTTCCCTACCCAAGCCACTCACACTCCTGGGTTTGGAGCAGTTCTAAACTATCCTGGCTCTTTGTTGCTGCTTTCTCGTCCGTTTCTACCAGAAAGCAAAAGCAGCGAAAGGAGTGAATACAAAATTAGCTACATATTAGGGACACAGAACCGTGGATGTCACTGACCCGCACTGTGTCCATCTCCCCACGCCGCACCCCACCCACCCATCCCAGCAACCATGGATGTCACTGACCCGCACTGCCGCACCCCACCCACCCATTCCAGCAATTCTTACAACATGGAGGAGGTCAATACTTGCCTTTGATTAGCCGTTCAGGTCTTGTTCCTGGCAAAGTCCACATCGCCTGTGCCAAGTGTCCAAAGACAGTGGCATCGAGAGTGGAAAGCTTGGGCCCCATGATGTACTTCTTGTCACCTGAAGCAAATGGAATGGAAAGGTCACTATACTGGCCCCCACTGTCTAATATGATCACAAAGGCATTAAACACGTTCTCCTTATGCTATTGTTTAACTATGCACCAAAAATCTTTATAGGGTCAAAACACATGCATGTGCTTTTCATAGAAAGACAGACAGACAGACGAATAAATGAATGTTCTATGACACAACAACTCCCAAAGTAGCAAACAGGGAAGTGAGCTCACGTACACAAGTGGATAAGGATTCTCCCAGAAAAAGGAATAATTCAGCAACAACTGAATTCCAGACAGCCTCCATGTCTCAACTCTGGTAATAAAAAGATTCGATGCTTACCAATACCTGGAAGTTTGCTAGACCCATCTCAAAAGTAATTTATACCAAGCACCCAAGACCCAGTGTTTATGAGACTAAATCAATACATTTGCCTAGAAACAAACACAAGCCTAGGCTAAGGAGTTTGAAGCAAGATTGTTCATGATACTCCCACAGACAGGGTAACTGTTTTACACAGAATGCCAGCATCCCTGGGAAACCTCAACTACAGAGAAGACACAAAGTCAAAGGTTCATCCCCAGCAGCAGGTCCTAGCAAGGATATTTTACACACCTGCTCTCCAGTTTCTGCTTGACCAACACTGATGTTCAGTTCAGGCCTTAACACATGGACTATCACACTTGACTCAAAAATACTGCCCAAGTTGTGTTTTGGGCTGTTGTCAAGGACTGGGCAGCATAAATAGAAACTTCTTTTTGCAGCAGACTGAGAGCAACTGAAAGCCACAACTAGTCAAAATGTACCCAGCTCCAGTTGATATGATACATCTACACTATAACCACTATAACTACAGCTCAGGGAACATCACATAAGAAGGGACAAGAATATTTTAAGAGACAAAATACCAAGACTTCTCCAAAGCCACAGAGAAGCCCTATCTCAAAAAAAAACAAAACAAACAAACAAAATACACACACACACACACACACACACACACACAAGACTTCTGCTTCTAGACAGACATGAAATCTCCACAATACGGTTGGCTATACACTCACTATCTGAGCAATGATTACTATATCAACATGGATGGGGATGTCACAGGACCCCACCCCTAGATGAAGAGCTATAGGCAAATAACGGCTATTGAGAAAAGGAGAGCTAGTCTTTCCCAGGGCAGAGTCCCCTACTAGGTTATCCAACACCAAGTGGTCATCCCTAAAACCATGCATACATAACCAAAACTAAATGGACTCAGCAGGTTTCATGTATTTATTCGAAAATATTTATCACAATAATAATGAAAGGAAAAGAGGTCATGCGTATGAAAGGGAATGGCCTATGAACACATGAGAAAGGTCGGTAATTATCATTCACACATGTGAAAAATTTTTAATTCATGCAATGGAGAAGGAAAAAATGCCCCAATGGGGCTGGAGAGATGGCTCAGAGGTCAAGAGCACTGGCTGCTCTTCCAGAGGTCCTGAGTTCAATTCCCAGCAATCGCATGGTGGTTCACAATCATCTGTAATGATCTGGTGCCCTCTTCTGGCATATAGCCATACATGCAGGCAGAACACTATACATAAAAAATAAATATTTTTTTAAAGCTACCCCAAGTTGTCTTCTGGGATGTTGTGGGTACTGCATCATAAGGAGGCAATGGTAGAATTGTATTCATCCAGGTAACATCCTGGAATCTAGTTATCTGTCCTGATCATTACCTAACTTCTCAAAGGTTCCCTGTCTGCAATAGGAGATGACATTAGGAGAACTTGTTCCCAGGGCCTGGGATATATCTTACTCAATACAGTGTTTGCTTTGCAAGGATAGCAACTTAAGTTCAATCCCTACAACCCACATTTTAAAAATATGCGTTCATAACCTCCTTTCTGAGGAGGCAGAACCTGGCTCACTGGTCAGCAAGCTGAGACTATTATCAGGTGAGTGAGAGATCCTGTCTCAAAATAAAGGTGGACGGCACCTGAGGAATGACACCTGAGGTTGTTCCCTGACCTCTACATGCCAAGCACAAGTGAGCCTGTTCCTCAAGACTACTGTGGGGATGTAAAACTGTAAAACACTCTGCATCAGTTTTGAGTAACCTGGTGAACACTTGGTCTTGTGAGGACAGACTCTCCCTTTCTGAGTCCGTGCCCCATAACCACATGAATGTAATCTTATGAGGTCATTCTTTTTCACAAACACTTTCAATGGCTTATTAAAGCATCTAGCAAATAAAGTCCAAACTCAACCTGGAAGACGAGGACCGTGGTCCTCTGTTCCCAGCATAACCTGTTCTTCAGTGAGAACCCTCTCTTCCTTTACTCTTCGACCCCACTGTTCTCCTCCCCAGCACGCGCTGTCTCCATTGCTAACTTCACGGGCTACGTTCCACAACCTATATGGGTCCCCACTTCTATTTGTCAATCCCATTTATCTTTGAGGTTCATCATCAGCTTCCTTTGAAAGATTGCTCTCTTACTCTGCCCAGTGATAACGGGAGTTTTCAATTCACACAGCTGAGGCTCACTCACTTCTGTCCATGTAACCACACAGGACACAAAGCATTTAATGTCTATTAATGCCATATTCCTCAACTATAAAGTGGGAATATTTTCAAGTTATTGAGAAGACTGTGGTGACAAGCTAGGCATAAAGTAAATATATATATATATATATATTTCCCTGCTTCCTCTTCTCAGGCCTCATACATAGTATTTCTTCTCTGCTGCGTATGCCCAGGTTATCTTTTCTCAGTGGATTTTATCCTTCCAGTAGGTAGAAGCTCTCTAAAAGCCGGATCACTTCTTATTTTTACCTAACAAACTCTTGCAGTATGCTTTTGTTTTCCTGGTATGATCATATCCTAGAAGCATCCTGAGGAAGTTAGACCTTTGATATCAATTCATAGGCCAGGTAAGAGGGGAAACTTCTACAGGAGGCAACACAAGGAAACAAACCAGTAAAGACAAATGAAACTGGGAGATATTATTTTTTAAATTATGTCTACTGGCAGCCATGGGGGCGCGACTCTTCAAACCCCATATGCTGGAGGCACAGACAGGAAGATTTTTTTGTGAGTCTGGGGTATACACAGTAAGTTTCAGGCCAGCCAAGGATACATAATGAGACCCTATCTCAAGAGAGAGGGAGGGAGAAAGTTGGGGGGAGCTAGGGAGGCAGGGGGACAGGGGGTAGGGGGTCAGGGGGCAGGGAGGCAGGGAGGGAGAGAATGTCTACTATGCATTCCATAGGAACCAAGAAATACCCTGTGCTAGGACAATATCTGAACCTAGCCAAATTATCTTTTCTGATGAAGACAGTAGAGTTTTCCTTGTTAGAACACTAGATGTTTCTCACTGTCCACCAATCTCCACCATTCCCATCTTACCTCAGAATCTAAGCAAATTACTCAAATAACAGGAACTTTAAAAAAAAAACTCCGTGGTGTGTGTGTGTGCGTGTGTGTGTGTGTGTGCGCGCGCGCGCGCGCACGCACACGCTCGCGCATGCTTGATCTACAGCAACAATCTCAGATGCCAGTCCTCACCGTCTACCTTACCACGGCATACACCAGGCTATCTGACCTGTCTTTGCCTACCAGCTCACTGTATGAGCTCTGACACTACAAACACATACTAACATACTATAATGTCTGGTTTCATGTGAGTTCTGGGGGTCAGAACTCAGATTCTCGCTCTAGTGTGACAAGTGCTTACCCAATGAGCTATCTCCCCAGCCCCGTTATTTTTCTGATGGCAGATCTTGCTTTCTCCATGCCCTCGATCACTGCTCTATTGACATGGGAAATGTTGGTGGCTAAAAGACCCTTCTCAGCGCAATCATGCCATTCTGCTCGGGCAGGAGAAATCAGCGGATGACCCAGGAATCACTATTGGATTACATCAGGGCTTCAACCAGTCACAGCCCAACCCAAGCAAGCCCACATGGATGCCTGAAATGTATTAACAACAGAGCCACATATAACCTCCAGAGAAAGTAAAACTAAAATAAAAGGAGAAAGAAGAAGGAGGAAAGAAGATGAATAAGAAGAAACATAACAATGGATTCCTGGATTTTGCTCCCCCCCCAAAAAAAGAAAGAAGTATTCTAGAAGAACTAAAAAGATGGTTCATCAGTCAAGTGCTTTGGAATCCTTTTAAAAGGCTGAGCATGGTGACACATGTTTGTAATCCTAGAACCGGGGATGTAGAGGCAGGTGGACCTTAAGATTTGTGGGAAAGCTAGCTTATTTAGTAAGCTGTAGGCCACTAAGAGATCTGCATTAAGAAAGAAAAACAATGGTGGGCAGTATCTGAGGAATGACACCTGAAGTTGTCCTCTGGCTCTTCATGCACACACACACAACACACACACACACACACACACACACACAAGCACTCTAGGGGAAATGCTAGAGTGTATATTATGAAGTCTCTGAAAAAAATTAAAGACTTTGAGGACAAGATGTGAAAATGCATATAGATAAAACATTTAGAAAATCTAAACACAGAGCATGATAATACATGTGATATCTATATAATCATTTTAACCCATACACAAACTTGTGTACATGATAGTTAGCCAAAACTATTTGGTCTCAGAAAATTACAAGTGTAAAGAAACCAAATTAACAATAGAACCAGACTAAGATGCTGGCACCACAGCCTTTTGGGTTCTGGCCCAGTATTCTTTGTCTCCACAATACTATGCAGACATCATCATCTCAGAGACAAAGACCCCACAAACAACAAGGCCAGCAGATCCAAGAGAGGAAAAGCACACAGAACACACAAAGAAAATCAGGGCAGAAATCTGAGAGATTCTTAAGTTGTTCGTAAAATAAGTATAGACTGAATTTAGCAGCTGTGGGAAGCATTGAGAGGTAGACACAAAACTGCATGTGTGTGCTCACAATCATGGGACAGTTGCAAATTTAAATGATACAAAAATAACTTCTACCATTAAAAATCCCCCAGAGTTCCCGTTAAGCTTCTGTTTTGAGGGGCTGGAGAGATGCCTTGGTGGTTAAGAGAACACATTGCCCTTACAGAGGACCCAAGTTCAGTTCCCAGCACCTGCCATCAGGCAGCTCACACCCACCTGTAACTCCAGCTCCAGGGAACCCAACACCTGTAGCTTCTGTGGGCACCTGTACTTGTCTGCACATGCCCGTACACAGATATTACACATGCACACATCTAATTAAAATGAATCCTTTTAAAAAGAATTCAAGCTTATATTTTAAAATATGTTGAGACATGGACAAGCTGCAAAAATAATTAAGTTTCTTTATGCCTTCTGACTGATTTCTATTAATATCAATGCCTTACATAATCATTGTATGCTTATGAAAATCAAGAACCAGGAAATTAACCATGAATGCACTATAATTAAGACCACTGCAAGCTTATTTCTAATTTTATTGGTTTTGGGGTTAACATCCCTTTTTGTTCCAGTTTCCAATTCAGGATCCCACATTGCATTTAGCTGTCCTACACGAGTGTCCTTCAGTCTTTCCTTGTCTCTTACAGCCTTGACACTCTTAAATGACACTGGTCAGAACTGGGTGTGGTGGAATACACCTACAATCCTAACACTCAGGAAGCTGAAGCAGGCTGACCTCAGCCCTGAGATCATGCTCAAGAAAAAATGGGTCAGTTATTTTATCAAGTATCTATCAACTTGAATTTATCTGAGGCTTTCTTATGATTAGACAAGGTTCCCACATTTTTTGGCAAGAGTACCACAGAACTACTCATGTATTCTTAATGAGAAAAAATTATGCAATGTTATGATTTGGCCTTGGAGTGCCTGTTCGAATAGACAATATCCTGGGTGTGTCTGTAAAGGTACTCTGAATTAAATTAGCAATTGAGCTGGAGGACTG
The DNA here is from genome assembly GCF_017639785.1 of Mesocricetus auratus. Lineage (NCBI taxonomy): Eukaryota > Metazoa > Chordata > Mammalia > Rodentia > Cricetidae > Mesocricetus > Mesocricetus auratus. The sequence continues at coordinate 35,499,440 of NW_024429184.1, forward strand.
AATACAGCAAAGTGCCCTGCCTTGAGTGAGTAGCCCTCTCCCTGTCAGCTGAGCTAACAGAACAAGATGTTGACCATCTTCCCAGTAGGAGATCTCCTTCCTGACTGCCTTCAGACTTGCGGTTGCTTGCCTTTGGACTCACTCTGAAACTTTGGCTCTTCCAGGGTCTTAATTGCTGTCTCCAGATCTAAGCTTCAGCAACAGCTCTTCCTGGTTCTTAGGCATTTAGCATCACACTAGAACATACCATGATCTTCTTGTTAACTCTGCTGATTTGGGGACTTCTCAGCATCCATAACTGTGTGAGCCAGTTCTGTATGACAAATTTACTTACATCCTAATAGCTGTGTTTCTCTGGAGAGTGTTAACTAACCCCCTCCTAAGGATGTGTATCAAAGGGTACAGGATTATGTCTTATCACTGGCCATGGTAGCTCTGACCATGTGGAAAAAGTGAGTTGTGACAGGCTTCCTCATAAAATTACTGTATTTCCATTTGTAATTAATAATCTCTGGAAAGATTCATTGAAAGAAATAACTGGATTTTCCTTCTTATTCAGCACTTGCTACTGAGTTTCTATTTCTCTCATTCTTTCTGCACAAATTAATTAGAATCTTACAATCCCTCCATCCCATTTATTAATGCATTCAATTATGTATGTATGAAAATATATACTCATGGATAGTTTACTTGTTCTATGGGTTATAACCCAGTAGTTTCATTTACTTGTGTTTGTTTAGAGACAGGATCTCATGCAGCCCAGGCTGGCCTGGAACTCTCTATATAGCCAAGGATGATCTTCAATTTCTGATCCTCCTGCCCTACCTTCTCAATGCTGGGATACAGGTATGTGTTGGGTATCAAACCCGGGAACTCAGGCATGTTAAATAAGCACTCTACCCATTGATTTAAATCCCCAGAAAGGAAAGGAAAATTTAGTCAGTTACAGGCAAAGGACAAACTAAAGTATACAGCTCACCCAGGGACTACCAAGTGGTCCCAGATCCCATGGCGGAGGGATTTAGCAAAACAAAATGTTTTCTGAGAAGAGCAATGGAAGGGTAGGCATGGATGATGATACACCTTGAGCTTCCATGTGTCAAGTGAACCACATGACCACACTAAAGGGGGACAGAAGCTGCTGGGGGTATCTGAACACCTTCAACTCTCTCTAACTCCAGGTTGGGAATATGGACTCTGTCCATGGAAAGGACAAAAAACGAAAAGAAAAGGAAAGGGAAGGGAAGGGAAGGGAAGGGAAGGGAAGGGAAGGGAAGGGAAGGGAAGGAAAGGAAAGGAAAGGAAAGGAAAGGAAAGGAAAGGAAAGGAAAGGAAAGGAAAGGAAAGGAAAGGAAAGGAAAACTGGAAACACAAAAGTTTCAGGCAGTGAGACACTCAGGGCACATCAGACTCCCTGAAGGGCATGTCAAACAAGGCCAGCACACAAGCTCAGGGAATGCTTCTTCAGTGTCGCAAAGCCCTTTGGACTATGAGGTGAATACACACCCCAACAATTTCAGATGACTCTGGTGTTCAGGGTGATCCGACAGACCTCCATAATGGGTCTTAAAGGGTCTCCCGGAAGCAGAAACCAGGAGGAAATGCAAGTGCAATGACCAACCAGCCATGTGACTCTGGAGAGGCCCTGCAGGAGTGGAAAGACTGGCCCAGCTGAGGAGTCAGGAAATGACAGCTATTTCTAGAATGTGATATTATCTGCCCAGTATTGTGGGAACTAATCTAGCCAATAGCCTTTCAAGGGCGGGGTCTTGGATGATACATGCAGATTGGGAGGCAAGCTCTCTTTTGGTTGGTGGTTGGATGGGATTGTAGCATCTGATAAATCCAGGGGCAGAAGACCACAGTGGCTCTTTATCTTCATTGTGAATGTCCCCAAATAAATACTTGTTATTCTTTTATTCTTGGACTTCCTTAAGCCCCACTCAGTCCAGGATGACTTAGGCAGCTCCTCTCTATATGGAAGACCATATTGTAGATATAAATGCCACAGGGGCACCCAAGCATGACCAAAAACTAAACAGCAAATGCTGAACAATGAGTAATACAAATATTATGGGCCCTGATAATATTTTCCATTTGTACTCCAAACTTGAGCTCATAGCCCACTATATCTCTGAGTCCACCTCTCTCCTAAATCACAGAGAAGAATTGTAAAGCTATCAGAGAATCACCCAGCAGAGCTGACAGCATCATTCAAAACACAAATCAAGATGGGTGTGGTGATGTAAACTTATAATTCCACCATTTTGAAGTTGGAGGTAAAAGGATCAGGATCACAAAGGCCAGCTTCAGCTAAATGTCCCAGGACACGTCTCAAAACAATCACAAAAACCCACAAATAAATTCAACAGATGGCTATGTGGGGAACAAGAGAGTACGTGTTAAGTTTTCAGATGAGCAAGTCTCAAGAGGCATTAAATCACTAGAGAACCTCCTGTTGTTGCTTGTCACATGCTCAAATCTGAGAGGCACTGAGATAAGAAATTTGAGAAGCACTGAGATACACAGAGTGGGGCAGGGATGTTCAACTGAGAACACTTATCACAGGATAGGAACACAGCTCAGTGGGACACAGCTCAGCCTGCAGGAGGCCCTGGAGAGTCTCATCCCCTCCAGCACAACAATAAGAACCCCGATGATGAAGGTCTCTCTCCTGGAGCTTCTGTTCAGCAGGTACAGAGTGTGGCCTATTTGTTCTGATTGTTAACAAATTTATTAATTTGTTTGTTTGTTTGTTTGTTTGCTTTACATTCCCCTCCTCTCCTTCTAGCTCCTCCTCCCACCCCCTCTGTTCCCACCCTCAACCCACTCCTCCTCCATTTCTGTTTAGGAAAGGGCAGGTCTCCCATGAGTATCAACAAAACATGCCCTATCAAGTTGCAATAACATTAAGCACCTCCCCATGCATGAAGGCAGGGCAAGGCAACCCACTAAGAGGAGTAGGGTCCCAAAAGCCAGTAAGAGTAAAGAGTCAGAGACAGCCCCTGCTCCCACTATTAGGAGTCCACAAGAGGACCAAGTTACACAACTGTAACACATATGCAGAGTGCCTAGGTCAGTCCCATGGATGCTCCCTGGTTGTCAGTTCAGCTCTGTGAGCCCCTATGAGCCCAGGTGAGTTGATTGTGGGGCTCCCCGTGGTGTTCTTGACCCCTCCAGCTCCTACAATCCTTTCTCCCTCTCTTCTTCAGGATTTCCTGAGCTCACCTAAAGTTTGCCTGTGGGTCTGCACCTATTTCCATCCGTTGCTAGATGAAGCCTCTCTGATAACAATAGGGCTAGACACAAATCTATTAAGCATAGCAGAATATCATTAGGCACCATTATATTGATATTTTTCTCCTCCAGTTATGTTTGGTTTTATCCTGGGTCTCTGGGTCATCCAACCTCTGGATCCTGGAAATGTTAGGGGTATGCTTACTCTCCAGGCATGGTTTTTAGGCTAGATGAGTCATTGGTTAGCCACTCCCTCAATCTCCAGGCCACCCTACCCCAGTACATCCCATTGGCAAGACAGACTGTAGGTCGAAGGTTATGTGACTGGGTTGGTTTCCCACTCCCTCCATTTGAAGCCTTGCCTGGTCACAGTAGATGACCAGTTCGTGCTATGTATCCACTATTTCTAGGAGTCTTAGCTGGGGTCATTCCTGTAGACTCCTGGGAGATTCCTTTGTGCCAGTTTTTATCTGACCCTGAAATGTTCCTCATTTCCAGTAGTCTCTTTCCTATTCTCCCTGTCTACCCTCCCCAAACGGATTGCTCATGTTCCAATTCCCACCCCACCCACAGTTCACTCACACAATCTCTTCTATTTCCCTTCCCAGGGAGATCCCAGTGTCCCCCATTGAACCTTCCCTGTTACCTAGTCTCTCTGGGTCTGTAGACTGCAGCATGGTTATCCTTTATTTAACAGCTAATATCTACTTCTGAGTGAGTACACAGGATGTTTTTCTTTCTCTGTCTGGGCTACCTTGCTTAGGATGACTTTTTCTCACAATTGTTTAGCTCCTGGTACTTATATGTACCTACTGTTTGTAACAAGATTCCAAATTAATGAGGATAACTGTAGTTCTATGGACTGTATTTTGAAAACTGTTAGTCCAGCTAAGTGGTGGTGGCGCAAGCCTATGATCCCAGCACGTGGGAAGCAGAGGCAGGTGCATCTCTGTTAGTTCGAGGTCAGCCTGGTCTACAAAGCTACATAGAGAAAACCTATCTTGAAAAACAAAAGAAAAAAACACTAGTATGTAGAGAGATACCTAACTAGGTACCTGTGGCACTGACCATACCCAGTACTCATGTGTGTACTGGGTGTGTGGAATATAGGCCTGAGGAGAGGCAGGCACAGTCTCTCTCGGGATTCCAGTCAGATCTGGGAGGACAGCTGAGAGTGGAAGCTTGGATGGCTGATCCTGGGTTATCAGTTTTTCATGTAAGTGATTTCTCCCCAATAAATTTAGCCTACCTCATCCCTATCCCATATAGGGTAATCTTCTTCAAATACTAGTCCAATTACTCATTAAGTAAATTACATGGGCCATCTTGCAGTCTTATGTGTATGTCCCATCTGTTGAAATAGTTTTTAAGCCATTTGAGATTTAGGAAACCTCTTTTCCTTTTCTATTTGGTAACCATCCCAATAGAATCCATCAATTACGGTGATCCTCATTTATGTTTTATCTCTTTCCTTTCCGAGAATGGGGAGCTAGCATAGAGATTAAAACGTATAATGCAAAAGCACTTTAATAGGAGGTGCCACCCTAAAGAGGAATTATTTTAGACTCATCACTAATAATCAGTGCAAGGAATTGTTTCCCAAAAGAACCAGTTTGGTATACGTCCCAGTACAAAAATCCCTTTCCTAACTTCTCTACCAGATATGTCCAGACTCCACTAGAGACTTCTACTTTCACAGTGGGTACAGAAGAGTATTCCACAGCTGGTTATTAAATGCATCTCCTTATAACTCCCATTCTTTCCTCTGGGACCGCACAAAGAGTGTACCATGCATGGGGATGCAAGGCATCCCAGCATCCATTCCTATCCCCCACTACCATACTCCTAAGGGAGAACTGATCCCCTCTGATGGGGGAAGTCTTCTGTACATATGTTTCTCTTATTGGTTGATAAATAAAACACTATTGGCCAACAGGGAAGCAAAATAGGTGGGACTAGGAGACAAGGAAGATTCTGGGAAGTGTAGTAAGAGAGAGGTTGCCATGTGATCCCAGGAGGAGAGGATGCATGAGTCTGGCGTTCTAGGTAAGATAAGACCATGTAGAAATACATATACTAGTAGTTGTGGGCTAATACTTAAGACGTAGCTGGCCTATAAGAATCCTAGTCACTGGTCAACAGATTATAATTAATATAGTGTCTCATGTGTTATTTGGGGATCTGAGGCAGCTGTGGAACCAGGCAGGAAGACCGCAACACACCTCTACCCTCCTAGGCTCATTTCAGCACCACTGAACAGCAGCTCCTCAGCCTTCAAGTCTACATCTAGCATCTGGAACAGAGACCTAACTCACTACTAACCAAACTTGTTTCTCTGTTCTCACATTGCTTCAATATCATTGCTTCCGGGTCTGAAGATTCATCTGGCAGCAATGGTGAGATTTGAAAGTTATGAGGGGGCTGAAAAGATGACTTTCAGGGTAAAAACAATTGCTGCCAAGTCTGGCAACCTGATTTAATTCCAGTCACCTACATGGAGAAAAAAAGAGAACTAACCCCTACAAGTTGTCCCATATTTGTTCTCTCCTCTCTCTCTCTCTCTCTCTCTCTCTCTCTCTCTCTCTCTCTCTCTCTCTCTCTCTCTCTCTCTCTCTCCCTGTCTGTCTGATCCTTTCTCTCTATCTCTCTCTCTCACACACACACACACAATGAATGTAAGAGAAAATTAAGTCATATGAGTCAAATACCCCTCCCCAGTTCTGAATTCCAAAATACACGCCTGCAGCTAAAGAATATAAAACATGCAACTGAACTCATCAAGACAGGCTCCCTCATTTCTGCCTTGGCTGACTTGTTTGGGGCATCAAATGAGCCCACTTTTCTGTCTCTTCATTCAGACTGTCTCCTTACATGAGCCATTTGACAACCTCCAAATTTAGCTTAATGAGATAACCTATTACACAGAACTCAATGTCAGGCTGAAGTTTTGTTTCCAAACCTTCTACAAGGAGCATGCTTTTCTATTAAGAAAAAGGAATAGCAGTAGACCCTGGTAAATGGTTTTGTATCTGATCATCAGGGCCAGAAGAGCTCGGCTCACAAGCAGACTCCATACTTCTGGATGTTTCTTCAATTATGGGCCTCATGTGTCACCTTAGATGGAACCCAAGATAATTAATAACTTGTAACATCTGTGTATTCAGCAAACTGGTAAATATCTTTAACGATGAGCATCCTCAGACCTGTGTAGAGTGGTAAACTATATTCAAGTCCAATCTCTCAGTGCAGGTCCCTGAGGAGGAAGTTCAGTTGCTTTGTGCATAGGGTGGGAGTTCACATGTGCAGGTAGGTACGTGTGTGCATGTGCATGTTGACACCAAAGGCTAATCACAGGCATTGCTCCTTAGGAACCATCCTCCACTTTGGGGTCTATCATAGGGAATCAGGCTTCACTGATTAGAACAGCTTGGCTGACAACTCAACTTGAGGGGTCTCCCCGTTTCTATTTTCCCAGTGCTAGAATATAAGCATGTTCCTCTTCACCAAGCTTTTTGCATGAGTTTTGGGGTCAAACTCCAGTCCCCGTGCTTGCACGAGAAGCACTTAAGCAAGTTGAACTGTCTCCGCAGGTTCCTGCCTTGCCTTTAAACAAACACAGAAGTACTATGCCTTCTCAATTCTCTGGGCACCGTGCCAAAATGAGGCTTCTTGGCTAGTGCAGTACTGAACCTCTAACTCCTCCTTGATGGGTGACTTCATTATTGCCTATCCAGTGCTCTGTGTGTGACTTCATTATTGCGTAACCGATGCTCTTCTGCTTGTGTCTGGACCATTAAAAAGTTAAGAATGGTCAAAGCTCTTCCCCAGTGCACACTCCCTTCTCAAAGAACAGAATCCACACACAGAACCCTCCACATGTCATGCTCCGCAGTCCTGGAATTAGTGCCAGTTTCTTCACAGCCAAGATAAGAATGCTCCTGTTGGGCTCAGAATGGTGGCAATAATAGTCTCTCAGAGACTGAACAATAAGATGTTGCTTCTAAGAGATGCAAAGTCTTTTATCTAAACAACTTGAAATCTCTGACATCTGTGCCTGCTATCAACTGATTGAATAAATATTCTTAGGACTGATGACAAACTGACTTTACTCTCCACAGCTTAGCAGCCAAATAAAGGAGCCTACTATAATTAATGAGGCTATACTGGAGCATTAACAGCAAACTGCTAGAAAATTACCCCCAAATTTAGCAGGTTCCAGCAATAAACATTTTGTTGTTGTTAATGTTTTTTGAAACAAGTATCTGGAAACTTGCTGTGTAGACCAGATTGGCTTAAAACCTACAAATATCACTTGCATCAGGCTTTTACCTGACTCTATAAAGCCCCCCCTTTACACTCACCTCTCTCAACTCTCTCCCCCTCCACCCAGCCCCCAGTTTGTTTCCATACTCTTCTGCCCCCCCCCAAATCCATGGTAATTCACAACAACCAGGGATCCGGCATGGGACCAGTCTAGGCCCTCTGCATATGTGATAGTTGTGCAGTTTGGTCTATTTGTGGGACTCAAGGCAACGGGAGCAGGGGCTGTCCCCAATGCTTTGGCTGGCACTTGGGAACCCATTTCTCATGCTGGATTGTCCTACCCAGCCTGAATACAGGGGAGGTGCTTGGTCTTACAGCAGTTTGATATGCCATGCTTTGCAGATGCCCATGGGAGGCCTGCCCCTTTCTGTGAGACACACAGAGGAGTGGTGGAGTAAGAGGGAATGGAGTGAACAAGGGGGTGGAGTGGGAGGAGGACAGGGAGGGGAGTCTGTAGTTGGGGAGTAAAATAAATAAACTAATCAAATTGTAAAAAATAAGAAAAATGGAAAAAAACCTACAAATATCTACCTGCCTCTGCCTCCTGAGTACTGTGATTAAAGGTGTGTGCCACCATGCACAGCCCTATTTTTAATTACATTTGTGTTTGTGTGTGTGTGTGTGTGTGTGTGTGTGTGTATGAGAAAGAGAGAGAGAGTACTTGTGCCACTGAGTATCTATAGATAGCAATGGAGCAGTTGCAGAAGCTGCCTCTCTCCTTCCATCATGCTGATGCTGGTGACAGAACTTAGGGTCACCATGCTTAGTGGCAAGTGTCCTTACTCAATGAGCTAGAGTCTATGGCCCAGAACCTAGGAAACCTTATCTAGGTGCCACTGGCTCAGGGTCTCTCACAGTCTACAAATAGGATGCTGGCCGGGTGTGACAGTTTTGATCTTACATGTTCTCCAAGGGTCCATGTGTTAAAGGGTCACCACTAGAGGGGTTAAAGGACCCACCCCTAGAGGGGTTAAAGGGCCTGCCCTACCTTAGATGGTTCTACTGTGAGATAGCAAAACTCATAAGAGGCAGGCCTTTAGTGTGAGAACTTTAAAGTCAGGAAAGGCATGCCCTTGAAAGAAATATTAGATCTCTCTCTCCTTCTCTCTCTCTCTCTCTCTCTCTCTCTCTCTCTCTCTCTCTCTCTCTCTCTCTCTCTCTCTCTCTCTCTCTCTCTCTTCTCTCTCTCTTTCTCTCTGTCTCTCTCCCTCCCTCCCTTCTTCCCTGTTCTCTCTTTCTTCCCACCATGAAATAAGCAGTTTTCCTTTGACATGTTTATATATCATTGCCATCCAACAACACTGTCAAAGGGGTAAAAGCAATGAGTCTACCTGACCATGAATAGTATCTGTAAGCCAAAATAAAACGTTTCTATGTGTAAGCTGATTGTCTTCATTATTTATTATAGTATCAGAAAGCTGACCGATAGCCAGGGTTGCAGTTATCTAGAGAACTAACTTGGGGAATATCTACTAAACAAATTGTTTATGCAGCTGCTTATCTTGTTCCTTCACTGACTCTTGGGTAAGGACAATCTCCTTGGGTGCATGTTCCTTTATATAGCAAAGCCGGCTTGTCAGAGCAAGTGATGAAGAAAGTAACAGTGGGCAGGACAGGAGGCCTAGGACAGAACCACCATCTTATGTAATCAAAGCTGAGGGTGGTCACCCCATTGCTTCTTTCATAATTCAGGTTGTAGGCGCAAACAGGTAAGTCTTACCTATGCTCCCCCAGGAAGAATTCACAGGGCATCTATCCCAAGATCACTAGTGCCTTCTAGAGGGGCCTATGTCAGTAGGGAAACACCTTTATTCCCCTGAGCCCCATTCAAAAGGTTTAAAAGTAAATATGTCTGTCATTCATTTTAAAAAGTTTTCAACACACATACATGAACACATAAACACACACACAAGCACACACATGAACACACACATACATGAACATATAGACACCAATGACACAAGTGTGTCCAAATGTGAAAGGGATAGATATAAAGGTGTTTATTGTGGTGGTGTTCTATTTTTCTGTGTTTAAAATGTTTCATAATAAAAACAAACCACTTCTGTTGGGGGAAGTCCTGTGCATTTGTCAATAAAGTACTGTTGAGCCTATAGGAAACCTAGACAGGAGGGACTAGGAGTCCAGGAGAACTCTGGGAAGGGGAGCGAGACTTCCTGTGCGCTGTCTTTTATGCCTTCCCCCGTAACGCCCCTAGCCATGCCCAAAAGTGGGCTTGGCTAGTGACGTAGTTCCGCCTACGTACGTATACGTCTTTACGTCCAGCTGTATACGTCTTTAGTCCTGCCTAAAGTGGGTGTGGTTAGCGGTGTGGTAAACCGCCCTTTTATTACCTCATCTGTATGCGCCTCTAGTAAGTCACATGTTTAATGGCGGCATAGACTTAGTAAATCACATGTTTAATGGCGGCATCAGACTTCCTCCTACACACTTCACTAGGGGTTTGGGGAATGTATCAACTACAACTGACCTTAAATGATACCGTTCGGCAGATATTCTCTGATGTCAAAGCAGACTGTGGAAGTTTGAATAAGAATGGCCCTCATATACTCATAGATTTAAATGCTTGGTCATCAGAGAGTGGCACTATTAAGAGGTATGGCCTTGTTGGAGGAAGTGTGTCCCTGGGGGCAGGCTTTGAGGTTTCAAGTGCTCAAGCCAGACAAGTGTCTTTTTCCCTCCCTGCTGCCTGCTGACTCAGACGTAGAACTCTCAGCTGCTTCTCCATCACCATGTCTGCCTGCCACCATGCTCCCTGCCATATATGTGAAAAGGACTAAACCTCTGAACTGCAGGCCAGTTAATTAGTATTTTCCTATATTAGAGTTGCTGTGGTCATGGTATCTCTTCACAGCAGTAGGAACCCTAACTGAGACAGAAGTTTGTGCCAGGGACAGGGATACCATATTTCTATGATAGGCCTAACCATGCCTTTGTTTGCAGGAATGTAGACTTTGGGACTTTTGATTAGGAAATAGTATGAGCATGGAAAGCAATGATGCTGAGGGTTATTTCAACTGTGGGGGCCTGGCTCACAAGGTTTCAGAGGAGAAGAGTATTAGTACATGATCTAGAGACAATTCTTGTGATATTTTATTGAAGAATGTGGCTGCTTTCTGCCCTTGTCCAAAACAAACCTGAGGCTAAATTGAGGAGTTATGATCAACAGCTTTGGAGGAGACTTCAAGACAGCCCAGTATTGACTGTGTTGGTTAGTTACTAGTGGTCATGCTTCTGTAATTAGAAGGATTCAATCTGTAATTAGAAGGAGCAAGCTGAGCAAGGAAAAATACAAAGTGTCCAGTTGGAGGAGAAAAGAAGCATCAAGAAGTTTAATGGAGTCAAGTCCAGTGCTCAATGAGATTTAAAAAAAAAATTAAAGAAAAACCTGAGGCTAAATGAAATAAAGGGAGTCGTGACCTCATTTCAAGACCCCACACAGCTAATCTTCTAACTTGTAAAAAGGAATTAAAGACAAGTTTAAGGCCTGGTATGGTCATACAAGCCTGTGGTAACATATTTTTTATATTTTGTTAAAGCTTACCTGAGGATTCAGAAAGCAAAGTCAGCCACAGCTATAGAGCTCAGGTAGTGGTGGCACACACCTTTAATTCCAGGACTCAGGAGACAAAGAGATATGGATCTCTCTGATTTCCAAGCCACCCAGGCTTATACAAGATTGAATCAGTCTAAAAGAGGAACAGAACTCACACCTTTAATCCCAGGACTCATGAGAGGTATTTAAGACAGGAACACTGTCTCAGAGTTGGCATTCATTCTCCAGTTGCATTGAGGATAAGAAAACATTGAAGTCTTGAGGGTCTCTAGCCATGTTGAAGATAACATAGCAGTCTGAGGGAATCTGAGGAGCAGTGAAGTTTGGATCAGTTTAAGGATCACCCCGTTTGGTCTGAGCTGAGGTAGAGGTAAGAGCTAGAGGCTGACTGCTTTGCTTTTCTGATCTACGGCTTGAAGCTTAAACCCCCAAAATCTGTCTCTTGGTCTTTTATTTATCATGCTACACAAGCCTTTAATCCCAGCATTCCAGAGGCAGAGGCAGGCAGGCAGGCAGGCAGATCTCCAAGTTCGAGATCAACCAGGTCTACAGAGTGAGTTCCAGGACAGTCAACATTAGGTAATGAAGGAAACCATCAAAAATAAAAAGCTGGTGAAGATGTAATTGAATGAAGGGGTCATGTTGCAGTTGCAGTCCCAGCAAGCAGCAGAACTTGGACCCTCTAGCCACATAGTTCTGTCTTTAGAGTCAAGGATACAAGAAAGGGTAAAATGCATCTCCCTCCATGACTAAGGAAAGCCACTGAGACCAGGCATGTGTCAGGAGTGTCCCTGCATGAAGGTCCTGAGAAGTTACTGAATAAAGCTGTGAAGGTGAAGCTTGGATTGCCTTGGAGACTCCAAGATATTGGAGATGACAGAGTCATGGGATCCCTGCCAAGGATAACTGCTAACAGGAAGTAGAACCAGCCAAAGAGAAAAAAGTGTGTTTCAGTCAACAAAGCTGAAAGGAATTGGAGATCTGAAGAGAGCTTTGACATCAGACATGGGAATGCCAAGTTTAGACTTTGTCCTGTTAGTTTTTGGCCTTGCTTTGGTTCAGTATTTCCTCACTGTGCTCCCTTTCCTCCATTTTGGAGTGGTAATGAATGTCCTGTGCCATTGTATGTTGGAAGTATGTGATCTGCTTTTCGCTTTGATCTTACAGGGGATTACAGCTAAGAGATTTCAAAGAGAATATGGGGATTTTAGAAGTTGGATGCATTTCTTCATTATGATAAGGCTACAAGCCTATGGAGGCCAGAAGGGGCATGTGGTGGTTTGAATAGGCATGGTCCTTATAGACTCATAGATTTGAATATTTGATTACCAGGGAGTGGCACTTTTAGGAGGTGTGGCCTTGATAGAGTAGGTGTGGCCTTGTTGGAGGACTTGTGTCACTAGGGGTAGGCTTTCACATTTCAAATGCTCAAACCAGGCAAAGTGTTTCTTTCACTTCCTTTTGCCTGCTGACCCAGATGTAGAATTCTTGGCTCCTATTCCAGAACCAATAGAACGCGGACTAAGACACAAACAGTGCTTTCACATGCTCTCACAACATTTTTTAATGGACAGAGAGACTAAGCATAGCACTGTAATCCCAGCACTCACAAGCCTGAAGGGAGGCACTCTCAACTACATGGGAAAAGTCTGTCTCAAAACAAGCAGACACACACAATGCTAACAGGCAAATAAAGTCAACCATTGAGGGGCTTGTTTAGTACCAAAATGCCCTGACAGTCCCATCAGAATAGTTCTCTGGTAGCTTTGTTTAAAGAATAAATTCAGGTAAGACAGAAACCACCATAGACAATGAGATCTGACTCAGTTCCAAACTCCGTCTCACAGTCAGTGCCCAGCATAAAGAAACTCAGAGAATACAATTGTTCTTACATGAGTGGAAACTAGTTTACAAGACTTTTTCCTTAAATCTCATATATTAAAAATCATTCCTTTCAATATATAATGTCACATAACTATAAGATCTACATCTTAGGAGCTGAGTGAGGACCTTCATAGGTATTCAATCCAACCTGATGGGGGAAGTCCTTCTGTGTATATGTTGCTCTTATGTTGATGAATAAAACACTGTGACCAATATAGGCAGGGAGATAGGTGGGACTAGGAGATGAGGAGAATTCTGGGAAGTATAGGCAGAGAGCAGACACCGGGACTCACCAGACTCTTTTCCGGTAAGATAGACCACGTGGAAATATTTAGATTAATAGAAATGGGTTAATAATTAAAACAGAGCTAGTCAAATAAGAAGCCCTAGTCGTCGGCCAGCAGTTCATAATTAATATGGTGCCCATGTGTTCATTTGGGGCTCAAGCAGCTGTGGGCTAGGCCACAACACCAACCATTGGTTTATTTGGTCCTACCCCATACTATCAGGGCTTACTATCCCCACTGTTGCTTAGCACATCCTACTATTTAGTAGGCCTTTTAGTGGGTACTAGGATCACAGAAAAGCTGGTCAGCAAGTTTTTTCCCAACATGATGATGTGCACAGTCAAGGCTGGGAGAAAGGGGAGGAGAGGGGCACAAGAGAGATGGAATACCCCTTAGTATCAGCAGGTATGGATGGTGGTGCTTCCACAGTGGGCTGATATATAAAATGAAACTGCTCAGAGGAGAAACAACCTAAGTAGTTCCATGAGGTTGGAAGAAAAGAAAATGACTAAGGAGAAATAAGTATCAAACAGGGCAGGGGAGACAGCTCATGCGGCAAACTTGAGCAAGAAAGGGTTCTACAGTGTGGTAGATGCCTCTGGGTACAAATGGGAAAGAGGATACAATGAGAGCATGGTTAGAGTTGCAAAGAAAGGAGCTTAAATTTTAACAAAGAATAGCAAAGGTCTTTGGCTCTGGTTTTAAAATTTAGACGAACAGCTCTAGACTGAAAAGATAAAGATAAAGTTTGGGACAGCAGCCATGAAGCTAGAGAAAAGCCAGGCAAGCCACCAGGTGCTTCTATGGTAGCTTGAGGGCAGATGGCATGCAGGAGACTACAGAATTTGGGGAGCACTCTGGAAGTGGAGTCTAGCAGTCTTCCCGGTGAGCAACCAGCTACCAAGCAACTGTACTGCCAGGGTCTTTCCCCTCTACAAGCCAGACATAATTATACCACTTCTGCTAATAATTAGAATAATGTCTACTGTCTGGTGCTTTGGTGAGGATTAACGAAAACAGTCTCTAATTAATTCTCACCAAACCTACATAAAACATTGTCATTACATCACTACTATGGCATATATCTAACTTGAATATCAAGTATTTTTGTACGTATTGCAGTATATATAATACATTCACAATACACAAATTATTTTGAACTGTGCTTCCATGAAGAAACTTCATAGTTCCACTGAACTATGAAGGCCTGTATTATACCCCATATTTCTGCTTGCCTATGTACATTGCGTGTGCTGCGTGAACGACAGCTCTTATCAGTGTTATCTTTATGCTATACAAGGCACAATTCTGGGGACTTAAGATACAGAGATAAATAGAGTAAACAAATTCTCGTGGAATTTCCATCACAGGGAGTAACTATAAATAGTCACCAAATTAAAAATAGTAGCTAGTGACAAGTAGCTTACCTTACAGAGAAGTAAGGTAAGGTGCTATGATGAGGGGTGACTGTCAACTGTATTTAACAAATGGTCAGGTATGGCCTCTCTAGGGAGATGATACTTACACAGAAATATTAAGAAGGGTCTAGACACGCAAAATTTTAAAGGAAGGTCATTGAAGGCTGTATAACCGCTAAGACTTAGGCTTGAAGGTTAAGCTGGGTATGGTTTTGAAACATGGAGACAGATGCTGTCGGGATACAGCAAGGAAGAACTGGATTTTAAAAAATGAGATTGTAAAGAAGGCAGGAGTAGATAGAAAAGGGCTTGAAGCCGGGGCAGACAATAGAGAGAAAGTGATCTCTGGTCATCTTAAGCAGATGATTGGGTGAGGCTCCCATTCACCATGGGAGGTCACCGAGGGCGCTGGTTTGGTAGGAAAGTGATGAGTCCTGACTGAAGATCTACTCCATTGGAGGAGGCTACAGACATCTAAGTGAAGGGCTAGAAAACACCTGAGAGTCAAGAGAGAGAACACTGTGGAAGGTAAATGTGTGGGAGCATGCAGTGAGAGATAAGCAGGGGTGGGGGCGGGGACAAAATCCAAATCTATCAATATGTAATGAAGCTGTAAAGAAAAGACAGAGAGCATGCATGAGTAAGATAAAGCTGAAAACGTGCTCAGCAATGGGTGCTGGCTTCTCCAAAACTCGCCGAGTTCAAACCCAAGCCTTGCTGTTTACCCAGCTCATGGAGAGCACCACTGTGAGAAGCTAATATTCCTGAGGGGCATTTGGCACAGTGCTGGTATGCAGGAGAGTGCCCAGGGGCTTAGTGGCCATTAAACCTAAAAACCCGGGATCAACCAAAACAGTCAGAGACCTGGGGGCGGCAGAGCTGAAATGAAGCCTCCAGAAAACTACAGAATAATGGAAGCTACAGGCATTGTTTCTATGTCTTTATATTAGTGTCTTGTCTTTTTAGTACAAATTAAGTAATTTAAATAAATGTAGATGAAACTGGGTTGAACAAGAACCAAAAATGTTCACAAATGTATTAGGACAAAATGGGTAATCACCTATCTAAAAATCAGTTCCTCCTCAAATTTTATCCAAATCAATCAACCCCCAAAAATACAGGCAGGGAGTGCCAACTTGGAGGAGCAAACTGTGGTGGCCTAAACAACAATCACTCCCATAGGCACAATTGGTGGCAATGTTTGGGAAGGGTGAGGAGACATGGACTTGGAGGAGGCGTGTCACTGAGCAGGCTTAGAGGTTCCCAAAGACAAGGTGTGTCACTGGGCCAGGCTTAGAGGTTCCCAAAGACAAGGTGTGTCACTGGGCCAGGCTTAGAGGTTTCCAAAGACAAGGTGTGTCACTGGGCCAGGCTTAGAGGTTCTCAAAGACAAGGTGTGTCACTAGGCAGGCTTAGAGGATCCCAAAGACAAGTACCGCTGCTGGTGTGCCTCCTGCCTCCTTCTTCTGTTTTAATATGTGAGCTCTCTCAGCTGCTCCTACACCACGCGTTTGTTCCACCCTTACGGACTCCAACCCTCATACAAACTGTATGCCCAATTCAATGTTTTCTTTTATGAGTTACCTTAGTTGCAGTGTTTCATCGCAGAAAAGCAACTAAGACAGGCACTAAGTGTTTCATTCTATGTTCAAAACTAAAATATAAACACCTAAAGTATGTACACCAATAACATTTTTGGGTATTGGTTTTTTATGTGTTTTTTTTTTTTCAGAGCACTATGTAGCCCTGGTTGGCCTGGAGCTCCCTGTGCAGATCAGACTGGCCTCAAATTCACAGAGATCTATCTGGCTCTGCCTCCAGCAGTAGGGTTAAAGGTGTGTGCTATCATGCCTGTCCCAATAAAGGTTTTTAAAGCTGATTGTTTACAAGGTCCTACAAGTGGACTCATTTAGGAATTGAACCCTGAAATGTAAACACCAAGTTAAGCCTGCTCTCTAAGAAAGAAACTAGAATACTCCAGAATAAAATAAAGTCTATCATAATTATATCAAGTAATCTGTATTACTAATACATTGCAAAGATTTCTAGGGACTCAGTATTTATTCATATTTAGTTTTATTCTTCTAAAACCAAATATTGGTGTGCATACTATCAACTTATTTTTCACACCAACATATTTTTACTAACTGAAATACAAACAAGAAAAGTGGACAAGAGGGGAACGGTTGAAGAAGTCTGTTATCTCAGTATTCAAGAGGCTGAGGCAGATTGGTGGCTATGGGTTCAAGGACATCCTGGAAGCATTATGGGTTCAAGGACACCCTGGAAGCATTATGGGTTCAAGGACATCCTGGAAGCATTATGGGTTCAAGGACATCCTAGAAGCATTATGGGTTCAAGGACATCCTGGAAACATTATGGGTTCAAGGACACCCTGGAAGCATTATGGGTTCAAGGACATCCTGGAAGCATTATGGGTTCAAGGACACCCTGGAAGCATTATGGGTTCAAGGACACCCTGGAAGCATTATGGGTTCAAGGACACCCTGGAAGCATTATGGGTTCAAGGACATCCTGGAAGCATTATGGGTTCAAGGACATCCTAGAAGCATTATGGGTTCAAGGACATCCTGGAAACATTATGGGTTCAAGGACACCCTGGAAGCATTATGGGTTCAAGGACATCCTGGAAGCATTATGGGTTCAAGGACACCCTGGAAGCATTATGGGTTCAAGGACACCCTGGAAGCATTATGGGTTCAAGGACATCCTGGAAACATTATGGGTTCAAGGACACCCTGGAAGCATTATGGGTTCAAGGACACCCTGGAAGCATTATGGGTTCAAGGACACCCTGGAAGCATTATGGGTTCAAGGACATCCTGGAAGCATTATGGGTTCAAGGACATCCTAGAAGCATTATGGGTTCAAGGACATCCTGGAAGCATTATGGGTTCAAGGACACCCTGGAAGCATTATGGGTTCAAGGACATCCTGGAAGCATTATGGGTTCAAGGACACCCTGGAAGCATTATGGGTTCAAGGACACCCTGGAAGCATTATGGGTTCAAGGACATCCTGGAAACATTATGGGTTCAAGGACACCCTGGAAGCATTATGGGTTCAAGGACATCCTGGAAGCATTATGGGTTCAAGGACATCCTGGAAGCATTACAAGTTCAAGGTGAGCCTACGCTAGAAAGCAAGACCCGTCTGAAAAACAGCAAAAGGAAAAGGAAGAGGAAAAGAGAAGGAGGCAGGGGAGGAGAATATAAACCCAACGAGGTTCCAACTGTGTGGCTCCCTCTCGCACAAATGCGACCTGATCTCACAACCCAGGACTGTATCAGGGTCACTAATCCTCGGCTATCTACACTCCCCTCCCCCGCCCCAAGTCTGGAATGAGAAGTTAGGGCTTTGTGATGTAGCAGCCTCTCCACTATAGGGCAGCAGCTCAATTTAGAGTCAGTGATCAATATGTAAAAGCTTTTCTGAGCAAATCCCTTCAGCACAGATTTCCAGTGCAGTCCTTTGACAAGTTAAGCTCTCACTAGAGTTCAATTAGCAAGGAGAAACTAGGGCCTACAGGTCTAACCAACGCTTTTCTTATCTTATGTGGGATTTTAACAACCCGCCAGGACAAACACAGAGGTACCTAAAGCAGATGGCACTGCCGATAGCTAAATGGCCCACACCCATTTCTCAGCCCCCTTGAACCTTACATGCTGCCTCAGCTGAACAAGATGTAGTGAAGATTGAGAAGTAATTACTCATAACCATCTGACTGAAAGAGACAGGTAAAGGAAGAAACACTAAAGGGAACGTTCTGGAATCTCAAAGCAATGTTTCATAAAGCAGGTTACAAATGCTCTCCAAACCAGGGGGCCCATGGAGAACAGCACCTCGCAGCTGGGAAGATGTGTGTGTAGCCAGAATGCTGTAAAACTAGAATATCTGCAAAGTGCTTCTAAAAATACTGTCTAAAATTTACCCATACTGAAAAGGTCCGCAGTTAGGGGCCGGAGAAATGGCTCAGCCGGTTAAGGCACTTGTCTCCACATCTGATGACTCCAGTTCTGTCTCTGAGATCCACATGGTAGAAGGAAAGAGCCGAGTATCACAAGTTGTCCTCTGACCTTCACATACGGATGTCATTGAGCTCACTCTCTCTCACACACACACACACCCCAAATAAATAAATTAGTATTAAAACTCCCAGAGGTGAGCCTACTCATTATTTTTCTAAATGGGCACAGTATCAAAGAACCTCTAAATTCATAGGTCACTACCCGTATACTAGTGCGTCTCTCAGACCTCATGGGAAAAGTCCCTTCATGCAGTGGAGGTGGTTATTGCAGAAACACACAACTGGCCATGGAGTGCTCAGCCACAGATGAGAAACCTGTATCACACACCCTCCCCAAAGTTCAGAGACCATCATGGAAGAGGCGTGGAAAGACCCATAAGAGCCAGACCGGGTTCAGGAAGGGTTGGAGCAAAACAGTGCCTTCTGGACAGCAAAGAAAGAACCCCCACACTCAGGAGCTCACAGCAGCTGTAGGCTCCCACAACATTCTAGCATGGACGGGAAAGGAATTCATGAGCCTCCATCCATAACTGAGGAGCTAGGGGCAGTTCACCTCCTGGGGAGGAGTTTGTTTTCTCTAAGGGTGTGGCTCCTGGTAAGTCATCCATGCTAAGGTGGTCCCACGCTGAGAGAAGCACATGTACAACATGATTTGGAATCAATAGGTTATTAATGTTTTAAGGGCAAAGAATTATTACAAATATTTGTTCATTTTTAAATCTACAGTTAATGTTAACAGTTTTTTTTAATATGGAAGCAAAGAAAAAACCAGGCGAATAGATCCAATCAAAGGTCACTTGCTCAACAGCACTGAAGTAAGCCTGATTTGTTCTAATCTGATCCCCTCCCTAATAAAAGACTCTCTTACTCTCTATTATAGTGGGCACAAAGCACAGATTCTCATGTCCCCTTGCATTTGTCCCCCTCCCGGGCTTCCAAGTCCCCACTCCAAACCTCTATCAGATTTCAGACCTGTTTATATCCGCAAGTCAGCAAACAAACAGAGCACACAGATTGACCAATGGGGTGTAGAGTTCACACAGATGATAGAAAGCAAAGCTTTTGACTTACAAGTTACCTCTTCATGGGCACTGCTGGGAATGCCGACTTACCCAGCAGTGCCTCCCGGGTCAGGCTACAGGCCACTGTTGTAGACAGACCCCCACAGTGTGGAGAGCTCTCAAAGCCTGTTTTATGACGCATGGCTTTGAGGTTCCAGAATATTCTTTTAATCTCTATTATTTTCTTCTTTTCTGTGTGGATCTTCTCCTTCTGGCTAGATTGATGGGGACAAATATTTCTACATCTTTATTCTCCCTGCTGGCCTGAGTTCACAGCATACACTGGTTGTTAAAGTGTGTATAGATACAAACTATTGCTGTCATCCTGCCTCACTGCCCAGCGGTAAAGCTTTCTGCGTCATGTTCAGCAGGAACAATGTGTTCCAAGCAGTGGCCAGCCAAGGCCTCAAGGCCTAATGTGAAGGTAGCAAAGGCCATTCTTTCTATGAAGTACTATTTGTTTGACATGCAGAATCGGGGGCTGAAGAGGTGGCTGAGCAGTTAGGAAAACTTCCTGCTCTTGCAAAGATCCAGAGTTTGGTTGCCAGCACCGATACATTCTGCTGTTCCAGGGGACTGGACACCCTCTACTGGCCTCTACAGGCACCCACATTCACAGTTGCATATGAGTTCATGCGGGGTTACACACACACATAAAATAAAAATTAAATATTTTTTAAAAATAGAATAGGAAAAACAAGTACAATATACACTATGTCTAAAAGTGTACCCATGGGTCCAGCAGTGCAAGCCGTAAATTTGGCCACTAAGGAAGCAAGGGCAGGAGCAACACAGGTTCAAAAACCATGTGAGGCTCATTAAAAAAAAATCACACTGTACCTCATAAGTTTGCACAATCAGTATATACAGATCAAAACTTTTATTTAAAAGATGAAATTTTTCAATTGTCCAAATTAAAATCCCTTGAGGAAATAAGAAAGCCAAAAGAAGGAAATTTGGGTGCCGGGAGACGGCTCGGAGAGTGCAGCACTTGTCACAGGAACCTGACAACCTGCACTGCACCCTTGGAGAATCGGCTGGAGGCCCCGTGTCCAGCTAGCCTGAAGTTGACTGCAAGGTAGTGGCAGAAACATGGGTGACCTGCCTCAGCCAGGAGGAAGATGAGAACCACCTCCCAAAAGCTGTCCCCTAACTTTCATGGAAAACAACTTCTTCCTCAAAGGATGAACATAGAACCATGGAGCCCTCAGAACCAGAAAGATCACCTAGGGACATCCCAGCACCTGTGGCAAGATCCTTCCTCGGCTGCCAAGATGCTTTCAAACCACCACTTTCCTCACTGAGCCGGCTCATCTCTAAGTCGTTAGTGCTCCCTCAACGCTGGGGGCATACTGATACTGGAATCAACCGAAGTCTTCCAGGACTCCTCTTTTATATGGGTCTCCCCACTCTGAATACGTGCAAGGTAATTCCTGACACAACTACAAAATTGAACGTTTGTCCCTACTAGGTTTAGTCTTGTTACGGTTGAAACTTTTGATTCTTAACGTTTCCATCCAATATCATTGGAAAACTAATTTCTCCAAAGTTGTGAGCAAGTCATTGAGAAAAGTACTGAAAAGACAGGCTTTGCCCCTAGAGAGCTGTCTTTGGATGGTGTCACGCTATCAGGTGACTAACATTGTGAAGATACAGTTGCTCAATCTGCCATGATCTAAAGCAGATGCTTTCTGTGGAGGAGGAGGTCGCCCACCAGAACATCACAGCATCTAGCAGTACGAAGCAATCTATTAATTTACTTTTTATTGTATGTGCATTGGTGTTTTGCCATGGGTGTCTGGTCCCCTGGAATTGGAGTTACAGACAGTTGCAAGCTGTCATGTGGGTGCTGGAAATTGATCTTGGAGTTACAGACAGTTGCTAGCTGACATGTGGGTGCTAGGAATTGAACCCAGGTCCTCTGGAAGAGCACTCAGTGCTCTTAACCACTAAGCCATCTCTGCAGTCCCATGAAGAAATCTAGAAATACTGTTCTGTTTCCCATAGATATACAACTTTGATTTGCTTAACAAAAAGCTGAACAGCCAATATCTACGTGGGATTTGGGGACAAAGGGGATGCTGGGAAGAAAAAGGCAGAGTCACCAGCCAGACATGGAGGAAGCAGGGAAGCAACATGGGCAGAGTGAAGGAAATGAAGCCACAAGGCAGAAAGTGAATCCATAGAAACAGGTTAATGTAAGTTATAAGACCTAGTTTAAAAAAACAAGCCTAAGCTATAGGCCAAGCTTTCATAATTGATAATAAGTTTCCATGTGTTTATTTGGGAGCTGTCTAGTAGACAGAAAAATCTGCCTACATTGCTCTCCTCCAACACTGGCTCTGTGAACAACTGTGTTTTCCTTTACATTCATGTCTGTATGTTGGTTATTCCTTATCACCCTGTATCACTACCACTCCCCTCCACAAATAACTCGCTTTCCCAGTTCTGTCTCTAAACTCAGCCCTAATCCATGACTGACTGCCCAACTCTTCCACCTTGTTTGCAGTCCTAACACCCTCTTACCTTTCCTGAACAGTAACAACCCTCTTACACACACACACACACACACACACACACACACACAGTCCACCACCACACTAAACACATACAGGGTATGCACCATTCCTACTTTATTTTTATCGTATTTTTTATTATTTTCTCTCTTCTTGTGAATACGTGTGGGTACATGTGTCAACATACTTGTATAGAGGTCAGGGAATATTTCAAGAGTTGGCTTTCTCCTTCCACCATGGGGATCCTGCAGCTCATAGTCATCTCCTCAGGCTTGGGAACAGCTGCCTTTTTCTGCTGAGCCATCCCCTCAGTCCCCACATCTCTACTTTACGTCTCTCATGATCTGCTTTGCTCTCAGACAAGGAGCACAAAGGTTACCTGTGTGACATAACACCTGCATATTCCCAGCCCCGCCTACCTCTGCCCACTAACACCCTCCGCTCGTGTAAAGCTTCTAGCACACTGCCACCTTTTCAGTCTTTGCATGCTCACAGCTGTATTTGACTTCTAGATCTTTCTACACGATGTCACGACATTCCTTTCTCTTTTTTCTTTTTTTAACATAAATTTTTATTTAAATTTAAAACAACCTTATTTTACATACCAATCCCAGTTCCCTCTCCCTCCCATCCTCCCATGTCCCCCACCATCCCCCCATCCCACACCCCATCCACTCCTCAGGGAGGGTGAGGCCTCTCATGGGGGATCATCAAAGTCTGTCACATCATTTGGGGGAGGGTCTGAGAGAGTGTCACACCATAAGGAATGGGCTCCCAAAGTCCGTGCACTAGGGATAAATACTGGTTCCACTGCCTGAGGCCCCATAGACTGCCCAAACCACCCAACTGACACCCACATTCAGGGGGCCTGGTTCGATCCTATGCTGGTTCTTCAACTGTCAGATTGGGGTCCATGAGCTCCCACTTGCTCAGGTCAGCTGTTTCTGCGGGTTTCCCCAGCATGGTCTTGACCCCTTCGTTCATCCCTCCTCCCTCTCTAAAACTGGAATCCAGGAGTATGGCTCAGAGCTTAGCTGTGGGTGTCTGCTTCTGTTTCCAACAGCTAGTGGATGAAGACTCTGGGATGGCATGATGCTCCTTTCTTATTCCTTGCTATTCAATTCACCATCATGGCCCTGCCCTCCTTCCATACACACATGTTTGCCTAACTCTCGCTTATGTTTCAGCATTCAGCTTAAATGTCACCCCTCCCCCAAGAAGTCTCCAGGAATGACCATACCCTGCCCACAGTCACTTCACTAAACACTGCCCTCTTTGCATCCTGTTCTTCATTGAGGCACCCCTCACAAATGTGTTAACACTTACCAACAATACTTATTTCTCATGGAAGCCCTGGTAACTCAGAGCTCTGCCAGACTTGTTCATCACAGACTCTCAAGCCCTTCACAAAGATCTCAGCATCCTGGTCACTGCGTGTCTCTTTGATAAAAGAAACAGCTCTGAGTTCTGTTTACAAGCACATGCTCCTACTGTGCTTCTAGCCATGGACATGTGTCTTCTAGGGGCATTAGAGGCTGTTACTGTTTTTGTCCCCATCCTTTAAATGTATCCATAATTTAAGCTATCTGTGATGGCACATGCCAGTAATCCCAACACTCAGCACTATGAGGCTAGGATGTGAGAGGTCCAAGGCCAGACTCTGCATCATAGTGAGTTTGAGAACAAACTATGCTACATGAGACCCTAACTAGAAAAAAAAGCCGACTCACAAATTTAATATTTTGCCTAGAATTAATTCTTAGATCCAGAAATCCTGAGATTATTCTTGGCTGCCTGCTAACTGTGTGCAGACAGTCACTATTAACCACCACCTATGCAGTGCTGGTCCCAATATCTGACACTGAATTTCATTATTCTCCCCATATGTGATTCCACCTTACAAACTAGCTCCATTTTTCAATTACTTATCTATGGTTAAATGAAATCATGGGATTTCCCCACACAGGACCTATAGATGTCCAATTAACAGAAAAGAAGCACTAGAATAGAATAGTCTAAACTGCTTCATCATGATCAGAGACGCACACTGTGGTCAGATGGAAACCAAATCCAATTCCCAGCCACCTATTACTCAATCATGAGCCATAGAAGCCAGTAGAAATTCTAGAGAAGAAACGAAGGCCTATTTCAACCCGCCTCCTTTGCCTCTTACACACACACACACATACACACACACACACACACACACACACACACACACACACGGTGACCACCTCCACATTTCATAGTAATACCTAGCTGTGATCAACACCATGAAATCTATTTTCAAAAGCATCAAAATGCAGTCTTGCAACTGGGAAGGTCTGAGAACCACAAGGTAAGGTGGTGGTTAGCCCACAAGAGCTAGGGTTTTACTATTTCTCATCATACATGCTTTTCTATGTTGTTCTTTAGAATATTTAATATTTAATCTTCTATATATGATTTAATCCAGAACTAAGTGACCAGCCAAGTGTCTGTTTACTTGAAATACAGAATTAAACGATTCCTTTTATCCACAACACCACCTAACCATTTGTAAAACTGTGCCACATTGTAACTACATATGCTTAAGAAGGTGGCAGGAAACTGCCTCCAGCAGAACTCACTACTTTAAATCATTTACCCTTCATTAAATAATCAGGATCACAGATGCTTACTAAAATAGCCAATATATGTAGTTCTTACAAATGTGCCAACCTGGTGTCAACAAGGACTGAAGACCAAAGAAACCCTGAGCTATTTTCGTATTCAAAAGAAATACTTCACACTAGAAACTGCACAATAAATTTTTTATTAAGCAAGCGAGGCTTTCTGGAAATCAGCTTTTCTCACTTCCATTTATAAGTCACATTTATCATTTGGCTCTCATCTGAGCAGGCTCTTAAAAGCATGCCCTCAAAGAAAGGATACAGCCTCAGTTTTCAGACATATCCATATTTGTTTTCGTCGTTTTGTTTGCAGCCCTGGGGGTGGAGCCCAGGGTGTTACACTGGACAAGGGCTCTGCAACAGAGCTGCATTTCCAGACAACCAGAAACCATTCCATAGTCCACTTCTAGGAGTGGGCAAATAGAACATTCTTAAACATGACTTTGGAGACCACTTCTTAATTTGGTAGTTCAAGCTCTGTCTGCTTCAGAAATTTTTCTAAAGATGCCAGCCTGACATAATAAAAACTCACTTTAACACAATTCATGGGGAAATGTGGGGTTGTAGGTGTATAGTAGGGAGCCAGTGAAGTCCTGAGGGAATGTGTGTTATCAATGTGGGCACGGCTAAGACTTCCCTCCTGGTTTGTGTGTGGATATTGACAGTGTGTGTAGAAAATGTCTACTGTAGTCTTGTCCCCTCACCCCATATCTACAGCCTGAGGCTGCTTCCTCACAGAGACTGGTCCTACCATGATTTCCTGACTCTGTGTCTTGACTCCGCTGTATGCCATAACTCTGACTCCGTATTCAACTCTATATAATAAACACACTGAGCTTGTGGGCGCTGCAGCTACTGCACCAGAGAGGCTACACAACCCAACCTCAGCTTTCCTGTATGTGTCTGACCTTTCTTTATTCCCTCGTCACCTCAGTCAAAGTTCTGGAACACAAGCCATGAAAGAACTTAACCATTTGAAAATAATGTCTTAAGCCTGACACTCCAGATTTGACCCCCAGCTCATTTCTACCTGAATGTGTGGCTTTTGGAAAGTTACTCAATCACTGCAGTAGGCTTCAATTTCCTCATCTATCAAGTGGGTTGTGCTATATGGCTTTGTCCTGGGTTCTGTGGTCTTTTCTTACTTTAATTGCATACCTAATGCCCACAGCTAGGGATCTCAAATCTGATTCTCATGCTCTCTCATTTTCTGTTTGTTTTTCGAATGTATCTGTAGACTTGGAACTAGCAGAACAAAAGTGTAAGACAAGCAGTAGGCAAATCAAAATCTGTGTGGTAAGTTTTCCCTGAATCAAGTGTGGTACCAGACACGTAGTCATATTGTACAGAAAATGTAATGATGGATGTGCACATATACAGGATCCAGAATTATGTATAAAAGAATTTAAAAGTATTAAAATGGCAACTTAGGTTAGCAACAGGTTTTACAAAACTATTTTGAATTTTTTCCTTCTCTGTCCTTTTCTGAACCTTTCCAAATTTATATAATTGATAAATTTAAAAGTCAGAACAAAGATTTCTGTTTCAAACACATTTTTCCTAGAAAACAATGTTTCTAATGAAGTTAAGAGCAAACTCTGCAATGACATAAAAGGATTACTGCAACTCAAGCACTACAACACTTGCCAGAAGTGGATCTGTTGCTACGGGTGGCAGGAAGTGGAAGCTGCATTGTGGACTTGCTAGACAGAGAGATTCATACATGTCCTGGGCTAGACAGAGCAGGACCAAGAGAATCCATCACGGTACACAGAACAGCACTCCACTGATGGGAGATGCTATTCTGTAAATCTGTCTCTCTTATTGGTTGTTGAATAAAGCACTGCTGGCCAATAGGGAAGCAAGATAGGTGGGATTAGGAGTCGAGGAGGATTCTGGGAAAGAGAATCAGGGAGAGTCACAATGTAGGATGCAGGAGAAGCAACATGTGGACCCTTCCTCCGGTAAGCGAAGGCCATATGGAAATACTCAGATTAGCAACTGTGGGTTAAATATTAAGTCAGAGATAGCCAGTAAGAAATAAAGCAAATGGCCAACAGCTTATAATTGATATAGCATCCTGTGTGTTATTTGGGGGCTCAAACAGCTCAGCAGGGCCCAGGCGGATGGCAGGGAAAACTACACGTTACACTAGACTTAAAATTTACAAATATTAAGTTAGGTGGTAGCGGCACGCACACCTTTAATCCCAGCACTCGGGAGGCAGAGACAGGTGGATCTCTGTAAGTTCGAGGCCAGTCTGGTCTACAGACTGAGTTCTAGGACAGGCTCCAAAGCTGCAGAGAAACCCTCTCGGAAAAACAAAAAAAAAAAAGATAATAAATAAATAAATAACAAGTTGTCCAAAGTTTTCTTGTCCTACCAGGTCCCTCCACCCTTCTCAGCTCCAAATAAGCACATGGACGCTATATTAATTATAAAACTGTTGGCTGATTGTTTAGGCTTCTAACTAGCTAGCTTTGTCTTAATTATTAACCCATTTCTATTAATCTAAGTATTTCCACGTGGCCTTATCTTACCAGAGAAGGGTACGGACCTGTTACTCCTTTGCTGGCTACATGGCATCTGTTTCTGGCAGAATCTCTCTGTCTACCTCTCCCAGAATTCTCATCTCTTAGTCTGGTAGCCCCGCCTATCCTTCCTGCCTGGCCAGTAGCCAAACAGTGTTTTATTCATTAACCAATAAGAGAAACATATACAGAAGGACATCCCCCATCAAGAAGTCAATGCTTTCAACTGTTGAGAGGCTTTTACTGGCACAATCTTTGCCATAATAACTCTGGGACCCAACTCCTTACTTGCTGAGGCTTCCAATAGCATAAACTAAAGAGGAAGAGGAGTGATTCAGAAACATACACAGCCACTGTTAAAGAAGAAGTACACAACCTGAGGTCAATAGCTCATAGACCACAATTCCCAGAACAAGGTACCAAATGGAGTTCAAGGGAGGACTCTTGGCCCAGCAAGTATCTGGAATGTGGAACAAAAAAAAGTGGTCAATGTAGATGATTCTGCCAAAGAGGGTATGCCCATAGAGACCCCACGTCTAAGGCACCAGATAGGTTTCAACAAAACAAATGTCATCCCCCACTTCCTCATGGAGGCAAGGAATCTAGCATGCCCTAAGATGAGGATGGTGACAGACATGGAAATGACTGTGCCTCCATGGGAGGGCTGGTGAACAAAATCAACTTCTGAAAATAAAACCAGAAGTCCCATTGAGGACTTGGTCCCTTTAGTTGCTCCATATTAGAGGACACTGGTTCACATCTAGGCCCTTACTTTGAACAGTCTGGATGTGAACTGTCATAGCCAAGAATCACGCTCACCCAGTGCAGAACCACAGCAGCCCAGGGCTATCTGTGACCAGCTGGTTAATGGAATAAGTCCATCCTCACTAGCCCATGGGCATTTAAGATACTATGTCTCTCTAAAGAGCTCCCCAGACACAATTTAGCCTACAGTGTGCAATAAATGCAAAATCTGGGATAAAACACACTAGAAAAAAGTAAACTATGGATGCATGCCAAAATGAAAGGTTTAGGATGATCACATACACACACACACACACACACACACACACACACACACACACACACTACAAACAGGTCAGAAGCTGGGCTGTAACCAAGTCTGTCTAACTATACTGGCAGATGTGCTCACAATTTGTAAATTGTGAGCCTAAGCAATTTATAAATAGAAGAGGTTCCTGGCTCAGAAATACCCTATCCTCACAGCACACTGGGAAATGCCAGCCTCCCCTGCAGCCAGGTCCTGATGCTGAAGTGTGCTCCACGTGTTCTGTAACTACACTAAAACCTAGTACCAGATGTTGCTCCTGGAAACTGAGGGACTTGGTTAAATGGTGAAAATGTAACCCTACATGATGGGGGAATGTCCTCCTGTATATATGTATCTCTTATTGGTTGATGAATAAAACACTGTGGTCAATAGAGGCAGGGCGATAGGCAGGACTAGCAGATGAGGAGAATTCTGGGAAAGGTAGGCAGAGAGGGTCCACCAGAAGAGTTACCGTGTAGGCCTCCAAAGGCGTAACAGGTCTGTATCCTTCTCTGGTAAGATAAGGCCACATGGAAGTACTTAGATTAATAGAAATGGGTAGTAATTTAGACAAAGCTAGCCAATAAGAAGCCCTAATCATCGGCCAATAGTTTTATAATTAATATAGTGTCTCTGTGTGTTTACTTAGAGCCCAAGGGCAGCAGGACCAGCCAGGACAGAAAACCAACAGCAACACCCTACATGTGGGAGCAAAACCCCCAACCAACCAAGTTAGGTTTGCAAACCAGCAGCACTCTACTCGTCATGCAACAGTAAGAACAGAAAATATAGAAGGTGTGATACATTACCCAAAAGCCCTGCTAAGGACCGCATGTCCTTCTCCATCAGCATGTAAATCTCTTCCTCCGAGAAGCGGCCAATGCCGTGGCCGTGCATCTCCCGCTTCACAATTCCTTTTGTTACGTGGCATATGACCCACCTGAGCAGGTTACTGAAGGGACCACCACTAAGAGACAGCATCTTCCGGGTCTCATTGACATTGTCCACCCACTGGCAATAAGCTAACGTCCTGGAATTGTGTGGAAACAAGTTACTACTGTGCATCAGAGACGGGGAGCATCGTTCAGAACTGAAAAATAATTGGGGTGTTTAGCCTGAGCAGCGGGTGTTACCGCAATGACTCTGGTGGGTGTCTAGACTTACAAGCTTTGAGAGAATGATGGAATCCCGTGTTCCTGTTTAACCAAGTCTTCCCAGTCACCCGCCCTCAGTCTCCTCTGCTCTTTCTCTTATTCTGTCTTACAGAAACAAACTGTAGCTTTTCAGCTGAGCTGGCAATCGCTCTGGGGTGCACAGCAGTGGCTGTAGCAAATGGGGAGAGAGCATCTTCTGGAAATTAAGGATGGCTCCACGGGCAGGTGCCGTGCTAAGTCCCGTGTTTCTGTTTTGCATGGTGCATGTATTTCACATTTCATGATGAAAAGGATTAGGTTATTTTTTAAGACACTTTTTTGTCTTTTGGACAAAGGTTAGGGGGAGGGTACATCTGTCTTATGTCTATACGTCATAAATTATATGCTGTGAATATGTAAGTTATTTGCTCTCCAGAAAGCCAACTCTCTCCCTCAGGCTATTTCCAAGGATTTTAAGTATTCACCCAAGGAACTGTGGAATCACTTTTCCCACCAGGAAGCACTTGTGGCAAACACACCCTTCAGTGTTCCCACAGGGCACATGCAGACAGTCAAGCATCCTATTGGCTGCAATGCCTATACTTTTCCTTACTTGCTTTTAGAAACATGTACAATCTCAAAAGTGTTTTTTATAACTAACCAAGTTAGTAAATATAAAATAAAGGATTCCCTCTGAGAAGAATATAGCTGTGAGAGTATACACATGAAATATTTTAATTTTTCTTCATGCTGAAAAAACGTATTGATCATCATCTCTATCCCTGATGTGGATTGATATGTAGCAATGGTACTTAAAAGTCAGAAATGTAAAAACAATTAGGAAAAACCCAAAGGATGATAGTAAACTGTAGTTACAAACAAACGGTATTTTTTATATTAGGAAGAAAATGAGACCTGGGGTGCATTTTGTAGTATACAGTTTACCAGCATATGTGGCCCTGGCATCCATCTCTAGAACTACCAAAAAAACGCCCTGAAATTTTTAGCATTTTTATGAAGCTATGCTCTATTGGTCCTCTCCACTAAAAAATGAAAATACACAAGAAACAGATTTACCTAAAGTTTTTAATCATTTCTGAATTTCTCTTTTTAAAAGTCCTCATTATAATGCATTTTCCATACTACAACCATATTGAACTCTTCCCTGTTATCTTTTTAAAAGACTAGCTACAATTCTTGTAGAAAGCTCTGTGTGTGTATGTGTGTGTGTGTGTTCATAAATCTCTCAAAATAAAGGACTTCAAAGTGAAGAAATGAATTTTGCTGAAAACAGGAAAAAGAACTTCACAGCAGTACTTGTGCACAGACGGTGCAGGCGATGGGTCTTTTGATGTAAAATATCTCACACTGATTCCACTGAATTCTACATAAGTGTGAATGTGCTGTCTTTTTTAGACCTGCAATAATTAGTCCATCAGAATAATGATCACTGAGATTCTAGCTGTACATCATCTAAATTCACAACAACTGTGTTACACGACCTTTGATACTCTGAAAAGTCAATGACTTTAGGGAAAAAAAAGTCATCCTACACTGAGACTACAACAGGTCACAACAGAACAGAGGGGCACCTAAAGCATAAAAATGAGAGATGTCCAACTCTACGCTAAAAAGTCCACATAGCAAGAGAGAAGATGTGTATCAGCCAGACACACAAGTCAGGCATAACTGGAGGGGGGAAGGGGAGCAGCTCAAGCTGTACCTGCCTGACGACACTGGCCTTCTAGACCTACAAGTAGTCCAGGAGTGTAGTGGCGGGCTCCAGGATGTACGTGAGAGAGCTTGTAGGACCCGAGCACTATGGAGCGGATCACTGCAGGCCTGGAGCCAGGCTGAATCATTCCAGAAGAAATCGTCAGGCACTGGGAAATTTCAACCAGACAAACATAGTCAGGCTTGTGGCAATGCTGGCAGAAAGGCTGGCTAGGAGACAGGCTGAGTGAGACAGACAAGAAATGATGTGTTGACTAGACCATGACAGAGAGGTGTCACGCAGTGCATGGAGAAATACTGAGGTAGAAGAGTCCAGGAACCAGTGGATATGAGGGGGGAAAGTGGGTGTTTCTCCCTGGCTAATCATTTGAGCAGGTTTCACTAATCAGGGCTAGATCGCACACGGCAGAATGGATATAGGGGATGAGAGGTAGGTTAACCAGTTGCGTTTGAAGGTTCCAAGGAGCCAGGCAACTGAAGATATTCAGAAAGTAGAAGGAACTCACGAAATGAGTTTAGACTTTCCATGGAGAACTGGTGGGCAGGGACATGTCTGCAAGTTTTAAAGCTGCGAGGGGAAATGAAATCATCTAAGGAAAGTTCTAGAATGAGAGCACAATGTCAGGGAAACCACAGTTCGAAGACAGAAGATAAGAAAGTAAGGCTGGAAGAAGATATGAAGAGGAGAGACATCTCATTTTCCATGATGGAGGGAACGCGTGTCTTATAAAGGAAAGACGGGAACAGAGAGGTTAAGATTCCTGGCTCGTGATAACTTCTCGTTCCTCTCCATAGCAGGAAATACCCATGTGGGCATGTGCAGAAAGTGAGGACATGAAGTGAGTACAGAGCAGCAGGAGGTAGGAGAGGCGGCTGTCTGCACCACACAGTTTGGCGACGATACCCAAGAGTATGAGGCATCGCACGAGCAGCTTGAATGAAGGGCGCAGAAGAAGAAACACCGCGCTTATTCAGAACTCTTCGGCTAAAAGCAGCCTTGCAAACTTGTCTTTCTCCTGCTTCCTGCTCTATGCGTGCGTGCGTGTGTGTGTGTGTGTGTGTGTGTGCGTGTGTGCATGAGTGTTTATGTATGCATGTGTGTCTGTGTGTGTTTATGCATGTGAGTGTGTATGTATTCATATGTGGATACATGTGTGTTCAAGTGAGTGTGGATGTGTGTGTGCAAGTGTGTGGATGTGTGCATGCAAGTATGTGTGTGCAAATTTGTATGTGTGTATGTGTGTGCGCAAGTATGTGTGGATGTGTGTGCTAGTGTGTGTATTTGTGTGTGTGCATGTGAGTCTGTGTGTGAGTGTGTGTGTGTATGCATGTGTGTGCAAGTATGTATGTGGATGTGTGTGTGCACAAGTATTGCATGTGCCTGTCCATAGTGTATGTTCACTATGTACACACGCGAACATCTTATGAGGACACATGAGCATGACAGAGTGTGGAGGCTAGAGGTTCCTCAGGCTCCGTCCAGAGTGTTTTTCAGTCAGGGTCTCTACTGACCTAGAACTTACCAAGGGTAGCTAGACTAGCTGGCCAGTAAACCCCAGAGCCATGCCTGCCCCTGCATTCCCAGCACTGAGATTACAAGTGTGTACCACCACCACACCTGGCTTTTTGGGGGGTAAGGGGTGGGGGCAGTAAACTCCATGTGTGTATATGTCCCAAAGGCCAGAAGAGGGTGTCAGATGTCAGATCCCCTGGAGCTGGAGTTACAGGTGGTTGTTAGTTGCTTGTGATGCGTGCTAGGAACAGAACTCAGGTCCTCTGGAAGAACAGCAAGCTGTCTTAGCCACTAAACCATCTCTCCAAACTCATCATTTTTAAAAACATAGGTTATGTAAATCAGACTCAGGTCCTCACACCTTGTAAGCACTGTGGTGACTAAATATCTCCCCAGCCCCTCTCTGCATTCGATTTCTTTGCTTTTCTACTTCTCCAATATTACAGACCAATGTCAAATAAGGACCACCCAGGTTCTTTTGGGATCAACTCCAGCAAAGTGTCAAAAGAAAAAGTAATGCATGGATCACATACTCTCATCTCAGCTAGGGAGGCAGGGGACATCTGTCCTGAGACCCATGAGTCCCACATGGAGGAACTTCAGGAAATGCAAACTACATTTCCAAAATTGAACTCATCATTGCTTGTCTCGCCTCACCCTTGCAAGCATCCCGGGAGTCACTCTTCCGGAGTTCCAAGACATTTTCTTCATGGCTCCCACCCAGGTGCATCCAACCTATGCTCACAGACCAACACATTTGTAGATTACATCATTTTGCAATGTCAGAAACCCCTGGGCCCTCACCATGGCTGGTCCTTCCCATCTCTCAGTTTGGCCTCCTGTAAACCCTTCATATTAGCTGTACAGAAGTACATGAACCTCCTGTCCCCACTACAGAATGAACGTTCATGTTCCCCAATTTCTTAATTAAAACCATTTTATGGTGGTATTAGGAAGCAGGACCTTTGGTGTACTTAAGTCATGAGCAGAGCCCTCGAGTGAGATTACTGCCCTTATAAACATGACCCTGTAGTTTCTGTCATGTGACCTTACACTAAGATGATAGTCATCTGTGGGTCACAAAGCAGATCCTCGCTAAACACTAAAACCTTGGCCTCAGGCTTACTGGTCTCCGTGACTAGTGAGATATAAGCTTCTAAACTACCCAGATTGCTTTTCAGTGACAGGAGCCGGGATGGACTGCGACACCCCCCCAATACCTGTTTCTTGGCTCCAAGTATTTACAGACACTGCCACCTCTACCTGAACATTTCAATCACCCTTAGCTCCTTCACCTGCCACTCCAGTTGTCCTTGGCTCTGTCGTGCTACCGCTTCCTCTGGGACCCTTGCCTCCATCTCACCAGTAGGTGCCTACTGCCTGCCCTCGGTTCCTCAAACTCTCCCCCAGCCAGGACAATCATAAGGGTCTTAAGAAAGACTTTCTCCATAAAGACTCTCTCCAGCCTGAGAGCCATCTGTACACCAGCTGCCATTCACTTCGTTTGCTAAAGAATGAATTGCTGACTGAAGGAAAAACAACTTTACACTCAACCAATGCTATGTGATGTTTCTAAGGGATGACATGTACTCAGAAAAACGGAGAGAAGGATCCATGGAGGAGGATGAAGTGGCCGCCACTGGTGTCTTCAGGAGTTCATGGCACCTTTATCTTCACCGGGAAGAAGCCCAGTGCACAAAGTGTCATGAATTATTAACTGGAATCAGCAGGAGGGGCTAGTTGGGAAAGTAGACGAGCATAAGCAATTAACGTAATTTATCATGTGAAAATCTATTTCAGAAAGTTAAGATACTCATTTCCCTAATTATAACTAATGTGTGTAATCTTGCCTACAAAAATGGGGTCAAAGATTTAAAGATTTAAAACTTGCTCAAATGTTTCTAAAGGAAACCAAGAAAATAGGGGAAAAGCCAAGCATCATTGCTCATGCCCATAATCCCAGCAACCAGGAAGCTGAGGCAGAAGGATTGTGAGTTTACATAACTCACTAGACTATATAACAGATCTTGTGTCAAGGAGACCAAAAAGTCAGGGTGGAGGGAAGGAATAGGGGCAAAAACGGGTGATCCCTGGTTGGTTTTGTTTTGTTTTGATTTTTAGTACTGAATCAAACCCAATATCTTACGCCTGCTATATCCCCACCATAACCTAACATGAAGTCAAGCCCAAGGCATAAATGAACACCATCATACAGAAAGATACAAAGTGTTGAGTCTGAGAGAATGGCCTTCCAAGTCATAAGAATCCCTTTCATGGAGATACAGCTTTTAATTCCAGCACTCAGAAGGCAGAGGTGGGTGGATCTCTATGAGTTCCCAGCTGGCCAAGATAACACAGTGAGACCCTATCTCAAAAGAAACATCTCTCTCCATGGGTTTATAGAATTACTGTCTTTTATTTATATTCTACTTTAAAGGGGTAGGAACTTATGATGTATTTCTCCACCACCATCAAAATTCACCAACCTCCCAAACAGGAGCTCTGCATACATCTAACATTAGATAAGGAAGGGAAAACATGGGAGGAATCTGTGCCATTGCAATCACATTCGGGCTTTCACACACCTTCCTGTAAACCATCTCATGAAAGTTCCCCATCTCCCTGGGATACTAAAATTACATCAAAAGCCAAACTCAGGCTGGAAATGGCCTTCAGTACTGGAGTGCTTGTCCAGCATGCACATGGCCCTGGTTTCAATACCAGTGCCCAAAAAATGAAACTTAAAATTTACAAATTATGGGGAATCTAGAAGCACATTTGTATCATTGAGAATGTTGAGTGTGTTGCACTTATGATATAGGGTTAAAAGATACTTAAAGGTCTTCACTGATGGCCACAAGAGGGCAGCATGCATCACTGAAGAAGCATGGGTATTACAAAAATCAATTTCATTCTTGTAATTTGATTCCCTGACTCAGAAAACCTTTCCAAGCATTGGATCTAACTTAAGCACTCAGTATAAAACAAAGGAGAAAGGAAAAAAAACAGCCTTTTTCATCTTCAATAATAGCTTTTATAATGCAAGTGGGATGTAATTATATAGATTTCAAGTGCAAGAAAAACAACTTTACAGCTGACTGTGCGTATCTGAATAGACCCAAAACAGAGTTGCGAAATTATGTCGTGTTACATAATAATACCAACTTTCCATCACCTCTACCTTGTAGAAAATTGTGTCCAAGCATTTTTAAAGTTTCAGGCCAAAATAAAATTAAAAATTTTTAAAAACCTCAGATCATCAAATACCTAAGCCAAGCACTGAGGGTTTACTGACTCTCTCCTCCCGCCATTGTAAGCACAGTCATAACCTAGGAGCTCAATGCTTATTAACATGTAAGAGAAGCTCACAGAAAACTACGTACACTGAGGTCAGGTCCTATACTGAGGCCAGTTTCCATTCTGCTCTCTGGGATGGGAAGAGCAGGACAGGAGAAGAGTCCAAGGTAAGAGTCAGAGTCGGTCCAGGGAGTCATTGCTTTAGAATTCTTGTTAAGAGTGGAGATATGAAGCTCCCTAGCAGATGGGTGGGGGTGGGGGAGCGGGGAGATGTCTCTGCAGGAGGGGAGAGGGGAAGAGAAAAAACAGGACAAAGATTTGTTTTCCTTTTGCTACTAGAATGAATATATATTGTAGATCAAAGTGCCCCCAGATTTTCCTAATGGAAAGTGAGTTAGAGAGACAATACTAGCCCTTAAGGAGACGATGTACCTCCCAAGTAAAGTAAGCTCTTGGAAGCAACCGGCTTCCTCCTGTCTCCTCTCATTCACATCCACAGCCTGCCCTACCTCCCATGTTATCAGAGGGATACTGAAGAGAAGGACAGAAACGCACTGTCTGAGAGCTTCTCCCAGGGAATAAAGTAGCAATAAAAAGAGTAGAACTCTGTCAAATAGCAGAATGGTCAGTGGCCCAGGACAGGTTCTTCATTTCCCTCTGCCACTGCAGAGCTGAGTCTGAAACCTAGCAAACAAATGAGATGGGATCCTTTCCATGAGCCTTTCCCAGAAGCCAAGGGAGCCAGACAGTCATGCATCATAATGCTGTGACAAAGCAGAGACCTGGCATCTCCAGCAGCGTGGTATGGAAAGCACCCGGGTCCCTGCAAACACTCAATGTGCTCTATTCCACACTGATGTGTCTATACTCTCCCACACGGCACTTCCTTGGTCAGCCCCTTCATTTTTATAGTGAGGTAGGGAGAGGATGTGGAATACTGGTCAACCCCAGAATAAGCAGTTAAAAAAATCAAACATAGGAAGAGAAAAAAATAGAGGGCCACTTAAAAATCTCGGAGATGGGAACATCCAGTTTTCCGTTTATAAATAGGGCAAATGGATGAAACAGTGAGCCAATGAGGAAGAAGCCCACACTCAGTCCTACAAGTAGATGGCCCCCGTGGGAGGAAGTGGTTAGAAAAAGCTCCCGGGCCAGCATCTAACCAAGAAATAGCAATGCTAATAAAGAGGGATTAATGATGTCTAATTAAATATTGGAGACAAAGTAAAGTCTGAAAATATTTGGAAGAGACTCCCTGTCATCTCTAGTATAGAGAAGGGAGTAGAAACACCAGAAAATAGATGTAAGAGGGAAAAGCCCACAAGACAAATAGGTTTGCAGTAAGACTAGCCAAATATGACTAACACGCATGGTGCTGAAGCAGCTTTGGGCCTAGCAAAGCAAAACAGAGCAACTGGTCAACCCAGCTGTGTGATGCTTCAAACTTACATGATACGTCAAATTTGGGGACTATGAACTATGAATGCAGCAATCAGGGCAGACTGCTATCTGAGGAAGGGTGACAGAATCTCACAAATGTGTAAGTGATTACACTGAGGAATCCAATCTCTACTTAGCCTTCCACGCCTTCCTCCAGTGTCTTCTGCACGTCCTCCCTTCCTTCCTTCCTTCCTTCCTTCCTTCCTTCCTTCCTTCCTTCCTTCCTTTATTTCTTGCTTTTTCCTCCTCTCCTTCCCTTTTCCCTTTAGACAGTTTCTCTGTGTAGCCCTGGCTGTTCTAGGACTTACACTGTAGACCAGGCTGGTCTCAAACTCAGAGATCCACCTGCCTCTGCCTTCTGAGTGCTGGGATTAAAGGCCTGCACCACCACTGTCATTCAGAAGTTTATACTAATGAGCCCCACAAATTGAAATATCCCCATCACCTAAAATCCAGCAAATTGCAGCATGTGAGCTATGAAGTTTTTTGTTTTGTGTGTGTGTGTGTGTGTGTGTGTGTGTGTGTGTGTGTGTGTGTGTGTGTTTGGGAAAACATCAAAGGAAGATTGTGCTATTATAAATGAAATCCAAGTTTCAGTTTGCAAGACAGTTTTGCTGTAATGCAGTCTGCTTATAAATTTCCAGGCTCTTTGGCAGAGTTGACTGTGAAAGATGGACTCTTGAGAAGGCCTGTGGGGTCCTCTGGTCTAGAGTACTTGGAGACAACAGAACTTTGACCCTAAGTCAAAGTTGTTTCCAATAAAATCTTTGAGAAAGGTTGAATAAAATTTAACAAAAAAGCTTGAGGAGGCGTGTGTCAGAACACTCAAGAGAATTTGGACTGACTAAGAGAGCACAAGAACACACAGCAAGGACTCACCAGTAGAAGTGGTCTTCCACCATCTTGGTCACGGCTCTTGAGACAGCTCTTTCATGAGGGCCAAGGTTTTTGTTTAAGTTCACTCCAAGTTTCTCTTCCAGAAAGTCAATTATGAATTCTGTGCCAGACACTTTCTCATTATTATATTCAATCCAAGGCATTTTCCCTTGAGCAGAGAGCTTTCCACCAAAATAGTTCTAAATAGTATTTTTTAAAAAGAAAAAAAGCAAT
Organism: Mesocricetus auratus; assembly: GCF_017639785.1. NCBI lineage: Eukaryota > Metazoa > Chordata > Mammalia > Rodentia > Cricetidae > Mesocricetus > Mesocricetus auratus. The sequence continues at coordinate 35,538,248 of NW_024429184.1, forward strand.
GTGTATATAAATTTCACTGATTAGCAGAAATGGACATTTCAATACATGAGCACTTGTGTCCATACTGTTTACTCAAATGAACTCAGCATATTAACTCTTTAAGGCCATTACTCTAGAAGGGGAGAAGACGAGCCTTTTACTGAATATCGAAGTGTTGATGTATTCCCATAAGTTCTATCATGAACTCAAATTCTATCTGGACTAGGGGAGATAAGGGACACTGAAGCAAGGAGTGGGAGAGGGAAGGGGAGGGTTCAAAATGGGCAAACCTAGATATAATATATAAACTATCCACAAATAGCAAAAGAGTGAAAATAAACCACAAAGAAACTTGTACCAATTCAGTATCCAAAGAACTCACTTGAAATCCAATGTGTTGCATCTGAATGATGCTTATTGTCACTACACTGCAAGCAAGTAGTCCCCTAAATTATAATCCCAAGGTTAAAAAAGAAGAGCATACAATAGACTCAACTGTAGTGTCTTCTAAGGGAAATTCAGCAGGTTCCTGGTTTTGATTTGTAGACCTAGGGGTGGTACCCGGAATCTGTTCAGACAAGTTCTATTTTGATCTATAAGCATATTAGAATCATACAGTATCTCAAAATATCGTGATCCAGGAAGGAGGTGGACAAATCAAGTCACATGATTTATAGTTAAGATTACAGTAACATGTGTTCTCCAATGTATATACAGTCCTAGACCACATGAAAGGAGGGGATTCTGGAAAATTTCATGTCTTCAATCACATTTCTCAATAAGTATCGTCACTTAAACCTCGAAGTTGATTGTTAGAACTGTATCCACCATCTTGCAGACTACACAACCTAAACTAATCTGATTGTCACAAACTCTTCCTCATACTTTGTACAAATAGATAGTGCAAACACTATTAGATAATGGCAAATGTTAGCCCCTCTGAGAAAACTGGTGGGGATGTTAAATGACCAACCACTTCAATCGTTCTGACAGTGTCTTAAGATAAACACACACCTCTCTTCTTTAAAAGGAAAAAGTACTTATTTTATTTTATAAATGTTTGCCTGGTGCCAATAGATCCCTGGAATTGGAATTACAGACAGTTGTGAGCCTTCATGTGGGTGCTGGGAACTAAACCAGGATCCTCTGGAAGGGAGGTATTCTCTTAACTAAAAAACCACCTCTCCAGCCCCTACAACTTTCTTCTAATCAGGCCATTTCATCCCTAAGAGGAGTGAGAGTCAGAAAGCATGTAGCCATGCAAAGACATGTACACAAAAGTCAGAGCTGGAGAGACGCTCTGTGGTTAAGAAAATGCAGTGTTCTTCCAGAGGACCTGAGTTTGGTACTCACTGACTATAGCAGGTGGCTCACAGCCACCTGTAACTCAATGCACATATACATAAATAAAAATAAAATAAATATTTTAAAATTCATACACTTTTTTAAATTATCAAAATGGGGAAAATGTTATGCAGAGGTAAATTAACAAACAAGTCTACAAATATACAATGGATTATCACTCCAGGAAAAAGAAAAGAGGAGAATCAGCCATTAATATACAAATAATGTGGATAAACTGGAAAGTGATTGTGTGAGTAGAATTAGCCAGACTTAAAAAGACTATACAGGGCTGGGAGGACAGCTCAGGCAGTAAAGTAGCTCCTTTGCAAGCAGGAGGACCTGCGTTTAAACCACAAAATCCACATGAAAAGCCACAAGTGGAACAGGCATCTGTGAGCACGGGGGAGGCAGAGACAAGCAGGACACCGGGACTTGCTTGCGATGGTTTTAATGGAGCTCACGTGTTTGAATGTTTGGTCCTCAGTGGAACTCTTTGAGAAAGACGAGGAGGTGTGGCCTTGCTGGAGGGCGTGTGCCATTGGGGGTGGTCTTGAGGTTTCAAAAGCCTGCTAGGTCCTGTCTTTCTCTGTCTCTCTCTCTCTCTGTCTCTGTCTCTGTCTCTCTCTGTCTCTCTCTCTCTCTCCTCTCTCTCTTTGTGTCTCTCTCTCCTTGCTGCCTGAGGATCAGGATGTAACGTTCACAGCTACTGCTCCAACACCATGTCTGCCTGCTTCCTACCATGATGATCATGAACGAAACTTCTAACACCATATCCAATTAAACACTTTCTTTTGTAAGAGTTGCCATGGTCATGGTGTCTCTTCACAGCAGTAGAACAGTAACGAAGACTGTTCTTGAAGGTCAATAAGAAACGATATCTTGAAAATTAAGATAGCAATAGAGGAAAAAAACAACATCAGTCTATGACTTCTACATGCCACACACATGCTGGGCATGGAGGTGCACACCTTTAACTCTAGCCCTAGAGAGGCAGAAGGGTGGACCAATTTCTGTGAGTATGAGGCCAGCCTGCTCTACAATAGCAAGTTCCAGCCCAAAGAAGTACACTGTAAATTTTTTTTAACTCTAGAAAATAAAAACTAATTTCTGGTGACATAAGGACTATCCATGGTTGTTAAGGACAATGAAGGATGGTAGAAAGCGAATTTCAAAGAGGCACATGAAATTTTTAGAAGAAAATGGGTCTTTCACTGTGTTTTGTTTTGAGAAAGTCTTTTGCCACCCAGGCTAGCCTGGGATTTACCACATAGTTAAGACTGGCCTCCAACTCCTGATCTTTCTGCTTCTAGTCCTAAGTGCTAGGATTACAGGTGTGTACCACCACCCGGCGGACACTTTCACTTTTGATTGCGACAATGCTAGCATAAGTACTCACATGGTTAAAAGAGAAATTAGTTATCAAAATTTACACTTGAACATGTGCAATATTTTGACTATCTAAAGTTGTGAATTTTTTTAAGGGAAGACAATATTAGATAAAATTTGGAATATACCAATCCTGAATATCTTTAAATGTATCTCTAGAGGCCAGGAAAATCTTCCTACAAAAAGCCATGTAGTATATACTTAAGGCCATAAAGTCTCTACTAATAGCTCAATGCTGCAGCAGAGGCAGAAGAGCCAGCATGGGTCACCACAAGTGAACGAATTTGGCTGCTTCAAAAAAAAAAGTCAGGACATTGAAATCTAAACTTCATGAGTGACAAATATTATTTTTTACTCCCCACCAACTACTTAAAAAATTATAAATGATTCTTCCTTTTCAGGTCTGATAATGACAACCCTGCTGCAAAGGCTAGCAGCTACCCACCTTCTCTGCTAGAGAAACCAAATTAAAACTGAGGCAGCATTCAGACCCAACCCTAGGCAAGAAGACACCTTTTTACAAAGGTGTATTATAGCACAAAACTCCAGAAGAGTTTTCTAGAATAGTCAACTCTCCCTAGCAATCCCAAAACTTTGAAAATTTTCAGAAAAAAAATACTGGGTTTTTGTTATTTGTGCAGGGGTGAACATTGGAATTAGACCCAAATATTGAAGAATACCAGAGTAAAACAGAGTCTTCTAGACACCATTGGACCACCTCACTCACTAATGCACTCCAGACATGGTTGTCTGCGCAGGACCTATACAAAACAAGCCAGTCAATAACATCGTGGTTAGAGAAGAGGACATGAGGAGCCACAGGGAATGGCTGCTAAGAGAGGAAGAGTATTTTCTTTAAGCATGTGGTCCCTGGGAAATTGACCATGTTCCAAAGGGTGACCCCACACCCATGAGTGAATGAGGCCCAACAAATTGGATTCAGTGTGTTGTTTTTTTAAAGACATAAAGATTGAAGGGGATGGAAAGGTAGATCTGGGAGAAGTGAGCGGGGAAGAGCTAAAGGTGAATATGATTCAACTACATTGTAAGCATGTGTGAGAAAGTCTTAAAGAAGTAATAAAAACTATTATATTAAAATCAAAATCCAAACACAATTCTTCACAGACCTTGAAAGAACAATACACAACTTTGTATGGAAAAACAAAAAAACCAGGATAGCCAAACCAACCCTGTACAATAAAGCTACTTCTGAAGGCATCACTATCCCTGACTTCAAGTTCTAGTATAGAGCTATAGTCCTGAAAACAGCTTGGTATTGGCACAAAAATAGACAGGTAGACCAATGGAATCAAACTGAAATCCCTGATATTAACCCACACACCTACAAACACCTGATTTTTGACAAAGAAACTAAAGTTATACAATGGAAAAAAGAAAGCATCTTCAACAAATGGTGCTGGCATAGCTGGATACGGACATCTAGAAGATTGCAGATAAATCCATATCTATTGCCATGCACAAAACTTAAGTCCAAATGAATCAAAGACCTCAGCATAAATCCAGCCACACTGAACCTCTTAGAAGAGAAAGTCAGAGATACCCTGGAACAAATCGGTACAGGAGAATGCTTTCTGAACATAACACAAGTAGCAGATTCATTGAGATCAACAATTAATAAATGGTACCTCCAGAAACTGAAAAGCTTCTGTAAGGCAAAGGACACAGTCAACAAGACAAAATGGCAGCTCACAAAATGGGAAAAGATATTCACCAACCCCACATCTGACAGAGGGCTGATTTCCAATATATACAATGAACTCAAGAAGAAGCTAGCCACCAAAATACCAAACAATCCAATTAAAAAGTGTGGTGCAGAATTAAATAAAGAATTCTTAATAGAGGAATCTAAACTGTCTGAAAGACACTTAAGAAAGTGCTCAACATCCTTGGTCATTAGGGAGATGAAACTCAAAACAACTCTGAGATATCATCTTACACCAGCCAGAATGGCTAAAATCAAAAACACCAATGGCAGTCTATGCTGGAGTGGATGTGGAGAAAGAGGAACACTCCTCCATTGCTTGTGAGAATGCAAACTTGTACGACCACTTTGGAAATCAGTATGGCAGTTCCTCAGGAAAATGGGAATCAGTCTACCACAAGATCCAGCAATTCCTCTCTTGGGCATATACCCAAAGAATGCACATTCATACAACAAGGACATCTGTTCAACTATGTTCATAGGAGGATTATTTGTAGTAGCCAGAACCTGAAAGCAATCTAGATGCCCCTCAACTGAAGAATGGATAGAGAAAATGTGGTACATTTACACAATGGAGTACTACTCAGGGGAAAAAAAATGGAATCTTGAAATTCGCAGGTAAATGGATGGCACTAGAAGAAACCATCCTGAGTGAGATAACCCAGTCACAAAAAGACAAACATGGTATGTACTCACTCATATATGAATTTTAGACATAGAGCAAAGGAATACCAGCCTACAATCCACACCACCAGAGAAGCTAGGAAACAAAGAGGGCCCCAAGAGAAGAGCACATGGTCCCCCGAAGAAGGGGAGGGAGACAAGAACCCCAGAGCAAATTGGGAGCAGGGCGGGGAGGAGGGAGGTATGAATGGGAGAGGGGGAGAAGTGGAGGGGGAGGAGAACAGGAGAGATCAGAAGGACTGAGACAGGGGAGGAATAGAGGAGAGCAGGAAAGGAGATGCCTTGATAGAGGGAACCAGTATAGGTTTGGAGAGAGGTTTGGCACAGCGGAAATATTAGGGGATCCACAAGGATGACCTCAACTAAGAATCTAGGCAGTGGTGGAGAGGCTGCCTTTGATGCCCTTCCCCTATAATGAGATTGATGATTACCTTGGTTACCATTCCTAGAGCCTTCATCCAGTAGCTGATCAAAGCAGAAACAGACACATACAGCTAAACACTGAGCCATACTCCGGGAATCCAGTTGTGGAGAGGGAGGAGGGATGAGCAAAGGGGCCAAGATGGTGCTGGAGAAACTCACAGAAACAGTTGGCCTGACCTAGTGAGAGCACAGAGACCCTAGTTCAGTCCAAAGCTGAGGAACCAGCATTGGACTGAACCAAGCCCTCTGAATGTGGGTGTCAGCCAGGAGGCCTGGGCAGTCTATGGGACCTTTAACAGTGGAGCCGGTGTTTATCCCTAGAGTACAAATGAACTTTGGGAGCCCATTCCCTATGGAGGGATACTATTGCAGCCCAGATACAGGAAAGAGGGCCTGGGCCCTACCCCAAATAATGTGATGAAATTTGATAGTCCTCCATGGAGGTCCTTCCTATCCCTGGGGAGCGGGTGGGGGATGGGTTGGCAGGGTTGATGGGGAGCATAGGAGGATGGGAGGGCAAGGGAATGGGAGATGGATATGTAAATAAGAGTGCTTCTAACATAAATTTTTTAAATGTTAAAATGTAAAAAAATTATGTATATGATCTAACTACATTGTAAGCATGTGTGAAATTCTCAAAGAGTTAATAACAATTATTGCATTAAAAAGTCATCATGTTGTAACTGGAGACATGGCTCAGGGGTTAAAATACAGACTGCTCTTCCAGAAGACTTGTGTTCAAGTCCCAGAACTCATATGACATTCCACAACCATCTGTAACTCCAGTCCCAGGGGATCTAATGCCCTTTTCTGACCTCTATAAGCACCAGGCACACACATACATGGTCCACAGACATAAATACAGACAAAACACCCATACGCTAAATAAATAGGTAAGTATGTATTTTTAAATCATTCAAATTGCTTTTGCCTAAAACACACCAAGATTTATATGTACCTTTCCCAGAATCCAGTGGGGCATGCTGCCTTAATGGCTAACAACAGAAAATGTCAGCTCTCTAAGGCAAGAATCTGTCCAGGCATTGCCTTCTTGCAAATTGTGTATGGTATACACTAGAGTATGCCCTGCTTCTGAGGTCTCAGTAAGATCACAGGATTATGGTGACAGGGCAGGCATCCTCTTGTGCCCACAAGCTTCAACTGAGTTTAGGTTTCTGGACGTCTCAAATTGGCAGGTGATCTCACCTTCTCAGAAGTTTCAAAAGCAGAGTGTGAAGTAGCTAAGCGCCACTCACTAATATCTTGGGTAAATGGGTCTCTGTTCATAGAGTCTTGATACTCCATCTCATTGTTTATTATCAAATGACAATACCCAGTTTACATTTAATTTAATTATCAACTAATTTCAGGTCTAGCCTGAAAAAGAGAGATAACTAAATCCAGATTGTCTACGCATAATTTAGAAAATGGAACCTCCTCTAGTAGCATACTCTATGCCAAGAACCTTTGGCCATATACTACTATACAGTAAACAACTTGTACAATCATACATGGCCACTGCCTAGACATTACCCTTAATGCTAACTAAAAGAAATGTCACACATCTGTTGCAGAATATTAGTTTACACTGTGAAGGTAGTCTTTGCCACGGCATCTTATGATTGGTTTAATAAAGAGCTAAATGGCCAATAGCTAGACAAGAAGAGGTTAGGTAGGACTTCCAAGGACAGAGAATACTCTGGGAAAAAGAAAGGCAGAGTCACCAGCCAGGCCCAGAGGAAGCAGAAGATACAAGATGGAAACGAGGTAACGTCACATGGCAGAACATAGGTTAATATAAGAGCTACTTGAGACAAGTCTAAGCTAAAGACTGAGCTTTCATAATTAATATAAGTTTCTGTGTCATTATTTGGGAGTTGGCCAGTGGGACAGAAAAAGACTCGTTACACACATCTCTGAAAGTCACACCTGACATCCATGTAACTTGTATTCTAGAGCTACAACTCACCACAAACAAAGCCTCTGCTTCTGATTTCTCTTGTTACACTGGTATCATCCTAGCATATCCCTTCTAGATTTATTGCTTCGGATGTAATCTAGCTTCAACAACACCATCAGAAGGAACTCTTTACAATGCAAATGAGGGCAAATATGCTTCCTCAAAGTCATCAAGTGGTAATTAGTTGTGGTAGCATATGCTTGTATCCCTGCACTCAGGAGGCTGAGGCAAGAGGACCACTTTAAATCTAGGGTCAGCATGGACAACATAGTTGAGTCCAACGCTAGTCTCGGCTACATAATAAGACCTTGTCTCAAGAACTAAAACAATTTAAAGTGCTTACCATGCAATCAAGATCAGAATTCACATCCAGAGCCCATGTAAATGCTGGGTGGACATTGTAGCTCACCTGTAATACCAGCCTTGGAGATGGAGACAGGATCCCAAAATCAAGCTGGTGAGTGAGCCTAGCCAAATCAGCAAGTTCTGGGTTTGATTGAGAGACCCTGCCACTGAATAAGGTGGAAGAGCATTGAAGGAAGATTCTCATTTTCAACCTTGGGCCTCCAAATACACACCCTTGCACTGACACACACACATCCCAACACACGTACACATGCACAGGCACAGCACACCTGCACACACGAAAACAAAACAAAATTTAAAAGCTGAGGCTGTAACTCAGTGGTAGATCACTTGCCTCACATGCATAGGCCCTTGGCTGACCCCAGCACCCTCCTCTCTAGAAGCAAATTCCAATGGCAATCTTCACTCACACCATTCAGCAGCTGCCATCTGCCAGCATCACTGGTTATCTTTCTGGCTCCTGTTTCAACTTCCACACCCAACCTGATCACTCTGCACAGTCACCAGTTTTTATAAGAATCCCCTGCCCCATCCTCTGTGACAGCCTGGCAGTTCATTAATAAGGTTGCTATTCACTACATAAGGAAGTAAATACTCACCACACTCCAGAACTACCACCAGACACCTCCCACTGGCTACATTCAAAATAATTTGACTACCTTTCCAAAACTATAACACATTGAGAAAAGTCCATGTCTCTAATGTATATTGTAGTTTTGTAGAAAACTGTCTTTATTTGGAAAATATGTATATTAAAGCATTTTAAGTGAAGTATCATGATTTCTGCACAGTACTTTCAAATGATGTATGAAAAACATGTTTCTAAAAGAATGTAAAAAAGAGAGCTAATGCAAAGGAGGCCAAATAATAGCCATAAGTGAACCCGTGGGAAAGGACAGGCGTGCTCATTATACTATTCATTTAAGTTGTCCATAGATGAGAGAAAATCGAGCCAAAGCGATGGAAAGACAGGACGAGCAAATAAGTAGAACACCAGAAGTGAAGTCTGAGGACCATGGAGAGGACTTTGGCCCTTGCACGGTACAAACTCCTGGGCAGGGAAGCATAGGAGATCTAAATACACAACACGTAACCTCTGAGAAGAACGGCCACTACAAGGGAAAGGAAACATGCTGAATACAGGTAGCATTAAACAAAAATGCTGGGACAGACCAAATGCTTGTAGATCACACAATAAATATCCTCCCACATACAAAGGGAGAAATTAAGAACACTGGCTGAGGAGACACACTTTTTAAGAAACAATTAAAGCCAACTTTAGTCAACAGTTGGCCAGGGATGATGACACACACCTGTACTTGGGAGGCAGAGGCAAGAGGAAAGGCCAACCAAGGCAACACAGGGAAACCATCTTAGAAAGAACACAACAGAGGAAAACCACAAGGAGGAGCTGGAGAGATGGCTCACCAGTTAAGGGAATACTGCTCTTTCAGGGAACCCAAGTGTGATTCCCATCACCCACACTGGACAGATCATAACTACCTCTAACTCCAACGTCAAAGGATCACCAGTTGCCTCCATGAACACCTGCAAGCACACATGCCTACTCCCAGACACACAGGCCTGCATAATTAAAAATTGAAAACAATAAAACTCTTTTTAAAAATGATTGCAAAAACAGAATGCTCCATTGCAATGGAAGTTCAGCAAGAGGAAAGCTCTGCACAGAAGCAGAGAATTACAGGACAGCACAGAGACAAGGAAAATAAAAGCAGGGATCCAGGCAATGGGAAACAAGCAAGGAAGACTACTAAAGGAAATATTTTTAGAATATTGATCATTATTTTCCCCAGAATTTAAAAAAAGCACATCATCCATCTCTCCAAGAAAACAAATGGTAACAAATGCCGGTTTAAAAAAATGCAGAGAGGCCGGGCAGTGGTGGCGCATGCCTTTAATCCCAGCACTCAGGAGGCAGAGGTGGGCGGATCTCTGTGAGTTCGAGGCCAGGCTGGACCGACAGCCTCGAAAACAATACAGAGAAACCCTGTCTCGGAAAACAAAAAAAATAAAAATAAGTAAAAAATAAAAAATGCAGAGAAAGAACAACACGTAGGCACTGTTGGTGTGAATATAAATTGGTGCAGCCAATATTCAGAATAAAAGTTCCTCAAAAAAGCTACCAGATGAGCCAGCTATACCACTTCTGGAGATACAGCTGAGGGAATCCAAATCAACACTTGTATGTTTTGTTTAATGCAGCACTTTTTTCAACAGCCAAATAAGAAACCAGCCTAAGTGTCTGACAATATGAGAATGAATAAAGAAAGTGTGTCCTAAAAAAAAAATAAAAAATAAAAATAAAAAAAGAAAGTGTGTCCTGTGTACACAGTGGGGTTTTACTCAGCCATAAAGAAGAATAAAATTATGACAGTTACTGGAAAATGGGTTGAACTGGAGATCCCTGTGGTAAGTGAAACACACCAGACTCAAAAACACCAAGTTCACATTTTCTTTCATATGCAAAAACCTAGATTTAAGTTTATACATATACATGCACCTGCTGTGCCATGAAACTAGAAAGAGGACCTGATGGGGGATATCCTTCCATGTGCTGTGAATACACGTTTCTCTTATTGGCTGTTGAATAAAGCTGTTTCAGCCAATGGACAGACAGGATTTAGCCATGTGGGAAATCCAAAAAGGGATAGAGAAAGGTAGTAGAAAGAGTCAGGAGACTCCGTGTAGCTGCTGAGGAAGCAAGAGGCCCGGGCATCACTGGTAAGCCAAGACTATGTGGAGATAGAAATGGATTAATAATTAAGAAAGGGTTAGCCAATAAGAAGCCTAAGCCAATAGACCAAGCAGTTTAGAATTAATATAAGCCTCTGTGTGTTTATTTGGAACTAAACAGCTGTGGGACTGGGCAGGACAGAAACTTCCATCCACAAGGACCACAAGAGGAGCAGAGATCTGAAGCAAATCGCTGGAGAAAGAAAGGATAATGGAATTCACGTGACTTGAGGACAAGATTATTTGGGGTGAAGAATTGAACCATCAAGAGAATACAGGAACAGTGGAGGACAGGGTCAAATTAGACAAATTATAATGACACATGTGTAAGAAAATGTTATACTCACAGCCAAACAAACTACTAACTAAAATAACAGCAAAACCCAAACAAGCCTCTCTGTTTCTACACTATGCATCTTCGTGGTGTCTGATTTCTTCATCAATTTCCCACATCGACCAAAATAAAATATTGGTAAAATAAGGTATGAGAATATATCATTTACCTAATAAGCTAGAAATAAAATAGATTTATAAAAATGCAAAAAGTTACTTTCTTCAGTAAATATTTTATGTTCGAAAATTATTCTAAGAAATGTCATTTATGCTTATGTGTGTTGGTCTTGTTATCTCTCAAAACTTAAAAGGTACAATTATTTTAATGAAAAAATGCTATAATGAAACCACTGCTTTTTATGTTAGTTTTAAGAATTCTTAAAAAGACAAAAGACACATAAAAACTCATATTGAAAGAGACTAAAAAGAACCAGAGGGCACTGTACTTTGAAAACTAAAACATTTTTAAATGTGACTCTTTGTAGTATATGTACCTAATAGTATAACTTCAAACATATAAATAGTATTAAAGTGCTAATATAACACAAAAAGAGACCAATCAGCAAAGAAATGAACACTTTACCCCTTTCAGAAACTAACAGGCAAGCCATTTTAAAAAAGCAAAATTGCAGTACTAAATAACATTAAATATCTTCAAGCAAGTAAACACATAGACAGCTCCATACGGACAAGATTTAATTAATTATTTTCAACCATTTAAAAATAATAACCATACACTTGAATAAAATCTCAGTAAACTGAAGGACTTGGTGTCACAGAGACTATTTTCCATGGTCATAATATCAAAACCAATTATAGAAACAAATATTTGGTAAATTTCTATAAAGCTAGAACTTGTCAAAAAGGAAAACATAAGGGAAAAAATTAAAGCTACACAAAGAAATGAAAATGGATACTTTCAAGAACATACTTCTGATTATTCTTTTTATGGAATGTTTATTTTTTATATTGGGGAAAATTTTAAGTTCATATATATTCTAAATTTTAGTAATTAATTATAATTAAATATTTGCTTATTTGCCTTTTTCATGGGGTGAAAATACTTGCAAATCACTTTTTACATATGAGTGTCCATGTATGTGTATGCATGTATATATGGGTATGTGTGTTTCTTTTTTCTTCTTTTGTATTGAATTGTTTCTTACAGTTGTTTAGATTTATTTAGTTTGTCAGTCATTTGCCTTTATGTATATCTGTGTGCCACATGCTTCCCTTGATTCCTGAGGTCACAGAGGGCACGGGATCCCCTGCAACTGGAGTTACACATGATCATAAACCATCGTGTGGGTGTTGGGAACCCAACCAGGATCCTCTACAGGAGTCACAGGGATCTTAACCACTGAGCATTGCTCCAACATCCTTTGCTTTGTTAATGCTGAAATCAACAGCTACTTCCTTGAAAGCCACTTGAGCAAAACATGGAAAAATTCAAAAATATATTCAAAGGCCAGAGCTATAGTTAAGTGGTAGAACCCTTGTGTAGTACAGTGAGGTACTAACTTCAATCCTTAGTACTGTCAATCTATTTTTTTTCAAATATCCACCCAATTCCTATTGTGCCCCCTAACCCCACATTCATGGAGGACAAAATGAAAACCTAACAGAAAAGTCCCAGGCTGGCCTCAAACTCGTGATCCTCCTGCCTCTGCCTCCTTCAGCAAATCCTACCAGCATGCACTACCACAAGTGGCTCAAGGACCCCAGTCTGACAGCTGGAGAACCAGAATAGGATTGAACCAAGCCCCCTGAATGTGGGTGTCAGTTTGGAGGCCTGGGCAGTCTATGGGGCCTCAGGCAGTGGAATCAGTATTTATCCCTAGTGTACAAATGGATTTTGGGAGCCCATTCCCTATGGTGGGACACTCTCTCAGCCCAGATACATGGGGGAGGGCCTAGACCCTCCCCCAAATGATGTGACAGACTTTGATGATCCCCCATGGAAGGCCTCACCCTCCCTGGGAGTGGATGGGGGGTAGGACGGGAGATTGATGTGGGGCATGGGAGGACAGGAGGGAGAGGGAACTGAGATTGGTATGTAAAATAAGACTGATTTTAATTTAAATAAAAATTAATTAAAAAAAGAAACATCTCAGCAGGAAGTAGCATGCTCATATTTCTCACCAGCTGCCCAATAACCCTGCCCGAACCTCCAATCAGAGGACACATTAAAAGAAATACCTCATTAAAACTGGTGTAAAAAAGAAACTCTTAGACCCTGGAATCAAGTATCTCTCTCTTACTAAACACTAGGCACTGCCTTCTACTCTGACATCCATTTGTGTGACATTAACTACACCCACTTCTATGTGATATTGAGACCATAAGAATAAAATGTATTTGCAAACAAGTACCTGATAGGGTAGGTCAGCCATTCTTAAGTAGGTTTCCATTTTCAAACAGAAGGGAGATAAGCTGGGGACACCATTGTTAGGTCTTGCAAACTGATGTAAAATAATAGCATCCTTGGAGTCAAGCTCTTGCTGTTTCCTGTCAAAACCAAAACAGAAGTAAAGGACAGCTTGCATGTTAGCTTTCTGATGCCTTGGGGCCTCTAGAGGACCCTGTAGGGTTGTGGTCCTCTATGAACAATTAGAAGTGTGTGTGGCAGGTCTTACCTCATGCAGCATTTAGAGAACAGAAGCAGGAGGACATTACAAACTCTGGAATGACTATAATCCAGTGGCTCTAGGAAGTAACTACAAATCAACTTGCTTCCTGTGGGTAAGAGGGGTATTTTTGGAACTGGCATTTTGTGCTTACTGTGTGTTCCACCTGGTTCTGCACCATTCTGATTCCATGGGTATCTCATTTAATCTTCAAAACAACCTTATGCAATATATATATGATGCAAATACTAAAAGGTGAGCATGGTACTTCAGGCCTTGAATCCTAGCTCTCAGGAGGCTGAAACAGAAAGACCGCACTTTTATGACCTGCCTGAGCTACAGAGACTCCTGGGTGCATAGAAAGTCACATTTCTAGAACCCTGAAGAACCTGGGCAGTGCTTCTATGCCTGCCTTATACAACACTTTGAACAGACCCTTCTCAAATCAGTCTGCTGTGGCATGATGCCCACCTACAGGGAATCTGAAACTAAACATTCACAAGGATTAAATAAAACAATATCTGTCAACATTTAGCAAGTTACTTAGCATTGAATGTGTAGAGGAATTTATTCTTACACAACAAGATATGGTCTTGTTCACTTGCAAATTCTTCCCAATCTGGCTCATAAACTCCTCAGAGACCTACTACAATTTCCATCCTCTTGTCTGCCTAGCCTAGTCATATAAACTCCATTCTCAAGGCTTGGCCCTCCCTAAGTTTCTAATTCCCTCTCCAAATTTCAGCTTAATTCTACATCTCCTTCTGGCTAAGCAGGAATGGTCCATCACCTTCACCACACAATGTTCACCAGCTTCTACATCTCTGCTTCATAAAACAAGTTCTCTTGAGGTTTATCAACTAAGGGCCTAGTCACGTTAAAGAACTCAGAATGACTTGTTCTGAAATTACAAGCCCCCCCAAATTAAAATATTTACAATGTAACAAAGGTTTTCCTTGATAGAAAATGTATAGGAGGTCAGATATTAAAATCCAGGACTCATGTTGACTGTGAGTAGACAGCACAAACTCCACAACTCGCAACTGACTTTGCCCCGCAAAATAATTCACGTCACAAAGTGGTATTTTTGTGTAAATTGGCAAGGCAAAAGTTTAAGAACTGAAAGGAGATAAATATGAAGTCCGCTGCTCTACTGGCCAGAAGAATCGAATTCTAAAGGTTCACTTAGGTCCCTCATAGCCAACTGGATGCTGGTGAGGTGCCAACATGTGCCAATGACTATAGACACAGCTTATATCAACCCACTTAATTCTGACAATCCCACTCTAAAGTGGGCGTTGTTAAAGTTTAAATTTGGGACACCACACTAACATTTTATAGCAGACAGGAAACTTGAAGGTCAGAATGTAGCTGCCCAAGGAACACCAATTTCAAATTAAGTCTGTCAGGTAAAGCCTGGCCACAAATCCCAGCTATTCAGAAGGCATAGGCAAGAAAACTGCAAGTTCAAGGCCAGCATAGGCAACTCAGCTAGACCATGCCTCAAAAAAAGAATGCCCAAAGTGGAGTGAGGTGAGGATGGAGCTCTGTGATAGGCCACTTGGCTTCCTCGGGTGAAGCACTAGATCCAATCCCTAGTACACATTTTCAAAAAGTGTTATATACCAAGTTTGAAATAACTCCAGATCCCAGGAGTCCAAAGAAAAGAAATTTGGCAATTCCTTGGTTAATTTTGTTAATACAACCAGTTTGACTCAGCTAGCTGGTGTACTGAATGCCCATATGACAAACTGTCCTAAGTAGTTCACATGCGTTACCCTCAAGTCTACTGGATAAGGAAGGCTACTATTATTATTTCCACTCCATAGATGATACTAATTAAGAACTTGCTGGCATCAAAGGTACATGGTTGGCTAAACAGAGAATCAAATTTGAACCCAGATAATCTCTGACTCCAGAGGCCTCCTTCTATGCGTCAGGACCCTTCCCCTAGATTAGGGTCTGGATCACATGAGTTGCTTCCTGTGCAATTTATTTCACAAAATGACCTTAGAATGAGATTTGAAAAAACACCTGCAGAGGCCAGCTGGCTAACCTAACAGGACACTAACTTCATCCTGCCCCTGTTCTATACAGATAACCATGTCTCATAATAGGCAATGAATCAGCCATGGAGATCAGATAGGGATCCTTCGTCTGGAATACCCAAAGCCCAAATGAGCTCCAGGGAATGAAGTCATTCACTTTACAAGCAAATTTCCAGATACTTGAGTGAATTTAATATAGATGCCAGGCCATCAAGGCAGTAATTATTTAAAAATATAACAGTAGAGAAAAATACAAGCACCCAAAATAATATCCCAGGCAAGCACCCATACTTCCCCTTAAAAATACCTTCATTGGTTATACTCATCCGTTACACTTCTTAAGTAGCCTGATAGCTTCATTTTCTCATGAAATAAAGTCATAGATAAAGGTTAACCTGGGCTGCAGAAAGTCCAGGAAGGGCAGGGAAGAGCTGACAGTCGCCAAGGAACTCAGACAGTGCAGGCATTTTGCGCTATATTTTCCTCCCACACATTTCAGATTTTGATTTATTTTTCTGCCTAAACTGTAGACACTTGAAGCTTAAACTTCACAGCAAGTGGAAGATTTCTTATTCTTTACCCTCTGAAGCCTGTCTTTGGTACTCCTGTCTGCTCCTCAGCTCTCTGCTCTTGGAAGCTGGCAGAAAGTTGTATCTTGACCACAGGCCTGTCTTCATAGAAAATGTCCCTGTCCTCCTCCTTTCTCCCCCAACAACACCTCAAAGTGAGCACTTTCTCCCAAACAGGCTCCACTTTGGAACCTCAGTCTTACTCCTGTTTCCACATGAGCTTGGGCAGGCTACTTAACTTCCTACTCTTTAGTGGTAGTTGTTAGATATACTTGGAAACACACAAACACATACACACACACACACACACACACACACACACACACAAAGTCTAAGTTCTTAAAACTTGATCGGCCTTCTTTCAGATTGTAATAAGGTTTATCAATTCATTTGTCAAGAAACAAAAGTAAATGAACATGGGTCTTAAAATATCTTTATCCAGTATCCAGAGCTCAGGCTTCTGGTAGCCATGATGGAGAGGGACCTAGCCTGGGTAGAAGAGTGTCCAGGATCCAGAGCTTCCAGGGTGTGGTCTATTCCAAAATGATCTCCCAAGGCCCCATTATCTCTGCAAGGTCATCTAAGTCACATTTTCAATTCAGCCACATGAATCCTTCACTCTATGTAAATCGGAAAAATGCTGGGAAGCCACATGGTACAGGGACAGTCCTCACAGGCTTTGTATTGAAATACAAGCCAGAAACAACTAGCTGCTGTTTTAAAATGCTGCAGAGGCGTGTGGGAGTTCTTCATATGGACCGAAACCTCTAAGACTGGCACAAATGGGGAGTAATCTTAGAGATATTTCACTTTAAAACTCTGATATTTGGTTCAAGTAGATCCCAGGAAATGAGCTAAATGAGATGAAGCTAACTTAAAACAAACTTCTCAGTCTTCCATTGCGGCTAAATAATATGAAAGCCAACACACTTTCTTTGCCCTAGCTGATTCCTTACCCTCTCAGAACTATCAAACAGTGTGAATACTGTAGGGCTATCACAGTGTCCTCCTGGAGTTCCTGCACGGCCTTTGGAGGTCACCAGCCACTTCATAGCCTCTAGAACTAGGACCTGTCTTCACTATATTCTGCTCACCATATCCCTGGAAAACGTGGTGTTAACACATCCTCGCCCCTTCAGAAAATACTGGGCAGAAGGGAAGTGCTGAACTGCTGAAAACTGTTCTGCCTCCAATAATCTCCAGTGACTACAGCCCCAAATGCATGGAAATTATAACCACAAACGGCCATAACAGTTAACCAAAGGCTGTCTCAGTACCCTGTGGTATCACCTACTCCACTGAAGACCTAGGGGACTAGCAGTACCAACAGCAGGGGTCTCCGTTTGTTGTAAGTCTCAAGTCTGCCCTGTACACATTCTGCTGCAGCAGGCAGCCATGAAAGTGTTTACAGCTCAGGGAGACTCCCTGTTATGTCAAGTACCCCATGTGCTACGGCTGCCCTCAGATCTCACAACAATGCTCACACAACAATGGCATTTAAACCAGAAAGCGCTTGCAGTCCCATACCAGATAAGCAGGTAAACAGGTAAAGGCTGCATCAAAACTGAACAGGGCTACACTTTCACGGCGACTGGAGGTTCCAAGCTTCTGCAAATGCAGCCTCTCAATGATGCTGACATTTAGAGAGGAGCAAGGGAGAACTAACCTCTTAAGTAAAGATGAGGCTAATACTTAATATCCCAGCATTGTTACCCATAAACCAATTAGGCGTTTATAAAAAGTGTGCCTTCGTGTTCCTACACACCTTCATTCTATTGTTGCAAATGCACTGATTGCAGTTAGAATCTTCCTATGGGCTCTAACAGATTGTTTTGATCCACCACACTAGTGACTCACAGCACTTTGCTTTCAGCATCGAAATGCTAGATTCCCCCTCCCAATTTAATTCTCCCGTCAACTCTAAATGGCCCCTCACAAGTGGCCAGGTGACCATGAAACCCTTAGAGGGAAGAAGATGAAACAGAACGTTTGGATCTTTGGGCGGCAGGGCTGGTCCCGGGCCCCCCTTCGCACTAGCCCTGCCGGGGCCAGGTGCCCCTGTGGGCGTCCCCGTGCGGGGACCCTCTCTGCGGCTCACCTAATGACCAGGAGTTCGTGGAGCAGATACGCAGCCGCGGCCAGCAAAGCTCCCCCGGTCAAATAAAGGGTTTTCTTCCACCAGGGATCGGAGCCCAGCCCTGCCATGATCCCACCGTAATCCTGCAAAGGGAAAGCGATGATGTCCCCATAAAACGAAAAGGGCTCCTCGGACCCGGCCCACCAGCCGAAGAAGGAGATGCTCTGGTTCCAGCTCAGGTCCACCACGCACGGCCTGGACGAGGCAAAGCCAACCCCCCAGTGCATACTGCGCGGCTGGCTCCGGGCGCCCCTCCCAGGGCCCTCGCAGCCCGCATGGGAAGGGGCCGGCGCCCGGGCGGGCTCAGCGGTGCGTGGGGGGAGCGGGCGACGGTGGCGGCAGAAGGGCGCGGACAGCGGGCGGAGGGCCGGGCTGGCGGGATCCCGGAGCACTGAGAGGCAGCGGCGGCCGCCGGCCTCCCTGGCCGAGGCCTCTCGCAGCAGCTCTTTGTGTCGGCGCGTGGAAAGAGCCACGTGATGTCATTGCTCCCCTGGGCCGGGCAAGAGAGGCGGGATAAAGTCACCTACCCCGCGCCCTGCCCCCAGCCCCGCATCTCGGCGGTGCGCTGCCTCCGCTCGCTCCGGTACAGCTGCGGGGCTGGCCGCCGAGGCTCGGGAGGCGGGTGGCCTGGGAGGCTGCGGGGACTGCGGCTAGGCCGAGCCCCGCAGCCGCCGCCCTCGGTTCCGCCCGTTCCCGCAGGCGCCGTACGGGGAGGGCGCGGGACTCACCTGCCCTGAGTCTCCGGAAGCGTCAGGCGAGGGCAGGTTAAGGTCGGGAGTGTCTGACCATCAGGAAAGGTCTGTTGTCATTGCTTAAAGCATTCAGGATGGCAGGCACCCGGGTCTGGGCAGGGTGCCGACCAAGAGATATCTGCCTGGACAAATAACAACGGAGAGTACACTAGGTGAGGAGTCTTCCCTCTGACCACTTGCCTTTGGAAATCATTATCAAGGTTGTCACTGATGATGCATGTTTTGTGGTTCTCTTCCTTTCTGGTGCAGAAAACTTGTAAAATAAACAACTGTGCATTCGCTAGTTTCCCCCACCCTGAAGAGATTATTAGGGATTGAATGTAGGGCCTTATAAATACACGGTAGGCAAGTTCGCAGCCCTTTAGATCCTTAAGGTCAGAAAACAAGACCGTGTTTTATAGAAGTTTGAGATCAGTGCATGAATTCTAGCCAAAGCATGGGCAGTTTCAGTTTACAGGAAACAAAATTGAAACATTTAAAGACATAAGATTCTTTACGACTAAAATGTAAGTGTGAATATAAGAACACATTTGTGCCATAAGACAGTAGAGACTGGGGTAGTGATGAAAGCTACTCCCATGTCCTGGACATCCATCACCCCTTTAGAATAAACAGGTAATCCAGCCGTGCTAGAAATAATCACTGGTTGCCCCCCAAAGACAGGGAAGAAGAGCCTAGCCAGGTTGAAACGAATTTCAGTGGTCCCTGTCTCCATCTTTTTTTTTTTTTTTTTTTTTTTTTTTTTTGGTTTTTCGAGACAGGGTTTCTCTGTGTTGCTTTGGAGGCTGTCCTGGAACTCACTCTGTAGACCAGGCTGGCCTCGAACTCACAGAGATCCGCCTGCCTCTGCCTCCCGAGTGCTGGGATTAAAGGCATGCGCCACCAACGGCCGGTGTCCCTGTCTCCATCTTGCAGAGACACTCACTGCAGTTCTCTTCCACAACTCCTCTGCTGCCCACTAGGGCATCTGGAAAGTTTGAGAAAATTGTTGAGTATTACCTGATCTTGGACTCAAATATGGCTTAAATGTCCACGATACTCTACAGTGAGCATCTTCAAGAAGCAAGCAGAGTCAAGTAAAATCCCACGAGAGAAATGGAAAGAGCATCTTGATCTGTTAAATCTTAGCACAACAAAAAAGACAAAAGATTATTATTGCTATCCCAATATGATGAAAGGAGACAGTCGACTCCAGGAAACCAATACACCTAAGACTCAAGTAAACTCTCAGGGAACAAGGAAATCAGATATAACCATTTAAGGCAACAGTTATGCAAGCCTTTAGCCAGCCTTTCATCCGAGGTCAACCTAAGTCTCAATAAGAAAAGCATCCGCACAGAGGAGCACAACCCAGCTACAGTGAGACAGCAACCTAAGGCTCAGGGCGGGAAACGCAGCAGCTAAACAGGCCAGAGAGGTGAGGCACACCTTTGACCCCAGCACTCCTGAGACAGAGGCAGGAAGATCTGTCTCAGTTCGAGGCCAGCCTAGTTCACAGAGCAAGTTCCGGATCAGCCAGGGCTACACAGAGAAGCCCTGTCTGGAAAAAACAAAAAGTAAATAAGTAAACAAATAAATAGCTAAACAGAATCGGGTTAACCAAAGAACTGGGGAGACTGGCTCTTTAAAGAAAGGCTTCTTGAAGCCCAATGGACACTCAGGTCCCAGATTTGACTGGCAGTACCTGTGTGGTCCCATCCCATCTGAAGACGGAAGGGTTGGAGCTAAGCATGAACTGTAGCACCCCTCCTAGGTTCTACCAGCCCCTGGAATGGTGTGATGATTCCGGGCTCAGAGCCTGCAGTTATTCCATTCCTTGGGGTCAAAAGAATGGAATACACCTCTTGAAATTCCTGGGTGAAAACATGGCACTCTAATGTTGTTCGAAGAATAGAAAATTTCATACTATTGTCTCCTCCCTTAAGAGTTCATTCATTTGTGCCTGTCAGTCACTTGGCCAAGAGACCACCCCCTCAGGAAGGCTGATGCTAACTAACACTGGTAAAAAATTTTTGGAGTTCCTACTGACTACTTTTACTTTTTTGTGAACAAAACTAAGAGCCCAAAGAGGGAATAATTTTAATCTCCCCTATAATAGTATTAAAATCACACTTCATTCAGAACTAATGAAGTATTTTGTTTTCTAAGCTTTTTTTTTTAAACTGACTTTCATCAAGGTGTTGAAAGGGGAAGGAACTAATTAGCTGAACACCTGCCTATGTGGTATTATACTACATAATTTTCCAAAACAAACTTTCATAGACACGTGATTTCACCCCTCTTACAAAGAAACTAAGGTCCCAGGAGAACAATTAACTACCTAATGCCAAAGGCTTTGTAGAATAGAGGCAGTATCAAAACCCCAGGAAGTCTAAAGTCCCACACAGTGGCTCTCTGAACCAACCATCCCTTACACTGTCTCCACACCACACGTGGGAGCTGGAGTACTGTGGGCAGTACTGAAGACCTTCCGCTACAATTTGAATTGTCTACATTTAATGACTACAAAACCTCAGTGACCTAGAGTTGCATTGTCACCTCTTCCATGAAAACAGGCCAAGAGAAAACTAAACAAGTTTCTCAAACCTCCAAGTGTGTGTGTAGAGCCAGGTGTGGTGAGACATATACATATCCTGCACTCAGGACGAGGCAG
Source organism: Mesocricetus auratus (assembly GCF_017639785.1). NCBI lineage: Eukaryota > Metazoa > Chordata > Mammalia > Rodentia > Cricetidae > Mesocricetus > Mesocricetus auratus. The sequence continues at coordinate 35,559,986 of NW_024429184.1, forward strand.
GAGGATTTCTATTTCAAGGCTGCTCTGAACTACCGGCTTCTACAAAGCTAGTTCATGTATCACCTGTGAGTCAGCCATGCTGAGTAAATCAATGACAATTAGACCACACCAGTGCTTCTCAAACACCTTTGTGCAGATGAATTATGGGAAAGCGTAAACTCAGACTGTGTTTTTGAGGAACCCAGGGATTCTGCATTTCTAGCACGTTTCCAGGTGATACCAGATGATGGTATGAATGGCAGTTCTCTATACCACTAGCTCCAAAGGAATTAAGAACTCTGAAGACTAAAGACGTTCCTTGGCAGGTGGTTCCTCATCAAACCCACCAGGCCATGCTGTTTTTTTTTTTTTTAAGTTTGGTCATTGCATACAGATAAAGGGACCAAACAGGAAACAAATCGGAAATTTTTAAATGTACCAAGACTCTAGAAGAACAATTAGGGCAGAGCTTGCTGCCTATCTGACCTGACAAGTACTGGGGGCTGAGGAGGAAGCCTTAAGGTAGGAGAGAAACTTAAGGAAGGGAGTAGGAGTAAAGGGGGCCGATAAGAGGTACACTGTCTTGCCTCTACTTCCCCGACTGAGCAGTTAAAGAGCTAACAGATATCTCAGGCATAATCAAGTGTGCAAGATGGGCATTTCATTTATGCTGGAGACTTTCTCATGATGTTTTTAACACTTGTTTTAAAATACAACTTGTGCCTGGTGATGGTGGCACATGCTTTTAGTGCCAGCACTGGGAAGGCAGAGGCAGGTGATCTCCGTGGAGTTCCAGGTCAGCCTGCTGTGTAGAGTGAGTTCCAGGACAGGCTCCAAAGCAATACAGAGAAACCCTGTCTGAAAAATAAAACCAAAAAAACAAAAACAAAAAATAAACAGCTTGAGGTATTTAAGGCCTTGCTCTACTGTAGCAAGTAGATATGAAATGATGTTTTTGCTCATTTTAAATAATTAAATGTGTTATGCTGTTTTATTAAAATGCCTATGTAGTATTCGGCAATAAATAATTTATTTGGCAACGTTCTGCTGAGTTTTATTGTGAGGATTCAGTGTTCTTGATTTGTTTACTGGCTAGTTTTATGTCAACTTGACACACTGCTGACGTCTACAAGCTGGCCTCTAATTTAGAGATCCACCTGTCTCTGCCTCCCAAGGGCTGGAACTAAAGGTGTGCGCCACCACATCTGCCTTGGGCAAGTGGAATTCTCTGTGGTTCTGAAAGTGTCTGCTTCATGATCTATAGCCTTACCCCCAGGATGTTCTTTTATTTGTTTTTGTTTTGTTTTGTTTTTCTGTTTAAACATGTTTAAAACAGAGTTGGTCACAACAGTCAGAACAGCGCAACAATGGAGAGGAGGGGAACATAGCTACTGCGGACCTGTTAGCTGAGGCTCCAGCAAGAGCTTTAGCTTTGGGGTGCAAGGGGCCCCCAGATCCCAAGGCTGTGGGGTGTCCTGCCCCTTCCCCAGCCCCCTCCTCCGCCAGTGCGGTGGTGTATATGAGGCCCAGCAGGTGGCACTCTTCCTCTTCTTCCAGTCTCTGTGGCTCAGAACCAGGCTAAGGGCAGAGGTAGACCGGGAGACATATGGGGGTGCACAAAGCCCAGGTGCCAGTGTGCGAGCTAGGGCCCCTGAGGAGGGCATGCTGACTCCTTGCTGGAGACAGGGCACCTAAAAGGGGAAGCTGGGCTTGTGGGTCTCCCAGGGAGCCATGAGGTGGGTCTGAAGGAAGCCGTATGGTGAAAATCACAATTCTGGTTCCCAAATCTCCACATCCTACAGAAAAAGTTATGGAATCCTGGAGCAGAGCTGTGTACCTGAAACCTATCTGAGGGAGCCTCATCCCTACCCACCCTACTCCCCTCACAAGCCCAGATCAACCTCCTTGCCACTGGCCAGCCGTAGGCCGTGTGCGGGGAGGGAACAGATGTTAGATGGGACTTCCGGCTGTCTTGGCGCCTGAGTCCACCTCCTTGTGGGCCCAGAGAGCTCCTTGTGCTGTTTACGGCCAAAACCCTTTGCTCTTGAACAACTGCTGAAAGTGAGGTTTGCAGTAAAATCCATCGCACAGTGCAGCGTAACTGCCCAAGCTGAATTTGGTGTGGCAGTGTTTGCAACAGAAGCAAGAGTTGTGGAAAATGAGCTTGTCTGCCACCAGCCGCTCCAGAGGATACAGTCTTCCAGCAGGCTGCGCAGGCCTCCTTCGCCTGAGCCCGCAAACTAAAGGACTTGGAGCCCTGCACCGCTGCGCCGCTGCGCCGCTGCGCCGCTGCACCGCTGCACCGCGCTGCTGCCTTTGGCTTCACGATCGGGGGCGGCCTGGGCGGCTCCCGCAGCCTGGTACATGGCTCTTCGGGCGTGGTTGGCGGCCTGGGTCGAGATGCGGGGCGGGGGTCCGTCGCTGGGGGACCGCCTCGGGTGCGAGGCCCCAGGATGTTCTTACATAGCTTGGTGGTTCCTAGTAGGCAGGGTCTCATTGTAGTTTCCTACCCGTGCTTCCCTAAACACCCGAAATCTCAACACCATGGGCCCCAAGCAAGACTGGAGCAATGACGAAGCAGCCGCTGATCTGCCAAGGTGCATGGGAGGAATTTCTCAGGGCCCCACCCCTAGATGAAGAGCGACGAGCAATCAAGAACCACCGAGAGTCTTCCCGGAGATGAGCCCTCTAATTGACTGCCCAGTGTAAGGTGGTCAGCCCTAAAAACATGTGCATGAGTAACAATCAGCGAACTCAGCCGGTTGTGTTTATATAGTTGCGCGTTATAAGAAAAATAAAGAAAAAATATATAATTTGAGAGGGGGGTGGGGCGCATGAAAGAAGTTAGCAGGAGAAGGAATGGGGAACTAATGTAGACACAGTGCACACACGTGTAACTTCACATTAATTTATAATCTATGTGTGGCAGCATGTGCCTTTTCACCCAACCACCGGACAAGCAGAGGCGGGTAGGTCTGTGTAGGTTCGGGGTCAGACTGATCTATATAGCAAGTTCCAGAACAGCCGGGACTACATAGACACCCTGTCTCAAAAATTTTTAATTTAGTAAACAAAAAAGCAAATAAATTCTCTGTATTGTTTTGGAGGCTGTCCTGGAACTCGCTCTGTAGACCAGGATGGCCTCGAACTCACAGAGATCCGCCTGCCTCTGCCTCCCGAGTGCTGGGATTAAAGACATGTGCCACCGACACCCGGCTTGTTTTTTTTGTTTTTTTTTTGTTTTTTTTTTTTTGTTTTTTTGGTTTTTAGAGACAGGGTTTCTCTGTGGCTTTGAAGGCTGTCCTGGAACTAGCTCTTGTAGACCAGGCTGGCCTCGAACTCACAGAGATCCGCCTGCCTCTGCCTCCCAAGTGCTGGGATTAAAGGCATGCGCCACCAACACCCGGCTTGTTTTGTTTTTTAACTACACTTTCTCACTAAACCTGGAGCTCAACAGTCTGCTAGGCTGACTCAGCAGTCTGCTAGGCTGACTCAGCAGCCTGCTAGGCTGACTCAGCAGTCTGCTAAGCTGACTGGCTGTGAACGCCGAGGATCCTGTTGTTTCCACTTGCCCAGCTCTGGTATTGCATTTGGGCCCGTTTTGTAGGCAGCTGTTCAGATACAGGTGCTCGGGTTTGTGCAGTCAGTCCTTTACTGACCAAGCTGTCTTTAGAGCCCCAACCTCCTTCACAACCCCTTAAGGCCTTCATATTCAATTTTAGCGTAAAGAAAAGATGAAAACTAACACTTGGCTTTTCCTGACACATTCCTGTCAAGTAAAGACTACATTTGAACACTAACATATTTCAGGGTGGTAATTTCAAACTTTTCTAGAGTCAGAGACCTGTCAGCTTTGGCGAAAGCTATGGGAATCTCCGAAAGAAAAAAAAAAGAGAGAGGGAGAACTGAGGAAGTGTCTCAGTGGGTAGTGTGGTGCTGAGTGCTCATTCTGAATCCTGGGTTCAGTCCTCAGCAACACATAAAGTGGTGGACTAATCGGTAAGCATGTGCCTGTAATTCTAGCAGTTGAGAGGTAGAGGCAGGAGGATAAAAGTTCAAGGTCAACCTTGACTACAAAGTGCATTTCAGGCCAGTTTGGGCTACATCAGACCTGAATGGCTCTCTCTCTCTCTCTCTCTCTCTCTCTCTCTCTCTCTCTCTCTCTCTCTCTCTCTCTCTCTCTCTCTCTCTCTCTCTCTCTCTCTCTCTCTCTCTCTCTCTCTCTCTCTCTCTCTCTCTCTCTCACACACACACACACACACACTTTCCACACAAGTTTGTTTCCTATGTCAGTATTTTTTGGAAACTGTAGAAATGTGGTTGGGTTTTTTTGGGGGCCACAAATAACAACATAGAGACTTATTAATTATGAAGTTGTGGCCTTAGCTTTTTCCCAACTAGCTCTTATAACTTAAATTAACCCATTTATATTAATCTACGTTCTGCCACATGGTGTTACATTTCTCTGTACTGCCCATCCTGCTTCCTCTTCATCTGGCTGGTGACTCCACCTTTTTCTTCCCAGAGTCCTCTAGTCCTCTCTGTGTCTGGAAGGCCGGCCGATGCCTCCTGCCTAGCTGTTCGCTGTTCAGCTTTTTAGTACACAAATCACAGCAAGATATCCTCACACAGTGTACAGATATTTCACAACACTTTCCCCTTTTGTGTAAATAAAAAGGAAAGGGTTTGATTCTAACATGGTAAAACTATATACAATAAGAACAATTATCAAGTACCAAAAGGTTTAGTCTCCAGGGCACTCTAGGCTTCACCTTCACGGCTTCATGCAATGGTCTCTCTAGGCCTCCATACAGTGACACCCCTGACACACACCTTGCCTCAGTTGCTTTCCTTAGTTTTGGAAGGAGATTCCATAACCCATTTCTTATATCTTTGATGAGTACAAGGAAATAACGTTTTCTGGATACCAAAGGGAAGTTGCACGTATGACATGAACTAACAGTGGTTGTGACGGCGTGCACAAGACCTGCACAGCTAGACAAAACTCCCAGCATGAGAAGGAGGGATAACTGGCAATTCACAGCTACTGGGAAACACAGCACCAGGGTTTTGTTTTGGTTTTGTTTGTTTTGTTTTGTAAGGGTGGGGTTCCTGGTAAGTAAATTACACTCCAGGGCATCCACAAAGCCAAAAGTCCAAGGGCAGCATAGATTGAACTTGATACTCGCAGACACACATGTGCACACACACACACATACACACAGAGAGACACACACATGGGTGGAGTTGGAGAAGGAAGTTGACTATGATCAAAATTCTAAAAGAAGTAATAACAAAGAAGATTGATTGATGTGGTGATATTTTGTTTATGATCTCACAAATAAAGCTTACCTGAAGATCAGAGTGCAGAGCAGCCACAGTAGTTAGACATAGAGGCCAGCCAGTGGTGGTACACACCTTTAATCCTAGCACTGAGGAGACGGAGGCAGATGGATCTCTGTAAGTTCAAGGCCACCCGGGGCTACATGAAATTGATCCAGTCTAAAAGAGAACCAGAGCTCAAACAAAGGTGATCCCAGCACTTGGATGGACTTGCCTTTAATTCTAGCACTAAGGAGGTGGAGAGAGGAAGAGATCTGGCTGAGCAGAGAGACAGGAGTATAAAGTGGGAGGAGACAGGGAGCTCACGGCAGTCTGAAGATACAGTCTGAAGCAGGCAGTATGAGGAGCAGTGCAGCCTGAAGGTGCAGTCCGAAGACAGGGTCGCCCCTTTGGTCTGAGCATTGGTAGAGGTGAGAACCCTCTAGCAGCTGGCCACTCTGCTTTTCAGATCTTTCAGCTTTCACCCCGATAGCTGATTCTGAGCCTTTATCATTAAGACCATTAGAATTCATGCTACAGATTGATTGATTGATTGATTGATTGATTGATTGAGACAGGGTCTCATTATATAGCCCTTGCTGGCTTATAACTCTACAACTCACAGAGATTCACCTGCCTCTGACACCTAAATGCTGGGATTAAAGATATGTGCCATCACCACAGGCTGAAAATATAGTTTATATACCCAAGTATAAGTGATAAAAATTGCAGTAGCTTTTTGTCGTTCAGTTGTGTCTTTTAAGTAAAAATAAAGAAATAGCCATATACAACAGATTCCTTAAGTTAAAATAAATAACAGCATACGTTTTATATACACATGTGATAAATGCCTAATATATCAAATGAAATGAAGCAAGCATACATGTTTCTATAGTAAAAGCTGAGAAATTTAAACTTCTTGAGCACGATCGACAAAACCTTCCCAGAAAATCCTTTTAAGTGTCTCTTAGGTGACACAGAAACTTTTCTGTGATGATTTGGATATTTTTTTATTGACCTTTTGCTCTTCAGGATCTCAAAAAATAAGCTTTTTGAATTTGTAAACAATGAACTTTAAGCATATTTCTGCTGGCCTCAGAGATATCTCATTTCTTCAGCTCCTCTTGTACACGTGGGCTACTGGAGGTATCAGCTTGGGGTACTTCTGTGTCCCCCTTTAAAGCAGACTCAGCAGGATCCGAGTGTTCCTGTACACTGGATTTCACAGCATGAGCTGCATAGTTAAGGCTGGTACTTTTACTCCAATGCCAGTACCCTGAGAAGGGATTATAGAACATTCCTGCCACAGTTTGAACCGACAGACCATCTGAAAAAATAAAATAAAATCAGACTCAATAAACAATTAACATTCAATTCACAAGAGTCAACAGTAATTCTTCATATTAATAAAAATTTCCTATTTAGTGAAAAAAAAAACTTTGCAACCATGCTGGGGTCACACTTAACTGCAGGTGAGAATTCATACTCCAAAGCAGAGGACTGGGGTCAAACTCCAGCTCTGACACCTACTGTAATAGTGGCCCTTTCTGAATGCCACATATAGATCATGTATCCTGGAGCATTGGAATCAGAGGAGATATGGCTAAAATAGCTCAGTGCTCAGAGTTCTCTAAGTTCTCAACAAATATTAGCTATCACTTGAGAATATCTGTCAACAAGAGATTGTCTCCATAAGGAATCTTCTTTGGTTTGTTTTTACTTTTCTGGCTGGGCAATGGTGGTGCAGTCCTTTAATCCCAGCACTTGGGAGGCAGAGGCAGGTTAAATCTCTGTGAGCTCAGGGCCATCCTGGTCTACAGAGCTAGTTCCAGGACAGCCAGGGCTACACAAAAAAACCCTGCCTCCAAAAGAAAAAAAAAAGAAAAGAAAAACGAAAACAACAATTTTTCCTAGTCTATTTTCCACAAAATTACAGACATCTCTAAAAGCCACCACGATGCTGTGAACTGACAGAATTTTAAGTAAAATGGTTTGTTATGCATTTTTGTTAACAGAAGCATGGGGAATGGTGTCTACTCAATAAGATCTCTAAAATGCCAAGCACATGAACTAAGAAACATCACTTAACAGAATTCAACAAACAAAGCTTTTACTGTGCCAAAGCACGGTGAGGTGCCGTGTGGAGTACAGAAAGAACATTATGGGCCAGCAAAGAGTGAAAACTGTGAAAATTACATACAACCATACTTAGATCACACTTTTCTGCAGGTGTGAATGAATATATACTCCAAAGCCGATTGCTGGGTTCAAATACCAACTCTCGACATCTACCATGGTGACCCTTGGTCCCTTCTGCAGGTACCAGACAGAAATACATAAAGAATGGCATGGAAGTTGGAAATACATCTGAATATAGGAATCATAAACTAAGCTGAGATAAGCAAGGTTCACCAGGAGAAACTGAGCCATGTAAGTGATACACATTCACACCTATCCTTAAACCAATGAAGACTCCACCAGCCAGGCAAGGGTTTACTGCTCGCTGCTCAAGTCTACATGTGTGCCAGTCAGACAACGTACGTACATCATAAGACATAGCTGAAGAAATAAAACTGACATCTGAAAAAAAATGGTAACCCTCCTAAATAAGTGCCAAACTCTGAGATTAACAATTACAGTCACATTAAAGGTTCACACGGGACTGGAAGACAAACTTAGTACTTACTTGGTTCCAGAATACTCTCTAGCTTTTCAGGTGAAACAAACTTCTCCCATGTGTGAGTGCCTTTTGGAACAATGCCTGCGATTTGCTCTGAGAAAACAATTCCCAGGGCGTAGGACAGCTGTGTTTTGTTGACCGTAGTAATGAATAACGAGCCGCCAGGCTAAGGGGAGGAAACGTATATGCAATTAAAACAATGGCGGTGAAGAATGAAAAGTCAGGTACAACTTCTGAGTAAAGGCTTACTTCCCCACTCTCCTTTCCAAGTGATGTGGTTGCAAGCAAGATGTTTGGTAGATACAAAACGCAATTTACCAATATAGTATTTGTTTTCTCTCTTAGGAAAATCTATTATCACAGGAAATCTACTATAGACACAGTCACTAAGCACGGCTTTCAACTAAAAAAAATTTTTTTTAATTTTTCAAGACAGAGTTTCTCTGTGTAGCCCTGGCTGTCATGGAACTCACACTGCAAACCAGGCTGGCCTTGAACTCATAGATACCTGCCTCTGCTTCCCAAGTGCTGTGATTAAATACATGCACCACCACCGCCTGGCTCAAAATTCGTTTATTTCTATGACATATTTAAATATGCTCTTTTGTGTGTATTAAATAGTTTATCAATCAAGGATGATACATGTCTACATTTACATTCTTTTCCCCCTGTATTGAAAATAGACTTTTTTCTAACAATATGTTCTTATTACTGTTCTTCCTCCACCTCTTACTCCCAGACCCTCCCCATCACCACTCCCATCTGGATCCACGCCCTTCCTGTCTGTTGTTAGAAACAAACAGGCATCTAAGGGATAACAAATAAAATAAAATAAACCAAAAACAAGTCATCAGAATATGACAAAACATCCAATCAAGAAAAAAAAAGCCAAATAAAAAGCACAAGAAACACATTCAGATGCAGGGACACATGTTTGCACACACAGGAATCCCACCAAAAAAATCAAAACTGGAAGCCATAATATACAATGCAAAGGACTTGTAAGATAAAAAAAAATGCACTAAGAGACAAAGAAACTCCAATGGTAGTGACAAGCACACCCTAATATTTTTGTTCCCTTTCTCAGTTTGGATCTAGGGTAGTACTAAAAATTGCTTTTTCTCCCTAATCTGTACACACATTACCTATCTATCTATCTATCATCTATCTATCTATGTATCTATCTATCATCTATCATTTATCAATTTTTAATCTGTTGCAATCAATAGAAAGAGACAAAGACCCATAAGGTAATTTTGGAGTGGCATTTTATGCTCATTAGGCTATGAGACTTAGTAAAAGGAGGTACATTATCTTTGAGAATAAATACAGGAAATATAAATATTGTCATTACATAGGCAGATTAATACTCCCAGAAATGGTTTGCTTTCATCTAAGTGTTTATCTTGATCCCTTCATAATCTTTACACAAAACAAAACAAAAAATGCTTGGACCTTAATCATTAGTGGTTTTGCCAAAGAACTTTCATTTGCTGATGATATAACACTATACAAGCCTATGCTTGTCACTACCCATTGTAGTTCCTCTCTGTAAACGCTAGAGTTTTAAATCTTACTAAGAATGATTACCTGACTCAATCCCTGGGATCTACAACATAGGAGAGAATCAACTTCCTCAAGCTGTTCTCTAACCTCAATGCAGGATCTATGGCATGCACACTCATGAGCAAATGCAAACACACACAAATACCCACAAAATAAATAAATTAAAAAGAAATGAGCCGGGCATTGGTGGCGTACGCCTTTAATCCCAGCACTTGGGAGGCAGAGGCAGGCGGATCTCTGTGAGTTTGAGGCCAGCCTGGTCTACAAGAGCTAGTTCCAGGACAGCCTCCAAAGCCACAGAGAAACCCTGTCTCGAAAAACCAAAAATAAATAAATAAATAAATAAAAAGAAATGAAAAAGGTATAAAATGTCAAAGATGGAAGGTAATTAAGGAGACATAGTAACTAATGCAATGCGATTGCCTAGGTTGGCTACATGATGGGGAAAAAATAAATCAGTGGAGAAATTAATAAGCCCAGCAAGCTCCTTATGCATTAATAGGGCAATGCCACTATCTGTGTCTTAGTCTTTAGATCTGCACCAGGGTTATGTGCAGGAAAAGGACCCTGGAGAGGTAAGTGAGGAGCCTGGGGCACAAAGCTGAAGTCAGTGCAGGCTTTCAGGGCAGTGATATGTGGGCACCTGAGAGGAAGTGCACCCTTCAACGTGGGGCCCTAAGTACCTATTCAGACACAACCCGGAGTCTGCCCATATGTGGGCTGTTAACACAGCAGCTCTCAACCCTATCACAGAAGGCAATGAGCATTGCAACATAACTGAAGCACAAGAAAAGGACCTTAAGACAGCCTTTTATGACAGAGGACCATAAATAAATTTCTTTTTTTGTTTTGGTTTTGTTTTTTTTGTTTTTTTGTTTTTTTTTTTTTTTGGTTTTACGAGACAGGGTTTCTCTGTATTGTTTTGGAGGCTGTCGGTCCAGCCTGGCCTCGAGCTCACAGAGATCCACCTGCCTCTGCCTCCTGAGTGCTGGGATTAAATGCGTGCACTACCACCGCCCGGCTATGAATAAATTTCTTAATGAAATCTATACAAACATAACAGTAGGAGGAAATGAATAAAAAGTCCAAAACTTGAAAGTTGAAATAGAACCAATAAAGAAAACACAAACTAAGGGAAATCTGGAAATGAAAAATTTATGAAGTTTAACAGGAACCTCAGAGGCAAGCCTCACCAGCAGAATACAAAAGATGGAAGAGGAAACTTCACATATTAAAGACACAATGGAAGAAATGGACACCTCAACCAAAGACAACTGTAGGAGGAAACAGTGCTCCGCCATTAACCATGTGACTTACTAGAGGCGCATACAGATGAGGTAATAAAAGGGCAGTTTACCGCACTACTAACCACACCCACTTTAGGCATGACTAAAGACGTATAAGGACGTAGGCAGTGAACTACGGTACTAGCCAGGCCCACTTTTGGGCATGGCTAGGGGCATTACGGAGGAAGGTATAAAAGACTGAACAGTGGAAGTCTAGCTCTCTTTTCTGGCTTTCTGGCTTTAGTTCGGCGGTGGAAAACTACTCGGCTCATCTGGATTATTTTATCGTTGCAGCATCAGACAACATTAAATATAAAAATCTCCTGGCACAAAGAACATTCAGGAAATCTGGGACACTATGAAAAGACCAAATCCAAAAATAAAAAAAATAAAGAGAAGAAACACAGGTCAAAGGCACAGAAAATATTTTCAATAAACTCATAGACAGGCAGACCTATCAAAGTGCAACAAGCATACAGAACACCAAACTGACTCAACCAGAAAAGAAAGTTCCCTCAAAACATTAGATGTACAAACAAGAAAAGAATATTAAAAGTTGCAAGAAAAGAATATTAAAAGTTGCAAGGGAAAAAGACTAGGTAACATATAAAGGCAGACCTATTAGAATAACACCTGCTTTCTCAATGGAGATTATAAAAGCCATAAAGGCCTGGATAAATGTATTGCAGACTCTTAGGAGACCACAGATGCTAGCCTAAACTATTATACCCAACAAAACTTTCAATAATCATAGATGGAGAAAATATGACACTTGTGATAAAATCAAATTTAGTAATGTCTATATACAAATCCAGCCCTATAGAAAGTGCTAGAAGGAAAACTCCAACATTAAGAGGTTAGCCACACCCAAGAAAACACAAGGAATGAAAAACCTCAGAACAGCAAATGAAAAAGGAAAACACACATACATACTAGCACTAACACCATACCTCCACCCACTGCCCCCCCCACAGCAACAACAGCAGTCAACGAAGAGTGGTCATTGATATCTCTCAACATAAATGGTCTCAATCACCCAATAAGAAGACACAGATTAACAGAATGGATGTGAAAACAGAATTCATCCTTTGACTGTATCCAAGAAACACACCTTAACATCAACGTTGGACATTACCTCAGGGTAAAAGTATGAAAAAAGATATTTCAAGCAAATGGACCTAAAAGCAAGTTACTGCAGCCATTTTAATATGTGACAACATAACTTTTGAATCAAAACTAAGCAGAAGAGATTAGGAAGTATGCTACATACTAATCAAAGGGAAAATCTTCCAAAAGGTCTTGGTAAAGCTTAATATCTATGCACTAAACACAAGGACATCCAAATTCATAAAAGAAACATTACTACAACTTAAAATACATATTGACCCTCACACACTGATAGTGGGAGACTTCAGTACCACACTCTCAGCAATGAACAAAAACTAAACAGAGAAATGTTGGAATTAACTGACATTATAAACCAAATGGCCCTAACAGATATCTACAGAACATTTCACCCAAACACAAAAGGTCTCCTCAGTACCTCATGGAACTGTCTCCTAAACTGACCACATACCAGAACACACAAAGAAAGTCTCAACATATACAAGAAAATTGAGTCAGGCAATGGTGACACACACCTTTAATCCCAGCACCCAGAAGACAGAGGCAGACAGATCTCTGAGATCAAGGCCAGCCTGGTCTACTGAGTAAGTTCCAGAACAGACACAGAGAAACGTTGTCTTAGAAAGAAAAAAGGAAGAAAGAAAAAACCAATTCTATCTTACTTTTAATACTTGATAGCAGCACTGAATGAACATTTCAAGGTCGATCACGTGTTCTACGACTTCAGAAGCCACAACAGCATCAAAACCTTGCGCAGTCTCATTGACAATCTCCTCCAGGGCACACGCTTTGTACTCTATCCTCTTATCCAGGACTGGATCAAATGACTTATGGTGCTGTGCTATCTTAATGTTTTCAGCTACAGGATCGATTCCAATAACGGAGGCCCCCAGTCGCCCTAGAGGCTAATGGCATGAAAATTGTTATGCTGAACAAGAAAACAGAACACATGCTAGCAATAAAAAGTTTATCCAAAATACCTATCCAATACCAAGTGGTCAGCCCTAAAAACATACATGTGTGAGTAACACTAAATGGAATCAACAGTATCAGCAGCCTGTGTTCATATATTTATTCTAATACCTATATATAACAATAATAATTAACTTTAAAGAGGCCATAGATTTGACATGAGAGACAGGAGTGAAGGGTGGAGGGAGGAAGAGGAAGAGGAAGAAAGAGAAATGATGTCAATACAGTATATATACATATATACATATAATTTTTAATATAATTCTTTAGTAATTCAAAATTGCTATTCCATTTTCAAAAGGCAGCATATAAAATATGAAAATTATCAAGGATAATATCCATCAAAGATTAAGTTATGGTGCAAAAGATCCTACTGCTGATGAGGGCTATAAGATGCAGCTATAAAACATAAATATTCCTCCCTGGGACAGTAACCACACATCTAAGCACCCTAGAGCACCTAAGAGGACTGATTCCCACAAGTAGTAAGACTCTTGCCTGCTTTATTTGAGATGTATAAAAGGAGAGACTAAACCTGTATTTAATCTCAAAGAGACTGCCTAATTTCTTGAGATAGAAGAGATCAAACAAAGCTTTGAATGACCCATGCCCATTTATTAAAAGTAAACCCCAAAAAACTCCAGTATTCTGAAAATTTTTTTTCAATTTTGAAAATAGAATTTATAACAATGTTAAAATTAGTACTATTCACTTAAAAAATAAGCACTATGTTTGTTAAAAGGGTAAATGAAGCAAAAGGCCACTTCTCAATTTTTTACCCAGTTAAAATTAACAAAATTTTGATCAAAGCACATTAAATGCATATATAAAACTCCTGAGCTATCTGATGAACTAGACATCATTTGAAATGGATCACATTTTCAAACATACTGACATGACCCACTTATTGCTACTGGGATGATTTTAAGAACTGAGCTACTTTCAGTAGCACTGTCAGGCACCCCCAGCAATTCCCAGGTTCATGAAGAATGGAAAACACACTGCACGGCACTTACTTCAGTTAATAAGCCACCACCACAGCCTACGTCAATAATCTTCATCCCACACAGAGGCCTTCCTGGATGGTGACTAGCACTGGTTTTCAAAAGATTGTCTCTTTAAAAACAAAATTCAAAATATACAAAAACGGGTGACTACCTTTATCAACAAAAGGTTTTAGGATATATAATCTCCAAGGAAATATTAACCTTCATTTAATTTAGCTTGCTTATGTAGCTGCACTGCTTGGAGACAGGGGCTCACTACAAAGCTCAGACATGCCTTGAGTCCCCAATCTTCCTTCCTGTCTCCTGGATTCTGAGATCAAAGGAGTGTTGCCGCCATGCAGAGTCTGGAATTCTAATTTGAAATGAGATCATTGAAATTTTTACAAACATACTTTTTATTTTCAGAATTAAATGACCTATTTAGTTTGTACATTTTCAATATGCTAAGTTCTGAACGAATCCAGCATTAATCTATTATTGCTCTAGCAATAATCTAAAGAAAAATTTCAAACTAATCTAGTACAAGTTAAAATAATTTTATTCAAATACTTTTTCAATAAAAATGTCCCAACAATATGGGGTGAAAATTTACAGCCTCTGTTGGCTATGTTGTCAAAAGTTCCTAAGCCAATTAGATGTGTTATTTTACAGATTAAAAAAGCAGATGGAGGACTGGAGAGCTGCTCAATGGTTAAGAGCACTGACTGCTCTTCCAGAGGACCCAGGTTCAATTCCTAGCACCATATGGCAACTCACAACTGTCTATAACTCCTGTTCCAGGGATCCAATGCCCTCATATATTGCAGCCAAAACACCAATGTACATAAAATAAAAATTTTTTTTAAAAAGCAAGATGAAGTCCCACATTTATTTAAGTTGTCTACATTCCCGTCTTTATTATGTCTCTTTTAGTCTCCTAAACTAATGGGGCTTTTTCATGTATGACTATGTAGACAAGCACCAAAATCAAGTAAACTTACTCTAGTATAATCATTGTAATACTTTACCATATGCTCAACATATGTGCACATGCACCTCCATAACCTGATATACACTGTGTAGTATAGCATTGTAAATTAAGCTTTAAATCGAACACATAATTTAATTATGTTTATACTAAAATAAGTATATATATATAAAATGAGCATCTAGTGTATTTAGCATTGCTAGTAAAAGTAACTAAACTCTTAAAATAACCCAGACAATAGCTAAATAGTTCACTTCAGGATGTTATAAAGAAAGATCCTAAGCCGGGCGTTGGTGGCGCTCGCCTTTAATCCCAGCACACAGGAGGCAGAGGCAGGCGGATCTCTGTGAGTTTGAGGCCAGATTGGTCTACAGAGCGAGTTCCAGGACAGCCTCCAAAGCAATACAGAGAAACCCTGTCTCAGAAAAAAAAAGAAAAGAAAAGGAAAGAATGATCCTTTCAAACAGGCACAGAACGACTCTGCTATACTTCTCAGACCATACTGTTTTCTAATGACTTCTATTATGATGAAAACAAAATCCAAACATGCCACCACAGCTTGCACATGAGACGACCTGTTTTATGTGACACACAATAAAGATGCCACAGTAGTTTGCTAAGTTCTCAAACACAGTGATGCTGGAATCACTCAGAAGACCTGCTGAACTAAAAACTGCATCAACGGCAAGCCCTCTGAACCTTGCCTTTCTTTATCCCATTGAAACACATGGTCCACATTCCGTTTATCCAAGCAGCATTCACAGTCTGGTACTAGAGCCCCATGGATATAATCTCTGAAACATTCTTGTTGAACTAATCTGTCTCCGCAAGGTCCCCTTCATCAGAACTGCCTAAAGGTCACCAAGGCCACTGCAGATCAGCAGCTATAAGATGACCTGATGATGTAGCAATTTAGTTCCCTTTCATTAGGACTGAATTCTAACTAACCTAATAGGGCGAAAAAATGTTTATATTTAAGTTTCAAAAGCAACCTGGGTTTTAGTATTGTTTCTGCATGTTAATGTTCAAGAGATTTTTTTAAAATTTTTTAATTGTATAAAGTGACTGGTATGTGCATGCACCCAGCATGCCCATGGAAGCCAGTGAGGATGTCGGATCCCCTGGAACTGGACTGGTTTATGTAACATGTAGTCTTCTCGCCAGCCGCTTGGGAATGTCAGGTTATGAGCTGCCGGATGTGGGTGACAGGAACAAACTCTGGTCCTCTGTGAGCAGCCTGCCTTCTTAACGGCTGAGCCATCTCTCCACCCCCAAAGCTAATACTTTAAAATGGTGGACCCTAATGAATACCTCTAATTTCCAAAGCAAACCTAAGGTGTGGAATTTTGAAGTAAGTAAAGCTAAGGGGAAATGAATGCAAAATAGTGAATTATGCACCTTTAAAGACTTTTAAAAAAGCCGGGCGGTGGTGGCGCACGCCTTTAATCCCAGCACTCAGGAGGCAGAGGCAGGCGGATCTCAGTGAGTTTGAGGCCGGGCTGGACCGATAGCCTCCAAAACAATACAGAGAAACCCTGTCTCGAAAAACCAAAAAAGAAAAAAAAGGCTTCAAAGAAGTTTCTGGAATATTACCTAATGAACGGCACCCTCAGATCATTCATAGAATGTAGAGGCGCAAATGGTCCTTGCTCGTCCCACCACTTGTGAGCCAGGGCCAGGAAGGTTTTTACCTCCTTGCTGTCAACTGTTGTTTGTGAAGTACTGTATAAGCGTTTCCAAGGGGGCCTAAGGGATGAACACAAAGACTCAGACAATGTTGTTGCTCTAAAGAATATGTTAAACAGAATATACTGTATAGAAATATTCTAATGTATTAGATTCTAAATATATAGAGAGTATTGCTAAAATATTATGCTAAACAAAATAGGGATGTCCTAAGATATTTTATTAAGGGAGAAATCACTTATGTGAGAAACCAAGAAAACCGAGAACGCCTGCACGTTGCTTTCCTGGACGAGACCGGAATGCAACCAGAACCAAAAAAAGAGCGAGTGGCCTCCCCCCAGCTCTTTTATCCACCTTTAGGTTCTACATACTTGTAACCACACCCAAATGGGAGTAGCTAGCACTATGAGAACATAGATTTCTCCCTACAATAGAGGGCTCAATTTTGATACTTTAAGATCACAATCACACACTCAATATAAATTCACAATCTTTTGAGGACAAAGCCTGCCCTTCTAGGTCACATCTAACACAACAACAATAATAATAACAATAATAATAGCTTCCACTTATTGAGTACTTACTAAGTGCCAGGTACTTTCTAAGACATGCTATATTTTGGACAAATGTACTATTATCCTTATTTTACGGTTGAGAAAAGAAAAGTTGAGAAGTCAAGTAAGCAGTTGGGCCCCAACTTGAACACAAATGACTCTACCCTCCACCTCCTTCCCTCCACTTCCACAGCCATCAGGAAGTCTAAGTCCACCGCATCCTCCAACCATGGTCTGACTCTTTTAGAGTCTACTGGCTCCAAACATCACCACCTTCTAATTTGTTTTCCATGAGGAACTACAGACAGATTATTCTGAAATAAAAATCTAGATAATTTTTTTCACATAAAATGCTTGCAAGGCTTCCTTCCAATGCCATTAGGAAAAAGATTAAAACCCTTGGCACAGAAGAAAACTTAGAATTACAGAGTCCCCAGCTTCCTCCCTCTCAAAACTCATTTTCTCCTCATCTCCTCCCACAGCTAGGCAGCCTTTGATTGGCCAGGATTGCTCTTCCCTCACATACCTTGTGTGATGTCTCTTCTGTCTGAACCACTTTCCTACAGTCCTCCCTTTCCTCTACTAAGCACTTATGCCTCTCATCCCTCAAATCTTAATTTAGATAGAATATCATCTATAAAATCTTCCTTGATGCTCAAATGTGGGTCACATTCCCCATCTTAACTCCGCTGTCACTTTGCATTTCTTCACGGGGTTGTATTTCTTCATCCGATCACGCTTGTTACTCACCAGACTACCTACTGGGAAGGGAAAGCATGGGTGGTGCCATTCCATTTTATTCCTAGGGACAAGCACAGTCCCTAGAATGTAGCAGCTTCTCAGGAGATAATTGTCAAATAGATATTTGAAGAAAGGAGATCAGAAAAAGTATGTAATTTGTCCTCACTCTTTTAATAACAAGAAAAAGTGGAGCAAAATGAAAATTAGACACAACACTTAATTGCATGTCAGTACAGTGTAGAAAAATACCCCAAAGTTCTGCTTGGCCAAAGATAATTAGGCTGTTAAATCAGAAAAAAGAAAAAATGCCAGTCAACTCTTTATTGTTTCTCTTAGATTCATTTAGAGGCCATTCTATAGTGATCACTCTTTTTATTATTTAAATTCAAGTACCACATGCCAATGAGATGGCTCACTGTGGAAAGGCTCTTGCTTCTAAGCCTGACAACCTGCATTTGATCCTTGGGACCCACATGGTTGAAGAGAACTGACTCCTGGAAGTCATCCTCTGACCTCCATAAGGTGTCAAGGCACAAATGACACCTTCCTACACACACACACACACACACACACACACACACACACACACACACACACACAGAGAGAGAGAGATGAATGTGATTTTTAAAATGTAAATTCAAGTTCTCACTTTCCTCTAATATTTTCTTAGGACTATGGGTTTCCTTGGGCATGATGAAGTCAAACCTTCAGTCACCAAGACTAACTTACAAAAGGTAACACACAGTAAGTAGTTGTTCTGTTGACCAAGAAGAGTTTTACCTACACCTAATCTCAAAGGTTCTCACTCACGAGACATAAGGGTGTGCATTTAGGAAGTAGACTCAGTTTAATAGTACTGGGAGGTATTTCTCACAAGATTAGAAACTAATTTGTAAAATCTAAACACACAGTTTTTGACTTAATACTACTACCTAGCATTATAGACTTCCCCACCTTAGCCTGTTTTTGTTCTATCTCAGGGATTACACAGAAGTAAAACATCTCCATGTCCTAATATAGCCTTCTCTCTTCTCTCTTTTTCTTTTAGTGATAGAGAGGGGGGCTAATAAGAACGAAAAAGGCACTCTCCAGGATGGAAGTGGGCTGGTCAACTGGAAAGAGATGTGCCTAATCTTCTATTAAAAATAAAAATTGCCTCTGAAATTGAATAAATAGTATACTTGACTATATACTGTATTTTTCTTACAACTTTTCAATGAACTTGAAGTTTTCCAAACTGAAAAAGTATTACAACATATTATTTAAGGATATTTAAATGAACAAACACTACTTTAATTAAACCAATGAGCTTTTACATACTGGCCAAGTTTATTAAACACAATCAAAACTAAATTACCATTACATGGAGTCATGTAAATCTCTACAAGAATAATAAATAAACTCACCTGTAAGTTTTCATTCTGGTCAGACAAGAAAAAGTCATGCTGCTGGATCTAAACTGAATAGTCCTGTGTTCACACAATTCCCATGGCTTAATCTGTAGATTTTTTGAGGGCTGATTCCCTGAGTTAGCAGAAAACAAAGTTTAGTATCCAGAGAAAAGCACGTAATTCCTGCTATGAACATAGTTGAATAATTTTATTTTTTTTTTTTTTTTTGGTTTTACGAGACAGGGTTTCTCTGTTTTGGAGGCTGTCGGTCCAGCCTGGCCTCGAACTCACAGAGATCCGCCTGCCTCTGCCTCCCGAGTGCTGGGATTAAAGGCGTGCGCCACCAACGCCCGGCTAGTTGAATAATTTTATATGACATTCTTATGGTGTATTGTAACTAATAAACAGATGAGTTTCTTAAGTTGGGGTTTAATTAAAAACATAAAGATCTTACTTTCTTCCATCTAAAAATAAATTTAAATTATCAAAATAAGTAGTGAACATGTAAAATCTGTCACTGCTTTTTTAACATTGGTGTGTGTGTGTGTGTGTATCTGTGTGAGGGGGGGTTCCGCGCACACACATTATGCACACGCAGGTGCATGTGGAGGCTGGAAAAGGATGTTGGACCCCTGCAGCTGGAGTTATCTGATATGAGTACTGGGAACCAAATTCCAGTCCTTTCCAAGATCAGCAAACGCTCTTAACCAATGAGCCATCTCTCCAGTTCCTGCTATTAATTTTTACACTAGGTTTATTTTTTTAAAAATTCACAATGCCTTTAGTCCCAGCACTTGGGAGGCAGAGACAGGCAGATCTCTGTGAGTGCAAGGTCAACCTGGTCTATAGAGCAAGTTCCAGGACAGGCTGCAAAGATAAACAGTGAAACTCTGTCTTGAAAAAAGAAATCACAAAATATATTCAAATAGAAACTATTTCATCTTTTACAGTGAAATATTAATTTTTAGACAGTCAAAATTAGTTCAAATTCTGCCACTTCCATGCTAGCTACCTGAAATGATTTTGTAGAAATGCTTTTTAGAGAGGAACAAAAGTCGGTGGGAGGGGGGGACTAAACTAAAACCTCATAGACTGTACATTCAAACTTACATAGAAACATGCTTAATGGATTATTGTGTTGCCCAATTAATATTTACACAAAGTATCCTAGAGACAAAAATTACATTAATCATGACAAAAGACAATCCATCAAGATAATAAAGCAATTCTAAATGGGTATGTGCCAAACAGTGGTGTTTCAAAACAAATAAAGCAAAATTGACAGAACTGAAACAAGAAAAAGCAAACTCACAGCTATAGTGGTGGGGAGGGGCAACATTCCTCAGTAAGTGGAACAACCAGCAAAAAAAAAAAAAAAAAAAAAAAAAAGGCAAAAGGATACAAAACCCAACATTGTTGAGCAATACTCCACCCAAACTGCAACAGAACCCACATTCTCTCAATCATTCACAAACTATTTTAAAAGATAAACCAAACTGCAACTATTTAACCTCTACAGAAACTAAATCCATACTTAAAAGCCTTCTAAAAAATGTCCAGGCTTAGATAGTTCCACTATAAAATCTCCTCTGTGAGGGTGGCAAGTTCTCTTAACCACTGAGCCATCTCTTCAACCCATTCCCATAAAATAAAATGTAAACAATAAAAAATAAACCCACTGATGTTCATGCAAGCAACCCTAATTGAACCCAGAGAGTCTCACACAGAGAAAGACCTCACAGTAGGGAGAGTAGGGGTTATAATAGGGAATGACTATGATCTGTGTGTGTGTGTGATTGTGAATGGATAAAACATGTTCAATATTATATTAATGAAAACTAGGTATAAAACAAAAGAAAGTCATGGTGAGAACCACCCACCTATCAAAATGTCTGAAATTGGAAAGCACTGATATCATCAAATGTAGAGCAGGAATGAAGCTACTGTGTCTTTTATATACTGATAGTGGGCATGAAAATAGCTCAGCTACCAGCAGCCCCCAATAAAGCAAAACAGATGCTTAAGATGCATCTCAGCAACTGTACTAGGTGAGCAGTGATCTCAGAGAAGTGGAAATGTATATCCACACAAATCCATCTTGGAACTCACTCTGTAGAACAGGCTGGCCTCAAACTCAGAGATCTGCCTGCCTTGGCCTCCTGGGTGCTGGGACTAAAGGCATGAGCCACCACTGCCCATCTTATATATGAATCTTTTAACAAGTTTGTTTACAAAAGCTTGAAACTGAAAACAACAAATGTTACTACACTAGCTAGCTAGAACATAACTATAAACTATACGAAGAAATTGTAACTATAAACTATATCAAAATAAAAGACATATACTGGATACATGCAGACTTAGATGAATTTAAGGATACTGAGACCAAGTGAGAAAAATCCTCAATATCAAAAGAAACATATAATTCCACTTATGTAATACTTACAATTTTGTTTGTTTGTTTTTGAGAGATGGTCTCACTATATGACCTGGCTGGCCTGCAACTTACTATGTGTACCAAGCTGACCTCAAACTCATAAAGATCTACCTGTCTTTGCCTCCTGAAAGCTAGGATTAAATTTATTTTTTTTAATGTGCATGGGTGTTTTGCATATATGTATGTATGTATGCGTACTACTTCAGTGCCTGGTGCCTGCAGAGGCCAGGAGCCACATAGTGGAATAGCCACAGCTTGGGGAACCCCAATTTAGCCAGCCACAGATCCTGGAAGAAGGATAGCCCAGGGGAGCTATAAGAAAGATAAGCCTGTAGTGATATTATTCATGATTTATTAAAGCTTGCCTGAGGATTCAGAAAGCGAAGTCAGGCACACATCTTTAATCCCAGCAGCCAGAAGCTAGGAGGTGTTGGTACACACTTTTAATCCTAGGATTCAGGATTAAGAGATAGATGATCTGTGTGAGTCCAAGGCCACCCAGATCTACACAAGAGTGAATCAGTCTAAAAGGGTGACAGCTCACACCTTTAATCCCAGCACTAGAGGGGTATAAAACAGAAACCGGGTCTTCAGTCTCCAGATGAGGCATTCATTCTCCAGCCACGCTGAGGAGAGGTTACAGTCTGAGGCTTGGTGAGAGCTCATGGAGACAGGATCAGCCAGTTCAGCCTGAAGTAGAGGTAAGAAGCTAGTGGCCAGCTGCTTTGTTTTTCTGATATTCAGCTTGAAGCTTGAACCCCAATATCAGTCTCTGGGTCTGTTATTTTTCATGTTGCATGAGTCAAAGGGTCAAGTAGGTGAGGGGCTCGTTCAGGGCAGGAGTGCATAAGGCAAGCTAGCTCCACTCTTGGTGGGCAGAACCAGATTTCATCCGCTATGTCCCTGGACTTTGACAGTTCTGACACTGAGTCAGTGGGTAGCCACACTATTGACGATACGTCTCTGTTCTTCACTGCTGAAGTTCATGCATTCTCAAGTTCATACCCACACTGACATCCCTCCAGCAGGGTGCTTGATACTTAGGCCTTGTAGGTAGGACAACAGGCTCTTGGCTTTTACTCATCCCGGCGCTGTGGTCACTTCCCAACTCACTTGGGAGACACCCACAAGCTAAAACAGCTGCCCTGCACTGTATCGTCTGGAAGGTATGACATCTGCCTTGGCCACAGACGGCAAAGCTAATAGAGGCAAGCAGAGGCTTCTGGCACACAAAGAAGGAAAACACCTATAGTGAAGGTTACTCTGGAAGACACTGGACACTTAAAAACACCATGCAGCAATAGCATAACCCAAAGACAAGAGCCCACAAGCTCAGCTGGCTCTCCCTCTTTACGCACTGGACCAAAAGTCTCCAAATTTTGAGGGACCACAAGAAATCTCTCTTCCCCCCACCCTCTCTGGATGTGTGTGCATGTCCCCACTTCTGGGAGTTGGTTCTCTTTCCATCACGTGGGTTCCTGGGACCTAACTCAGGTTGTTAGGCCTGGCATCAAGAGGCATCTTACTAGCTCTTCATCATCTTCTTGTTCTATTAATTAATTAATTAATTAATGTAATCCTATCTATTATTGCATAATATTTGTTTAACCATGCAAAGATGTGTTGTATTTGTTTACCTATGTAAAGATATGGTGCATTTGTTACTGCTACAGAATATTTGTTTAACTATGCAAAGATGTGTTGCATTTGTTTAATTATGTAAAGATGTGTGGCTAAGGCACCTGACTGGTCTAATGAAAAGCTGAATGGCCAATAGTGAGGGAGAAGGCAGAGGCGGGACTTCCAGTCAGAGACAGTAAGTAGGAGGAGGAATTTAGGTTGGGGAGGGGGAGAAAGAGAAACCAGAAAGACTCCAGGAGCCAGCCAGCCAGACACTGAGGGAGCAGGAAAGATATACAGAATGAAAGAAAGGTTTAAAAGCCCCAAGGCAAAACATAAATGAAAAGAAACAGGTTAAATTAAGTTTAAAAAAAAAGTTAGTGGAACAAGCCTGAGCTAAAGCCAAGCATTCATAATTATAAGTCTTTGTGTCTTCATTTGGAAGCTAGTTGGCAACCCAAAGAAAATTCCAACTACAAATTATCTACCTACCTATTTATTTATTTTATGTATGCCTGGATGAATGTATGTGTACCACATCTGTCTAGAGGTCAGAGAAGAGGTTGTGAGCCACCATGTGGGTGCTGGGACCCAAACCCAGATCCTCTGAAAGAGCGGCAAGTGCTCTTAATCACAGAGCCATCTCTCCAGCCCTCTTCCTTTTATTCTGTGTATATCTGTCATTTCCCTTCATCATCTATTTATGCTTTTGCCCCCTCCAATTAAGGGCAGTTGTTTTTCTTATCCTTTGTTTCTTTTTTTCTCCTTCTCTATACTTGGTAGTATTTTGGCTTTACCTTCTGATATGTGAGTCTTTTCTTGTGGAGACACAAACAAATGTCTACTCAGCCCAGATAGGGAACCAAAGGCACTCCACCAAAGTCCAATTTTTTTTATTGTGGAAAAACAGACCAACAAAACTGTGAACTATACAGCACGCCCCTCATTCAGGCAGCTCTAGGACATCCTCTCCCCCTTAGCAAGGGTACAGTGGGCACATGCCTGTCTTCCATATGTCTTTGTGAGCCTTTAGGGAACTGCCAATCGGACTTTAAAGCTTTCCAGACACTCACAGGCGCAGCACTTGGCTTTTCATCTGGTTTCCCCTAGGAACTCCAGCTGGACCCAGACTGCAATGCTTGCTTTCAGCTAACTGGGACGGCACTCATTGTTTGCTTTCTCATTCTTTCGTCCCTTCCTGGGTGCTTCAGCATTTTATGAGCATGATTCAGATGCCAGGCTAGATCACTCAGGGCTGCCAAAGCCTATCCTACCATAGGATTCAGCAAAGCCACTGAAGCCCCTACTGAATCAACTTTCTTAACTTTCCTGTGGACATAGTTCTAACTGAAGAACTCTTATTCTCACTTCCCGGTAATGCATGTCCTTCCCATACTGTATTCTATTTCCTGAACTTCATGTGATCTTACAAGGGAATAACCAAGTGTTCCCAATGGCTTGCAATAAGCCGGTCCACCAGGAACTGACTCTTGTATTGCCTCGGGTTATACAGCCTTTATCTGCAGAAAGGATGGATGGTTCTCTTATTTGGTTTCTCTGCCTCTACAGCACTCAGACTAATCCCATCCATGTAAAACAGGATGCTGTAAACAAAGACTGTGACAGGCTTTAATTGCTTGTTTAAAAGTCTTTTCCAGAGCTGGCTGCAGTGATGCACACCTTTAACCCCAGTACTCGGGAGGCAAAGGCAGATGGGTCTCTGTGAGTTCAAGGCCAGCCTAGTCTACACAGTAAGTTCCAGGATATCTAAAGCTTCATAGAGAGTGAGACTTTGTCTGGAAAACAAAGTCTTTTCCAGGTCACACAGTTGAGAGACGGAATACGCCTTTGCATGGTCTCGTGGATTGATCCATTCCTACATGATCTACATGATCAGTCATGGATTTTCTCTTTCTCTTATCAAAGACTGGACCTGAGGGCTATACTTGGTAGTATCACCTTAACCTTACTTGATCTCTCTTACTTCCCAGGGTTCCAACTTCCTGAATCCCAGGAAGGCTCTTTTCCCTACACCCAACCGGCACTCCTCTTTCACTTGAATCTTGCCAACTGTGAGAAACAACATACTAACACCTCTGTTTCTCCTCTGTTTTTCATTTTCTTTTCCAGATTACTGACTTATACAGAGGCTAGAAACAACATGACTTGTGGTTTGCTTGCTTGCTTTAAAAAAAATTGTAATTCCTCCCTTCCTCCAACAACCTCTTTCTGGAAGACAGCTGAGCCCTCATATGTAATGTTATATTGCCAAAAACAAAGGCTATGTCACCGAAGTCATAGCCTGCTTAAGAAACTGACCCATACATTTCACTTTCCAGGTCTGGTGAACGTCCTTTAGTCCCCTAGCTATTTAGGGAGCATTCCCATAACCCAGGAGGTGGAACCCTTCACCAAGTACAGGAAGATGGCCATCCTGGAATTCCCAGAAACATGCCCCATTCCCAAACGGCTTGGCCTTGGTCACATGTTCTGTCGCCCATCCAGGCCTGAAACCAACACTACAGTAAGGAGGCACATTATCTCGGGACAGGTAGCCTTACTGGAGTTTCTCCCATGGGTGTTTCATCCTCCCATGGAACAGGCGCAGATGCATGTCTTGGTGCCCTGCAACCTTAGGGCCATGCAACCAATCCAACACACCTCATCCCTGGTTCTCTTGGTCCCTTCTTGGGTGCCAAGTGTGTTACATGAGATGTGAACAAACATCTATACACCCAAAATACAAATGGCCAGTAAAGCTTGAAAAAGTGCTCAACAACCTCAGCTCTCAGGGAAACCCGAAGAAACGTGTGCATTGACTATGGAGATCAGTATGGAGGTTGGTCAAAAAAGGAAGCAGAGTCATGGTTAGATTCAGCCACACTGTCCGTGGTGCATACCAAAGTCAAAGCACAGAATACCACCTTCACAACTGAACTATTCATGATAGCCAGGGAATGGAAGCAGCCTAGATATCAGGCAGCCAATATTGCTAGATTTGTTTGCAAACTTTTATCCATATGCAATTATTTTAATATATCAATTACTGTCATTTTACATAACATGCACATCCTTTTGTAGCTGGGTTTTTTTTTTTTGACTCTATCAGTTTTTTTGAGGGGACCACTTCATAAAATTGTATAATGAGGTTCTTTTTGCTTTAAGAACTAGACAGCAATTCATTGCCTGGTTGCATTATAATTTATTCAAGCAGCTCCTTATTAATGGACATTTAGGTTATTTCTTTCTTTCTAATACCATACCATGGGACTGATTTAATAGATATTTTTCTATATGTTCCTTTAGGAAAAAAAAAAGTCCAGCTGGGCGTTGGTGGTGCACGCCTTCAGTGCCAGCACTCGGGAGGCAGAGGCAGGAGGATCTCTGTGAGTTTGAAGCCAACCTGGTCTACAGAGTGAGTGCCAGGACAGCCTCCAAAACAATACAGAGAAACCCTGTCTTGAAAAACCAAAAAAATTAAAAGGTCAAATGTGTGCACATCTGCAAGTTTGCAATTGCCGTTCATAGACATTGAATCAATTTACAGCCCTATAGACAATGTATGTGAGTGAGTGTCTAGTGCCTGGTGACTCACACTGACCACACACAATGTTAACAAAATATTTTATCCTTGATAATTAGTGAAAATGGTTAACTAACGTAGTTTAACTCATCATAAATTTTATGAACATTTACATACCACTTTTGTCTTTTTGTGGTCAGCATACTTATCTTTAAGCCCTTCACATTTTATTGTTGTTGTGGCTATTTGCTTGAGTTGCTCTGAGATGGATATCTCACGATGTATCCCAGCTGTCCTGGAACTTGCTGTGGGACCCTGAGTGACCTCAGATTGGGTAAGATTTCTTTTAATTTTATGTGTTTGCCTATGTGTATATTTCATACACCCCATGCTTGCAGTGCCCATGGAGGTCAGAAGAGGGCATTGAATCTCCTGGGACTCGAGTTTCAAACAGCTGTGAAAAACCATGTGGGTACTGGAGTCAGCTTCTAGCATCCTTATGAGGGAGCTCACCACCAGCTGTAACGCCTGTTCTGGAGACTCTGCTGCCCTCTTCTGGCCTTCCCAGAGACTTTCACTCAGGGCAAACATGTGAAAAGCTGAGTGTGGCAATGTACACCTTTAATTCAAGAACATGGGAGGCAGAGGTAGACAAATCTCTTGAGTTCGAGGCCATCCTGACCTACATAGTGAGTTCCAACTGTTTAAAATAAACAAGCATTATGTCTCATGCTATATTCCTCTTGTCATTTCTAGTTTTCAGGATAGTCACTTTCTGGGAGTATACATGGCTTTTCAGGAGCTTGTCGAGTCCTGAAACTTTTTTTTTTTAAGATTTATTTATTACATATACAGTGTTCTGTCTACATGCCAGAAGAGGGTACCAGACTGAATTGTAGATGGTTGTGAGCCACCATGTGGTTGCTGGGAATTGAACTCAGGGCGCTTGGAAGTGCAGTCAGTACTCTTAACCTCTGAGCCATCTCTCCAGCCCCGAGTCCTGAAACATTTTGTCCCATTTCCTGACCTCTAACACATTTGTTCTCCACCTCATTCAAGACTTTCCCTAATCCCAAATATAGATTAGATGTTCTTCCAACAAAATTTGTAGAGGTTTTATTGGTTCTTTTTTAAAATTTCCGATTATATGTTGGGTGGGCAATCCTAGCACTTGGGAGGCAAAAGCAGGTGGATCTCAGCGAGATCAAGGTAAGCCTGGTCTACAGAGCTTGTTCCAGGATTGCCAGCACTGTTACAGAGAGAAACCCTGTCTCCAAAAACAAAAAATTTCTGATTATATAAGGCATACACTAAAGTATACATGTACACATATGACTAGAAAGATGGCTCAGATTGCTCTTCTAGAGGATCCGGCTTCCTTTCCTGTCAGCAATAGGACAGCTCAAGACCATCAGTAACACCAGTCCCAGGGGATTCAACACCTTCTTCTGGCGTCTGAGAGCTCGAAATACCCACATGGTACACAGATACACATTTAAGCAAAGCACCCATACACATAACATAAAAATCTTTAAAAATAAGTTTAGAAAATAAAAGCATATAAACGATGATAAAATGATACGAGACCACCTATCCCTAAAATTTGCCAAGCCTTGATAGGTACACCCAGCTATATTTCCACGTTTATGACTAATATTGATTTATACTTTGCTCTCTTAAAAAAAACTATCCTAATAATTTTTTCAGGTGAGTACAGGTAGATTTAAGTAGGTTTTGCTACCTTTAAAATTCCTATCCATACCACTCTACCGTATAGTAACTACACATAGTAACTACACATAAAGGATGAACTTAATTTTCTGCTTACTACTTGGGAGTTCAAAATCTATAGCACCAGATGCAACTAGTTACTTTTTAAAAATCTTATTTCCAACAGAGGAACTGTTATTAATCGAGAGCGTAAATAAGGCTGCCGGGCGGTGGTGGCACACAATTTAATCCCAGCCCCTGAAAGGCTTAGGCAGGTGAATCTCAGTGAGTACAAGGCCAGCCTGGTCTACAGAGCGAGTTCCAGGACAGCCTGGGATGTTAGACAGAGAAAAACAAGAAACAAAAGAGCACAAATGCCTTAATTTTTTTGGCGGGGGTGGTAAGATAAAGAGCACAAAACAGTGACAGGGCGCTCTGTGATCAGCAGGTGCGTCTCCCTAAGGAGAGCAAGCACCCCACCGCCTGGGGGCTCCAGCAAGCGAATGCCGGCGCGCGGCCCAGAAGCTCAAAGGTCGTAGGCCCACACGGCGGCGGCCCCGGGAAACCCTCCCCGAGGCCCGGATCCCTAGTTCTCAGCTTTTCCTCGGCTTCTGCGAACTGGAGGACAGGAGGCACCGGGAGAGCCCCGAGGTGAGGACCGTGGCCGAACAGGATGGCACCGGCGACCGCCCGCCGCTCTCTGCCGCGCCTGCGCAGAGCCGCCCCCGGCGACGGAAGGCTGCGGACAAAGTTCCGCAGCGACACTCACCCGACCAGGACGCTACACCAGGAGGCTCGGCTACTGCCCTGGGACACCCCAACCTAAGCGTTTCTAAAAAGCGAACCCCACGAGAGCTCAGCCTTCGACCGTTCCACATCGCGACAAGCATGCCTCCTCCCTTCCGGTCCCTCCTCACAACACATCCCCAGCAGAAGAGTTCCGCTGCCACACTCGCCGTCCGCTACCAGCTGTTGCATTTAAAATACAGTGTGTGAACTTTGTGGCCACTGTTAATACGAGCTCATCTGCCAAATTATATATTCCATGAGACAATAAACTCTCCCTTATAGCATAAAAAGGCTATGAAGATCTTCGGTTCCTACTTATCTCGCCTACATATCACTGTGTGCGGGTTTCAAATTTACCAGTTTATCTCCCCAGAGACATGCGTATTCTTGGAAGACCCCGACTCTAATACTCGAAATCACAAGAATGGACGCACCTCTTCCAAAAGCAGAACTTTCTGTTTCAAGACATTCAGGTATCACAGAGAACATAAGTCCAAATTTAAAGTATGTTTTCTGAAACTGACCTAATATTCTGTACAGCATACACCGCATGCAGCAGCAAAGTTTAGACAGATCAGTACACTTGTGACTGCACATGCTAGCTATTTGTCAACTTAATACTTTAGTCACCAGGGAATGCGGAGCCTCACTTGAATTGCCTTTATTAGAGCAGACTGGATATGTTAAATTTTTTCACTGACTTATGTGGGAGGGTCCAGCACTCCAGCAAGTGGTCTTGGGTTGTGTCAGAAAGCCAAATAGAAAAGACAGTAAGCAGCTTTCATTTAGATCCTGCCCAAACTTCCCTCAGTGATGGATTAGAATCTCTAAATCCTTTTCTCAAATTGCTTTTTGGTCAGTGTTTTATCATAGCAGTTTTTTAACCAGACAGTCTAAGGGAAAAAAAATTTTAAAAAGAGCCTTTCCCCATAAAGAACGGCAAATTTCTAACATTTAGGGCATCGTTCTACATTTTCATCAGAGAGAGTAACTAAGCTCTCATTTACATCTTCTGAGCTAAAACTTTAGCCTCGGAAGAGCAGCTGCAGACTTTTCAGCTGCTGTAACATATTCATGGCCATTTCTCCAAATTAAGGCAAAACGTTCTCCACAAAAGTTAACAGTCTTAATGCTTTTATTGGATTGACAGATTCAAGGGAAGTCAACAGTGCAAACATTGTTAAAATTCTAAGGACTTCCTGTATTGTACTTACAATAAATGTATACCAGTTTCACTTCAACCAAGGCAACCAGTGATACGCCTTAAATACTACTAGGAAGTAAAGAGCTTCCTAAACTCCAGCACATCAACAAAAAACTTTTCCGTGCTGTGTCAGAAATAAAATCGTGTTGACTATAATGCAATTTGTAGTTGCAAACATTTCCCAGAGTAACTCTGGTCTAACTTAAGAACAAGCTATAAACTAGATTATACGTATTTTAGAAAACCCAACACCTATTTAATATTCATGTGTTTTCTAGCTTTCCAATCAAAAATGAGTAATGTCTATACAAGTTTTACCTTTTGAATAATCTACTACTACAGCTGAACTGGTTTTTGTATTTACTCAAAAAGTGTATCACTTGGCAACTCTAAGAAACTCTATGCTGCCAAATTCTATTTAAAACTTAACTTATATGGAAGTTGGAGAGATGGCTGAGGGGGCCAAGTTCCTACACCCACCTGTAACTCACACCCACCTCTAACTCCCTATCTAGGGCATCTAACACCATCTTCAGCCTCTCTGGGCACCTAACATGGAGCGTATACATTCATTATACTTAGTTCAGTTTATAAATTTCAGTATGTTAAAAATACTTTTTAAGCCAGGCAGTTAGTAGCACATGCTTTTAATCTCAGTACTGGGGAGGCAGAGGCAGGTGGATATCTTGAGTTTGAGGCCAGCTTAGTCTACAAAGCAAGTTCCAGGACAGCCGAGAAACTGAGAAAGACTGTCTTTAAAACTCAAAACAGAAAAAGCAGTCAACAAGACAGTCAACAAAGGCAGAAGATACACACATTAATGAAAAATGCACAGTATTTATGTGGGGTCTGAAACAAATCAAGTTTCCTTTTCCAAATTACATTATCTTAATGGGGTGGGGCCTAACCATATTCCACAAAACACTGATTCCTACACTAGAGAATACTGAAATCTTTTAGAAGCCCCCTCCCCCCGCATTCATTGTGTATGTGTAGAAATGCACAAAGCATGTGTGGGATGGTTACAGAACATTTAGTTTAACAATTGCTACAAGCTGCAAGATCACACAGTAATTATACAGCCATCATATCACGAGATAAATCAGAAGAATTAAGGATTCTCCTGATGGATGAAACCATTACAAAATGGAGTTATGGTCTTGTGAATGAATTGACTGTTTCTTGCTGTGAATTCTTCCTGTAGCTTATTCCTTTCTTCTTCTTCTTCTTCTTTTTTTTTTTTTTTTTTTTTTTTTTTTTGGTTTTTCGAGACAAGGTTTCTCTGTGGCGTTGGAGGCTGTCCTGGAACTCACTCTGTAGACCAGGCTGGTCTCGAACTCACAGAGATTCGCCTGCCTCTGCCTCCCGAGTGCTGGGATTAAAGGCGTGCGTCACCAACGCCCGGCAGTTTATTCCTTTCTGCAACAAACTTGGGATTTACTTCCCACAGTTCAGCACTATCTGATCATTTACTGGGAACAAATTCTCCCATGCATTTGGAGTTTACTGATTACACTCCCTAGCTACGTGTGAAACCTGTTCTCCATTACCAGGCCCCAGTTTACTGATTGCTTTCCTTAGCTACCTGTGAGACCTGTTTCCCACTACCAGGTCCTTGTTCTCCTCTCCATTGCAACTGCAGAGATCTGCCTTCCTGCAACTATTCTTATTGATAAGCATTTGGTCAGTGTTCAGGGCCCAGGCAAAAGCATCCTAAGACATTCCCAGATATCCAAGGACTTGGAATTACTACATGTCCAAAGTTGTTGATTCATAGCTGCCTACATGGATAGATAGAAAAAATAAGCATGCCCTAGTTTTTCCTCACTGGCAAACAGAGAAGTGATAACCTAAACTCTGCACGAAAAGATTCCCAAACTTCTTGTATCAACTCAAGATTTTAGCTCAGAGTTACTGCTCCCTCTTGTCCCCCCTAAGATAATCAGCCCATTTGCTCATCCTCAGGGAAAGTAACTTTCTTGAAGGCCAGTAACACCACTGAGGCCAGAGCACTGGAAGGCCTTAGGTTTTGTTTCTTGTGCAAATTAAACTTAGTCCCTTTCCTTGACACACAGCCCTAAGCAACTGACGCTAAAAGTTCTCCTCAAAGTTTTAGTTTATTGCTGTGTGTGTGTAAATCTTATCTGTCTTGCTGAACCCTAGAAACATTGTATTGCAAAAAGAATTATTGTTGCAAACATATAGAAACAGAGAGCTAGAGAAACAGATGAGGAAGGAGAACAAGAAAGAGAGCAGAAGAATACAGAACAGAGGAGCAGCTGTGTGTGAGTCAATGCCTTTTCCCTTCAGATCTTAGTTCGTTTTTGAACTCTCAGAGAAAATTTTAAAAGCAGGCTTTTTAAGGTTTTCATTAAATAATATTAATAGTCAGATACTATTATTAAAGTAAAATTAATATTTCACTTGCAGATTGACCTGCAACACTTTAAGGTGTGAAAAGGGATTAAAGAACAGCTTTCAGAGTTGGTCCTCTCCTTCCACCATTGGGGTCTGAGGATTAAACTCAGGTTACCAGGATTTGTGGCAAGCACCTTTACCTGCTGAGGCAACTTTCAATAGCCCTGAAGAGAATCGATTCACCTCTCTCTAATCTATGCATATGCCTGTGTGTGTGTGTGTGTGTGTGTGTGTGAGAGAGAGAGAGAGAGAGAGAGAGAGAGAGAGAGAGAGAGAGAGAGAGAGAGAGAGAGAGAGAGAGAGAGAGAGAGAGAGAGAGAGAGAGATGTGTGGACTAGAGAGGGTGTCCAACTCACTAGTCCTAGAGTTACAGCAGACTGTGAGTCTGCTTAGGATGGGTGCTGGGAAGCTAATTTGGGTCCTCTGTAAGAGCTACAACAAGTGTTCTTAACCACTGAGGCCTCTTTCCAGACTTTCAAGAGATAATCTCTTAAAAAACAGCTGTGATTAACCAATTCAGACTGAATGTCTCAAACTGAAGGTATTCATTTTTAAAGGATGTCATAACCAAAGTTTACATATAATTAGCTTTTATGTATGATTTAGCATTCACATCCTAAATTACGCAAAGCCCTATTCTAAAATTACTTTTACACTCAGATAAACACTATGTCACATGTAAAAGAAATAATAAAATTCCACAAAAATCTGACAGATGGAAATAAAATCAATCATAACAAAGGTGTAGCTCCTAATAATCATGAATACTTCGTTGGTTTTTCAAGACATGGTTTCTCTGTAGTTTTGGAGCCTGTTCTGGAACTCGGTTCTGTAGACCAGGCTGGCTTTGAACCCACAGAGATCCACATGGCTCTGCCTCCCAGATCAAAGGCATGTGCCACCATCGCTCAGCCTTTGTTGATTTTAAAAATTACAGATTTAAGGATAAAAAGCATGCAAATTATTAAATAAAACTGGCAAAATCCTTTTGGCTCTCATTTATGTCTAAAAATGTATGTATCATAGCCAGCAGAATTTTTCAGTAAAATTTTATTTTGAAAATAATATTTCACTTGAAGTTTGATCTAAAACACTTTAAGGTATGAAAATTTTATACAACTTATCTATTACAAACTAATCAGAAGTTTTCAATTAGGTACACTGTTAGCTCACCTACATAAAAATATTGCACATTTT
Organism: Mesocricetus auratus; assembly: GCF_017639785.1. Classification (NCBI taxonomy): domain Eukaryota; kingdom Metazoa; phylum Chordata; class Mammalia; order Rodentia; family Cricetidae; genus Mesocricetus; species Mesocricetus auratus. The sequence continues at coordinate 35,594,160 of NW_024429184.1, forward strand.
GTCTCCAGGTGTTACTGATGAGTAAACTATATAGAACTCCAAACTATTTATTCTGTGAAGTGGCAACTTTATAAATATTGGAACTGAATGCACTGTAAACAGCCATTTTGGTAAACATGCATTTATTCACAGATTTATTTCCTTTAGATAAATGCATAACTGCTCAAAATTAAGATGCTATGTGGAGGTACAAGCGCACACAAACAAATCTATCTGTCTTCATTTGGAGGAAACACTGATCTTGGCAGAATTATTTTTTAAATGCACTATTGCTGGTAAGAAAGCTAATACTTTAAAAACTTCTGTATTCTGCACTTGCACGTCTGTTTCAGTTAGAATTTAAAACCACTGTTTGCAGAGATTCAACTCTCACTGCTTAAATGTATCATCTTAAGAATTCAGTCCCTGAGGCAGCTGAACCCTTGTCAAAAGCCGACTACTCAGGGAGCAGTGACTCACACAGGACAACTCACTGGTCACAGTTTTTGGAGACTGACAAAAATAAGACCATCTTAACTTTATGTAATTGACACCATCCTGCATAATGCAGTATTCCTCCGTTAAGCTGAGGCCATATTACAGTTTAAAAATATAAATATACTGACTCACTTATAAGTCCTATTTCTATGGTAACCCCAAGGTGTTATGCATGTAAAACAGGAGTGATTATATAGTGTCAAATATTCATTACAAGTAACTATACTGGTGCAATGGCCTGATTGTTTCCAGCAATTTCATTTTACAGGAGTGAATCACATTTTATACACAGAGAGAATATATTACTTGAACCCCCCCCACCAAAAAAAATTTTGGAAGCCTTCAAATGAAAAGTAAAGCCATTTTCTGGCCCTTTCCCACACCCTTAAAAGTGGAATTTGACAAAGGTCCATGGGCATAATTTACAAACTTTGACAAACTATTAGGTTAAAACCATTTTCTTTGGGGGAAGATGTGAGGAACTTTTAAAACCTGTTATACAAAACTTCAGCTGCCTTTTTATAAAAGTAAGATTAAAACCATAGAATTAAGGTGCAAGAATTTAACAAAAATGAACTGAAGAGCTTTATTGACATCACAGTACATTCAAGAATTATTTTAAGAACATTACAGCTGAAAGAGAATGGCATATTTATAGTCTTATTATGTACTATTTCTTGAAAAAATGTAATACAAAGAAATCCTATTAACTTGGAGCAGCATTTGGAAAAAGACATCTATTTACACAATTAAAAAAAAAATCTGGTTTCACCTACACAGCCACAATGTGCCTCTATAATGAGACAAGCCCTTAAAACTCATGGAATTTTTAAAAACGGCATCATGGCATTCTTGCCACATCATTCCTCAGCGCTTACGACGGGGAGGGGTTGTCGATCTGAAAAAAAAGAAAGTGGGAAAAGACAAAATTTAAAAATAAAAATGTATTTGTACTTAAAATCTGCAATACAAATAAATACTGTTATACAGGATTGCTAACATTATTTAAAAATATTTAACAAATACCAAACTGAGTTTATAAAAGAGAGAGAGAGAGAAAGGACACTTTCAATTTTGAATAAATTCAAAAAAAACTTTAAAAAAATCAGACAAAATACTTTAAAAAGTATACTACCTTGATCGGGACTTAGACTTGTGTTTGCGGCTTGCCTTCTTACCAGACCTTTGAGATTTCTCCACGGAGCGCGACCGACTATGTTTAGGCTTCTTAGCCTTCTTTTCTTTGCTACTTCCAGGGGATTCAGAACTGCTCCTTCCACTAGAATCAGAACCTGAATGCTTTTTACTGTCTTTGGTAACATTTTTCTTACTATCCTGTCTAGAGTCGTGTCTTATGACTTTAACAGATATAGAACCACTCCTACAGAACATCCTCTCGCTTTCTCGCTTCCTTTTTAACCGATCATCCTGACTAGTGAATTTAAAATCTTTGTCTTCCCTTTTCTGTCTCTCTTTTCTTTTGTCCTGCTCACGGTCCCTTTCTTTTTCTTTCTTCCTCCTGTCTTTATCCACGCTCCGACTCCTCTCCTTTCGCCTGTCTAGTTCTTTGGCCTCGCCTTTATGCTTATGACTGCTCCCACTAAGATTTCCACGTAGATCCTCAATTTTACGCCTATCTCGACTCCTACTGCGACTGGAACGATTGGCTCGTCTATCCCTTGAGCGACTTCTGCTTCTACGTCTGTCTCGGGAAGGACTCCGGTTTCTTCGTCTTTCTCTTTCAATGCTACTTCTATTAGATCTCCTCCTGTCTCTTAGCTTCACCCTAGCTCTACTGCTGTCTACCTTCATTCTGCGAGAGTAGCTCCTGCTCCTGCTCCTGCTGCGTCTAGCTTTCACTGTGGGAGACCGGCTCCTACTGTGTCTCTTTTTCCTTTTAGGAGAAGAGGAACGAGAGGACGTGCAGCTGCTGCCTGAGCTGGAGCTGTATGAAGAGCTGGAGACGGAGCTGCTACTGCTGCTACTCCTGCTATTGCTACTGGAGCTGCCGCTACTACTGCTCCCTGACCTACTCCTTCGCTCCTTCTCTTTCCCTTTATGCTCTCTTTTGGGCTCTAGAACTGATGGAGCTTCATTTGGAGTTCTTTTCTTTTCGTTAACCACATCACCGTCTGCTTCACTTGTTTCTAGCAGTGATAAACTATTTTGCTCTCTGTGAATAAATTCATTCATCTCTTTATTAACCCTTTCTGTTTGTTGCTTTTCTTCTGAAACAGAAAAAGACAAAAAAAAAAGACACAGAAAAGCTAAATAAGATATAAAAAATACCATACTATCAAATTATAATAGTTTCATTTTTACTAGAATTAGGGTACAAACTACCTAAATAATTAAAAACTTTCTAACAGCTACATTAAAACGGTAAAAAATAAAGTACAATTAACTTCCACATTTCACTGACCTAGTTATGTCAAAAGTACTAATATTTCAAACACTGAATCAAAAAGAACCAAAACTTTTTTTTTTCAGAGAAAACCTTCAAAGTCTAACACTGTCTACCTATGTCAACACTTCAGTAGAGGGCTAGCTACATTTCAAGTATTCAATATGTACTGAGCTATCTACTGTTCCTGACAGTACAGTAAGGGTATCAAAATGCAGGGGCACATATGACACCAGAAAAGATTTCCCCTTTGCCTAGTACTAGTAAAGAAGAGATGAGCAGTAGGGCGTGGTGGCACATGTCTTTAATCCCAGTACTGGGGAGGCAAAGGCAGGAGGATCTCTGTGAGAGGTCAGCCTGGTATACACAGTGAGCTCCAGGACATCAAGGACTATACCGAGAGCCTACGTCTCAAAATATCAAAAAGAAAAGAAACAAAAACTAAATCCCAACATCAAAAAATTAAGGCAAAAGACAGGGACAGTGATTCTTGGAAAACTGTTAACAAAGCTTAGTCATTTCCTAAGAGTTGTTCAAATAATATTTTTTCAAAAATTAGATCCTAACATTCTTCCACTATTCCTATCACACATTTAAAAACTGTGCTTATGTAAGGGATATTTTAAATAAAGTATTTCTAATCTATTTTCCTTACATAGCTACTTTTGTTTGTTTGTTTGTTTGTTTGTTTTCAAGACAGGGTTTCTCTGTATTGTTTTGGAGGCTGTCCTGGAACTCGCTCGGTAGACCATGCTGGCCTCGAACTCACAGAGATCCGCCTGCCTCTGCCTCCCAAGTGCTGGCATTAAAGGCGTGCGCCACCAACACCCGGCACATAGCTACTTTCTAAGGAGTTTTATAAATATAATCCTTATGAAAGTCTATTTTCATTGCAACAATTTTAACATGAAATAAAGATCTAAATAGCCTGGTTTATGACCATGGCAATGAATGGCTCCTACAGCAAACTGAAACAAAATACAAAATACAGTGTGATCTTAATCTCATCTGTAATCACATATTACAATCAAACCTCCAGCTCTATCTTACTATATTTCTACTTTGTTTTAAAACTGAAACTGTGGTGATACAATTATTATTAAACTATCTTTTACATTCTAAGAGACTGGAACTTTCATCGGACCTCACAGTCAAAGTTACTAATACACTTTGAAGTCAGTTAAGACTGCTACCCTACTGTGTACTCAGACTATTTAACCTGCTTCTAAAGGGAAAACATAACAACCGACTCTACCTGCCTTGGATTTCCCAAGCAATCAACTTTTACAACCTACGCTAATGCAAAGATGTAATTTTAAATAACTACTCTTCTATTCCTCTGAGCCAGACTATGCTCATGTATCATTTGCAGCAAATACAGAGCTGATGGAAACTTCCTACAATTGACCATAATGGCTGCAAAAAACTCTGGATATTAATTAGTTGGTGAAGAGTCATGTTTGTGGGGTTGGGGATTTAGCTCAGTGGTCCAGCACTTGCCTAGCAAGTGCAAGTTCCTAGGTTTGAGCTGGGGGAGAATGATGTTTGTTATCTGGGTCTACTGGGATCGGTTGGAATCAGTGATTTGGCCCATTGTAAAACAGTTAAAGACAAATAGGTTTAGATTCACTCTACAGGCAGAGACAGAGACAGACGACGTGGTGAACATGAAGCAGAGGATGCAAATCTGACCTTTCTCTTGTTTAAATGACTCCAAGGAAGCCAGGCATTGGTGGTGCATGCTTTAATCCCAGCACTCGGGAGGCAGAGGCAGGGGGAAATCTCTGTGAGTTCGAGGCCAGCCTGGTCTACAGAGTGAGTTTCAGATAGGCTCCAAAGCTACACAGAGACATCCTGTCTCAAACAAACAGACTCCGAGGGGAGGTGATTTAACTTCTTTCCTTAATGAAACACTCATGTATTACTGGTGATTCAGATACATCACTAATATGCATAATTCACACATAAAGGCACTATACAAAAGCTACATAATCCTAACATTACCTTCCATCTGTTTATCTTGTAATAGCTGCTGTTCTTTTTCTTTTCTCCAAAAAGCTTCCTGTTTTTGCCGGATTCGATGCCGTAATTCTTCATCATCAGTATCAGATGACTCAGAGCCTCTGTCACTCCTCTCATCTTCACTGTCTCCTGATCCATAACCACCCAGTCCACCTGTGTGCATAGAACTCAATCCATCATATGAAAACGTTACACTACCCACTACAAACTTTTAAAGGTCTGAGAAGAAACTTTTTTTCATTGCCTTTTCCTGGAAGAATATGCTTATTCCAGGTGGGGAGAGGCATAAATTCAAATTTTAAGTTCTCAGAATCCTCAGACAATGGAGATATTAATATCTTATTATTTGGACTATTTTACATATTTCTCACCACCAAGGAGTCATAATAATAGTTTTCTTTTATTTTCCAGAGAAACCAACAAAAGCATTCAACATGGCAATAATGAAATCTTACTAAAGTTTAGCCAATCCAACTACTGTAATAAAGTTCAGGATGACTCTGAAAATACAGCTAAAGTTAATTATTTTATTGTTCAAAGTTTCCTGGATTCAGATAGGATACCTAGCAAATTTTCTCTAATAAATTAGAATATTACAGTTCTTGCTGGTATAGAAATGATATGACTACTCCCCACCCAGAAGTAGTATCAAAACTACATGGGCATTTCATTCTACCCATTTCTCTTGTTCCTTACATAAACTAACATGAAATGAGGATGTAGAAAAGGCAAATTCAAGCTTGTGAGTCTTAATACCGTGCAAATAGCAAATTATGAACACATCACTACTGCTGTAAAATAAACCCATTTCCTCTAAGATGAAACTTGATTTGCTCCAAAACAATTCAGGTAAATCATTAAATCCATTTCTCTCTAGGTAAATGTCTAAATATGCATGCTATAATTCTGAAAGGGAGTTTAGAAACTACCATGGTTAAACCATTCCCTATTAAATACAAACTATGTGTATGTAATATATAACACATATAATTACATATAGTATATTACATACACATTGGAGCAATTAATGAGGAAATGCTCTCTTCATCTTACCCAAACGAACTACATTAACTACTGCATTTATAATCATTTTACTAGGAATGCTTTAGTCAAATAAAGTAGATAAAGCTTTGAGACTGAAGTAAGTCTGACTTCTACGTTTCACAAACTAAACAGGAACAGTGCATTTCCCAACAGAACAGGTAGAAAGACAAAAGTCAGTGAGCCTCCCTTTAGCCCTCTCACACGCACGCAGAGGCACTTACCGAGGCCAGTGAGGGAGGCCAGTGCACTGGACTGTGCCAGCTGTTTTGCAGGAGCTTTGTATCACATCAACAACAGGAACAACATGTTAACACAAATAGCCACGATTTCATAGTCATGAGTCTACGGTATTGTTAAATCTACTACTATAGCTGCTTTTTGGGGAGAGAAGAAACATTAAAAACAAAACATTCATTTTAAACCAGTAACATGTCTGGCTTTGAAATTACAATTCTGATGTGAGCTGAAACTGTCTTACGATGAGGAAAAAGGTTGGTAAGTATATCTGTATTTCTTTCTATGACATATGGTACATAATTTATTTTCTGTATGCTTTTCAGTGTTACTAAAATCATATGGGAAGGTGGTTGACACTTGTGTTCTAAGAATTATAACTGATAAAACTAAAAAATCTGAAGGTTTGATGTCATTTAAAATGTATAAAGTCATATATCAATACAATGGTATCTAGTTTAAAAAAACAAAAACAGCCTCAGGTGAAATAGATTGAACATGAGGAATTTTCCATACTGTATTTTAGAGGAGTACAGGATGAATGCTATCTGTGCTTAGGTAGGTTAGATAAAACAAAGTACTTCTAGAGTTCCATGTTATCTACAAACTGAATTTTTCCCGAAGAGTTAACACATGCAAGGAGAGAATATTTAAGTATTTGGTAGAAATACAGAGGACAACAAAAAAAGTCCAAAATAACCAATGGAATTAAAATTCCCCTACAGAAACAAAACCAAGAACACCCATAATGTACCTTTCGTTGCTTTCCGGTGTGCATCTTTGGCTACATAATAAATTTCTTCATCTGTGACGTCCAGAAGAATTTCAGTTAGAAGCATTTTTGTCAGCACCATCTAAAGAATGATATTTTATATAGTGTTTCCAATTCAATTTTAATACATATGATTATTTTCAAAATAATTAAAATGAAAAGCCTCTTTAATTAAGATATTTTAAGATCAGATCAATCATTACTAAGAATAGAGTATCTTGAAAAACATTAAAACTTGAAAAAATAACCTCAAATTCATAGGTATCAAAGAATGACCATCAACTTGTGACTGGTTTATGGGTGCACACCTGTGACATCAGCAGTAGAGGCCAAAGTTAGGACAGAAGGATTATGAGCTATATATGGCATGGGCCACACAGCAAGACTTATTAATAATAATAAATAATAATAATAAAAGCTATAAACTTCTCTGCAGAGACCCTTTCGCTAGACACAAAAAGGCAAAGCTTGTACTAAGGAACTGTCTGTGGCTGGGAAGATGGCTCAATGGGTAGAGTACTTACTGTGGAAGCATGGGGCTTGAGTGTGGATCCCCAGCATCCACATAAGAAGTCAGGCATGGAGGCATGCACCTGTCATACTGGCTCCAAGAAGGAGGGACAGAGGGGTCCTGGGGACTCCTTTGTGATGGACTCTATCCAACTGGTGTCAGATTCAGTAAGAAACCTTGTCTCAAAAATAATCAACTAAATAATATGATAGAGCATTAGAGACACCTACCATAAACCTCTGGCTTTCACTTACGAATGCATGGGCACCTGCATACAAACATATCACTCCCCAAACATATGTGCATACATACACATGTGTGCACACACACACACAGACACAAATGTCCATAGGACATTTCATTTAACAATATTGGCAAGAATTACAATACCAGTTTCCTAAATCACATTTCAAGGTTAAACTAAAATTCTGTGGGGCAAAATAAGAAAAAGACAAAAACAAAGAACAATGGTACTCTATGTGGCCAGATGGAGTCCTTTCATTCTGGTCTAATATACTCATAACTGTAACAATATCCTAACATATTATAAAATAGAAAGTATAGTATATTTGAGTGAGAGATGGACTGTAGCTGTAGTTTGACTATCAACAATTATTTCAAATGCAGACTCTCAATTCTCAGACTTCCTGTGCCCAAGATCACTTATTAATAGAAATGAAAGCAGACTGAATTACCATGTTCCAGAGATTATGGGAAAAATCCCAATCTTACCAAATGATAATGTCTACATAGGCAAGAAAGGCTTCAAGAATTCTCACACACAAAAAACAGTGAACTCTGCTCAGCCTCTGTGGTAGTTTAAATAAGAATGGTCCCCACAGGCTCATATATATTCGAATGTTTGGTGCCCAGTTAATGGGACTATTTGGGAAGGATTAGGAGGTGTGTACACAGCATTTCTTAGTTGCATGTAGTTTTTGTCTAAGGTTGAGGCCCTTGGAGTTTTCCCATGTCCACGGTCCCAAGACTATTGGTGTTATCCTTGTTCAGGTCTTGCTTAGGTAGCAATGCCTCCATGTCATTTCTAGGAGATACAATCTCACAGCAAACTTCCTGTTCCTCTGGCCCTTACATTCTGTCCCTATGATTCCTGAGTTGTGACTAAGCATTATACAATCTCTTGTTCTCTGTATTTTGTTAAGTTTTGGTGTCCATCTGTTGCAAAGAGAAGAGTTTTTGGTAACAGGTAAGAACTACACCTGTCTGAGGGTATAAGGACAAATACTTAGAATGTTGTTAGGTGTTTTGTTGGTTTAGTGAAGTGCAGTTGTAGCGTCTCCTTCAAGACCCATGACTTCATTCGCCCCTGTAGTTGGCTAGGTTTCCAGTACGAGGCATGTTTCCCTCTTATTGAGTAGGCCCTAAGTCCAATGAGAGAGTTGGTTTCCACCAAGGTAAACATGCTGCCACTACACGATAGGGTTTTTGTGTCATGTCATTGTTGTCCTGCACAGGTGTCAAAACTGGGTAGAACATGGGTTGCTTCCCTCCCTGGGAGCTTTCATGCCTTCTTAGTACCATGAAAGTTAGTCCTCTGAGAGGACTTTCAGATCAGATCAGTGCAGCCCTGAGTCTTCTTCAGAACTAGGACTTAGTGTCATATTGTACGTGTGTGTGCGTGAGAGAGAGAGAGTGAGTGTGAGAGTGAGTGTGTGTGTGTGTGTGTATGTGTGTGTGTGTGTGTGTTTGGGGGGAGGTCAACAGCTAAGGGGGGAAAAAAGCCATGAACTTGATAGCAAAGGAAATATACATGGGAGGGACTGGAGGAAGGAAAAGGAAAAAAGATGTGATTATAATTTTTAAAAATTATTTTAAAAAAGACAGTGAAGGGGCTGGAGACATGGCTCAGCGGTTAAGAACTCTGGCTCCTCTTCCAGAGGTCCTGAGTTCAATTCCCAGCAACCACATGGTGGCTCACAACCACCTGTAATGAGATCTGGCACCCTCTTCTGGCCTGCAGACATACATGCAGGCAAAACACTGTATACATAATAAAAAAAAAGGACAGTTAATAACTACTTTACAGTTTGGTTTTGTACTTCGTGTATTATATAGACTCTTAAAGAGCAGAACAGGTATTGGGAGTAATAACAGCACTCTTTACACATCCTTTACCCAGCACATCTATACCTAAATAAGCTCTTGACAATTGCTTCCGAGTTCTCAGTTTACAGCCATTGTAAATGAACACTTGGGCATGGTGGGAGACATGCCCCTTACCATCTGATATTCCTTCTCTTCTTCGGTCATCTCTGGCTCACTGTGCTCTTCTTGGGGAGCTGGAGATGGACTTCTGGTGACTTTCCCACTGCTCACAGCCTCAGTGTTTTCAGCATCTTCATCTTCTTCATCACTATCCTAGGAAAACAGCATGGGAGCACAGATTTATCACTATGATAAAAGTTTACAAAACAAACATAACAGCGACTGCTTCCTAAATTACTGTCTGAATTCTTTTTTGGTGTTGGCTTCAAAGATGCTAAACATGTAGCCTATTGCTGACCTTTACCTTCAGCCTCTTTAAATTACATTAATTGTTCCTGTTCTATATTTCAGACAATCTTTTTCAACATATTTTCCCCTTGAGAAACCAGCTTCAAACTCATGACCTAGCCTCATGCCCTGGGAATAAATCCCGAGAACACAGTATATGCCACCATAGTTCAGAATTTGTACTATTTCACTTAATAATTGAAAGTGTAAACCTAGGGGGAATTAAGATTATAAAGTTTGATTTTTGTTATTATTTCTGTTTTTTCAAGACAAGGTTTCTCTGCATATCCCTGGCTGTATACCAGGCTGGCCTTGAACTCACACAGATCTGTCTGCCTCTGCCTCCTGAGTGCTGGGATTAAAGGTGTGTTTGCCACGATGCCTAGCTATAAAAAGTTTATGAAAGGCAGTTATTTTGTTTTTTTTTCTCCATGAATTTTGACCTCTTTTGTAAATAATGAGGAATATACATCAAATGCAGAGATGACTCAGTGAATGCCTTCCTCTTCATATGCACCAAATGCAGAAAATCAGTGAATGCCTTCCTGAGACAAAAGCTGGCAGAACTTTGGATACACAGACCACAGTTTAATTTCTACAGTATTAACTACATAACTAATCTGTTCACTTAACATGATTTAATAATATCACATCTCTGGCCAGATCCAAAAATCTCAGCTTGTTCTACCTGAAACTAAGTTCTCTTTGTTTTTTTAATTACAAAATAAAAAATTTTTAACCTTCATTTTTAACTATGTGTATGGATGTTCTGTCTTGTGCACCGTGTGCCTGTAGAAGTCAAAAGAAGGCCTTGGATCTCCTGGGATTGGAGTAATAGATGGTTGGGCTGCCATGTGGATGCTGAGAGTCCAACTCAAGTTTCTTGGAAAAGCAGCCAGTGCTCTTAACCACTAAGCCACCATCCTAACTTCCCTAAATTACATCTTTTGACTACATTATAGACAGATAGATAAGAAACTAGATCTACTTCAGATTGAGAAGCTGTCATGGTATGATTCTGGTACCAAGAAACCACAGACCATATGGTCACTCTTAACAACTGTACTATACTAAATTAAAAAGCAGATGATCATCTAAATACTACCATGTTTTGTTGAGTACTAGAACCAGAGGAAAATTTATGTAACACAAACCCAATTTAGGAAGACAGAGGAAAAACAATCTCTAAAAGAGTGGCTATCAACCTGTGAGTAAAGGTCACCTAAGACCACTAGAAAACAGATATTTATATTATATATATATATAAAACAGAAGGAAATACAGTTATGAAGTAGCAACAAAAATAATTTTACAGTTGGGGGTCACAACATGATAACTGTATTAAAGGGTCACAGCATTAGCATAGTTCAGAACCTCTGCTCTAAACAAAAGTTGACACATAAACAATCAAATCAAAACCAACCAACCAACCAACCAAGTACAGTAGAGGTCAACGGTCAACTTTTTTTATACATGGCTAATTTTCCCTCTTTACTGATGTTTCTTGTTTTTGTAACATCCAGAACAAAAGCTTTGGCATGGGTCTTTTGAGAAACATAAAATCTATGTTTATAAAAAAAAAAAAAAAACTGTATCTTGCTGTACTTAAATCTTACTTCTGAGGCAGTAATCAGCTTTGAAATGCAGCTCATTTCCTAAGACAAACACTTGGCCATGGGTTTGGTTAACACACCAGGTAACATCACTATAGAACAGAAAAATTACTAAACCACTCATGACACATAACTGATGAATAAATGTTAAAAAGATTTAAAGTCTTTTAACTGTCAATGTTTGTGTCAAAAATAATGAAAACTACTAAAGCTTCAGTCAAAAGTATGTATTTACAAAAATCCATCAATGTAATCCACCATATAAACAAGCTAAGAAACAAAAAAACCACATGATCATCTCACTAGACGCTGAAAAAGAATTTAACAAAATCCAACACCCATTCATGATAAAGGTCTTGGAGAGATCTGGAATAACAGGAACATACCTAAACATAATAAAAGCTATATTCAGCAAACCAACAGCCAACATCAAACTAAATGGAGAGAATCTCAATGAGATTCCTCTAAAATCAGGAACAAGACAAGGCTGTCCCCTCTCCCCATACCTCTTCAATACAACAAGGACATCTGTTCCACTAGGTTCATAGCAGCATTATTTGTAATAGCCAGAACTTGGAAGCAACCTAGACGCCCCTCAACCAAAGAGTGGATAGAGAAAATGTGGTACATTTACACAATGGAGTACTATTCAGCAGAAAAAAAAAAACAATGGAATCCTGAAATTTGCAGGCAAATGGATGACACTAGAAGAAACCATCCTGAGTGAGGTAAGCCAGTCACAAAAGACAAACATGGCATGTACTCGCTCATATATGGATTTTAGATATAGATCTGGGGAGTGCCAGCCTACAATCCTACGGCCAGAGAGTCTGGGGAACAGAACCTTCATCCAATGTCTGATGGAATCAGAGATAGACCCCCACAGCTAACCACTGAGCTGAACTCAAGAAATCCAGTAACAGAGAGGGAGGACTGATGAGCAAAGAGGTTAAGACTGGGCTGGTTTAACTCCCACAAACAGCTGACCTGACAAGAGTTAGTTCTTGAATCCCAGACTGATGGCTGGGAATCCAGCATGGGACTGATCAAGACCCCCTGAATGTGGGTGTCAGTGAAGAGGCCTAGGTAATCTATTGAGCCTTGGGCAGTAGATCAGTATTTATCCCTTGCATACAAATGGACTTTGGGTGCCCATCCCACAATGAGAGATGCACTCTCACCCTGGACTCTTGGGGGAGGGTCTAGGCCCTGCCCTGGATAAAATGACAGACTATGGACACCCCCATGGAGGGCTTCACCCTCCCGGGGGAAATGAGGGAGTATTAGGGGGGTTGGTGGGAGGGCATGGGAGGAGAGGAGGGAAAGGGAGAGAGACCTGGAATTGACATGTGAAGCAACCTTGTTTCTAATTTAAATTTAAAAATAAAAAAATTTTTAAAAAGTATGAATTGAGACCTAGAACTTGGGAGACAGAGGCAGGAGAATCTCTGTGAGCTCAAGGCAAGCCTGATCTACAGAGCAGAGTTTCAGGACAGCAGGAGCTGTTACACATAGAAACACTGTCTCAAAAAACCCAAAACAATTAAATATCTATACAAATTCTCAGTTAAACATATGCATTAAATAGCTATTGAAAGGTAAACTCATTCCTTTATGTTATTTAATATTGTTTTGTTTTATATGACCGACTCACTGTTAGGGAGCTAGCTGCACTATAATAAAAACATGTAGAGTATATTAACATAAAAACTAATCAGAACTACTGGAATATCTTTACAGGATAAACTTTTTTTGTTGTTTTTTGTTTGTTTGTTTTTTGTTTTTTGAAACAGGGTTTCTCTGTATTATTTTGGAGGCTGTCCTGGAACTAGCTTTTGTAGACCAGGCTGGTCTCGAACTCACAGTGATCCACCTGCCTCTGCCTCTGGAGTGCTGGGATTAAAGGAGTGTGCCACCAACGCCCGGCTCAGGATAAACATTTTAAGAACTCATTGCCTCCTCACTTTTCTCTTTTACATACCCTCAATAACATACACACAAAAATATAAATACACTGACAAACACATATAATAGTGGTGCACACACATATAATACTTGCGCTGAAGGATAGTGAGTTCAATGGCAGCCAGAGTATTTCAGGCCACCCTGGTCCAAGTAACAAGATCCTCCCTCAGTAAAACAAACACAAAACAACATCAACAACAAACTCCAAACCTCAATATACTTTGCCCAAGAACTCTCAAGAAACCAAGTAGTTTTCTGTAGGCTCAGGCCACTTTTCACACAGACAAAATTAACAATGTCATGTCAGGATCTACTTACAAATTTACTTCTCTGGGGTAAACGAGGGCCATCTCCTCCTTCAGCATCTTCTGTGGCCTTCTTTTCTTTTTTTGACAATTGTGAACGCTGCTGTTCCATTCTTTCTTTCTCTAATTTCTTCTGTTTTTCACGTTCCATTTTCTCAAGGCCTTCACGAATCCACGCTGGAAGAGTCCTACGTTTTACTGCATCTGTTTCACACAAGGGAAAGAATTCACAGGCTTTTGAGCTTTTATGAATGTCATTAGTAAAATTTCTTTACCATTGTACTTTAAAAGTCATTCTTCTGAAAAGGAGGGAGCACACTCTAACACTTTTTGCCAGGGCACAAGAGTGCATTAAACTGTCACCTCACTTCATGCACACAAAAGCCCCAGGTAAGGACTACTGTTCAACCACTTTTGTAGGTGAGGAAACTCAAGTTCAATGAGATAGTGATGGGGTTGCTCAGGGTCAAAAAGCCAGTGACGTGGGCTAGTTCAGACCCGAATTCTTACAGTAGGCAGCTTCTTAAAATATGACAACAGAGCAGAGTCAGGCAAAGGCACAGTTCATTTTCATACTAAGAATTCATCTAGTTAAATTAAAAAAAGCAGTAAGTTAGAATCTCCCTAAGAAAGGTTTAGTTCCTAGCCCATTAAACGGTAAGTGATTTGAAACTTTAGAGATAAAATGTGAACTAATATTAATTTGTCATTACTAGCTTTTTTTGGGGGGGCCGGGGGTTCAAGACAGGGTTTCTCTGTATTGTTTTGGAGCCGTCCTGGAACTCACTTGGTTGACCAGGCTGGTCTTGAACTCACAGAGATCCGCCTGCCTCTGCCTCCCAAATGCTGGGATTAAAGGTGTGCTCCACCAATACCCGGCATTACTAGCTTTAATGGAATTTAAAAATTGATTTGTTGTTGAATAAAGGAAACCAATGTGACGGAAGGCAGAGAACACTGAACTATCAACACTGAAGATGCTACGGCTAGCAAAAATCTACACTATATCACAAACTGCTGTTTAAGGCAAATAACCTGAAAGAAAACTGTGAAATACCCCTTATATTTATACCATTTATATTTAGATCTTTATCTTTCTTCTTTTTTTGTTTAAGATTCACGACTATAAAATGACAGGGTTTTAAAATACCATTATTTCTACCACATCAAAACAGTGCTTGAACAACTTAGGAAACCAAAACATGATTTTTCCAGTGATAAAGACAGCATGGTAATGTGGTTCATGGAGCATTAATAAACAGTTACCAATTTGGGGAGGCTCCTGCTTCACAGGAAGTGAGATTGGTGAGCGCTGCCGGTCCCTGAATGACGGTGGTCTCTCCCTTCGATTCTGTGCAGGTGCTGGAGGTCCTGGAGGTCCTGGTTGCCAATAAGGAGGATGAAATCCACCTTGCGGTGGACCAAAAGCAGCCCCATGCTGAAAGAGTATTGCATTTTAATTTTCCTCAACTTAATAAATATACCCTCTGGGACACACGTGTTATGAAATGGAACAGTAGAAATCCATGTGTGCAGCAAATCCAAGACTTCCATGGTTCTAACATCCAACAGTACTTCTGTAGCCCCAAGAACCTAGGCTTACTTTTCTCAGGAAAGACAAAGATTTTCTGCCTATGCAAATATAAACAGCATTCTATAACCTACCTGATAGATTATTTAAGAACTACAGAAAGGTACATACACAAACACAGTTATATATGTATACGAACATTTTCATTCTAAATTCTTTCATAAATAAACCCTAACACCAGTAAGGTAAGAAAAAAATCCTTTTTTCTATCTCTCTTTTAAGAAAAGCTCTTATTATATAGGCTGATCTGAAACTCAAGAGCCTCCCAGGTGCTAAGGTGACAGTAGGTATCACCACACTTAGCCAATTTTATTTAATCAAAAGCTGTTAAAGGCTACAAAACAATTCTGTTGTTGATAATTTCAACTTCCCACTGCTGAAGAATTCAGATTGTTTCTAAAGTGGGGCAAAATTTATTTCTTTACAACCCCAAAAACCATACTGAATTAACTACTACAGTAAGTGTCTGTTTCTCAATGCTGGTACGTTAGAGGCCTTCTAGGAGAAAGCTGCGAACAGGCTCTTTTCCTTATTCCCATGGGCTTCATCGTGCCAACCTAGGGTGAGAATGGGGCTCCTTGTCACTACAACCCTTCATAACAGAGCAAACCTGCACATGTGAATTCCAAGTGTGAGTACACAAGAATCTAATCCTGCATTAATGAGAGGACTACCATCTCAACATGAACATATTTTCAAATTCACCTCACAATTAATGCTTAAATATGCAGTTTCTAAAAATTTTAATTATGACAGTTTAGTGCATAAAGACAACTACAATTAGTTTTTTCACAATGACATCTAGATTTTTTGTTTGTTTTTCAAGACAGGGTTTCTTTGCATTGCCCTGGCTGTCCTAGAACTAGTTATGTAGACCAGGCTGTCCTTGCCTCTGCTTCCCAAGGGCTAGGATTAAAGTCATATGCCACAACCTCCTGGTGACATCTAGATTTTTAAGGGTAGACTCTAGCAAAGCAGATTAAGAAAATAAAGTTCATAAAATAATACTATTTGCCATAGAGTTATATGTCCCTAGGAATGAACAAAATGTCACAAAGGAAGCGATGAACAATTCCATTAATATGTTGGATAAGAATGGAAAAAAACGCTGAAAAAGAACAGCAATAATTCTACATAATTCTTTAACATTTAATATATCACGCTGAAACTGGAAAACAAGACATCATATAACTATTTGCACTTAATACATTTTTCACCTTATCCTAATTTTTTCCTGTTCGTATCATTTTCCTAATCAACTAAAAGTCTATTGATTTTAATGTTGGTAGATTTTCTGACACTGCTTATCCATACAACGCTGAAAATGACACACATCTTAGGAATTCTTGACAAGACATTTCCAAAGAATGAGTTACGTGCATGTCTATGATAGTAAAGTAACAAAATATCTTTCACCTGATAGTCAAACTGGTTCACTGGCCCCACTGCAAAATTATCGGGTGGTCCACCAAAGTTGTGATTGTTCTGGTTAAATATATGCCTGTTGTCAGGGGCAAACTCCCCACTGTCCTGACTGTTGCTGTCTTCAGAGGGAGGAACAATGTCCATTGGGCCTGGTGTTGGTGGCATCCATGGCTGATCTGGAGGGGGATGTGGGGGCTGCTGATGCATTCCCCATTCTATTCAGGATTTAGGCATAAAGACATTCAACAGGGGGTTATAACAAAATCAATGCAACTTTAAGATCTCAAGAAAGCTAGAAAAAGTTAAGACAGATTTAAAAAGCAACTTATGACATTTTGGTCAAATTCCTTTTGTATTATCTTAAAATAAGTAATGAATTAAACACTATCACATACATAATTTAAATAAGGTCACTCCATTCTAACTCACACTCTAAACAAAATGCCCAGTTATTGTTTTGTTTTGATACTTTGAGACAAGAATCTTGTTTTGCAGACCAAGCGAATCTGGAACTCTCTACATAGCCAAGATGGGTCTCCGACATGAGCCCCTTTGCCTCTGCCTCTCCAGTACTGGGATTACAGGCATATGAGACCACACTCAGCTCCAAAAAGTATTTTTAACAAATTCCAAAGCAACTCGAGTGAACTGCTTGGTTACTGTTCAACGGCAACAACATAAAAATATTACTTCAAATTTTATATTATTCCTTTTTCATAAATACATCATTTATCCTCACAACAACCCTGTGAGGTAGGGAGAAATTCTGGTATTATCTGTTTCAGAAGGAGAAACTGAGGCACACAGAGGTTAATAAGTTCCTTAGTGTCAAAAAACAAAACAAAAAAACCCAGTAAGGTCAAACTAAATGCAGCAGGAATGAAAGGAGAACCAATGATGCCAGGACGAGTAAACTTTTTTAACTTGAGAACTAAAACATTTTCAAAATTGGAAAAATCTGGCCTTCTACAAGACAAAAATCAACCATCTCATAGTATGAAAAGATGAGAATATTTATAATAATATTGAAAATATATCCCATGTTTTCCATTCTCACCAGTAATAACAGAAATAATAATTAAGGGGCTGGAACAATAGCTCAGTGGTTAAGCACACTGGCTATTTGTTCTTCCAGAGGACCTGGGTTCAATTCCCAGCACCTACATGGCAGCTGACAACCCTGTAACTCCACCTGTGTGTTACCCTCATACAGACATACTTGCGGGCAAAACACCAGTGCACATTCAGAAATAAATAAATACGTTCTAAAAATTAATAATAATAGCAAACAGAGGCTATGACTTCCTCAGCAGAATATCCAAATGTGAAATCTCCAGTGTGATGTGATTATTAAAAATACTAACACAATTATAGAAAACTGAATTAGCATTAAGGAATTTAAATCATACTGTGAAGCTTAAAAAAAATAAATAAAAAACAGCCAAGACCTTATGGCAAATCACCACTATCTGAAAAGGGGGTAGGAAAGGTAAGGGGGTGACAGGAGCAGAGCATATCTGACAGGCTTGTTTGTCATACAGTGGCACAACTTTTCTTTAATTAGAGGCTAGACATGTTTTACTCTGCCAGTGCTGCTTCTGAAAAGGCCAGAGGTTGCAACAGAGAGACAAAGAGTGCTCTCTTTCCCCTAGATGCCAAGTGAGGTTTCCAGTGTTCCCAGCCCCTGTCAGCCTAGGAATGAAGAACCAAGAAAAAAATCAAACTGAGTGCCACAATGCTAGCAGACTGTGAACAAAATAATTTAACCACAGAAATGTCAAAATAAAATCAAACTGAGACTATTTTTTAAAGAGCATTAATTTCAAGAAACCATAAAAGTAAACAAGAAAAGCAATGTACTACTAAACCTCATTTTAAGGCATCCTAAAATTTTAGAAACATAAAATAACAAACCTGGTTGCCACATTCTGTTAAAATTTGAATCCCCTTGAAAATTTCCATGATTATTTGGACCAGATTCCATTGCAGGCATATCCTGTCCATTTGGCATCATTCCTGGTGGTTGTTCTACGATGCTCTGCTGTCCTGAAGCTTCTCTTTGTGCAATCCAAGCTTGGGCCAAAGCAGCCCAGTCAATCTGGCCTAAAGTAAATTAACAGAACTTAGCATTCAGAGTGTAGGAGCAAAAAGAATAGCACTTCTCTATACAACATGCATCTCAACTATTCCATTAGTTTTCTTGTTTTCATGTATGTGTGTGTGGTATATATATGTATGTATGTCTATATGTGTATGAGTGTATATGCATTTGGAGGCCTGATGAATCTCTTCTTTACCTCATCTACCCTAATCTTTGAGGAAGGCTCTCTCAATCAAACCCAGAGTTCCCTGATAAGGTTAGTCACTACAGCCAGTTTGCTTAGTGATGCCTCTCTGCCTTGTAAGGCTGGAATTAAAGGTGAGCTATTACACACCCAGCATTTACCATGGCTTCCAGTTATCTTGCTTGCATGGCAAGTGTTTTAACTCCTGAACCATCTGCCCGGCTCCTTCCTTCTCTCTTTCTTCTTCCCTCAGAGTCTTCCCCTTTTTTTCTTCCCCATTTCTCTTCTTCCCCCTCCCCCTTTCATTATCCCTTATTACCAATGATACTTAACTATTACACAAAATTATGCCTATAGGATGCTTAGAAAATAATTCATGTTCAGACCAAAATACACAGGAGTTTCAGAAAGAACTCTATAAAAAAACACTCAGCCAGGGGAAGTGGCAAACACCTTTCATCTCAGTAGAGGCAGAGGCAAAGGCAGGAGGATCTCTGTGAGTTCCACCAGCCTCATCTACACAGGGAGCTCCAGGACAACCAGGACTACATAGAGCCTGTCTCAAAAACAAACAAACAAAAAAACCCAAATAACTCACTCTCCCACTCTTACTCTAACATTATCTCACAGAGAATTTGACTCTCTACCTTAGTTTACTGAGTTTTTAAAAAGACACACAAGCAGTACGTAAGAGCAGTATAAAAATAAGCAAACGCAATTACTTTTTCCTTTGGAATGCTCTGCTCTTTCCAGGCTGCCTTTGAACCTACACAAGATGGAGAGTGTAACTTTCTATCACTGTTCCATCTCACAGCTGTCCTTACACTCATTGCTATCAACAGAAATACCTCTTCAGCAACTTCAAAATTCATTGTTCCTACTATCTTTCAGGTTTTTCCTCTCCAAAATCTATACTAAAATTTTCAGACCTATCATTACTAACAACAAAGTAGTTTAATCAGGTTTCAATAAGCATTCTCATACATTCTAATGAAATAGAAAACTGATGTAACCTGGATGGACGGAATTAGAACTTGGCCAAATATACAAATATATCTTAAACTTCCCACTCTGTAACTATAATCTAGCAAATCTAGCACTTTCACTAAGAAAATACTTTGACAAATGATTAATGTTATGTACACAAAATTAAATTACCTGTTTTAAGCCTGGAAAGGTATAAACAAAAAAAAAAAATCCAGAAGTCTTGTTGTTGCTATCATTGTTGGTTTATATTAGAATAAATTCTTACATTAAGATGTATGTAGCTATCTAAAAAAAAAACAAATTGGGTGCGGTAGTACACGTATGTAATCTAAAACTTGGGAGGTAGAGACAGGAGCACTGTTTGAGCTAGCCTGGGCTATATAGAACATTCTTACCCAGTCTGTACAACATAAGACTACCTCAAAACAGGAAATATATCTCCCTAAGTACAGTGCAGTGTCCAAAACACAAACAAACAAACACACACACACACAAAAAAAAAAATCAAGCACTAAATGAAGCTCCTGATGCTTTAATTTTTACCTCTATATTTTTCTTTTTATGGTAGGGTGAGGTGTTGGGGTGTTAAGACAGGGTCTATGTAGCTCACACTATCCTGGAACTATATATATATATATATATATATATAAAACCCAGGTAGTCTGAAACACAGAGATCTGCCTGCCTCTGTCTCCCCAACACAAGAAGCTATCAGTTAAAAAATGTAAAACTATCAAAAAATTTTCTATCCTTCAAGAAGAATGCATTTATCACTAAATAGCAAGACTAACTCCATCCATGAAGTGATTCAATAAGGCAATCTGAATGCTATCATCATATCCTACCCATCTCCAAATGCCCACTCCCACCCGATTGCAAATGTAGTTATTTTTCCTTACTTGGATCCTGCTGGTGCTGAAATGACTGCATCCACTGTTGCTGGTTCAAAGGCCATTGCTGCCAAGGTTGTCCTCCTTGATCCCACATCCTTTATGTTTCTATGTCCAACAAATTAAACACAGTTAAAGCTGAGACTTTTCATATTTCAAAACTTACACATCAGAAACCTTATGATGATATATTTTACATGATAAATGAACTAAAGTTCCTACAAGTCCAATATTTATCTCATATAAACCTAATACTTTATCAAATACTGTATAACCCTGTTCAAGAACCAATAACAAATTAATTCCAGCATTCAGGAGGCAGAAAGACGATCTTTGTGACTTCTAGGCCAGACAGAGCCACGCAGTGAGGTCCTGTGCCCCTGCATCCCACACCACACCCGCCCAGGGAAAAAAACAAAACAAAAACTAGAAACAAGGCTAGAAACAGTTCAGCAATTAAGAGTACATACTGGTCTTGCAGAGAAACCATGTTTGGATCCAGCATCACATGGAGTGGGCTCACAGTCACCCTTTACTCCAGCTCCAGAGGCTCTGACACCTCTGGCCTCCAAGTGCAGCCACACCCACCCATAGACACACACCTAACACATAATTTAAAATCTTTAGGGGCTGGAGAGATGGCTCAGCAATTCTTGCAGAAAACTCAGCAGCCACACAGTGGTTCACAACCATCCCTAATTCCAGTTCCTGAAGATCTGAAGTCTTCTATTGACTTCTATAGGCAACAGGCACACCTATTAAATTAAATAAATACATCTAAAAAATTTAAATAAAAACAAATCATTAGAAAAAGAGCCAGTAACAGAGGCTCTTGTGTGTAAGGAGATGTACTGCCAGGCAAGAGCTACACTGCTCAGGAGTGGTGTCTGATAGATTTAGACTGAGAAAAACAGATGTCAAATATGGGGAGTAAGAGCCGAGATGACAATAAAAATCAAAGTACCAGGAGCCACTAAAATAGTTTTGTAAGTAGTTTATTAATTTTTATTTTGGTGTTTTGCCTACATGTATGTAAAGGTGCCAGATCCCCTGGAACCAGAGTTACAGACAGTTGTAAGCTGCCATGCGGGTACTGGGAATTGAATTTGGGTACTCCGGAAGAGCAGCCAGTGCTCTTAACCTCTGAACAATCCCTTCCAGCCTCCCACTAAAATGTTTTAAGTAAACCACAAGAATCCTCATGTAGCTCCCGGTGAATGAGGTAAAGACAGCCCACCAAATACCTGGGTCTTTTTGGAAGATTATGTAGCATCACAGTCTCTTAGTAAAATCATAAACATATCCCTCTAGTCTAGCAAATCCCTTTCAGAGACCCCACCAAGGCTGAATATATTCATAGGAAAACTATCTTTAAAATCTTAGCATATTTTCTAATGGTAAACATGTACTTTTAGTGAAATTTAACTAAAACTAAATATTAAGTTAAATAAATTAAATGGACTCTACTATGCAATTAAAATGAGTAGAGCTTTATACACTGACACATACTGATAACAAACTCAGTGAAAGAAAATTACAGCACGAAAACTACCATTTGAAGCTTCTTGTTTGTTCATATTACAGCATATATATATAAGATTCCTAAGTTATATAACCCTTAAGGTTCAGGAAAGCAGACAAAAGTTATCAGGGAACTTCCACTTTATACCTTTTGTGCTCTTTGAATTATTTTATAGTGTATAAGTTTTAGAAATGTATTAACTTTAAGATAAAAGGAATCAGGGAAGTGACAAGCACAATCCATAATGATTTGTTAGGAATAAAAATCACACAAAAGTCGCCTGGATGGAAGACAAACCACCTAACCTTTGTATATTTTCTTACAGAATCTAGAAATCTAGTTCTAAAGAGATTAACTTGCTGGTCATGAAAACTAAACTTTGAATTCCATTAGAAGTCTAAAGAAAACCAGACAGTAGTGACACCTTTAATCCCAGCACTTGTAGATCTGTTTGAGCCCAGCCTTGTTTACTTGATCGAGTTCCAGGACAGCCAGAGTTAGAGTTACACAGAAAAGCCTGTCTCAAGAAACCAAGAGAGTATGTGTTTGAGGGGATGGGGTTGTGGTGGTCTATAGAAAATAGATTAGCAAAGGGAATAGAATTTAGGCAAAAACTTGATTAGAAAAACAATGAATTAATCAAGCATGTAATATATACTTTTGTATGTTTTAAGCCAGCACAATTCTTAATAAACAGCAAAACGGATTCAATGACAAAGATTTAGAAGCCCTATTCTCTATTTCTTCATTCATGTTCACCATAAAATCTTTATATTAAAGAACAAATGCAAAACCTGTAAAACAAAAAAGTCTGACTCCTTACATACAGAAGTCAAAGCACACAGATTATAGTGCCAGGGGTGGCAGCCAGCACTATGGGGGCGGATCTCTGAGTTCACAATCAGTCTGTCTGGCCATATGTCCATAGCAACTTTCAGGCCAGTTTTGAGACCCTATCCCACAACCATAGATATTGTCCTTCAGTATCTGTGGATGATTAATTTGGTATCCACAGGATACCAAAACTTTAGGACGATCTGAGTATGTTTAATATAGATCCATTTTACCAAGTATTTCTGATCTGCAATTGGCTGTAAATCTATAACCCACTGACAGGAAATTCATCTTTTTTTCCCCTTGAGATAGGCAAAGGCAAGCAAACTATTGCTCAACTAAGCCTACAGACCCACTAAGTTTTAACAATAGACTTACAACATGAAAAATCCTAGTAATATACTGGGTGAGTAATGATTTGGAAAAATATCAACTGTTGAAGGTGGTGCTAACCATATTTTTGCTACATATTTCTGTCTAAAAATCTCTGTAAGTTAAAGGCAATATGCAGTTGTTTATAAGGGTTTTGTTCATTCATGTTTTGCTTAGGTTCAAACAAGAATTTTCTTGAGAACAGAGGCAATATTACTGGAATGCTCCACCGTGATGTTTTGTCTATATATTGAAAAGTTAGGTATTTTACTCATTCATTAGTTACCCACTGGATACATAACTTTAACCATGAAAAGTACATTTTAACATTACTATTTATTTCTTTACTATCAGTTTGATTTCTAGTGCCCAGAGAATATACAAGGCCTATATATAATCCCATATACAAACATATATATATGACCCATGACCCCAGTATGTATGTGTAAATATATATACATATATGATCCCATGTATATATGTGTATACATATATGACCCCAGTATGTATGTATGTATATGTGTGTGTATGTATACGATCCCCAGTATATATAATCCCTAGTATATATTGTCTCCAATGTATATACATACATACATATATACACACATATGTATATATATGATTACCAACATATATATGATCCCCAATGTATGTGTATATATATGCGTATACATGATCCCCAGTATATATATGATCATGCTCCCAGCACTCTCGCTTGTCCCCAACACAAAAAAAAATTCTGAGTCATGAAATGGCTCAGTAGGTACAGGAACTTCCCCACCCATCCTGGTAACCTGCATGAATTTGATTCCTGGAACCCACATGATGACAGACAAGAACCAATTCCTGCAAGTAACCCTCTGACCTCCACATGTCATGGTACATATGTCCACACATTTATATGTAATCATACAAAATAAATATGACAATTTTTAAAAGATTGAATCAACTTACTCAGTCTCCTTTCAGACTTATTTTCATACATAGATTATCAACTTTTCAAGTCTGAAAAAGTCTGATTACTTATGACACATGCAACAAGACTTTGTTGACAATATTTCCCTTCACAGGGTCAAGTTAATTGTGATGTACTTGAAAAACAACTTAAATTTGGTAAGAAGAGAAAAGCTAATAACCAAGGATTGCATCTGATCATCAAATGCATCACACTGCTGGAAAAATCTATCACCACAGTTATAGACTAACCTGCAGTCTTCCCAAAGACAGGCAAGTCCTAACCCATGGTATCTCTTCTTATTTGGAAACTGGGGTCTGTGCAGATTCAGTAAGTCAATTTAGAATGAGGTCACATTTGATTAGGGTAAGAACTAATCAAATCCCTAGGAAGGACAGACATAAGCATCCACAGGGAGAATGTCTTGTGTCTCCAATGCCAGAGACTGGACAAGTCTACAAGCTAAGGAACAGAAAGACAAGTGCCATGAAAAGTCAGAAGGAAGGTACCTCTTAAGCTTTGCTCTCATATTTTTTGCCTTTAGAACCACAAGAGAGCACATGATTTCAGTTGTTTTAAGCCACCTAGTTTGCAGTAATCTGCTACAGTGACCACAAATACTAATACAACCAGAATGATCATCATTCAGTCTTTAAATTACTCTATTAGAGCTACAAGTAAAAAACAAACCAAAAACCCCAGAGCTTGAGATAGCTGGACAATTAAAGAAGTGCTGGCTGTTTCTTAGAGAGGACCCAAGTTCAATCCAGCACCACATGGAGCAACTTATACTTCCTGAAATTCCAGATGCAGGGGACCCAGTATCTCCTGACCTCCACAGGTACTCACATTGATATGCATATACATACGCAGGCAGAAACACATGCACACATATATGGCATGAGTCATTCACACACACATATAAAAATAAATCTTAAAAGGAAAAAAATAAAACCTTCAATTGTTTTGAGTTTCCCAAAATAATTTGTTCAAATGATGACCACTAATATTTACAAAGCCCCTTATAGACTGTGTAACAATAAGATAGGAGACTTAAAATGTAAAGCTCTAAGGCCGTTAAGCTGGCAGTCCTGTGGCATGAAGGAGGCACCACCGAAAGCAAAGGCAAGAAGACTGAGTTGGAGGCTACCCTGGGTTGTATAGAGAATAAGACCCTGTCCTTGCCCCAATACTGAAACAAAACAAAGCTCTGTGGTAGCACATGTCTGTAATCTCAACATTTGGGAAGCTGAGACAGGATTGGTGAGCATTCCAGGCCAGTCTTAGTGACAGAGAAACAAAGAAACAGAAGATGTATCAGTCAAAGAATTGGTGGAGAATAGTAGACACCTCAGAGATTAAGCAATGGTCAAAAATAGAAGAATTTGAGTAACAAAATATTGTACTGACCCCAGACATAAAATAATTATTTTTCATATATACTCACACACACACACACACACACACACACACACACACACACAGAGTGGCTAGAGAGATGACTCAGCAGCTAAGAGCACTGGTTGCTCTTGCAGACACAGAGGACCTGGGTTCAATTTCCAGCACCCACATGGCAGCTCACAACCATCAGTAACTCCAGTTCCAAAAGATCTGACACTCTCCTTCAAGCCTCCACAGATATCCTCTCTACACATATACAGAAAAAAGAATTATTATTTTTAAAAGAGATTTTTAAAACTAAGGAGAAAAGCCGAGCGTTGGTGATGCATGTCTTTAATCCCAGCACTCGGGAGGCAGAGGCAGGCGGATCTCTGTGAGTTCGAGGCCGGGCTAGACCTACAGCCTCCAAAACAATACAGAGAGATTCTGTCTCGTAAAACCAAAAAAAAAAAAACTAAGGAGACAGCCATCAGTTAATAATGTAGCAACATCATTCCAGGTTTTTTGAAACAGGGTTTTTCTGTGTAGCTTTGAAGCCTGGCCTTGAACTCACAGAAATCCACTTGCCTCTGCCTCCCGAGTGCTGGGATTAAAGGGATGTGCCACCACTGCCCGGCCGTTCTATTAATTCTGACAAAAGTTTCATACAAGCGCATGCTACTGAGGAAAATATAATAGGTGGGGATGGTTATAAACTATCTGTTCAAATTTTTCTACCGTTAAATTCCAAGGCTTGGTGGGGTGGCAAATGCCTTTAACCCCAGCATTTGAGATCAAAGCAAGTAAGCGGATCTCTGAGTTCCAAGCCAGCCAGAGCCATAAAGTGAGGCCGTCCCAATCACTCACACTCAGTCCCACCCACAGGAAAAAAATCCTAAAATATTAAATTTACAAATGCTTTAAACAGTGCTTCTGAAGAATACCCTAGAACTCATTTATTACATCTCCCTTGTTGCTTAAAAAAAAAAAAAGAACCCCACAAACAATTTCTGGTTTGGTTTTTGCCTTGCTGTACTCAAGAGATTTCAGTATTATCTTGTTTCGCTTAGGGTTAATGAAGTATTAAACATTTAGACTCGCCAGGTGGTGGTGGCGCTCGCCTTTATTTCTAGCACTTGGAAGGCAGAGGCAGTAGGATCTCTGTGAGTTCGTGGCTAGCCTGATCTACAGAGTGAGTTCCAGGACAGCCTCCAAAGTCACAGAGAAACCCTGTCTCGAAAAAAAAAAAAAAAAAGGTTTAGACTGCCCATCTATCTAATCGAGCACTCTCAACATCTTTTTTTTTTAAGATTTATTTATTTACTATGAACAGTGTTGTTACCAGATCTCATTACAGATGGTTGTGAGCCACCATGTGGTTGCTGGGAATTGAACGCAGGTCCTCTGGAAGAACAGCCAGCGCTCTTAACCTCTGAGCCATCTCCCCGGCACTGTTTTAATTTTATTTTTAGATGACAGCAGTATCCACAAAAGGAACGACACAACTGAAATACGGGATGCTACTTGTCTCCTCCGTGATGCTGAACGTATAGCATCCATCACCGGAGAGCGCCCCGAGCCTACAAACACACAAAACACGAAAAAGGCAGGCCACGAAAACCCCACTTTTTCACCAGACGCAGCCGCCTCGGGCTGCGCCTGCGCAGTCCGGTTCGCGGGGCGTGCGTTCCCGGTCCCGGCCCCCGCCGCCTCCGCCCCTCGGCGCCGGCTCCCGGCCCCGCAAGTGCCCTCACTGCGCACGCGCAGTGCTTAACGGCCGGCCCGGAGCCCGACCGTCAGCCCTCGGCCTCCTGTGAGGAAGCCCTCAGTCCGCAACAGCGGCCGCGCACGCTCTCCCTAACCCAGGACGCTTGGTTTGCGGCGGAGCAGCGCTCCCGCTCACCGGCCCGGGCGGACGCCGGCGCCGGTCGGGATGGGGTCCCGCGTCCGCAGCCCGCCTGAGTCCCGCCACCTCCGCCACACACAAGCCGAGAGGGCGTAACACCTCCGGCGAGCCCCCTGCGTGTAACCTCCTCGGCGCTTACCCACTCCGCCTCCCGAATCCCGCCGGCGCCCCCGTTCCTGTGATTCTCTCCAACCCTTTCGAGGCTTCTACTTCTTCATGAACAAGGCAAGATGGCGCCCGGTGGGTCTCACCCGGAAGTGAATCGGAATAACATCCGCCTGTCGTCTGAAGCCATACTTGCCCTCAGCCGGGCTTGGGAGCGAGCGATGATACGGGCTAGACGAGCCCGCGCCATTTTTCTTGTGGGCAAACCTCCCCCGCGCCCCGCATTTCTGCAGCTGAGCGTACGTCCGTGGAGCCTGCGTCACACTCGACACATTTTCATCTACACGGCCAGCGCAGAGCCGAGAGCCTTGACGTGCTTAACTTTAGTAAGGGTTCCCTCCAAGAGGAAATGCGTTTGCTCCTACGGACATTTCCGCTTAGGGAAAAGTGTTCATTTCGCTTCTCCACGTTCAGACCGCAGAGGAGCCCCAGAGTCAAACCCGTCCAACTTGGAGCTCCTTGTGCCAGGCCCACGTGAGACAAGCTGCTGGCATCAGGCTGGACTCCGCTGAGTTCTGCAAGCAGGAGTTTGCCCGGGTCTCTTTGTTACCCTTCTGACACCGCGCCCCCTCGTGGGGACATCCACAGTTCCACTCTGCTCAGCTGCTCTTAAGTAACCGGGAAGCATAGCTTTCTGTTGTTCTTGTTTTGTTTGTTTGTTTTTACTTTTTATTTAAATTAAAATCAATCTTATTTTACATACCAATCCCAGTTCCTTCTCCCTACCGTCCAATGGTGCCCTCCACCAACTCCCGTTCCCCGGAAGCATAGTTTCTACTGGTCTCTACACCTCAACTACAAGGTGGCCTTCCGAAAGGAGGTAAAAGGGGTTTTAGCATGAACAATGTTCATATATCTCAAATGTCCGTTTTCCAGCCAGTAGTTTCGTTAAAAAAAGAAACGAGAATACTTAAAAATACAGTATTTTTAGCTTAAAGATTGGGAAATGACGTTCTAGAAATCTCAGCGTGACTGAAGAATTGTGAAGGAGAATTCCAAGAAGGAGGCTGTCTCCGAAGATTGATTAAAGCTGCAGTAATGTGGATAGGTTGGAATGCTATACTCTGGTCCGGAGGCTGAATGCCCATTCTGGACCTAGCTTTGCCCACTGAAGAGCCAGTCCTTGCCAACCTCTCTGTTGGAGCTAACATACTGTGACTAACAGATAAAAATCTCTTGGGACCTTTCACTTAGCTGACTCCTAGTTTCCACCAACTCAAGAACTAAGAATGTTATCAGATGGCATCTGCAGCCCAGTGAAAGTGTCCCCCATATTGTAACTTGCTCTGTGATGGACAGACCAACACCTTTTAAGCTTGACTTGATTTATGACTGTCTTTGTTCTTTACTGTCATGAAACTGCTTACCCTGGGCCATGATCATTCAAATATGGCTCCACAATAAGCCCTCTCTTATTCGCTTTAAGATGAGAGCTGTATTTTTTGCATACACGGACTACACTAAGCATCTAAGTATGTGAGTTGGGAATTGTGCACAACATCAAATGACTGTAGAAAACAAGACTGCAATTGGCTGGATACAGAAAAAAAAAAGGTAGATGTGAGAATAGGGATGGCCTTTACAAGATATTCTGTCATTCTTAAGCATTTGAAACTCAAGTAACCTGTATTACTAGAATAAAGTCCTCCTAGATAAACACCTGCTGGCCTCAAATTTAGCCTTCAATATGTAATGTCGGGGGAGCATAGTGAAGAAAACTGCCAACTATCTGACAATACTGTGATGTGAGTTGACAATGTTAGTACTAGATTCAAAAGGAAAGCTGTGCATTTTCACTTAACATAACTAAGACTCCACAGTCATCCTTTTTTTTTTTTTTTTCCAGACAGGGTTTCTCTGTGTAGCCCTAGATACCTAGATATCCTGGAACTTGCTCTGTAGACAAAGCTGGCATCGAACTCGGAGATCTGCTTGCCTTTGCCTCTGTATCTCAAGTATTGGGATTAAAAGCATGTGACACCACCTCCCATTTAATCCAATTTTTTAAAAATTCACTTTATGGAACAAAATTAAGACATACATACAACATACCAAAAGTTACCTCTGAGTTAGCTATGTGATATTCTGTATTTTTCCAGGTTTGTTTACCAAGAAACATTCTATTTACTTATCTATGTATTTTGGTTTGGTTTTTGGAGACAGGGGCCTCTGTATGTAACCCTGGCTGTCCTGGAACTGACTATGTAGACCAGGATGGCCCACCCAAGTGAAAGACTTCCTCCAACAAGGCCACATCTCCCAATCCTTTTAATCCTTTCAAATAGTGCCACCCCTTGGTGACTAACCATTAAAATATATGAGCCTGGTGGGGCTATTCTTACTCAAACCACAACATGCCTGTAGTCTGACTTGCTCTGGCGTCTGAGGGCCAAAAATCACTTGAGCCTGGGAGTTAAAGAGCAGACTGGGCCGCACAGTAAAACCATGTATGAGTCTGGGCAGTGGGAGGTGAGTGTTGAAATCAGAAAAGATGGTTTGTGAAAATCAAAACAGAAGAGAACAGAAGCAACCAAGCAACCAGTTTGGTTTGGGTTTTTTTGATCTTCTGATCTTTGTTTGTTTGTTTGTTTTTGAGACAGGGTTTCTCTGTGTAGCCCTGTTTGTTCTGGAACTTGCTATGTAGACCAGGCTGGCCTCTGACTCACAGAGATCCAACTAACTGCCTCTTCTTCCTGAGTGAGCTCTGGGACTGAAGGCATTCACCATCATACCTAGCTAAGGTTGGATTTTTTTTTTTTTTGGCAAGAAACAAGCCAAGCCAATATTGGACATTTATAAGTAAAAATAAGCCTCCATCCATGTGTGATTTATTTGGCAGCTGGGTGGCATGCCCCCAAAGAGCCAAAAGAGAAAAAAACAACTGAAAAGTACAGGATTAAGCCAGGCAGTGGTGGTGCACAGTAGCTTGGTCTACAGAATTAGTCCCTGGATACCCAGGGCTCTCTTGAAAAGCCAAGGGAGAGAGAGAGGGAGGGAGGGAGAGGGAGATGGAGGAGAGACAGAGACAGAGACAGACAGACAGACACACATACACACACACACACAGAGAGAGAGAGAGAGAGAGAGAGAGAGAGAGAGAGAGAGAGAGAGAGAGAGAGAGAGAGAGAGAGAGAGACGGGCAGTGGTACACGCTTTTAATCCCAGCAGAGGCAGAGGCAGGCAGATCTCTGAGTTCAAGACTAGCCTGGTCTACAAGAACTAGTAGGATGGCCTCCAAACCCACAGAGAAACCCCTGTCTCAACCCCTCCCCCCAAAAAAGTAAAGAGCTAGTAGGAGGGAGAAACAGAGAGAGAGAAGATTATTGGGGCTGGAGAAATTGTTCTCTGTTGTGGAGTATTTATCCAGACATGGGTTTAAGCCAATAGAAAGTCTTTATTAGCTGGCTGCTTACTGCACTGAGTATTTGGGATCCCTCCCAGAGTAGCCTGGAGCCTTTCTTGGGGTGTTTTTAAGCACAAAAACCATGTCCTAATTTGACATACTTCAATTAACAGGTAGTCAGATGCAGAACTACAGAAGCCAAAAAAAGCAAGGTTAGTACATTTAGAGACTCCCCCAGAACTCTTTGATGGATTATGCCTTTGTTTTATTTTGGCAGGTGGTGCTGTCTATATGCTGAATTTTACAGCCTGAATGGTACTTACACTATGGAGTCAGTTGTGCTAAGGTCTCATGGCCAAAGGTCTGGGGCCCTCTTACAGCTCAGCAGTTAAGGGCACTGGCTGGTCCTCCAGAGAACCCTGATTCAATTCCCAGTACCCACATGGCAGCTCACAATTGTCTAACTCCAGTTCCAGGGGATCCAATACTCTCACACAGACATACATGCAGGCATAATACCAATGCACACAAAATAAAAATAAATCATTAAAAAAAAAAGAAATACAGGATTACTTGCAAACATTTTGGGTATTTCTACTTGGAAATAATCCTTGGAATGTATGAAAATGCTTCCAGGAAACCCACAAACTTCTAAAACTGCAAATATTTGGCAAATATTGTTTTTCTGGGGACAGACAAATATCAAGATTTCTTTCCTCAGCTTCTGTTACAAGAGGGGACCCTAAAATTAAGTCTCACTCTTTTCCCTTTAGCTTACTCTTTAGTACTACCAGAGCCGTTATCATTGTGACATCCTTCTCTGCTAGCTGTTACTCTGGACAATTTGTCAATAACCTACTTTTATTTTGTGTGCATTGGTATTTTCCCTGTATGTCTGTGTGAGGGTGTTGGGTTTTGAAGTTGCAGACAGTTCTAAGCTGTCAAGTAGATGCTGAGATTTGAATCCAGGTCCTCTGGTAGAGCAGTCAGCGCTCTTAACTGCTGAGCCATCTCTCCAGTTTGTAAGTGTTTGAGGTTTTTTTTTTTTCCTTATGTTAGTTTTATGTTAACACAAGGTAGAGTCAGAGGAGAAGGAACCTGAAGTGAGAAAATACCTCCCTAAGATAGGGCTGTTAGGCAAGCCTATTGGGCATTTTCAAATTAGTGATTGATGTGGGAGGGCCCAGTCCATTGTGAGTGATGCCACCTGTGGGCTGGTCTTCGGTGCTATAAGAAATCCAGTGGGGCTGGAGAGATGGCTCAGAGGTTAAAAGTAATGACTGCTCTTCCAGAGGTCTTGAGTTCAATTTCCAGCAACCACATGGTGGCTCACAACCATCTACAATTCAGTCTGGTGCCCTCTTCTGATATGTAGGCAGAACACTGTATATTCAACAAATAAAATAAATCTTAAAAGAAAAAAAAATAAATCCAACTGACCCTCTGAATGTGGGTGACAGTTATGTGGCTGGATCTATTGCGGGGAGGGATGGCAGGGGCACCAGGACCTATCCCAGGTGCATGAACTGGTTTTTTGGAGGCCATTCCCTGTAGGGAGGGCATGGCTACAGGTGCATACTGGTATGTGGAATAAGGGGCACTCGCCCTCTCTTGGGGTTCCAGTTAGGTCTCAGAGAGCAGTGGAGCACTGACCTTTGGTTCTCAGTTTCTCACATAAGTGATTTCTCCCTAATAAAATAACATACAACATCTCTGTCCTGTGTATGGTAATCTTCCTCTTATAATTCCCTATGATGGGAGACCTTACTCAGCCTGGATATAGGGGGGAGGGGCCTGGTCCTGTCTCAACTTGGTACACCAGACTTTGTTGACTCCCCAAGGAAAACCTTACCCCCTCTCAGGAGTGCATGGGGTAGGGAGGGGGGAAGGTGAGGGGATAAGAGGAGGGGAGGGAGGGGTATGTAAAATGAAAAATAATTTTTTTAAATAAAAAAGAAAGCCAAATAAGAAAGCTGTGGAGAACAAGCCAGTAAGTGGCACCCTGATGACCTCTGTATCAGCTCCTGTCTCCAGGCCCTGCCTTGTGTCCCCTCTGTGATGTGGAAGTGCTACACAAACTCTCTCCTCCCCAAATTGCTTTTGGTCATGGTGTTCCTCACAGCAAGGGACACTGTAACTAAGACTCGGCCACTGACTTATTTTCTCATTACTCCTCACTTGAGAGATTTTTCTAGTTCACAGCCATAACCCTAATGCCAAACAAAGAGCAGGTATAAACAAACCCTTAAGTGCCAGAATCAAAATGAAACTATGTAACTTTCACCATAAGCCTCATGACTCCAGAAAAGTTAAACATGTATACAACACATTTTCTAGTGTACAATCCTATCTAAATAAATCATTCTGCCAGGTTGAACACTCACATTGACAGATACTACAAATGGCCCAGGTAAGGGTTTTTTTTTTTTTTTTTCTGGACTGAGGATGTAACTCAGTGGGAGAATTAGTAGACACAGTCCCAGCACTAGGTTGGGCAGACTTTTTATTTTAAATAGCGCATTCCTAAAACATGCAGGCTGCTATGAACTAAATGTTAATGCTCTATTCACAAACTCCCCCATGTGAGAGTTACATGAACCAGGGCCTTTAGAAAACTGAGTAGGTTATGGGTGTGAAGCCCTCATACATATGACGAGGACCCTCCTAAGAGAGATGTCATAAGGCTCCTTTTCCTTTTAACCAAGTGAACAAACACTGAGATAGCATTAATTATCAGAAAACCTGAAGTAACCTTCCTGTACACAGTGGCTCTAAAGTAGACCTCATGTAGACAGTGGATCTGTTTGTGTTTTGATCTTGAGCTTCCTGACCTCTGGAAGTGTAGGAAATAAATTTTTGTTGTTTATAAGCTCCTCAAATCATATTTTGTTTCAGCAAGCCAAGAGGACTAAAATAGACATAAACACATGTCTATTTAACACTATCAATAACACACATTGCAAAAACTCCAGTTAACATAATTTAATATTTATTATAATGTTTATATATACAGCAATGACAAAATGATGTTCAATAAGTTACATAGATTTTTTAAATACTGTAAAAATGGATAAGAATAGGAATGATACCATGAATTTATTATTCATACTTGAAAATAGTCATCTACCTTTTAAACATATTTGAACTGATGATTTCTACATAAACAAAAATAGTTTAATACAGAAATCATTTTTCCAATAATGCAATGGATGCAACCTAATAGCTTGATTGTTATTGCACATATTTGGCTTGGGTTTATTTGATCAGAGGTCATGCAGAAAAATAAACCTTGTATATAAAGTTCATGAAAGTAGGCAGGATGTTATTTTATACTACAAAAATTCAATGTGTAGTTTCATCAGGAGATTTTATGAAATAGTTGAATAAAATTATTAATTAATCACACATGCAAGCTAAAAGTTTTTAGATACAGTAATTTGGCTCTGTTGATATATTACTCTGAGCTGATCACTTTCTTGACCACTTAAATAGGTGGTCTTCATCTAATTTTTTAAGCATTAAACAACATATCTTAAATATAGATGTATATTTATGTCATTCACATAATTGGCACATCATCCACATTTTATCATTTTAAATATGGAAAAACCAAGGAGAATTGGGGCTAAATATACCCTGTAAACCAGTTTCTAACTAAAAACTTCTCTCTTTTACCTTTCAAATTCACTGTGCCAAAACATTAAGTAGTTGTATTAACCCGTAAACATCCTTGCTTATTTGCACTGTTGCCTGAGGTAATCTGGAAACTACTGTTATTATGGTAGCCTCACAATTATAAAATTCCTGATATGTGCTTTGGAAAACTTCAAAATAAAAACAAAAATTTAAGTGTAGAATTGAGTGATCTTTCTCTATTACAAAAACTTGATAAGAAATTTCTAGATACCAAAATCAAACCATTTTCTTCCATTTTTAGATGACAAGAAAAACACTCCAACTTTAGACCATAAAAGTACACTTCAGAATCTCAATTAGCACTAGGTTATAGATAAAAGCATTTTATTTGCATGTCATTGCTAGAATAATGTGTAAAATGACACAGATTTTAGGTTTTCCCATTTTACAGGGTGATAAAATACTGCTATATGTTAGGATGAGTACCTACCTAGGCCTAGATTGTGTCTGTCTGTCCTTTCTCTCTTTCTTTCTTTCCTTTCTGTTTGTCAAGACAGGGTTTCTCTTGTCCTGGAACTTGCTTAGTAGACCAGGCTGGACTTGAACTCAGAGATCTGCCTACTTCTGCCTCTAAGTGCTGGGATTAAAGGCATGTGCCACCACCACCTGGCCATTTTTAAAAATTATTCTTTCATTTATTATATCCCCATCACAGTATATCCATCACCTCTCTGCAGTATATCTCTTAATAGTATCTTTTCTAGGAGAAAAAAAGGTAACTACTTATTTTTGTTGTGGGGGGGGATGATGGAGAGTTCTATGATCAAGATGCCAACTTGAACAAAATTTTCTAATTAATTGTTCTGGTGCTAGAATATTCTGTCACTGGATTTTAATGAAACAGAAAAGTTCTCTTTAGAAGACACGACTGGGCTCTGCAGGTCGCCATATTTAATATGCAATGGTATTTTTAAATTTCTGCATTAGACAAATCACAGTTTCACCCATCCACACAAAGAGGCCACACTGGTGACTTTATAATGTTAGACATGTCAGAAGGTTCAATACTGGTTAAAGGTTTGCATGGTTTACAGCCTCTCTCCCTGACATTTGTCCCTTGTATCACCACTGGCACAGAGAGTTAGGATACTGAATCAGCCCCTTACATTTAGATTCAATCATGTGTCAGTGAACCGACTCAGTGATTATCTAAATTTGGGGGTAGTAATATTTCTCATGTTGAGTTTCCACAGTTCATTCATGTGTTACCCCTTAATCATTTAAAGGGAACAGAAGGACAAACCCTGTGCCCCATTACAGTAAAATCCAAACCCACCCAAATTTTGTATTTGTGTGGCTGGGGATTGAAGCAGGGCCTTGCACAGGCTAGGTGAGTGGTCAGCCACAGAACTACATCCCCAACTGTCCACCTGAGCTTTTTAATGATGGCTATGAAGACACCTGTCTGATATTTACTGAAGTATAGAAGTAGAAAATGACCTAGCTGGGCATTGGTGGCACACGACTTTAATCCCAGCACTCGGGAGGCAGATTCAGGTGGATCTCTATGAGTTTGAGGCCAGCCTGGTCTACAGAGTGAGTGCCAGGACAGGCTCCAAAGCAATACAGAGAAACTTTGTCTCCAAAAACCGAAAAAAAAAAAAGTAGAAAATGTATTATATTCCCTTGTTAATGATAAGAATATGATTTGATTTTCTACCATTATAATTTGGTCATGTATAGTTCAAAGGCATCCTTAAACTTTAAAGAATCTTATGTTCCTATATGGATTATCAATTTCTATTTACCAGTTCTATGTTACAATTACCTATATTTTATTTTGGCCTTAGGCAGTCACTTACAAATTATCTTTAATAGACTATAAGTAACTATGAAATGTTTCAATATTTTCAATGAAATATTCTAAGAAATAAGAAACAATACATTGCTTGTAAACTCACACTGCCAAAATTACAGTGGCTCTGTTTTACATGACCAAATCCCATAAGCTATGAAAAAGTAATTATGTTACATTAGGCACTAGTGCAGACTGCTCTAGCGACATTTCCTGTATAGTAATTACACACCATTGCAAAGCCCTGAGATGATTTTGAGTGGAGTGGTACAAGGATGAGTGCCTTTTCTTTCATAGTTAAAACTTACTTCAACTTTTTACTAGAAAAATAACAAGCCCATAAAAATATGACATATGATTTAAAACATGGCCAAGATTTTAAGAGGCTAAAACAAAGATTAAGTAAATTGTAACAGGAGACATAGTAGATGCACTCCGGAGGGGGTATTACGTTGAGGAAGCAGTATGTGAAAGGATGATTTTCACCATCATCTCCGAATGTATGTAAGGATGGAGATACATCATAAAGGGGACTTCTCCACCACTATCAAAACCTTTTTTCTTGAGGAAGGGATCTCCAAGGACACGAAAATTAGCATTTTTTTGTTCTGGCTTTTGGGGGGGGGCATGAAACATATTTTTTACATTTAAGAATATAGATTTGAAAGCATTAGCTAATTAATTTTTTTGTTTTGTTTTTTTGAGACAGGGTTTCTCTGTGTAGCCCTGGCTATACTGGAGGTCCCTCTGTAGACCAGGCTGGCCTCGAACTCACAGAGATTCACCTGTCTCCGCCTCCCGAGTGCTGGAATTGAAGGTGTATGCCAGCACTACCTGGTGTATTAATTTTTAAAGGATTCACCACATGATGAAAAAATTAGATAACGCTGGAAGGATACACTATTTCTAAATACTACAAAGGCACATTATATGTTATGCTTACCACCGCAGCATTAGAATACAGATGAGCTAACTAACAGTTAATGGGTAATTACAAGATTCTTTCATAGAAAAGAAGATAAGCTTGTGCGCTCAGTGCTCTTGACTCTGGAACCACCTGCACGTAAGTGTCGCTGACGTGGACCCAGTGGCTTCCCAAGTCACTGTCAGGTTCTTTCAAACCTAGCACAACAAAACGGACAATTCTACAGTTAGTTTATCTACATCCTCTAAATTGTAAACTGCAACACATTCACAAGAAAATATATCTAATTCTAACACTGTATTTTATTTTTCTTAGATTAAGTATTACCTAAGATGGACTAATGCTTTCAAAGCACCAATATCACTAATCAATTATACTAATAATTACTTCCAGCTAATAAAATTTTAATTTAAATATCTCATGAAATATGAGTCCTGTAATACTTAATTGCTCAGAGAAAAGACTCACTTTCTCAGAAAGGAGGAAAGAGGGGCTTGAGAGACAGTGCAGGAAGCATAGGAACCGGCTGTACCAACCTGGCAGCTAGT
The DNA here is from genome assembly GCF_017639785.1 of Mesocricetus auratus. Classification (NCBI taxonomy): domain Eukaryota; kingdom Metazoa; phylum Chordata; class Mammalia; order Rodentia; family Cricetidae; genus Mesocricetus; species Mesocricetus auratus. Next base: position 35,632,640 of record NW_024429184.1, read on the forward strand.
TTGATCCCCAGAACTCTCACGAAGGTGTGAGAAGAAAACAGAGTATACAGAACTATTCTCTGATTACCAAACATATGCTCATGCAACACAGTAAACACACAGAAACATGAATAATGAATATATTTTGAAAACTAATAAAGGAGTTGGGCATGATAGTGCCTTTAGTCCCAACACTCAGGAAGCAGAGGCAGGCAGATCTCTATGAGTTCGAGGCCAGTCTGGCCTACAGAGCAAATTACAGGACAGCTAGGGATACACAGAAAAACCCTGTCTCAACTCCCTCCCCCCCCAAAAAAAATCACTAAAAAGATACTACTTTGTGATAATTAAGATTCTTAAATATTATCTAAGCGAATTTAAAATTAATAAAATGAATCCTTTTGGAGATCTGTAAAATAATAACTCCTTTAAAAGATAAAACTAAGGATAAATTCTTTCGAGCTTAGGATGGCTTACCTGGTACAGTTTTCCTTCCGGTAATATATTCAGACAACTTCCTGGAGGGCACTCTCACTTTCACATATGCCGTGTAATGGCCACCTCTCATTGAGCCGCTGTGCTCCACGATACCATAGAGACCGTAGAGAACTTTCTCTCCCACATTTATATTCTTTCAAACACAAAAATTGGTAAAATTCAGTGAAATGAGAATGAGAAAGTAAATGCATAGGAGAAATTGTCTTAAAACAATACTGAGATACTTTGTGCTTCTCAGCGAACAGTATTAGCAAAACAGAGGGGAGACTATCAAACCCAAATTTATCCAATCTTCTATAATTACAAATGTCTGTATGTAAAAAACAATAATTACAAGGAGATAATTGTCAAAATCGAAATTGTGGCAAAATATAAGAAAGATTCCAAAAGGAGAAGAAATTATGCATTAAAATAATATTAAAAGAGTTGAGGTCAGCTTGGTCTACATGGTAAGACCCTATCTTAAAACACACACACACACACACACACACACACACACACACACGAGAGTCTGGAAGCTGGGAGAAAGAGAGAGATTGAGTCTCTGAAGTTGTTAAATGTAAATGGACTAGACATTGTTGATGTAATTATTACCTGTATATATTATATATACTTATTGTATATAGTTTTTCTTATGTTACTTGTAGCCTTGTTATATATTGTTTATATATTAGTTATATATATATATGCTAGTTATACATTATATATTATTATGATTTATTAAAGCTTGCCTGAGGATTCAGAAAGCAAAGCCAGCCTCTAGCACCTTTAATCCCAGCAGCCAGAAGCTAGGAGGTAGTGGTACACATCTTCAATCCTAGGACTCAGGATTAAGAGTCCTACTGACTACATGAAATTGATCCAGTCCTAAAAGAAACAGCACATACGACAGGTGCTGAGATCACACGCCTCTAATCCCGTCACTAGGGAGGTGGAGACAGGAGGATATGTAGGTGGAGAAAGGAATATAAGGAGGAGGAGACAGGAATTCAGAGCTTTTTGCCTCTGAAGATTTGTGGAGACAGGATTACCACTTCACCTGGCTAGACTGGATTGCTTCTCTGATCTTTACCTTAAAGTTTGTACCCCAATATCTGTCTCTGAGGCTTTTGTTTATCTTGCTACATCATTAGGTGCTGAAAGAGCCTTGGACAAAATCCAACACCCCTTCATGATAAACTTGAAGAGAGCAGGGATACAAAGAACATACCTAAACATAATAAAGGCAATGTACAACAAGCCAACAGCCAGCATCAAATTAAATGAAAACTCAAAGCACTGAAATCAGGAACAACACAAGGTTGTTCACTCTCTCCATATCTATTCAATAGCTAGAGCAATATGACAACAAAAGGAGATCAAGGAAATACAAATTAGAAAAGAAGTCAAATTTTCAGCATTTGCTGATGATAAAACAGTATACGTAGGTGACCCCAAAAATTCTACCAGTGAACTACTACAATTGATAAACACCTTCAGCAATGTATCAGGATAGAAGATTAACTAGAAAGAAAGAAAGAAGAAATCAGTATCTCTCCTATATACAGATGATAAATGCACTGCAAAAGAAATCAGAGAAACATCACCCTTCACAATTGCCACAAACAACATAAAATACCTTGGGGTAACTCTAACTAAACAAGTGAAAGACCTGTACAACAAGAACTTTAGGTCTTTAAAGAAAGAAATTAAAGAAGAGATCAGAAAATGTAAAGATCTCCCATGCTCTTGGATAAGTAGAATTAACATAGTAAGAATTGCAACCTTGCCAAAAGCAATCTACAGATTCAATGCAATCTCTAACAAAATCCCAGCAGAATTCTTCACAAACTTCTAAATACTCAGCTTCATATGAAAAAACAAAAACAAAAACCCAGGATCACCAAAACAACCCTGTACAATAAAGGAATTTATGGTGGTGTCACCATACCTGACTTCAAAGAGCTATAGTAATGAAAATAGCTTGGTAGTGGCATAAAAACAGACAAGTGGACCAATGGAATCAAATTGAAGACCTTGCTATCAATTCACATACCTACGAACACCTCTGTCTTTTTGACAAAGAAGCTACAATTAAAAAATGGAAAAAAGAAAGAATCTTCAACAAATGGTGATGGCATAAGTGAATGCTGACATGTAAAAGATTGTAGATAGATTCATATCTATCCCCATGCACAAAACTCAAGTCCAAATGGATCAAAGACCTCAATATAAATCTGTCTACACTGAATCTCATGGACGAGAAAGTGCGAAGTTGCCTGGAACACGTTGGCACAGGAAAATATTTCCTAAATAAAACACCAGTAGCACAGATACTGAGATCAATAATGAATAAACAGGACCTCCTGAAACTGAGAAGCTTCTGTAAAGCAAAGGACACAGCCAACAAGACAAAACCACAGCCTACAGAATGGGAAAAGATCATCACCAACCCCACATCTGACAGAAGACTGATCTCCAAAATATACAAAGAACTCAAGAAACTAGCTCACTATTGGCTCACTCAGAGGAACAGGAGGACACAGAGACATTATATCAGCTGCTAATAAGAAACAGGTAGCTTTGGTGTTTGGGATCCATGCCCAACACACCTTGTTCATCTTTGTTCCAAAGAACCAAAGTCATATTTGATGCATTAATATGTCACAATTACCTCCTCAAGAAGAGAAGCATATTTAAACAAAACAAAAGCATTTTCTAATAAACAATAAGCAGTATGCATTTCACCATCTCACTTGCAAGTTAATTAAATGTTTTCATATATCATACCTTACAGGCAGCGGCACAGAATGGTGCTAAATCAAGGGTAAGCGGAAAGTCTACATGCCTGTTCACTTTACGAAGACTCAAGCCAGCCTTAAAAAGACAAAATTATTATTTTTTTTAGTAAAACAAACTTAAGTTTAAAGTACTATGTTAATTAAAACCAAAAGAATTCTAGAAAGTTACTATTCTCATAGATATAAAAAACATGATTAATAATAGTCATACTGCCAGGCAGTGGTGAAACACGTCTTTAATCTCAGCATTCAGGACACAGAGGTGCAGTGGCATTTGCCCTGCCAGTGAACTTGTGGTGGTGGTCACACGCTTTGGGCGTGGGTTCAGATTCAGAAGTGACCCTTTATAAGGTAGAGGAGGGGCTGGCTGGCTTGTGCTCTCTTTGGTGTCTTGGGCACAGACCAAATCTTCTGGAGCAGGAAGATTGAGGCAGTTATTTACTCTTATCTATGTACGTGCTTCCCTAATAAATACCTAATTATCATTTATCTTGGGTCTGGTGAATTCATTTAAACCCCACCCTCAATTGGTGCCCACGTGGGTTGATCCACACCATCAGCCCATGACCCAAAGCCAACCACACCAGCCTCCCTGTGTTCACTAAGTTAGACAAACCAGCCCCCCTCTACCTTTAAAAATGGGTCACCTGAGACCATGCCCAAAGGTGTGGCCACCACCACAAGGTCACAGGCAAGGCAAGATGCCACTACACAGAGGCAGGCAGATCTCTGTGAGTTTGAGACCAGCTTGGTCTACAATGTAAGTTCCAGGACAGTCTCCAAAGCCACACAGAAAAACGCTATATATATATATATATATATATATATATATATATATATATATATATATATATAGAGAGAGAGAGAGAGAGAGAGAGAGAGAGAGAGAGAGAGAGAAAGAAGAAAAAAGAAAAAAAGGTTATTTGTTCACATGGAATTTTTTTAAAATCATGAATAAGGTAAACAATTCCTTTGTGTTTTTACAACAATTCATACAAAATAAGTTTAATGTGCTAAAAGCGAATCCTTTGACACATATTATCATGGAAATGTAGTCAAAGAGTCAAGGATTTAAAAATGAACTTGACTGTAGGCAACCTCATCTAGGTCAAGTCAGAAAATGGGGACAAACAGATCTTACTGAGTACTCTCATTTCTAAAATTCAATGATATTCACTCACTATGAAAGAACTTGAACACTTGCTATATATCTCAATAGAAGCAGACATTACAACATTACATAAAATCAAATGAACTTTCACGATCTTCAGAAAATCCTACTGCTTCTGTTTTCACTTCCCAAAACTAACCTGGAAAAATGCATGTTCTCCATTATGTGATGGTAATGAAAACTAGTGGCGGGCCGGTGACAGGTCTCAGCAGGCGAAGGACGCTTACTGTGCACACCTAATGGCCTCAGCTTGACCCCTGGGACCCACGGTTTAAGGAGAGAACCAACTCTCTGAAGCTGTCTTCTCACTCCATAAACCCAAAGGAGGCACAGCCATCATACCACAAGAACAGTTGCTCAACCATATTCATAGCAGGATAATTTGAATAGCCAGAACCTGGAAACAACCTAGATGCCCCTCAACTGAAGAATGCACAAAGAAAATGTACATGTACACAAATGTACATGTAAAACAAAACAAAACAAAAAACAATGAAATCTTGAAATTCAAAGGCAAATGGATGGAACTAGAAGAAACCATCCTGAGTGAGGTAACCCAGTCACAGAAAGACACACATGGTAGGTATTCACTCATAAGTGGATATTAGACAGAGCAAAGGATAACCAGCCTGCAATCCACAACCCCAAAGAAGCTAGGTAAAAGGGGGGACTCTATGGGGGACACACATGGAGGACCCCAGAAAGGAAAACTATGTGTACATGTACTGGGGATACATGTGAAGACCAGAGGACAACTTCTGGTATCATTCCTGGAATGCTGGGATGTCATTTCCTCAGGTGTCACCATTTTGATTTTTTTGTTTTTGAAACAGGGTCTCCTCTCTCTCTGTCGTCTCTCTCTCTCTGTCTCTCTCTCTCTGTCTCTCTCTCTCTCTCTGTCTCTCTCTCTCTCTCTCTCTGTCTCTCTCTGTCTCTCTGTCTCTCTGTCTCTCTGTCTCTCTGTCTCTCTGTCTCTCTGTCTCTCTGTCTCTGTCTGTTTTTGGCTTTTTGAGACAGTTTCTCTGTATAGATTTGGAGCCTCTCCTGAAACATGGTCTGTATACCAGGCTGGCCCTGAATTCACAGAGATCCACCTGCTTCTGCCTCCTAAGTGCTGGGATTAAAGTGTGCACTGTAACGTGCATTCTCCCCACCAGCCTGGTCCCAGAGCCGCATCAGTCCCATATGAACACACAGGACGCTATATTAATTATGAAGCTGTTGACCATTTGCTATGGTTTCTTATCGGCTAGCTCTGACTTAACTATTAACCCGTAACTGCTAATCTGAGTATTTCCACGTGGTCTTCTCTTACTGGAGAAAGGGTCCAGACCTCTTACTTCTCTCGAGTCCTACATAGTGACTGACTGTGCCTCTGTTTCCCAGAATCCTCCTCGACTCCTAGTCCCACCTATCTTGCTTCCCTATTGGCCAACACTGCTTTATTCATCAACCAATAAGACAAACATCACAGAAGGATTTCCCCATCAGTACACCACCACAGCCCCACAAGACAGAGTTTTCTGCATAGCCCTGACTGTCCTGGAACTCACTCTGTAGACCAGACTGGCCTTGAACTCAGATCTGCCTGCAGCCTCCCAGTACTGGGACAAAAGGTGTGCACCACTGCCACCTGGCCATTACTTTGCTTTTTGAGACAGGGTCTCTTACTGGCCTAGAACTCACCAATTAGGTTACACTGGCTGACATTTCAAAAACATACCAGCATGCCAAGTTTTTTTTTTTTTTTTAACATGGATTCTAGTGACCAAATAAATGCAGGTGCTTATGCTTATGTGGTGGGCACTGTATCGACTGAGCCATTTCTACAGTCTCCAGATGATCACGATAAAAGGATTTACAGGCTAGCTAATATGAAATTATGAGATCATATCCAGGAATAATTATTCAACCTACAGTCAATCTCTTTGCCTTCTTTTTCATCAGGAGACCTCTATAAGTGTCCAGTACCAGCACTGAGGTCATTCACACTAGTGTGCTCTCCATAGCCACTCTGAGATAGCTGAGAAACTCTCCCCAGTAGAAAGGTTTCTGCAAAGGTCTTTTCTAGGGGGTGACTCTTAGAAAATGTCGAGCATTATGTATGTAGTGTCTTGCCGTTTGCTTTTAACAGAATGATTCTCCCTAGTCATTAGAATATAAATCGGATATCCCAGACACTGAGTGCTTAGCTAAATCTTCCACCTAGCTTGATCTGAATAAGGAACGGCTATGCTGGGTCTCTGTCTACTTCAGTTCAAACATCTATCTGCTTCATTTCAAACATCACCTGATAGCCATTACTGACTGACGGTCTGGGTAGTGCTCCCAGCAGACTCCACTGATGGCTCAAATGCCCATCTAGCGTTTCTTTAGCCTCAAACAATTCTGTATCATTGCTGAAGATTACAATTAAGACAGTTACAAAAAAAACTCTCATTTTTCTATTTCATCTGTTGGAAAGGATGGGCCTATTTTGTACTTTACTGGAGTTTGTATTCCCTTTTCTGGAGCTCTACCCTTATTTATTGGGGTCAACATTTTTCTTAGCAGACTTTAAGAGCTGCTTGCAAAGTTATAAAAAATCAATTATTTGATATGTCTATGACAAAGATCTCTATGAGGTCTGCTTTTAAATATAAGTGGTTCTGATACATAGCCTTAAAGTTACTAAACAAAAACAATATTTTAGAGATACTACAGAACAAAATATTAGCTATCACTTAGGAACTCATCCCTGCCATTTCCAGCCCTTGGAACGAGGCTGTAGCTTTGCTGAGGTTACATTCAGATTAAGAACAAAAAGGGACTGAAGTATTCATGAATACTTCCCTTGAAGTACACAAGTTTTTTTTTTTAATTGTTCTTAAAGAAGATGCAATTACCAAATATAACACATTCTGCATCTGGCATGCCCTTCCTCGTTCATAGTCTGTGGAGATAAACTTACACTAGGCATTAGAATGAAATGCCTGTTTCTATAACTTTGGATATGGAGAATAATGATCTCTTTTGTTTAGTTCTTTTGCTGTTGTTTGAGACAAGGTCTCTCAATGTAGCTCTGGATATCCCTGAACTGACAAAGATTCCCCCCTGTCCTAACCAAGTACTAGGATTAAAGGTGTGAGCTTTAATCACTAATAAATATCTTAACTTTTCCCTCCTTCCCCATCTTCTTTCTCCCTCTCCTTCCTTTAGTGACCACTTTACCAACCAAAAGATTTCTCCAGTCCTCAATAACTATTTTAAAATACAAAACAAACAAACAACAAAAACCCTAACTTAAAAAAGAAGTTGGTGCTGGATGATGGTGGTGCATGCCTTTGGTCCCAGCACTTGGGAGGCAGAGACAGATGGATCTCTGCGAGTTAGAGCCAGCCTGGTCTATAGAACAAATTCCAGGACAGCCAGGGCTACCCCGTTTCAAAAAATCAAAACAACAACAAAAGTAATTACAGTACTTGGTAGTCTATACTCTTCTTCCAGAGAAATTGAAAGTCATTAAAAAAAAAGTCAGGGCTGACAACACAGCCTACAATAAGCTGCTTAGGAGCCAGAGCAAGAAGACTGCGGTTTCAAGGTCTTCCCAGGCTACCCAGAAAATTCCAGACTAGCTTGAGCAACTTCTCAAGACCCTGCCTTTAATTTTAAAAATAGAAAACAGGCAAGAGATGTAGTTCAGTGCCAGAACACCTGCCTAACATAGAGAAAACCCTGGATTCAAACCAAACACCAGGAAGAAAAACAAAAGCCAGCTGAACAAGATACAAGGATAAAATAAGTAGTTTTAAAAAGCCATCTTTTCTTTAACACTAACAACATCCAGATTACCAGCACCAGCAGTCTTGTAGACCTCCCTCGAAGCCTTCCTGTGCTGGGTCCCTATCAACACTGCTCAGCCCAAACACCATCTTAGCCCGGTCATGATAGCCCAAAAGGTGTGTGGGTTTTGCCCTTTTGCTCCTTGTAGTTCCCCTTACTAATGCTTAGTCTCCGTTCAAGCACACCTGTGACTGCACGCCTCTCAGAGGCATCACTTGGGTTTCTACCACTTACATCTGTCAATATTGGGTTTGTTTTTTTTTTTGGTTTTATGAGACAGGGTTTCTCTGTATTATTTTGGAGGCTGTCAGTCCAGCCTAGCCTCGAACTCACAGAGATCCGCCTGCCTCTGCCTCCCGAGTGCTGGGATTAAAGGTGTGCGCCACCACCACCCGGCACATCTGTCAATATTGTTATACAAGCCTTTTTTCTCTCCCAGTGCAGGACATCTCACATGACGGTATTTTTAATTCAAGGAAATGCTTAGCAATTTCCCATAAGACCTAGGGCTCTATAAATGTATCATGAAACTGACTACAGTGTTAGTAACTGGGCTCTTACCTGGTGGAATCTTTTAAGATGAAGAATTAGGATAGCTGGAACAGCAGATATAAGTAGTTGCTTCCTGGCATTAGTATAAACTCCTCCTGCTTTCTTTTCTGTATAAAATACAACAAATTTACTTGTAAAAGTCCATTGACTATATTACTTAGAATGTGATAGACATATAGTATTATACCACGTGGTGTGTGTGTGTGTGTGTGTGTGTGTGTGTTTTCTGGATAAGTGTTTTTCTGAATAGCCCTAGCTGTCCTGGAACTTATTCCATAGACCATGCTGGTTTCAAACTAAGAAATCTACCCAACTCTGCCCCCAAGTGCTGGATGTCATAATTTAAGAAAAGCAGCATGCAAGAGAAAGACACCATGGGACAGGGTTCAAGAGGAGGGTTTTTTATTAGAGAAAAGAATCATAAAAAGAGGAAAGGGAAGGGAGAGACCAGCTTCCTGAGACAGGAGTAGCGGGAGAAAGGAAAGAGGGGGAGAAAGAGAAAAAAGGGAGGGGGGAACAAACAGAGGGAGAGAGAGAGAGAGAGAAGGATGGGAGGTGGGAAGGGCCCTTTTAAAAGGGAACATAGTGAACATGCACAGGTGGTGCTCTTAGTGGCTGCAGCTGAGGGCGTGTCCTGTCAGAACCCCAAGGGCAGGCCAATATAGATGCCTGAATACTAACACTGGGACTAAAAGTATGAGCCACAACACCTAACTACACCATGTTTTAAAAATATTAAGAAACTATGTTTATATATGTTTCCATGTGTAGCGATTATGTGTTAGGGGGATACACATCTTGCACAAGCATGTGGAGGCCAAAAGGTGACAGTGGCTAGCAATCAAGTCTCCACATTTCTTTCTTTCTTTTTCTTTGTGGATAGCAATCAATTCTCCACATTTCTTTCTTTCTTTTTCTTTGAGACAGGTTTTCTCTGTGTAGCCCTGGCTGGAATTCATTCTGTAGACCAGGCTGGCCTTGAAATTACGTGTTGGGATTAAAGGCACTTGCTATCACCGCCACCATTGTTTTTGGTTTTTTAAAGGCCTCTGCATGTAGCCCTGGCTATACTGTAGCTCACAATGTAACAACAGAGATTCACCTGCTTCTCCTTCCAAGCGCTAGGATTTCAGGCATGCCTCTGCATTTGGCTTTTTATACAGGTGCCGGGGATCAGCACTCAGGTCTTCATGCTTGTTTCAGCAACCTTTCACCTACTAAGCCCTCTCTCCATCCTAAGCAACAATGCAGTCACTAGTGAGGCACTGAAAATGCATCAGGTGAGAGTCCCTACTTTTCTCTAATCAAGCAAACACTAGATTCGTAGCATAAACATACATAAGAACATCAAATACATATCTTGGATTTAGGACAAATTGATGGGATTTGTGAAGGTCAGTAATCTCAAATCCCACTAGTGATTCAACTGTAAGTTTTCAGATATTTCAGAAAGATTTCAAACCCCTCAGATTAGAATAAATGGGTTTGTGTTTTCAAGACAGAGATGATCTTCTTGGTTTGGTTACTGCAACATCTGGGAATCTACTTTGCCCCGCCAGTGTCCTAAGTGCAGAGACAGATGAGTAAGACAAGGCCTGTGCCTTCGGGCTCAATACACACAGGCCCTCGGAGTGCCCCATTAAGTTCCTATAGGCACTCATCACCTACAATCCATCAGCAACCTAGGAACAAGCAAGCTGGAAGTTCACCTGCAGAGCTGCTTTCTCTTTGGCACTTCTGTTTCTTCTCCGTACAGTCCTCACAGAGAAGCTTGTTGTTGCCCATGAGTAACTCCATGGACGTGAACTGATAGAGACAGGACTGCACTGAGCATTCTTTAGAAGTAGTCACATAGCTCTGAGAAAGAGTCTGAAAAGCATTTTGGGCGCTATGACACTTCATGTGCTTTCCCTCTGAAAAACACAAATTGTTGGGGATATTCAGTGGCTGTTTTTCCCTGTCAAAATCTCTATTTCCGATGACAGTGCTGCCCAAACGAAGTTCGGCAAGAGCTTCAGCCATCTCCTCATCGCCACCACGAGTCTCGGTGTTGTATGGCAATTCACTTGCCAGTGAGAGGTGTAGGTGCGGATCTGTGCGCCCACAGGAGTCGCCACTGGCTGGGAACAGCACAGTTTGCTTGGAAGCGCTCTCGGATTCAGAAGGCTCGCTGTCAGCATCGGCACTGCTTTCAGAAAGGCTGGCTTCTTTCTCGCTGCCGTCGGTGGCGCTTTCGTTCAGCGACGACTCAGTGCTCATGACGGTGGCAAACGGGCTCCCTTCACAGTTTTCATTCTTCCGACGCAGAACACTCTCTTCTCCGGATGGCAGTTTTCTTACTTGTTTTCTGTCTTGACTTAATTGATTCTGTAAGTTGACAGTATTTTTCAGAAAAAAGAATCTTGTGACCTTATTGAAAACAAATGCCCACACCACAGTTATTAAGTAAACATTTCTCTGAGATCCATTTCCAAATCTACCTAAATGAGAATCAACAGACGACAGACTAACTGGCTCTAATTTAAAGCTGTTACCAGGGAGACTAACAACAATGGCTGCCATGTGTGGGAAAGGGAATAGGACTTCTGTAGAACAGGGCTATGAGGGAGACTTAAACCTTTCTTATAGACATAAGACATCTATTTCCATCATTATGTATTTGGTTTGTTAAAGAACACATCATAAAAGATGAGTAATAGCTGGGTGGTTGTGGTGTACACCTTTAATCCCAGAACTTGGAAGGCAAAGAGAAAGAAGGATCTCTGTGAGTTTGAGGCCAGGCTGGTCTATACAGCAAATTCCAGAGACCTTGTCTTAAAACAACCAAACAAACAAACGAGCAAAAACCCCAAACAAAACACCACAAGCTAAAGAAAAGGCATTACACACTCATATAGCTTACTAGCCAACGCTTTTGAAAAGTACAACAAAAACTGAAGTGCCTTCGTCATTTCCAATCCATGAGGTTCCAATCAGAGCACTTCTATTCTTCTTTGTTAGAAAAGGCATGTGTTGAAGTATATTAAACATGCTAAGTATCTTAGGAGGTAGAAATGAGAAAGACTTTAACTGTAATCCTAACAAGTAGGAGGTTGAAGCAAGTTTCAAGACAGCCTGAACTAAATGCTGAGACTCTGTCTCAGAAAACAAACAAACAAACAAAAAAAACAAAACCAACCAGCGAACTAGGCAGACAGATGGACAGATGACTAGTAAAATAAAATAACTATAAAATTAAAACAACAAGAGAAGACCACACATTCTATCTTTTGTAGTTTTGCCACTTATAAGACTTCTAATGGAGTAGCTTCAATTTCACATGTTAGTTTGCCAAGTCAGTACAAATTAATTATCTAAGGACATTCTTCTTAGATAAAATACAAATTCAGATTGATTTCTATTTTAATACAATAGTTAACAACCAGACATGTCTCTAGAAAAAATATTGACAAGATGCTTGAATAGCTAGTAATATGAAAACAGACATACCAAAAGTTTTGTGTCCCTACTTGATTGGAATACATATCACCACTCAAAAATCAGTGTCTCTCCTGTCCTCTACCCAGCTCCATCTCCCCTATTTTGTTTTGTTTATAGTTTCAGAGACAAATCTTGCTACTATAGTTCAGCCCAGGCCAGAATTACTATGAAGCTCTGTAACATGCATTCTTCCCTCAAGCCTGGTCAATGAGCCTCATCAGTCCCAAGTGAACATGCAGGACACTATATTAATTATAACGCTGTTGGCCATTTGCTATGGTTTTTTGATGGCTAGCTCTGACTTAATTATTAACCCATAATTACTAATCTATATATTTTATAAGATTTATTTATTTTTATAAGGACTTATCAAGGACACAACTTTATGCATCCTCTCTTCCTGAGAGATCACATGGCAACTCTCACTTTTGACATTTCCCAGAATCCTCCTGACTCGCAGTTCCCACCCATCTTAAATTACTATTGGCCAAAGGTGCTTTAGTCATCAACATATACACAGAAGGACTTCCCCCATCAAAGCGCAACTTGGGATCCTCCTGCTTCAGTCTCTTGAGTGCTAGAAATACCTGGCTAGAAGTTGTCTTGCTGAAAATTAATCAAAGCTAAAATTTGGCCTCTCCACCTAAATGCAGTGGAGAGGAAGTAATGGAGAGAAAAGAGTCTGTCAGAACCATGGGAACTCAACAGCAAAATAAATTATTGTTGAACATGGGAAAGTACTAACACAAGGATCACATTGCCTCAGTAAACAGATTGAAGAAGGGAATCTTTAGATTATCAAGAGATTTAAAAAGTGTGCTAATCAACTGTAATCTGTTGATCCTTTTTTAGATTATAAATCCAAACTTTAAAACATGTTTGACATTACTAATGAGAGACAATTTCAAGTATATTCTGGTACTTTGGTAATATTTGTGGAGAGCATCTTCATTTTTATTTCTTTGTTGTTCTGGGTGGCGAACATTTGAGCTCTACCACAGGGATCTATCCCAGGCCCCTAAAATGATAACTATTAGTGATGTACTTTCAAATACATGCTATATCTGGGATTTCCTTCAGAATACCTGGGCTGGAGAAAGAGGAAGCAATGGAATATAGATGGTGAAAACATGATCAGCATTGATCTGGTTTTTGTAAAGCTGATAAACAGGAGGGTGGGTGTTTATCAGATACTGTGGTTTTGACTTGGAACATGCTTGAGATTTTTCAAAATGAAAGTATTAAGAACACCCCTCCCAATCTCACTTGCCTTATCTTTAGGTGACGGATGCTTCTTGGCAGCTCTGGGTTGATGGGCACTTTCTACAGTAGCAGTGTTGTTATCATGATCTCGGTCTGTCTCCTGTAAACCTCTGGATTTATTCATTTTTCCCGGAAGTACAGGTTTTGAAACCTATGCCACATGTGACATAAAACATTTTTAGCAAACGTTTCTAACTTACTAGAAATGTAAGAAGATAATTTCCTATTTAAAAAAAATACTTGCTAAACTATTTTATTAGTATGGGTGTTTTGTTGGCATGTGTGTTTGTGCACCACTTCATGCACTGCCCATAAAGGCCAGAAGAAGGTGATGGATGCCCTGGAACTGGAGTTGAAGAATGTGGTAATCTGAATGTAATTGGCCCCCATAATCTCATTGGGAGGGAGGGGCACTATTAGGAAGTGTGGTTTTGTTGGAGTGCATATGGCCTTGTTGGAGGAAGTGTGTCACTGTGGGGGTGGGCTTTGAGGTTTCCTATGCTCAGGACACTGTCCAGGATCTCAGTCAACTTCCTGCCTGTTGTCTGCAAGATGTAGGACTCTCAGATGTTCCTCCAGCACCACATCTGCTTACACACTGCCATACTCTCTGCCATGATGATAACGGACTGAATCTCTGAAACTATAAGCGAGCCACTTCAATCAAACGTTTTCTTTATAAGGGTTGCCATGGTCATAATGTCTCTTCACAGCAATAGAAATCCTACCAAAGACAAGACAGCTGGAAGGTCACAAATCATGTGGGTACTTGGAATTGAACCCAGGTCCTCTGGAAAGGCACACAGTAACTTAACTGCTGAGCCTTCTCTCCAACCAGCTTAAAAAGGTAATTTTCTTAACAATTTCAAAATACAAGTGCTGGATAACCTTTTTGTATAATGTAAAGATGTCTCTGTTTTACCTCACCCACTTAAGGTATCCTCTGATTGGTTTAATAAAGAGCTGAATGGTCAATAGCTAGGCAGGAAGAGGATAGGCAGGACTTCCAGGCAGAGATAGGGACTCTAAGAAAGAATCTGAGTCAGGAGATTTGCAGCCAGACTCAGAAGAAGTCAGACACAAAGCGGTGAAGAGAGGTAATGAGACACAGACACATGGCAGAACCTAGATTAATATAAACTGGTGAATTTAAGTTTTAAGAGCTAGTTGAGAACAAGCCTAAGCTAAAGCCAAGCTTCCATAATTAATAAAAGGCTCCCTGTCGTTATTCTGGAGCCGACTATATACAAGGCCTAAAGATCTGGTTCCAGTAAGAAAATACATACAATTTATGCACATGTACACAAACTTGACAACCAAACACACTATGCAAACACAGTTCTGTGTAAACTGTATGATTCTGAGATACAGACAATAGGCTCAACAGATGTTTAAAAAAATGAATGCACACTTTTCACAGGAGTTCCATGATTACTTCTCCTTACCCTTTCTTCTATAATAGGAAGTGAAATATCAATGAAGGGATCCTTCATGGTGGAGATCTTAAAAAGAAAAAGCAGATTGAGAACTTTAGTTAGAATTCTAACAGAGATACACATTGTTGTTAAAGAGCAAAACAAATCAAGCTTCCTAGGTGACTTAACATCTCAAGTTAAAACACAATATGAAGTGTTAAGAAAAAACAGAAAGCTGGGCAGTGGTGATGCATGCCTTTATTTCCAGCACTTTGGAGGCAATGCAGTTTAGAGCTCTGTGAGTTTAAGGCCTGGTCTACAGAGCAAGTTCCAGGACAGCCAGGGCTGTTGTTACACAAAGAAATCCTGAAAAAGAAAAGAAAAGAAAAAAAAAACAAACAAGTAAAAGCAAAAACAAAAAGCAGAGATAACAATGTTTGGCCATATTCCTAGGATAATTCTGTTTTAAAAGATACCTATGTGAAAAAGAAATCAGTGTCCATGCCCAATGCTCTATAAGCCTTAGTCAAAGTTATAGTCCCATTCTGTTTCAATATCATAGGCAAGAGAAGATATAAATAATAACCTTGATTTTCTAAAACTAGGGAAGGCAAAAAAAAACTGAACATTGTGACTCTTTGAAGATTAAGTCAAAAGTTCACATACCCTTTTGAACATCACACAACCCCCCCCCACACACACAAAATCAAACGTGACAGTCTTATTGTGCCACATTTTAGGGCACTGTGATAGTTAGTCATTTTCACAGAAATTTCTCTCTCACCTCAATCAAAACTAGAAGCTAATATATCCAATCACAGGCTTATCCGGCATGGTGGCATATAGCTGTAATCTTACCACCGGGGAGGCTGACACAAGAGAACTCCAGTTCAAAGTCAGCCTGGGCTACATATACACAGCACAATGAGGAGAGGAGCCCAGAGAAGTGAAGCCAGAATTTCTCAGGTAAGTCAAGAGGAAAAATGAAATGATTTAAACAAACAAGTTGATTTAGAAAAACTTAAAGATATGCTTACATTTTAGAAGTGGAAGGTATATTTTACTATGTAACCACCTATCATATCTTTTTTAATGATTTCAAGACCACATGTAGAAGGAAACCTCTTTGCTGCCATAATCACCAGCTGTTTTAAGAGGAAAAAGCTGAACTGCAAGCTGACTACAGGAGAAATGCACTCTACTCAGAACACTGTTGTGATCTTTGCCCGTCTGATGGCTACAGGAGAGTTAACTGTGATGACTGTTGCCATAACAGCATATTTCTACTTTCTTCCGTAACAGGTTCATGTGCTATAAGCATCTTTGAGCTTGAGTAAGCAGTTGAGTCTTTTATAAAGGAAAAGCAGCTCACTTAACACAAAACTACTTACTTTGAAGACATCACTATTGTCCTTTAAGTTGTTTCGCTTGTGTATGAAGCAATGTTGAAACTCTAAAGTTATTGAAAAGTAATTGTTATTTAAAGTAAGTCTATCAATTTGTCCGCTATCTATCTACAACCACTGTGATACTTGAGCAATAAAACACAATACAACAAAACAACATGATTGAGGTTTATTCTGTGGAGTGAATTCTAAGTACATACATTTGCACATTCTTCACACATGACTGTGCTAGTTAATTCACCAATAAAGATCCGATCTATGAAGTTCATCTTCACACCTTCTTTTCCATAGGCTGCAAAAAGCATCCATTTTTAATTAAAAAATTCACAAAACAGTCACTGATCCAACAATTACATGCCATTATTTATCTATTCCATTATTCATTTATTCAAAGGCCATCTGGATAAAGTATAGCTTCCATATTATATCCAACAATGTATTTATTATACTATGTTGCATCTTTCTCCTTTCCAGTTTTACAAAAGGAGACACGACAGTTGAGCACCATAATCTGCAAAAATTAACATCATGCAGGTCCCAGGGATTGAACTCATGTCATCAGCGTTGGCAGCACCACACCTTTACTTGGTAAGTCATCTTCCCAGTCCAAACTATTTTAAGAGGTAAAATAAATATAGCAGTAACTACTAACTCATATCACACCCCTGCTGCTCCCATCAATTTTCTTGATGCCTCTAATGTAAAGGTAGACAGAATAGGGAAAATAACTGTTTTTTGAGGCTAAATATTCTAGAACCATGGCTGTAAAGAAGGGATGTAAAAAGAAAGTTTGTGAGCCAGGCGGTGGTGGCACATGCCTTTAATCCTAGCGCTCGGGAGGCAGAAGCAGGCAGATCTCTGTGAGTTAAGAGACCAGCCTGGTCTACAAGAGCTAGTTCCAGGACAACCTCCAAAGCCACAGAGAAACCCTGTCTTGAAAAAAAAAACAAAAACCAAAAAGAAACAAAACAAAACAAAAAACAAGTTTGTGAAGTACAGTTAAGGAATCCTGGGCAACTAATAACTCATGTAAACATGTACATACATGTGCTTGGTGATTACTCTTAAAGGTTGAAATTATTTTGTTTATGAAGTACTCACAGATCAATGGAACCGGAGGAAACTAACCACACAATGTGCTATGGATGTAGTTACATTAGGCGACACACACACAAAAGGATGCACTGTGCTAATATTTCTGCTCTGACAGATATTTAAAGTTTTCTCAGTAAAACCTGAGACGGAAGTATATTAACAAAAGGGTTCATCTTGCTTTCAAACTTCTATCGTTTGCAAGCCTCTAGCATCAAAGTGTTGAAAATTAAGAGCATTTTCCAAAGCATTTAATAACTGAAAGACATACTTTAATACCAATAGACATTTTATAGTGACTGCTAAGAAATACAGCATTCCACTAGGAAAAATCAAACAAGGCATTAAAAAGAACTGACCCAAATGGGAAGAAACCAGGGCTGTTGCTGTCAACATGCACTAGATGGCAGCATCACAACACAGAGTAACAAGGCACACACTGGAGAAACTACATCTTCCAGCTGCCTCCCTATGTAGCTCTGGCTGTCCTGCAGCTCGCTCTGCAGATCAGGCTGACCACAAACTCAGAGATCCACCTGCCTCTGCCTCCCAGGTGAGTGCCACTACACCTGACTGAGGAAGTCAGCCTAAAACCTGTAACTACAATAGAATGTTAGAGCACTTATTTATAAATTATAGTCGTGTACTATAAGTAATACTACAAAAATAAAAGTTAGAAATAAAACACGATATCTTCCAGTGCCCTCTACAATGATGGCTTCATACTAACATTAGTATTTCAGTGCAGAATACAAACTAAGAGTAGGAATTGGATGTCACAGGATATAAACTCAAACTGCACTATCTATACAAGATTTGCTTAATCACTGGCCTGTCTTATGCTGACAGTCATGTAGCAAATAACTAGAGCAGGCAAGATTCGCTACTATTATTAGTCTATTAAATAAACAGTCAATCTGCAATGTCTTTAGAGCCTATAGGCATTTTGTGTACATAAAAGAAGGTAGTGTAGCTGCCCTCTGTTTTTATTTTTTTGTTTGCTTGTTTTTGTTTTGTTTTTTTGAGACAGAGTTTCTCTGTATTGTTTTGGAGGCTGTCCTGGAACTTGCTATGTAGACCAGGCTGGCCTCGAACTCACAGAGATCCACCTGCCTCTGCCTCCCGAGTGCTGAGATTAAAGGCGTGCGCCACCAACGCCTGGCTGTGTAGCTGCCCTCCGAATTGAACTCAAAACCCTCTCCACAAAAGTGGTGAACCAATGACTGATACTGTACGCATCAAAGTAGGTGAACAATGTAGTTACAGAGGCAGTAGCCTCAAATGGGGAACTAGACAGAGAAGCCCCTTTTTAAAACACACAATGCTGAGTGCACACTTGTGGCTGCCCCAGGATGCAGAAAATAGAGCCAGTGTGGGCATGGAACACTGAGGGAGAGGGGGCTGTGTCCAGAGGAAAGTCTTTTCCAACACTACCCTTTCTGCGGGCTCTTCGATGCTCCCCCACCCACCCACTCTCCAATGTTCCCTGAGCCTTGTGGGGAGGAAGAAACCTTTACTCTATTGCTCTAGGAAGAACTTAATAGAGTCAACATACCTTTGACTTTTTTTCTAGTTTCATCGTCAGCAGTCTTCGTAGTTGGGTTGTTAAATGCTTTTAAAATGCTAGCTTGTATCCTCTGTAAAACAAAGATAAGAGAATCTAGTGATGTTTAATGAAGATCTCATGCTCGATAAAAGGGCATCCGGATAGCAAGGTACACTATGGTTCCCACCCTGAAACAAAGTATCTGAATCTTAAATGGGTACTGATTGTTGGAATGTGTAGTTTTATTCTGTTTTGAAAGTTCTTTTTATGTGTGAGATTGAGATTTCCCTAACATATGCACATTTAGAAACATTGAGTGTATTCTACCTTTCAGTTCTAAAATCCCACAGAAGCACAAACCCCCTAACTGGACATGACACTGCATGTCTGTAATCTCAGCATTTGGAGGAAGGGACAGGATTGTGAGGCAGGACCAGTCTGGACTACAGAGTGAGACCCTGCTTCTAAAACAAATTAAAAACAAAAGGAATGAAAAGGCTCCAAAACCTCTCTAATGCCAAATTTTCACAGGTGAGAATCACCTTTGTGTTCAGGTTTCCTCTCAGATCTCAAGCATTTTTACCAGTTACAAAAGCAAGTAGCCCAGTTAGTTCAGCTTCTCTTCAGGCTTAGAGTGAGAGTCTCCCCCCACCGCCATCTCCTCCCTATATCTCAACTGGCATTCTTTATCAAGACAAAAATATGAAAAGAGGAAAAAAGATCAGATCACATGAAATGTCTTGTCTATGAAGAAACCTTAATATATAAGAAGCTATCAGACTAGTCACTGCTGTCTCTCCAGAGAAAGTGCTCACACACAGGGACCCTAGAATCCCGACTGTCAATTAACGTCTATCAAGAATTTCCCCAGTCATGATTATGGTGATCATTAGATGAAGTTGTCAGTAATGACTGTGTCTTCAGCTGCTTGCAGATATTTCTACACGTGTGTGTGTGCATGTATTCATATGTGATGCTGAGCTCTGAACCTGGGGCTCACACATGTAAGGAAAGAGTTCGACCACTGAGCCTCACACCCGCAGTCCTTATTTTTATGTTAGGAAAGTTCCAATCTCCCCCCCAAAAAACTTTCAAAATAGAATAAAACGATATATCCCAACAATAAATACATATTTAAGTCAACAAATTATTAGCCTTCAATTAGTTGGGCCTCTAATTAAGAGGAAAGTGTAACTTAACATTGTTACACAGGGTAAAGGGAAGCTTATCATCTTTCAAAAGACATTTTTTCTACACATTGATCACAGGTTTTACTATGTAAAACTATTGCCTGAGAGGTACATCAGTGGGGAGATGGTTCAGTGGGTAAAGTACCTGCCATGTAAGCATGAGAACCAAAAATACGAATTCCCAGAAACCCCACCTTCCACAAAGCCAGGGCGGGTGTGGGGGCCTGTGATCCTGGTATGGGAAAAGTGTAGACAGGAATCCTCTAGCAAGCTGGACTAGCTGAGAGGGTGACTTGTGGGTTCAGTAAGAGACACTGCTTTAACATACAGGAGGAGGAACTATTAAGGATAATATCAAAATCAACTTTGGGTCTCTGTGCAGAAACATACATGCACTCACACATGGGAACACACACATGAACACATATATACACACTCACCAAAACCCAACTCTACTGTCTGAAATCAACCTTAAACAAGGTTTATTATTTATTTATATGTGCCTATGTGTAAGGTATGTGCATATTTTCAGGTACCCATGGAATCCAGAAGAGAGCATTGGGTCCCCTGGGACTGGGGATCTATGGATCTATAATAAACTCACACACACACACACACACACACACACACACACACACACACACACACACGCACGCACGCACGCACGCACGCACGCACGCACACCACCTAAACTTACTCATGCTATAAGAAAAGGAAAGCTAGGGATGGAGTTGCTGAAACACACACGGCAGAGTGCAGCTAGCTGAGACATTCTGCCTTTGACATAATCTTACTCAACACTGAATTAAAATGATGTATCTTTAAAATAGTAAGTCTAATCTTAGTGAAAGCTCAAATTAGAAGGGGAAAAAAAAGCAAATAAAGCTTGAATCTGAAGGTGGAAAGGCTGCCCATAAAAGAAGCACTTATAGTAAATGTGATTATATATTCTGCACATACACAAACATGTGTAATTTGACCCCATGCCCCCTTTAGCATTATATTCAATTTAGCAGTATTACGTTCCTCAACCTTATAGTCACAAGAAAAGCCTTAAGGGAACTATACTGAAGGTCAGTTGTTTTAAGTCATCTCTCCACAATTCTGGTGGCAGACATAACAGTGCAGCCATCAGAAAAGCCAGGGCAGTGACACGGATGCACCACAGCACACTCAGCATCTGCACATTCCCAGGCAAGACAATGCAGGTCCCGTCTGCCGACCCACTGCAACCAAGCAGCGTGACTGTTCCGCCTGTGAGGCTAAATCCATCCACAGACATGACATTTTAATCTTGTCAAACTATCTATGGCCTTCAATTAGCAGAATAAGGGCAATATATACTGCCTGGGTTTTTATGATGCCGTACAGCAGAGAAAAATAATGCGTAGAAAAAGATTTTAATTTGTAATGATGTATGACTATCACATAACAAACATACTTCTGTAGAAAAAAACATAAAATCTGTAAGAAAATGTAATAAAATTTTAGCTCAGGGAAATGTTAATGTCTCTGAAATTTAATTTATCTTTTAAAAAAAACAGGTAAAACATGATGCAGTAGTTATCCACCAACTTATTCAAATGACAATACATTCAAAATAGCTACAAATCCCCAGGAAACCAGAAGGAATAATCTATAT
The DNA here is from genome assembly GCF_017639785.1 of Mesocricetus auratus. Lineage (NCBI taxonomy): Eukaryota > Metazoa > Chordata > Mammalia > Rodentia > Cricetidae > Mesocricetus > Mesocricetus auratus. Next base: position 35,654,476 of record NW_024429184.1, read on the forward strand.
AACACTCCAGTTCTCATTAAGAGCTGTAATAAACTTGTTTAACAGTACCCACAGAACTCCATCTGGGTACAAAGGACGGACACAAAAAACGGGTTGAACTCCCGGATTTCAGTTGAAGAAAGGCAGGAGGGATCATATGAACAAGGAGGCTCAAGAGAATGATGGGGAAAACCACAGAGACAGCTGACCAGAGCTAGTGGGAGCTCACAGACTATGGACCGACAGCTGGGGAACCTGCATGGGATCAAACTCAACACTCTGAATGTGGGTGACAGTTTGCATGGCTTGATCTGTTGCGGGCAGTGGGACCAGGACTTATCTATCCCAGGTGCATGAACTGGCTTTTTGGTGACCCATTCCCTATGGAGGGAAACTTTGCTAAGCCTTGATGGGGGGGAGGGGGCAGGGTGTGGCTTGGTCCTGCCTCAATTTAGTATACCAGACTTTGCTGACTCTCCAAGGAAGGCCTTACCCCTTCTGAGGAGTGGATGGGGGTGGGAGGTGGGGAGGACAGGAGAAAGGGAGGGAGAAGGAACTGAGGCTGGTATACAAAATGAAAAAGGGATTTTTTTAATTAAAAAGAATGGTATCTTTCTCAGACAAACTTGTAACTCAAGAAAGGTTTTTAAAAAATCATACAAATCTTTCTTTCGTACAGCTGGTTTTTGAGACAGGGCCTCACTATGTAGCCCAGGCTTGCCCAGAATTTACCACCTTCTATCCTCTTGCCTCCAGAGTGATGGAATTACTAGAATGTGTCACCATGCTAGGCCATGACAAAAATCTTAACAGAAGGTAACCTCAGAATCTCAGAGTGCTGAAGAAGACGGAGTGTGAAGATCCAAAGGTTGAACCCAGTGAGTGAGTCAGGAAGTCAGCAAAGGGTACAATTACAGTGCACACTGTTTTGTAGAACACAGAAATCAACACAGCCTTTGCTGTGCAGAAATAATGTCTAAGACAATATTAGAGCCCTACCACCTCTCTCCACTAAAATGTGGCCATTAAAAAATATTACAGTTCAAAGAAACTGGACTTTTAAGAGTATTTGCTTAGCTTCTGTGGGGCGCTGGGATGAGTGAAGGGGGGAGAAAGGGAAATGTTACCTTGCATAACATTTATTGTAAGAACAGAAACACTTTGTTTACACTTGACTGCTATATTTCTGATTACTAAAAAGATTAAGAAGTGTACTTGCTTTGAGGAGAAGAGAAGTTTTTACCTTATTATCTATAACTAATAGAGTAGTTATAGTGTATGCTTAGACAGTAATTCTGAAGCTAAAAGTAGGCTTCCAACTGTTAGGAACCCTTAGCAATAACTGCTATAAGGGAGAAAATAGAGTGTTAGTCTATTTTCTGTTTCTGTAACAAAATAAATAAAATTAGCCTCAAATTCAAGGTTACTCTGGCCTATAAAGGGAGACCCATCTTTTAAAAGTCAAGGGAGAAAAGAGAAGAGAATCTTAGGACGGCCTTGGCGTTTGACATGGTGGTGGGAGGCATCTTAGGATGTGATAAGGGCAAATGTGCTGCTCGGATCTCTCCTCCTCTTCGTTCTCATACCTTATTTAGCTCTAATTGCCACCAAAGATCCCATTTCCTAATACCATTAACATGTGACTTTAGTGATTATGTTTCTAACGTGTACTTTTAGGGAATACATCAGAAGCACAGCAATGTAGGATATGTGCTGTGTATCTGACATCTTTAGTGTTTTGTACCCTCTCTGATAAATTACATATTATCTACATAAGATCCCCTAATGAGTTAAATTCCACTGATGTCACGTTAAGGCCAATAAACAACTAGCACACCACTGCATAGGGCTGGAACAGCACTCCCTGCAGAGCCTGCTTTAGCAGCTCTTCTTTGTGGAGACCGTTTCCTGACTCACAAAGCTGAAGTTCTACTCCCTGGCCACAGGAGGAAGCTAACCTAGTATGTGGCAAGGAAGGTTTACTCGGAGAACTCAAAATCACCACAGCCGGTTTAGGCTTTGCATATGTGACTCTGAATTACGATGAGAACTGCACTGGATTCAGCATGAGAAGTAAACACTGTTCTGACATCTGAAAAGTGAAAAAACTCTAAAGAGTCAAAGAAACTAGAGGAAAGGAGACTAAGGGGACAAGGGGACAAGGGGACTGCTTTCTAGACCATGGTTCGTCTTCCTGTATTTATATACCTTGGCCTCAATATTTAAGACAACCTTCTACCCTGCTCTTCCTTCCTTCCTTCCTTCCTTCCTTCCTTCCTTCCTTCCTTCCTTCCTTCCTTCCTTCCTTCCTTCCTTCCTTCTCTCTCTCTCTCTCCCCCTCCCTCCCTCCTAGCATTCTGAGACAAGGTCTCACTATGTGGAACAGGCTGGCCTCAAACTCAGAAACTTGCTTGCCTTTGCCTCTCTTGTGCTGGGATTAAAAGAATGCAACTCATGCCTGACTCTTTTTTTTTGGAGAGGGATCTCACTACAAACTCCTGAGTCCACCAATCCTCCTGCCTCAGCTTCTTGAGTAGCTGGGACAGAAGATATATACCACAGTGAGTTTTGTTTCTAAGCTACTTTGAGTTGATTTAAGAGCTGAAGGACATTAAGAAAAAGGGAAAACAGGGCTACAAAGTATAAAAGAAATAATCTTACTGAAGAAAGGCAAAAATATAGACAAAAATTGCTTGGCACTATACTTTAAAATTACAGAAATTATTCCAGATTATTATCCTTGCTTTAAAGAGAACACGTGACACACATTAAGAAATCTGACCTTTGTCTCCTCTGTCCTCACTGCATCCAACAAATGGTGCAAAAGCTCTTGACTGTCCTGTTGCTGGAACCCTTTAAACCGAGGAGCCCTAGGATGTTGAAGCAGAAGCAAGAAAGAAAAAGAGGAATAATCATTCCACAGATGACCAGTAACACATCAGTCTTACTTAAGATCACTTGGAAATAAATTAACGGTCAGTTTACCTCTTCCCAATTAAACAGACAAAATGCTCTTCCTGTCCCAGTGCAAATGAGAGCACTGGGCTGGTACTTACCTTCCATTAGGTACGTCATATAGTACTGACAGTTTTCACGTTTTACCCCCTCCCCCCAAACAATCCCACTCAGAAGTGCTCTGTTCTCAAGCTATAAGTAAGGGACCTGTTGTGGGATAACCGTTTTGTACATTGTGAAGATGTGTCATTCTAATTGGCTTAACAAAGAGCTGAGTGGCCAATAGCTGGGCAGGATTTTCAGGCAATGCTGGAAAGAAGAAGGAAGGGGTCACCAGTCAAGTGGAGAGGAAGCAGCCTGCACAATACAGAGTAAGGGCAGTAAAGCCACAAGACAAAAAGTATATGGATTTTAAAAAATGGGCTAATTTAAGTTGTAAGAGCTAGTCAGTAATGAGCTTAAGTGATCAACCAAGCTTTTACAATTCTGTGTCATTACTGAGGAGCTGGCAGTCCCATCCGAAGGGTCTGACTACAGGAACCAGAAGAGATATTAAAATAATATGCAATGTCACACAGCCAGCAAGAAAAACAACAAAGCCAAGTCTCTGTAATTTATTTTTTTAACTTAAAGAATGAAAAGATTAAGATACATTCTGTATCTTAATATAAATATTCATTTGTTTTTTATCTTGGAAGAAATACAGTTTCACATTTACATAATGTATCTTAATATAACTATACATTGATAAACATGTGCATATATTCCTTCTATGGATTTAATAATTAGCTTTCCTGTGTGACTGAATGAGATAGTTAAGTGCTATGCATGATAGCTTAAGAAATAGCAAAAACTAACAAGACTGCATGAAATTACACTTTTCACAGAAAAATTAACAGCCAGCAGCATGAAGAAAAATCCTTCCCATAAATTACTAGATTAGTATCTAGAATATCTACATAAAGAGCAAAAAAAAAAAAACCCACAGAAAACAACCCAGCAACATAAGGAGAAATGAACACTGAACAGAGCGTACACAGATCGCCAAGAAAATAGGGGGCAAAGTCCATACTCTTAGTCACAGGGAAACTCTAATCAGAACTACACACCCCAGTCAGATGGCTAACATCAAGAAGCCAACAAATGCTGGCAAAGATGTGAAGGAAAAGCAGCCCTCATATACTGTTGGTGGGAATGTACAGTGCCACAGCCACTATGGAGATCAATACAGAGGTTCCTCAGGAAACGAAGAGCAGAGTGACCACACGACCCAGCATTTCTTGACTGAACATTTAAGTCAACATACCCAAGTTATGCAAGTCACAGGATACAGAATTAGTATCAATATACAAGTGGATAAAGAAAATGCATGCTACACAAGAGACTTTAAAACAAGCGTAAAGAAAACTTTGTGTCATTTGCAGATAAATGAATGAACAGATCAAAATGTTAAGTCAGAGAAGCCAGACCCAAAAAGAATAATTTATGTTTTTCTCGGATGTGGAAATCTCAATAAAACAAAAGAAGATATGAAAGTGAAAAGGAATATTTGGGAAGAAGAAAGGGACCAGTGAGGGAGGGGGTGCAAAATTTGTATATAACAAACATGATGAAAATGTCATAATGAAGTCAACTGTTTATACAATGAATACAAGTGAATAAAAAGTTTTAAAGTCTGTATCAAATTCCAAAGTCAAGATAAATGTCTTAAATGAAAGTTAACCCTAGTATGCAGTCTAATCTAAGGTGAATTCTATGAAAAGAACACAGAATAGCATTTAACACAGTACAAAACAAATTTACAATAATTTCACTATGATATATGTGTGTGTGAATGTATATGTATATACAAATACATGTATACACATACACAGATATAAAATCTCCTTTGATATAAACAGCACGGCTAAAGACACTATAAAAATGAACTACATTTTTCTACTTGAGAAGACTGAAGAGGAACAAACTAAATGCCACCAGATACCAACCCAGCTCTTATGGCCCAGAGTCTAGTACTTTAAATAGTATTCCTCATTATCTCATAATTAGCATCCACCCTGCAGTGCACTGATGTGCCTGCCACGAGGCTATGCGAACTGGCAGTGACGTTAATGTAGAAGAGGAAACACCATTCCAGTTAGTCTTTTATTAGGTAGCTGCAAACAGCTTCGTGTTAGAGAATGGTTGTGGGAGTAGATCAGAGAAACTCAGGCTAGAAACAAATCCCAGTGTTACTTGAGCCTCCACAACTGGAATCACAAGAGGTAGAAATCCCATAATAGACTTGTGCTGTCAATATCAAGCGGCGCTAGTGAAATCAACTAAGACAGAAACAGGCATCCTTCTGGTATCTTCCTTCACTGGTGGTCTTCGAGCAGACAGACATACAGGGTGGAGATCACTTCTGAACAAAGAAGCTGCCTTCCTACCCCTCTGTCTCATTCATGTACAAACTGTTTATTGGCTTCTAAATAATTGCTAAACAAAATTAAACCAGGGTTTTTTTCTTATTATTATTCTTTTACTGAGAACTGGAAAACATAATCCAATACCTTATAAAATGTTTGAAGGAGCATATCTGAGGTACCAATATCAAGTGATCTTCAAACTTACTTTTAAAAAAAGTTAACAGATACTGAATGTATGAAGACATTCAGCCTATTAAATAGGAGAACATTCATAGGAAATGTGCCTTAGTATGTTAATTATTTTCTTCATCATGACAATATATGTGACAGGCACACCTGAAATGAAGGGAGCTTTATTTGAGCACAGAGTTCCAGAAGGTGCATTCCATCATGGCGGGGAGGAAATGGCAACTAGATCAGGCTGATTCATGGCAGTAGGAGTGTGTTATGCAGATTATTCACATCTTGGTGGATCAGGGAGCACAGAGGACACTGAGCCCGGACACAGGGCCTGGCTACAATACTCTTGGCCTCACTAAGGGGACCAGGTGTTTAAACACATGAGTCTCTGAAGGGCATTTCAGATTGAAACTGTATCACTTAACAAGAGTCGTGCTGCCCTGAGTGAGGCAGAAGAGCTGGAGGATGGTGCAGTGGTTAAGAACAACCGCTGTTCTCACAGAACACCCGATTTAAGTTCTCCATACCCACAATCACCTGTCACTCCAACCCCAGAGATCCAATGTGCTGTTCTGGCCTCAGAAGACACTAGTACATATGTAGTGCACATAAATACACACACATGAGAGGGCTTTTAAAATCCTCAAGACACAGGGGCTGGGGAGGTAGCTTAGCAGTTAAGAGCACTGGCGATTGGACCAGATGACCCAGATAAGTTCCCAGTTCTGAGTATGCTTGTCTTTGACAGGATGCAGGCAGGAGGTACACAGGCAGGAAATATGTTAGGATATATGCCAAACCCCCCCCCCCGCTCCCCGCAGGCAGGAAATGCGTTAGGATTTATGCTTGCTCCTGATTGGACCTGATGCAAAAGGTGACTCATTGCCATTTTTCTGGAAACTCTGGAATGGACCTGGCCCAAGTCCATCATCCTGACCAGTATTTAATTAAAGCTTGCTTCAAATTTGGCTTGAAAATTGTGGCAGTGGCAGGGCAGTCGTTGCCTATGCCTTTAATCCCAGCACCTGGGAGGCAGAGGCAGGTGGACCTCTGTGAGTTCGAGGCCAGACTGGTGTACAGAGTGAGTTCCAGGACAGCTAAGACTGTTTCACAGAGAAACCCTGTCGGGGGAGGGGAGGGCGTCAGGAGGGGGGAGTAGTGGTCTTATTATCAACCAGTGGCATTGGCAGTATGTTCCTCAGCCCCTCTAAATGAGCTTAATCTTCATCCCGTGGACAGGTTGGGGCCAGGCCCCTCACTGTTTCAGTAAAGCAGTCTCAGCCTGTTGAGACTGAGGTCTGCTTCTCTGCTTTAGTTTTCTTGCAGACATAAAGTCTGGTAAGCCCTTTATGGCATATGTTTATTTCCAGGCATATGAAGATTTTGCTTTTAAACAAATGCTAATACCTGCAGAAATCCACATAAGCTCTATTTGTCTTAAAGCTCATCTGTAAAATGAAGAAGGTAAGAGTCTGAGAATGCAGCTTGGTGGTAGACCTTGCCTGGCACACGTGAGATGCCAACAAAAGAATTTTTTTTTGTTATACTACTTTGTCGATTTAATATTTGGGCAATAGTCCCAAGCCATGAAGAACTGCTTAGCCCCAGCCAGACCATTCAGCTCCACCCCCAGAAACGCTACGTGCAGGTAGCACAAGCAACTCAGCCTGTCAAAACACAAAACAGCTGTAACTTCAGACCTAACACTATATCAGAGAATTGAGTCTCAGTTTTGTTGCCCGCATACTAGGTGTGTTGCCTAATTTCTGAGTCTGTTTCCTAACACATAAAATGGAATTGAGCAATCACTTCTAAAGAGGATGGTGACAATTTGCATAAGGCATACAGGCATGGCCTTGACAGATGTTGCTTCTTTGTCTTGGCAGTCTGGGCAGCAACTACAACAACAGAGCAGGGATAAAACCCTTGTTAAGTGGGAACGCATTGGGACTTTGTGGCCTCATTGTTCATATTAAGAATGTAGACACTCACTTCTGGCAAAGCTGGTTGAAAAGAACTTTAGGAGAAAGTGGTCCTTTTTCAGCCTCCTTCATGCTGTGAAGAAACAGGAACAAGGCTGAAGTCAATGGTCCAGGGCTTGAAAGTTCCACCACTAACGGATCCTTTGAAAACATGATCAATGCTACGTCAGACATACATAATTTTCAAACAAAATATTATCAAGAATCTTAATATCTAAAAGACTAACTAAACTGTCTTAAGTGTATTAATTTTAAGTCCTTCACATATAAAATATTTAAATATAGAAAACAGGATTAAGTGCTGTAACTGGCCTAGCAGAAATGCAGGTATTCTAAAGAGACGAGTCACTCAACTGAATCACTCAATGTGACTATATTGCAGTTGGAACAATGAACTCCAAAGAACAGAGAATTTCCCCAGGAATCTCATGCTTGGTATTTATACAAATTCACAAATAAACACAAATTATATACCAGATCTTCACCTTACTGTTGGGTCTCATTTGTTAGGGGAAAATGGCTGAGGAGCCTATCAAAGCGAATGTTGACCAGCTCTTCCATCACCAATCAGTGCCTGTGGCTCCTCCCGGTTCTCCCAGCATCACTCAGTGCCTGTGGCTCCTCTGGGTACTTCTCCCACCCCGTACCTAAACCTCTCCCTCTCAGAGGCTGGGCTTCTGCCTCCCTTTCCCCCAACTCAATTGCTATCATAACTCGGCCATTTTCTCTCCACTGGTCTCTTGGCCTCTTGGCTAGGCCACCTTAGTCAACTGCTCCTCTTGTAGTCTGGTTTAGTCTGCTGGCCATGTTCAGCCTGGACTCTGCCTGCATTCTCCCTATAACTATAACAAAAGTCTTCTCCATACTTCAGGAGTAGTCATGACCTCCTTTTATTTCATTTTTTAAAAATTCACTTACTTTTTCCCAAACCTTTCACTAATAAATGAAGGAATGGGGAATTACATGACAGAATTGGTATGTTACATCATCTTTTAAAGGAGATATATATAGCTCAATAAAGTAGCAATTGTGCTAAGGACTTTTTTCCCCACCAAGTTTTGTTTCCTTGATAATCCATCTGGGACTCCAGGGAGGTGTGGTCCAGATCACTGCATGAACCTCTTTTTTGTGGCCTCCAGGGAGCTGTGATCCAGATCACTGTGTGGCCACTCTTTTTTGTGGCCTCCAGGGAGGTGTGATACAGAACATTGCATGGACACTTTTTTAACTGCTCTCAAAAGCCAGATCCTGGACCATACTTTCTCCACTAATGTATTTGCTCTATGTGCACATACATACAAAGCAATTACTTTTCTATTTTATTTGCCTGGTGTTAGAGACTGAATGTATAATAAGCAAACACTCACCTTTGAGCTATACACCCAGCCCTGTTTGTTTTGTTTTGCTTTTTCAAATTGGCTATGACAGTGTTGCGACCTCCCAAGCATCCCCTGTACCTGAGCCTGCAAAGAATCTGGAATCCCACACACGAGTACTCACACCCTATGCCTTTTCTTTTCTTTCGTTTTCTTTTACTAAATATGAGGGTCTCACCATGTTGGCTAGGCTGCCTTGAACTACTGGGATCAAACTACCACCTTGCTTCAGCCTCCCATACAAATTGGCCAGGACTACAAGCACAAATACTACCTTAGCTCTCAATAACTACTATCAGTTACTAGTGCCATTCCATTCCAGAAAAAGTCCATTCAAAATGCAAATACAACTAAATAAAATAAGCCAACTACTTGTTGCTACGAGGTGGAAGGTACATTCTTGGTAGAAGGTACATTAGTGTCTCAGTAAGGGGGTAATATAAGAGCCTACAAAATTTGGACTTTGGTTGAGTAATCTGGCATAGAACCTAAAAAAAGAAGATTTTCTCTAGACACAAGCCTTCAGCAGACAGGTAATTCTACCAGACTACCTCATGACCAAGGTTAAGCTTGCTAAAGTGTCTGTTGTTCACTCTCATGCTATCCAACAGGGGCATTGGGTTTTCTACACGGCAAACTTCTTTCATCTGTTTTTAGATAAATTACAAAATGACCTTACTTTGTTCTTATTTTGTCCGAGGAACATGGCCTAGCTTTGGGTATTATAGGCCAGCTTTGACTGTCAGCAACTGCTCTTCCTATTTGACCTATGTTTCTGAACCATAGCATACCTTACAACTATAATTTCTGAAAACCTTACCTGATTATTTATTTTTACAAAGTACTTTTGAATTATGTTTTAAAGCCCTCATACTACAGTTCCATTCGGTAGCTTAGGGAAACAGAAAGAAAATACTTTGGAAACGGGTTATTATGTTTCTGTAGCTGCTGCACTTGCTACTCACCAACTGCGGAGCTGACGAAAGAGAAATCTTGAGCTTGGTGCCATCCTCTTTTATCTCGTTCATCAGCTCAAAGAGAACATGAGTCTGCGCCAAGTTCTAAACAGAGTCAAGCGTCCATCCAGTTAGTGTGGATCTGACGTGATGACGTCAGTGCTCTCTGTTCAGTCAGTGTGGTTCTGAAGCGATGACGTCAGTGCTTTGTGTTAGTGTGGTTCTAGTGTGACGTCAGTGCTCTCAAAGCTCCCAATCTCATCCAACACAGCAAAACATGTTTACTTAAAATCTTAAAGATGTAAATGAACATACTTCACATTTTCTGCCAGTATGACTAATGAAACTATCAAACAGGTTTCCGCCAGGTGTTGGTGGCGCACGCCTTTAATCCCAGCACTCGGGAGGCAGAGGCAGGGGGATCTCTGTGAGTTCGAGACCAGCCTGGTCTACAGAGTGAGTTCCAAGACAGCCTCCAAAACAATACAGAGAAATCCCGTCTCGAAAAACAAACAAACAAACAAAAAAAAATACAACAGGTTTCCAAGTAGCACTGTTGAGTACACATGTGATAGTGACCAACAACTACCGAAACAGAGAAAAACAGAAAGGGCTTTCTAGAATAACATTTCACAGTCATTGGGCAGACTACACTACAGGTGCCTTGATGGGGAAGTCCTGTGTATATGTAAATAAAGCACTGTTGGCCAATAGGGAAGCAAGACAGGTGGGACTAGGAGTCTTGGAGGATTCTGAGAAATGTAGTGAAGGGATTTGTCACCATATGATTCCCGAGAAGAGGGGACACAAGTCTGCGTTCTTGGTAAGATAAGACCTTATAGAACTATATATTAGTAATTATGGGTCAATCATCAAGTCAGAGCTAGCCAGTAAGAAACCAAGCAAATGGCCAACAGCTTCATAATTAATATAGCCTCCTGTATGTTCATTTGGGACTGACTCAGCTCTGGAACCAGGCTGGCAGGAAGACTACATGTTACAGTGCACCTATACTCATATTAACTAGTTCAGATAATTGCCATCATTCTGATAACTTACCTGAATGACTGCATTAAAAAAGCAAGTATTTCCTAAATTTGTAATTCCTTTCACAGATGGCACACAGCTGCCTTGTCTTCCCTTCTTTATTTCACCTGTTTCACGTTTTTCTTCACAAAGTTTTATGATTCTAGAAAATGCACCTATGAAACAAAAGTTCCAGAAAACTTACATGAGATGTAAAATGTGTCACTTGACAATTTAAATACATCATTTAAAATCAAATAAGACTGAATCTTTGAATCGGTGTTCCTGAAGGACAAGACCACAAACACAGTATCTTTGGTTGTATATTTTACTGTTGTTGAATTGAATATATTATTTTAATATAGCTATCTGTACCCTAACATCATGTTATAGAATAATTTCCTGATGAGTGTAAAAGCTTAAAGTGAAAACAAACAGAAAAGCTCTTCCTTCTGAATACAATTCCCCACAAGAGAAGAAATGAATACTTAAAGTCTCGGGTAGGAAAGGTGAGAAATGAGCTTAAAAACTGTTCTTCTGCCAAAGAAAACAGAAGGGTTCAAAATGATAACGAACACTTGAGTCATAGGAAGTGGAGGTAGGATGATCAGAAAGTCAAGGCCATCTTCAGCAATAAATAGAGTTTAAGTCAGCTTGGGCTACAAACAAAGGAACAAACCACTGACTTCAGGCTGCGTGATACATCAGTTCAAGATGTACAGAGTGAATATCAAAGTAATAAGGGTAGAAAAGTAGATGATTACAGAATGACTGCATATTGATAATAGATCTTTATGAGATTAAATGGTAAGAGGAATGTTTTTCATTGATGAACATGCCAGTGAACTACTTAGCATGCCTGATGCCCACAAAGGCCAAAGAGGGCACTGGATCCCCTGGGAATGCAGTTACACATGTTGTGAGCCCCCATGTGGATCAGGGGAAATCAAACCCAGGTCCTCTGAAAGAGCAGCAAGAGCTAACTGCTGAGCCATCTTTTCAGCTCCACTCGGGAAAACTTTTCTTTTTGAGACAGGGTCTCACTATGTAATCCTGGCGGCGCTGGCACTCACTCTGTAGACCAGGCTGGCTTCAAACTCACAGAGATCCACCTGCCTCTGCCTCCAGAGTGCTGGGACTAAAGGAAAGCATCACCACACCATGATCAGAGGGAAAATTTTCAATGAAAAGATGACAACAGAAGAAAGGACCAGGTCAGGAAACTACCTCCTTACAGTGATGCCCTTCGGTAAAACCAGCAAAATTTTCCTATGAGTTTGAAAATTTAAATGTTAAAACAGTTAATGAGATCACAGTATACTACAAAAAGTAAAATATCTAATAAACCTGAGTGCTGTGCTTTGTACTTGACAATTTAGATGCTAACTAATATAGATCTTAAAATTGCACTTTAATTTTGTTTTTGAGATGGGGTCTATATAGCTCTGGAGACAGGGTCTATGTAGCTGTGTTTGGCCTAGTAGAACTTGCTATGTAGACAACGTTGGTTTTGAGCTTGTCTCAGCCTCCCTAGTCCTGGAATTAAAGGTAAGTTAACACCACACCCAGTTGAAAATTGCATTATTAGTTTGTGTTCAATGATAATGTAAGAATGAAGAACAATTCCTAACATTTACACACTGACATGTTGTTCATATCTACATAAAAGATTACTGTGACTCAGGATCATCAGACAGAGGACTGTGGATGCAGCTTACTTCACAGACGGTTTGCTTAGCATACAGGAAAGCCCTAGGTTCATTCCCTATAACACAGAGCACCAGGCTGGTGGCATATGCAAGTAATTCCAGCATGTGGTAGGGGGAAGCAGGAAAATCAGAGAGTCAAGGTCATCCTCAACTACACAGTGAATTTCACACCTTTATAATCATCCCTTGATATATGCACACAACTTCCCCCCCAGAACACAGACACTCAAGTCAATCATGTACATTTTAGGAATTCATCAGGCACAAAAAGGCTGGATTTCTACTAGAGTTGTTGTCTGGTCTTGCAGATAGTCACTGGAAATGGATTCTTATTTCTTTTACTCACATATATTAATTTTATATAATAATGGGTGACATTTTCATGTATCTAATATGTTTTCTGCATTACTCACTTCCTTTATTAAATTCTTGGTTTCCTCCTACTCTTGCTGATCCCTGCTTCCCAGCTTATGCCATTTCTATGTCCCATGGTTGCTGTGCTGCCAGAGATGTTGTTGTGCTGATCCATTTTTTAGTGGTTCATGTAAGATCCCAGGTGAGGGGCCATTTACAAAAGCAATGGCTCCTTACAAGTGGCTACGCCACTAAGAAAATGCTTCTATGTCAGGTGTGGTGGCACATGCCTTTAATCCCAGCACTGTTTCAGACAGGTTAAGTGACCTGCTCAAGGACATAACAGTGATATTCCAATTATAAGTCCATCACCTTACAACCTAAATTCCTAACAATGACCCATGTTCCATGAAAGTAACTATAAAAGACCATAGGCTAAGCTTCTTACAGGTTTGGGTGCATACAGCCCTAAACAAATGAATCCTTAAAAAACCCTCCTTTCTTTAACACTCTAAATAAGTGCTGTTCTAATATGTAACCCATCTGAGACAAGCACTCACATAGCTTACCTGGGTGCGAGCCTCCTGCTTCACCCTCCAACCTTCAGGATTACAGTTATTAACATGTTAGGTTTTATTAAGTGTTGGGGACCGAACCGAGAACTCTTATGTCCTAGTCAAGCACTCTATCAACTGAACTCCACACTAGCCCTATCCGTTTACCTTTTCACACAAAAAACAAATGGTTGGGAGAAATAAGCTACAGAAAGTCACTACAGATAAAGACACAAATCTACTTGGAAAAGAACAGTCCTAGAAATAAGTAACATTAAAATTGTTTTGATATACACTTTGCGTATCTCTGTACCTCATTCATCCATCACTTTTTAAAACATCTGGGATGACATCCCAAAGTAAACAATGTTCATAAGACCATCTGGACAAAACTGCGGGCAAGAAAAAAAAGCATAAACATATGGAAAAACAGATTTTCTCCCTTCCCTTCAGCAGTGAGGAATGACAAATGTCAAATCTGGAGCTAGCCATGCTTCACTGTGCGATGCTTCACAGCACCACCTGGCTCTCCACGCACAGCCACCAAATATGGACCCCACTGCCAGAAAGAACATGCCCACGGGGCAGCAGCAATAAACACAGTTGATTTCACGGTTAAATGGCCACTTCATACAAGTGGCAAGGGTCTGTTTGTTTACTTTTACAGCAAGTCTATGAGAAAATATCCAGGATTAACAAGGCTATTAGGCTTATATATTAAATATGTCAGATAATTTAACCAGAAAACAGAGTAGTATTTTCTGAAAGCTACTTTTTATTTAAAATAATAGGGGAAGTTTCCCAATATGGAACAATTTAAAGCCAGTTTATGGAATGCCTACAGTGTGCCAAGTATTGTGTGAACCACTATTTATATTTATATAGAATACTTATGATTTATGACCAGAAAGCATAGAGCTGGTACATAAAACTTTGAATTTATGGTATGATCTCAGCAGAACTTTCAGGACCCAGGTATTCATTTTGTACATCTATTCACTAATGAACTGTCTGCTGAGCGCTAAGATTCCAGTTTAAAAGAGGGGGGTGTCTGAATTAATCAAATATTTTACATCTAAAGGTATATGTGGCTTTGTTACAAGGTCCAGTTTATGTGCTATTGGGGTCTGAACTCCTGGTTTCTATCCCTAGGCAAATCTAGGCGAGCATGCCAGAAAATGAGCACACCACAACCCTTCCACCTCATTTATAAACACAGAACCAAATATCCTCAAGACTAAACTCCAAGAATTTTTTGTGGAATGTGCTACAATGAAAAAGGCAAAGCTTCTATAAAAAATTTTAAAAAGCATACAATTTTTTTATTGCTGTTCATTTTTTTACCTCATTTTACCCACAACTAAAAATAAAAATGGTGCCCATTATTAGAAAAGGTAAGTTCAGGACTTCAAGGCTATTTTATTTGAAAAGCATATTCTATCTACAATATCAGCATATATTCCTTCACATTAGAATTCTATAGAATGAGAATGCACAGAACAGCGGCATTCTAGCTTTCCGCTTATTTCTTGTTTTGGTTGCTGTGCTGCAGACTGGACCATTACACTTATACCTCTATCGACACTTCTTACAGCTTTTGAAAAAAAATTTTTTGAGACAGGGTTTCTCTGTGTTGTAGCCCTGGCTGTCTTGGAACTAACTGTAGATCAGGCTGGCCTGAACTTACAGAGATTCGCCTGTCTCTGCCTCCTGAATGCTGGGATTAATGTGCTGCCACCACCCAGCAAACGAACCTTCCCTTTTTTTCTCTCTTCAAGACAGGGTTTCTCTGTGTAGCCGTGGCTGTCTTCTTACGGCTTTTTATAACTCTGTACCTCACCTTGGAAGTCTGTAGTCTACATACACAAAGAGCAGGCCTAGCAAGCCAGGGGGCACCAGCCAGTGAGCAGCTCCTCTCTATGGTCTCTGCATCAGTCCCTGCCTCCAGGATCCTGTCCCACCCAAGTTACTCCCCTCACAATTGATGATGAACTGTTTTATGGAACTGTGAGTGAAACAAACTTTCTTCCTCAAGTTGCATTTCATCATGGTGTTTTATCACAGCAACAGTAACCCTAACTAGGACAGACTGGTACCAGGATCATGGGTATGGCTGTGACCAACCTAACCATGATGTTTTGGGAAGAACTGTGGAAAAACTTTAGAAATTTGGAGTAGAAAAGCCATTGAGTGTTGAGAGTTCAGTGGGCTGATGTGTAGGATCTTGGAAGATGAGAGCGTTGAAGGCAGTGCAGACAATGGAGGCCGGGCTTGTGAAGTTCCAGAGGAAGCTCGAGTCCATGAAGACCCCATAGGGCTGTTTGCTATTTTGAATTGAGAATCTGGTTAGCTGGGGCTGAGGTATCAGCTGTGAGTAACAAGAGACCAGAACCACTGAAGAAACACACTTGCTTTGTTGAGAAAATAGATGTTGGTCAGACGGAGCGAAGATATTATAGTAGTGATTGAGAAGAAACCAACATCACTGAGGTGAAGACTGGGAAGTGTTGCCTCAGGGTCAGCACAGAGGCTGTGTTCCAGAGGTGGCTAAGGTTGTACCTTGTGCTGGCAGTCAAACTTGGTAGTGTAGGAGTCTCCTGGGTGGTTCTGGGTTTTGAAGGTGTGAAGGGGCCATGGAGAGCAGCTGAGGCTTGGCACTGTGAGGAGCCAGGATAGACTATGGGTAAAAATGCAGCCTCAGTGTCAGGTAAAGGTCCAAGACTGAAGAGGTCTTGCAGAGAAGCTGAGGCTTGGCACCAAGAAAAGAGCCTATGAGAGGCTATTGATGAAAGTGCAGCCCACTTGCCGCAGTAGATCCAGCATCTGAGATGCCAGTACCAGGGGATGGCCACCAAGAACAGTAATGAGAGGAGCCAGCTGGAGCTTGGAAGACAAAAGCAGAACCTGAGAAGTGACCCAAGCCCTTCTGAGGAGCCCAGGAGATCATGAGTGGATCCCAGATATTGGACACTTGAGTTATTCACAGTTGGGGGTTGGTTTTGCTTTGTTCGGATTGGGACTGTACCCTGGTTCTTCCCTCTTTAATTAAGAAAGTATTCAACTTATTTAATTTATAGGAGAAATGGGCTTGGTCAGTGCTGTGGGTTACGTGAGATCTCCACCTACAGGACCACAGTTGGAAAACACTGGATTTTAATAGTCTGGATTTTAAGAGAGACTGGCTATTTTAAAGAGACTAGATTTTTTTAAGTGTTTGAAATTTTAAAGAATGTGGAGCCTTTTAAGTATGGAAGATGCTCTATGCTGTAACGTCAATATTAATGTGTGATCTCGGGGATGAGTAAGAAAGGAAATGACGTGGCTTACAGTAAAGTACCTGTGTGTCAAGTTGACAAGAGGTCAGCTGTGCTGGCTAGTATCTAACCAATGTGATATAAACTAGAGTCACCTGAGAGGAGGGAACTCCAATTAAGAAAATGCCTCCATAAGCCTGGGCTGCAGGAAAGCATGTAGGGCATTTTCTCAGTGATTGATATGGAAGGACCCTGTCCCTTGTGGGTGGGGCCACTCCTGAATAGCAGTCCTGGGCTCCATAAAGAAAGCAGGCTGGCTGAGCAAGGCAGTAAGCAGCACTCCTCTCTGGCCTCTGAATCAGCTCCTGCTTCCAGGATCCTGTCCTTGCTGTTTTTGATGCGGAACTGTGGGTGACATCAACCCTTTCCTCTCCAGGCTGCTTCTGGTCATGGTGTTTTATCACAGCAATAGTGACCCTAAGACATTTAATCAGGTTGATCTGATGCTCAACACAAAGGGTCTCCACCAACCTGACACATGCAAGCCCAACAAAAGCCCACACAAGCACATAGCGACGGATGGGCTTGGCAGCCTCACAGATTCCAAGTGCGGAGTCTTCATGGATAAGGACAGACTTCAGCTCACCTTGCAAAGTAGTATTAACATCCATTACCCCTCCAGCAGCTAGACCTTCCTCTGCCATGGCTTACAGGTGAAGCAAACCCTGAATACACCTGAGCCACTGCCTCACAGGACTCTGCAGTGGCAGGGATGGAACCAGTGTTCATCTTGTGAAAATACAAATAGGAGCAGAATTTACATTTATGGCAGAAGAAACTGTATTTATCTTTTTACAAGGTATTAAACCACTTTCTAATTTTTACTATATAAGGTCACAGTATTTTAATCCTCAGCTTCAGAACCTAATCAAACCATTTAACGTTTTACTTTAAAAAAAAAGGGGGGGGGGAGTGGGGAGGCCATAAAAACAGTTTCTAAAACAAACACACTTCAGGTCTTTGGTATCCCAAGAAGCATTAGCATATTGCACTCAACAGTACATGCTTTGTTTTCTTCAGTCCTAATAAAAATAGTATCCTTCCAGCCTGACATTTTGAGCTAAATTTTGCTAGAAAGAGCGTGGAACTCTCAATCTTCTGTGTAGTTCACAAAAAGCAAACCAATATTCAACAGTATTCCATTAGGAATCCCTGTATTTGGTATTTGTATAATCTAGTTATACAAGCCTACTGAAGTAACGTGGCTTAATGAACCTTTCAGAGTACATGGGTCAGCTTACAAAAACAAAAACAAAAAAAAAAACTGTGAGCAGATTTTAAGTTCAAAGAAAAATGGACAGGCATTGGTGGCTCACGCCTTTAATCCAAGCACTCGGGAGGCAGAGGCAGGTGGATCTCTGTGAGTTCGAGGCTAGCCTGGTCTATAGAATGAGTTCCAGGACAGCCTCCAAAACAATACAGAGAAACCCTGTCTCGAGAAAAAAAAAAAAAAAGCCAAAGAAAAATGGAGCCAAGCACCCCATCCCCACACATTCAAAACCTCTCCATTATCCACATCCACCACCAGAATGGTCCATTTGTTAGGAATGATGAACCTACACTGACACTTCATTATCACCCAGGATCCACAGTTTACATTAAGTTTCCTCTTGGTGGTGTATGTCCCTTTCAGCTGGACAAATACACAATGACAGATACCGCCCTAGTCATATGGGACAGCTTCCACAGCCCTAAAAGCCCCCTGCGCTTTGTTTGTCCTTCCCTCTCCACGGGCTCTGCCAACTTTATTCACTCTTCTGTTGTTTCCAGGTCTTTGGTCTACTTCTTAACATCTATCTTTCTGGTTGGATCTTGCAAGGCTATTTTTTGCCCCTTTTCAGTCTTGTTATCCATGACCTTTTCATTACGCATATGACAAGGGTGAGCTCCCCGCAAACACACAAATTCAAACATCAGATGTGAGATCTACACAGCTGTAAGCATTCTTCTGGGAACCTGCACTGGATTCATCTCACTTGCTTAATGCAATTACCTAAACCAGTCATGTAGCATTAATGCTAATCTGCCCATTTCTGCAGCTGAAAGAAGTTTGAAGAAAAACTGTTTCCACCACAATCCCTCGACTTTCAATTCACCTATTCTCAAAGTCGAATTCCTAGTTAATTAATCATCAACTTTAGAGACATGTACTTATTTAGTTATATGATAAATGTCACTGATAATGGAATATCCATTTCTATCTGTCTTGCATTATGAGTCAAATAACCTGCTTAAAATATAACATTTAGCAGTGGTTCTCCATTATCCTAAGCACAAATCCTACAGGCAGGAGTCCCTTAAACATCTGCTCCTACTTTGATCCTCACTTCTCACCATCTTCCGCACCACCAAACCCATCCTTCCTGCTTGATAGACGCCCTCACCAACAACCTGATTCTTCTGCCTCAAACACAGCTTTCACTTTCTGACAAATTATAATTAAGTAACTTTCCGATCTTGGCTTAGAAAGCTATTCTACATAAATATCCTTGGCTCTTTTACTCGAGGTTAGATTAGATACCATTAGCCCACTGTACTTGCTGCATTATAACACACACAAACAAGCAGATATTCAGGATTCAGGGAGGATGGAAATGACAAAGGTTTTCCGTTATGCCCTCAGCAACAACTGCTTTGTTCCAGTTCGGTTTAATTCAGCAGGCACTACTGCCTAGCCAAGTTAGAGGCAGACAAAATGTCAACTAGAATCCACTCCTCAAAGACTATGGATTTAGGAGTGAAAACACACATGCACCCACGCACACACGCACACCCTCTCTCACACACACACCCTAAGCACCAAGTAAAGTGTGCTTTTGCTTGCTGTTAGAGTCTAAGTGTACTAAATAGATAATGTATCTCAAAACAAAGACAAGGGTAAAAAAAAAAGTAGTCAGGTAAAACTGAAGACAGAAAACACATATTAGTCTGAAGTTTCTCAATATGCCTGAATACACCCTCCTCCTTGGAAGCTCAGGGTTCCTAAGACCAAAAGTCCTTTCATAAGCCCAAGATGCTCCTTGTCTTCTCACTTTCATGGAGTCTTCACAGTAAACCCGTGGGGAGCGGAGGAAGCACGAGCGTGTGAGGTCCTAAGGGAATGTGTGCTGCTGACATGGGCATGGCCATGTCAAGGACTCGATGCCTCAGCTCCATGGGAGTGGTAAGGCCTTCCCCACGAAAGAATCAAAGGATTAGCAAAACCTTCTTCAGGGGTTTGTGTGTGAATGTTGATAGTGTAAGCTCAAAATGTCCACCATAGCCCCCAACCCCATGTTTACAGTGTGAAGTCTGCTCCTCTACAGAGACTGCTCCTACTATGATCAGCTATACCAGCCTCCCTGATCCAGCCGTACACTATAAACCCAGTCTATCTCCTTGATCTAGCCGTACACTATAAACCCAAACTGCTCAAATCAGCTGTCCATATACAACACTTCCTCTTTGTTCAATAACCACACTGAGCTTCTGGTTTCTCCATCAGAGCCTGGCCCACCCTGTCCCAGTTTTTCTGTGTGTCCCTTGCAGCTGCCGTCTAATGACTGGAGCTGTGCTGGAGCCACTCCTGATACAGGAACAAGATGACAGTACAGCTATTTCTGATGGCTGGTGGTGGCACACGCCTTGAATCCCAGCACTGGGGAGTCAGAGGCAGGCAGAACTCTGAGTTCAAGGCCAGCCTGCTCTACAGAGTGAGTTCTAGGACATCCAGGGTTACATAGAGATGCCTTGTCTCCAGCCAACACCCCCAAAAAAGTAAAACAACACTACTCATTCAACTTTGAAAAGTATTTATCATTCCTAAAAAGTAGTATTTATGTTAAGTGTCATGAAATTATTGACGTTTTTTAGTGAACATTCAAACTTTTTCATTTCACTTCTAACAAAGACTGAGAGACATAGCTACGTAACCAGAGCTCCTTGAGCTTCAAGCATTTTTCAAAAGTACAAAGAGGCAGCAACATCAAAATCTTCAGACTCAAAGAGCTCCTTGTTTTCAGTGGTGCATGGGGAACTAACCTAGACTTCCTATAAATAACATCAAAAGTGTTAGAAAGGAGGCCTTGCATCACTTGAACTGTGCTCATGGAGTTGGCACCAGCTTTCTTCTCAGTGATTATTTCAACTTAGTGCAAAACCACAAAAAGAATTTGTTTAATATCACTCTTTCCTACCCAAAAATGACAGGCAACTGAGAAAATCTGTGAGTGAGAGAGGAGACCCTCCCCAGGGACCAAACACACCAACTGGTTGTCCCGTGACAAATGGACAGCCCTGAAAATGTACATACAGGTAACATTACATATGCTCAAGAGGTTCTATTTGGGAATATATATGTATATACAAATACATATATACATTCTATAACAGTTTATGAAAAAAAGTGGTCATGAATTTGAAGGAGAGCAGGGAGGGGTTTGGAGGGAGGAAAAGGAGGAGGAATGTTGCAATTAATATACAAAGAAAAATTAATAAACAAAGAAAGAAAAAAAATCATTATTTTCCTCCCACCCAAGCACATATCCTTTTAGATTATGGTATGTGGCATTTGACCTGGATAAAGACCTCACAAATATTACTTAATAACTGCATGATCAGAGGTATCATTCTTCCAAATTCCTCCTTGACAGCAATTCTCATTCCACAGTATGACAGATTTCTTCCAACATGCCATGGGGTCTTATTCAAAACAGAACCTGCCTAAGCAGCACAGTAGCTGGAACTTTTGGAAACCATGAATTCAAAAATGTCTCATTGTGAAAGTCTCCTTCAGCTATCTTAAAGTTCCATTTCCTAGGTGCTACTCAAGGCCCCTCAAGCACTGCTGAGGCTTAGGCTACCACCACCTCAAGAGATTTCTTTTGTTCATCCTCCGAGAGACCAGCTGAAAAGCCAAGTTCACCCACTACTGCTTCCTTTCCCAGTGAGCACGCCTGCTTATGGGTACCTGGAGGGCTCAGAACAGCCATCAGAACTCCCAGTGAAGTTATCTTCCTCTTAAAAACTTGTTTGTCATTAACTTATTAGTGAGCAGTGCCTACAGAGGCAAAAGAAAGCATCAGACCTTCTGGAGGTGGATGATCTTGGCTTCTGAATTCATGGTTTCAATGTATTTTAAGAATTCTAAAGTAGCCCAAGAAAAAACAACCATGTGCTAAGGAAAGAAAAAAAAAATGAGGCTATAATGAGCACCTGAGGTCACACAGCTAGCGACTGAAGCCATCTGAATGCCAGGTCCCCTGACTCAAAGCACATGTTCTCAATACCTCAGTGGTTTGAAGGAGACTGTCTCACACAGGCTCAGACATCTGAACACTTGGGCCCCAGTGAGTGGCACCGTGGTACTGATGTGGCCTCACCAGAGGAAGTGTGCCAGTGGGGTAGGCTTTGAGAGGTCACAGCATGGCCCCACTGCCAGATCACTCTCTGCTTTGTGTCTGCAGTTGAAGACGTGACCTCTGGTTCCTGAACTGGCCCCTTGTTTCAACGCTTCCCCTCCAATGAAGGACTCTCACTCCTCTGAAACTATAAGCCTAGACAATCCCTTCTTCCCTAAGTTGCTTTTGGTCATGGCATTCTATCACAGCATTAGGAAAAGAACTAATCCAAATACGAAGCTCTCACCCAACTCTCATGCACTTGGCTTGCACCCCGGTGAAGGTTGCTATTTGGGATGTGCTAGTAACGGAAACGTTAGCAGGAGAGGAAGCAGGTCACTGTGAACCACATGCCCTTGTGGATTGTATCGTACCCTTCCTACCTCACTCCTTTCTTTCTGCTTCCCAGCCACTATGAGGTGGAAAACTTTCCTGTGGCACACACTCATACTACAGTGATCTTCTGACTCAAAAGAGAAAAAAAATGCCAGGTGGTGGTAGAACAGGCCTAACCAGCACCTGGGAGGCAGAAGCAGGAGGATCACTATGAGTTTAAGTCCCTGTTCTACAGAGTCAGTTCCAGGACAGCCAAGGCTGCAGAGAGAAACCCTGTCTCAGAAAAAAACAAACAAACAAACAAAAAAAACCAAACCAACTTACCATGATGTTCTGACTCAACATAAGTCCATAGCAA
The DNA here is from genome assembly GCF_017639785.1 of Mesocricetus auratus. Classification (NCBI taxonomy): domain Eukaryota; kingdom Metazoa; phylum Chordata; class Mammalia; order Rodentia; family Cricetidae; genus Mesocricetus; species Mesocricetus auratus. Next base: position 35,677,341 of record NW_024429184.1, read on the forward strand.
GGGAGCAAGCTGATCATAGACAAAAGCCTCTGACACCACAAGACAATAAGGGAGTTAACATGAATCCTTCCCACAAGTTTTTTCTCTCAGGTTTTTGTCACAGCAATGAAAAACTAACATACTGCCTTCCTAGCAGTCTTGCTGCAATTGAGTATTCAAGAAATCTGAAAACCTTAGGAGACCTAAGGTAAGAAATGCAGAAAAAAATGGCTTCCCCATCACTGCTGGCATGTGTCCTTAGGGCAACAAAGCAAATACAATGTGAGGTTCTCTGGATTCAATTGCTGAAGCACTCAGGGTCTTTCCCCACATCTCCCTGGTTCCTGGTTTCAGTAGAAACTGAGCCATGACTGGTAGACCTAAGACCAAGTAGGAACCATGCAAATGCTTGTCAAACAAGTTAAGTAGAGAAGTGATAAGATTAATGATTTCTTTTGCTGTCCAGAAGCTGGGCTTATATCTCCCCCTCCTGACTTCACCTCTTCAGAGCAATTGGGAGCTAACATAGACAACTACATACTGGAATACAATTGGAAACTATGGGGTTTTTTGCTCTTGTTGTTTTGTTTGTTTTTGTATTGTCCGACAACCAAAAGGTTGAGGATGTAGCTTACTGGTACAGTGTTTCCCTACCCCACACAAGGCCCTGGGATCTATCCCAGCATTTTTATTGTAACTATATTTTTATAAAAACCTTCCCACTGCTAGTACTACATTCCAAGCAGTTCATTTCTTCAAAGGCATCTCAAGGACCAACGGGATGGGGGGTGGGGTGGGGGTTGTTTAAGAGGACACGCTGCTGAGTCTGATGACATAGTCTGGTCCTCAGGACCCACATGGTGAAAAACAAGAACAGATTCTAACAGGTTGTCCTCCAGCCTCTACACAAGTACCCTGGAATGAGTATCCACATATGCACAGACTCCTCCCTCCATGTGGGTACCAGGGATTGAACCCAAAGTACCAGACTTGCCGGAAAGCATCTTCTCCCACTGAGTCATCTCACAGGCCCAAACAGACGTTAATCCTTGGAAACTTAAAAACTGGGGCCAGCAAGCAGACTGGAGGGCAACGTGATCCCTCAACAGTGATGTCCGGCCTACGTTAGGATCAGAACAGCACTGCAATTGTGCAACACACAACAGCAGACCGCGTTCCAAAACTGTGTCAGGACAAGTCCAGTATTTTCACAAACATTATTTCTAAATCTTCCCAAAGTATTACTGTCAAGCTTCACAACACTCCTCAAAATAGAATTCTTTTTTTTTTAGAGGGGAGGGGTTTCCAGACAGAGTTTCCCTGTGGCTTTGGAGGCTGTCCTGGAACTAGCTCTTGTAGACCAGGTCTCGAAATCACAGAGATCTGCCTGGCTCTGCCTCCCGAGTGCTGGCATTAAAGGCGTGCACCACCACCACCAGGCAAACCGTACCTGACTAGAAGCCATCAAAACAGAATTCTTACACCACTTTTATCATAGGGAAACTAAGGTGTAGAAGCCCACAGCCAATAGTGTAGGAGACAAAATTCAAACTAGGACTGTTACATGTTACAGCTCCTGCTAGCTACATACTTCTGTTTCTCACATTAGAAATACACATACCTAACATGATATGATAGTAAGATGAGACTGCTAGCTAGGGATGTATGAAAGTATGTTTCCTCAAATTACAGAATGAGAAAAGTCTAGTGAAGTCAAAGATGTGATTTGTTTTGTATTTGAGGTAGGTTCTCAACATGTAGTCCCGGATGGACTGGAACACACTATGTAGACCAGTATGGCCTAGAATGCACAGAGATCTACTTGCCTCTCCCTCCTGGGTGCAGGGGTCAAAGGTTTTTTTTTTTTAATTTTCTCCCGCCCCAAAGGTATTCTTTATGACCTCTTTACGCAGAGTACAAATCATACTTTAACCTAAATTGCTTTAGCAAATTGCTTAAGTTACCTGTTTGTGTTTTAGAAACATGTTTCTGGAGAAAGTCAACTATCTGAGCCAAAACCTTCTTGTTACACTGTGTCAATAATTTTTCGTTACATTCATAACACCTGAAAAATATAAAAGGCAAGCCAGTGTTATGAAAGCACTTTCAATAAATACATGCCAGGTATACACTTAACAATTCTCTTTAATTACATAGAAATAGGGAACTCAAAGGGGAAGGTAGGCAATAAACAAGGGACAGTTCACATAGATCCTCACCATCCAAATTTTGCAGTTTGTCACAAGGTTTCAGGCACAGCAGTTATACAGCCCGAGTTACACATGTACCCAATTCGTGGTGTGTGTGTGTGTGTGTGTGTAAGTGGAATTTTTTTTGCTTGCTTTGTTTTGGGCAGTATCCAGTACAAGGAGGCAGAGGCAGCAGGCAGATCTGTGTGAGTTCAAGACCACCTGGTTCAGTTCCAGAACAACCAGAGCTGTGTAGACAGACCTTGTCTCAAAACACAAGACAAAACAGCAACAAAGGTAGGGTCTCTCTTTACAGCATTTGCTGTCCTAGAGCTCACTCTGTAGACCAGGCTGGCCTGCAACTCACAGAGATCCATCTGCCTCTGCCTCCCGAGTGCTGGGATTCAATGTGCACATCAGCATACCTGGTCTTTGTTTTAGGTCTTTTTTATTTTTATTTTATGTGTGTGAGTATTTGATGCATGCAGCACCCACAGAGGCTAGAAAGGGCATCAGATCCCTGGGACTGGAGTTACAGACCATTGTGGGTGCTGGAAATTGGACCCAAGTCCTCTGGAAGAACATCCAGTGTTCCTAACAGCTGAACCATCTCTCCATCCCTGTAATACACACTCTTAACCTCAGAACCTTTTCTTTAGCCACTGTTTTCGGTCTTTCTGAGAGAGGGCTTAGCTATAGAGCCCAGGCTAGCCTGGAACTCACAATCACCTGCCTGTTTTTTCCCAGTGCAGCGATTTCAGTTGTAAAACACAATACTTGACTCCAATAATAGTTTAAGAGCATTACTGTGTAGGTTAGAGAGTCCCTGAACCACCTGAGTGCTTACAGTACCACCCTCCTCTTAGAAGGCTGGAATTCTGCATTAGTTCATTACAGAAAATGCAACAAGACAGACTTTTTCTTTATGGTACAAAGATTATGTGAAAGATAAGTAAGGTTTGTTTTTTTTTTAATTTAAGCCTTATGTTTGGAGGTAAAATTATGTTTTTTGCCAGGCAGTGGTGGTGCACACCTTTAGTCCCAGCACTTTGGAGGCCAGTCTAGTCTACAGATCTAGTCCCAGGACAGCCTCCAAAGTGTGTGTGTGTGTGTGTGTGTGTGTGTGTGTGTGTGTGTGGGTGTGTGTGTGTGTGTGTATGTATATATATATATATATATATACATATAATTTCTTAAATTATCCTACAGATTGTGTACAAGAGAAAAACCTTATACATTGGTATTACATTTTGATTTAGTGGATAAAGTACTAGTAAAAGTTAACTTACCATATGGTCCAGGTACTCAGGCTAATGACAACACAATGGGACTCTGTCCCAGGGCTCTGGAAATGTCTCAGTGAATGCTGGCTTTCTGAATTTTTACTACATCCCTGAAGATGAACAAAACGTTATCTGTATGAGTCACACAGAAGTTTATTTCGAATTGATCAAATCTTAAATTGCACAGTTTTTTGTTTCAAGCAAGAGGGGACAGTTTCAAAGAGCAATATAGATTTTTACCAAATATCATTATTTGTAAAGTAGATAACTTAATGTTCACTATGTATTTACCTGTAATACCCACAGATGATTGATTTCCCTGTCATTTAGGAATGGATGCACTCGCTGTCATATATATTATATACTGTGGGACACTGAGCATCCACTAGCCCAGGGGTCTCCTCCCCTAACACATATTTCCCAGTCCTCCACCCCAAGCCCACCGGAAATGGAAACAGGGCCAGTGTGGTAAAATCCCCCACTAGATAAGTAAGGGAACGAGTATTACATGAGAGGAACAGTTTAGGAAAGCATCATATATCTGCAAAAAGAAAGGGATATACTGTTCCTTCCTCATGAGCATTGGAGATTGCTATGTGACACACAATGCCTGAAGCATCTCCAGTCTCAAAAGCCAGAAAGCTAGAGATGACACAGTAAAACAATAGGAGGCTTGATTTTGAAAGTTTCTTTCTCTTGCTAGCTTTGAAGTGGCTTGACTTCTGTATTTAATTATTTTATTTATTTATCTTAGTTTTTGGGATCAGGGTTTCTCCAAGTAGCCCTGACTGTCCTATAAATAGAACTGGCTTTGAACTCAGAGATCTACCTGCCTCTGCCTCCCGAATGCTGGGATTAAAGGTGTGCGTCACCACTTTTATTTCAGTGGAAAATTCCATTATTAGGGTAAAGGAAACTGCTGATATCCATGTGTGTGTGTGCACAGCAAATTAATAATAATAGTAACAAAAAGGACATAAAGGAATGGAAAAAGGAATCCAAAAGATTAGATCCATTTCCTACAATTCAGGAGGAAAAAAAAGACAAAACAGGTCCAGATATAGCAAGTGCATTAGATTCCCTTTCAAGCTATGAACTACACATGATTACTTTCCAAACACAGCAGATACTTAACCCTCAACATGCCTAAGTCCATCTTAACACAGCAACCTAAATATGAGATGAATCTATCTTAAGGCCTATATCACCAGAAGTCCAACTCATAGTAGGCATTTTAAAGATAAAGATAGAAGACATACATAATAAATGACATGTTTCTTACCTGAAAACCACACTTGAGGCACAAGCAAATATCGGAAGGAAGCACGGGCTGTCCATCACAGAATCTTCTCTCTTTCAAACATTCTGAACAAACGGACCACAGGTTCTCAGCTACAGCCTTCTTCACATGATTTACACTGACAGCATAACTGACGTGTTGGCACGTTAAACCTACTGGATAATACGGGGCAAAATGAAAACATTTCCTCTGCTAGGCAAAAACACTACCATCAGCGAGAGTGCTCATTAGTTTATTAACTTGATACAAGCTGGAGTCGTCTGCAAAGACAGAACCCCAATTGAGAAATTGCCTCCATCAGATTGGCTTGTAGGCAAGTCTGTCTGTAGGCACTTTCTTGATTAATTGATGAGAGACAGCGCAGCCCACATAGGCAGTGCCATCTCTGGGCAGGTGTTCCTGGGTTTTGTAAGAAAGAAAGCTGACTGGACCGACAGCCTCCAAAACAATACAGAGAAACCCTGTCTTGTAAAACCAAAAAAAAAAAAAAAAGAAAGAAAGCAAGCAAGCAAGCTGAGCTAGCCGCAGCAAACGAGCCAGCATACAGTGTTCCTCCATGGCCTCTGCTTTCCTTCTGTTTCCATGTTCCTGCTCTGACTTTCTTCATTGACACATTAGAAACTGTAAGCTGAAATAAGCCTTCACCTCTTCAGCCATTTGTCACGGCTCAGAAAGCAAACCAGGGCAGTCAGCAAAAGCCTGCATCATTAAAATGATACTAAATAAAAAGCACGAATCGGAAAACAAAGTAGCTCAGAAAGATATATAATTGCACCAGTGCATATACATAACATCCTAGAAATAAAGTAATTACAGAAGAGATGAGGGTTCCTAGGAGGTGTGGGTGAGGATATAAATAGGTAACACACAGGATGGTGTAAAGCATGGCTCACTGACATATACAAAAACTACACACATAATAAAACCACAAGTGCACACACACACATACAAAATGTGGTATCTCGATAAGTTCAGGATGATTTCATCAATTTTGATATTGTGTTATAGCAATGTCAGATGTTAACATCGGGTAAGTACAAGTAAAGGTTAAAAGAGACCTCTATATATGTCTTTATGTCTTCATGTTAATCTAAATTAGTCCAAAGCTGGAAATATGATTAAGATTAATTAATATTTACTAAGCCAGGTATAGTGGCACATGCCTTTAATCCCAGCACTCTGAAGGCAGATCTCTGTGAATTGGAGGCCAGCCTGGGCTACATAGTGAGTTTCAGAATAGCCAGAGATACATAGTAAGACCTAAGGGAAAAAAAAAGATTTTTAAAAGACTATTTCCCGAACAGCTACAATGTCTCAAGCACTTTGAATGTCTTTACTGTTCACTAAGCAGTTCCTGTTCTTTCTTTCAGAGGACTAGAGTTCAGCACACACATTAAGAAGCTCACAACATCCTGTAATTCCTCTTCTAAGGGACACAGCACTTTTTTCTGACCTCCACAGGCACTCATACATGTATGACATTCACTGACAAATAAAAAATAATAAAAATTGGGGCTGGAGAAATGGCTCAGAGGTTAAGAGTACTGACTGCTCTTCCAGGGGTCCCGAGTTCAATTCCCAGCAACCACATGGTTGCTCACAACCATCTACAATTCAATCTGGTGCCCTCTCTGGCATGTAGGTAGAACAGTGTATATGTAATAAATAAATAAATCTTTAAAAAAATAATAAAAATTATTTTGAATAAAAATAATAAAAAATATTTTAAATAAGTATCCATATGGTCACTCCCCAGTTCTGCAAGAAGTAGCAGGAAAACACATATTTAGACCAGGAGTGTAGCTCACAGATAGAGTTTGTGCTTAGCACACAGCACCAGGCTCATTTGCTATTACCAATAAGTAAATAAAAGGATACATAAATCTTTTCACCTACATTCATTTTTCTATATCCATCATTGTTAGGATAAAGAAAAACAAAGAGTAGCATAATTTATAGGAATCAGTTCTTTTTTTTTTTTTTCCAGAGGGTTTCTCTGTATATCCCTGACTGTCCTGGAACTTACTCTGTAGATCAGGCTGGCCTTGAATTTAGAGATCCACCTGCCTCTGCTTCCCAAGTGCTGGAATTAGAAGTGTACACCACCACTGCCCAGCTTCAGAATTCTTCTTGAATATTCTCATATGATGAAAATTTATTTTGCCTAGTCCCTAAACATCATTTATAAAAGCTTCCACTACATAGAGACAAATGGCTAAAACTAAGCACAAATAAAACATCTTCAAATAATTATATTCTCCTCCCAAGGGTCCAGGTAATACTTACATTGTCCCCAAATACCTGAACACTTTAATTTCTCTACCTCAGACATCTACATCAAAACTACATTTACAAAGCCATAACCATCTACTAATTAACTAATTAACTAGAAAGGTTAGGTGTAGCCGGGAGTTGGTGGTACACGCCTTTAATCCCAGCACTAGGGAGGCAGAGGCAAGCAGATCTCTGTGAGTTTGTGCAGTTAGCTGTACATTAAAATGAATGTCATTCCTCACTAGGTATTTACAATGAAATATATAAAATATTAAAATTTTTAATTCCACATCAAGGGCAAACCATAAAAACAGACATGAAATGTAGGGGTGACCCTACAATACTGTCCATGCCCAAAAGGGCGGGGACAGGAGTATGGGCACAGGTGAGACATTTAAAGGAAGGAAAAGGAAAACCTCACTCTCTCTTGGAAGCCTGCCACGCTTCTGATCATCCAGCTTGTGTGTAAGTTCTTTCTCTGGTAAATAAATATATTAATTTCCATATTGCATTGACCTCCCTCATCAATGAAAGGACTGGTTCTGGAGCCTGGGTATAGCTCAGTTGAATGCCTGGCATTCACAGCTTTAGCCCCACTACCCTATAACACAGTATAATGACACAAGCCTACAGTCCACCCAAGCCCTCAGCGGGTAGGAACATCTGAGTTTGAGGCTACCCAAGGTTAGAGACCATGGCTCAAAAAGAAAAAGCAAAGCTGGGCGTTGGTGGCGCATGCCTTTAATCCCAACACTCGGGAGGCAGAAGCAGGTGGATCTCTGAGTTCGAGGCCAGCCTGGTCTACAGAGCGAGTTCCAGAACAATCTCCAAAGCAATATAGAAAAACCCTGTCTTGAAAAACCAAAAAAGAAAAACAAATATGTGTGTGTGTGTGTATATATATTTTTTTCAAATAGCAAGGACCCATGCCATTAAAGAAAGGAACAGCTTACAAAATGCCATTACTTTGTATGAATTTTATAATTTAAAATTCTAAAGTGAAAAGTCATTCTATCCTATATATCTTCTTCATAAGCCGTGGGATGGGTTCTGATCAAGATAATGTAAAATACTCTGATGCTGCCATTCAGACTTCTAAAACTGAAATCACTGGTAACCTTAGAAATAAGTGGATGTGCCACATGGTGGTGGCACACACCTTTAATCCCAGCTCGCAGAAGGAGGTAGAGGTAGAGGCAGAGACAGGCAGAACTCTGAGTTTGAGGCCAGCCTGGTCTACAGAGTGAGTTCCAGGACAGTTAGGGCTGTTACACAGAGGAACCCTTTCTTGAAAAAAGAAAAAAGAAACGCAAGTCCTAGCAGGGCAGTGGTACACATCTTTAAACTCAGCACTCAGGAGGCAGAGGCAGATGGATCTCCTGAATTCAAGGATAGCCTGGTCTACAGAATGAGTTCTAGGCCAGTAAAGGCTATGACACTAGTGAGACTGTCTAGAAAAGAAGGAAAGAAAAGAGGGAGGGAGGGAGGGAGGGAGGGAGGGAGGGAGGGAGGGAGGGAGGGAGGGAGGGAGGGAGGGAGGGAGGGAGGGAGGAAGGAAGATAGCTCTGCGGGCTGGACATGTGGCTTGCTGGTAGAACGCTCAGCTGACACATGCAGGCCCTGGGGTAGGAATGTAGCCCTGTTCCAACCATATCACCATAGAAATGAAAGGAAAAGAAGGAGAAAGTAAGGGGGAGAAGAAGCGGGGACAGTGGTGAGGAGGAGGAGGGTAGAGAGGACCAAGCAAGTCCTACAGTTAGCAAAACAAAACCTGTCCACCTCTGGTAGCTTAGAGACTTCATTTTAATGAGTCATGAGGGAAGACAAAGAACAATGTGACAATTTTAATATACTTGTAACTTAAAATCCTAATACGGACACCAACAATGGTTTTGTGGGGGGAACTAGACCAACTAGTTCTCAGATTTATGAAGAAAACGGTGAAAATACAATACTGAATTTAGTGACTGAAAAGCATCTGTTGTTCCTCCTTTACCCCTCTCCTCTGAGATGCCAGATACCACAATTTACCAGCAATGTCATCTGAAGAATCTTCGTCATGAGGTAGCAAGGGTCTTTTATTTCTTTTGCCTTTCTCAGGTAAGTCTTTGGATGGATCTTTTACCCGCATCTGTTATCTACTGAAAAGTTTAAAGAAAAATAATATTTTAATCTTCAAAATTAAACTTTTATATATTTAATGCATATTCAAACTCAATTGGTCTATAAATCAACAGAAGAAAAATAAGGTATACAAATCAGGTAAACAAACCTTTGAACCAATACACGACTGAGCACAACTCGGTGATAGAACATGAATGAAATTCTCGGTCCTAACCACCACCACCACCACACACACACACACACACACACACACACACACCAGTCAATACATAAATGGCACATTTCAGCTACACTGTTATAGATTCCCCAAGTGTCTCAAAATCCCTCTGCTGAAATCTAATCTATACTATGACAGTATGTGGAGTTGGGCCCTAACAAGAGTTAGGTGAAAGAGAAAACATTCATGCATTTATGTGAGGAAACAAGAAAGCCAAGACAAAGAGGTCTTTGGGTCTACCTTACCCTTGCTTGTAGCAAGGCTAGATAAGATCTGTCAGCACCTTGAGCTTGAATTTGCCAGCCTTCAGTACTAACTAACGTTTGCTATTAAGTCACGCAGTGGACAGTAACACGGGGGGGTGGGGGTGGGTGGGGGGGGGGTGTTCTGAACTAAGACATGCCCCCTTCCCCCAGCATCCCTGCAAACATGATGTCGCAGAGGGAAATTTTTCATCAAGGAAATAAGTGCTGCTTCTTGTAATGAGTTATATCCTCGCCCCATCATCTATGTTGATAATGGAAGCTGGAAGACTCACACTGGAGCAGAGAAACTAGAAGCTTAACTAACAGTCAGGAACCTTAATTGCTCTACTGCCTACAGGACTATTGACAGAAAAATTAATTCCTACTTTTAAATTGCTATATTTCTCCCCAAGTTCTCATTATGAATTTTGTTAAATCTACAAAAGTTGAACCATATAATGAATATTCATAGTGTCTAGATTATACATGTATTACCATTTTGCTATACTTGTTTTATCTAAATATCAGCATAAAAAGGCACACAATTTTTGTTGTTGTTGCTGTTTTGTTTTTCAAGACAAAGGTTTCTCTGTGTAGCTTTGGCTGTCCTAGAAATCAACTCTATGGACCAGGCTGGTGCCCAACTCAGAAATCTGCCTGCCTTTGCCTCCAGGGTGCTGATGAGGTTAAAGGTGTGCACCACCACACCTGGGTAGGAACATACAATTTTTAAAATGTAAACCACAGGCAGGATGTAGCCAGGCAGGAAGTATAGGCGGATCTACCCGACTTGGAAAAGGCTGGCTGGAAAGAGAGACTCAGAGAGTCAGTCACTGGGGAGATGCTAAAGAAGAGACCTGGGCAAGACCACTTGGAGATACACAGGTTAATAGAAATAGGTTAATGACTAAGAAAGAACTAGCCAATAAGAAGCCTGAGTCATAAGTCAAGCAGTTTATAATTATGATAAGCCTTTGTGTGTTTATTTGGAACTAGATGGCAGAACAGAAACTTAACACACACACACACACACACACACACACACACACACACACACACACACACTGATTGCCCTTCCAGAGGTCCTGAGTTCAATTCCTAGCAACCACATGGTGGGTCACAACCAGGCATGCATATACCTGTGTATGTGCATGTGTGTGATTATTTTTGATAAATATCTGAAAACAAGTTGTAGAAAAAATAAAAATTTATTCCTATATACTTAAAGATAGTGCTTTAAAAAAAATAGGGAGGGTTGGAGAGGTGACTCAGTGATTAAGAGCACTGACTGTTCTTCCTAAGGACCTGAGTTCAATACCCAGCATCCACATGGCAGCTCACAGATGCCTGTAACTCCCATTCCAGGTCTGACATCCTCACACAGACGTGCATGCAGGCAAAACATCAATGCATATAAAATAAAGATAAATACATTATTTTACAAAGTAAGGAATTGTCCTACATGACACCACTATCATATCTAGGAAAAGTTTTCCTAATATCTTTTATCCTAACATAGTCTAATTTCCTTATCTGACTCAAGTATATTCTATAGGGGTTTTCTGGATGAAGACTCAGCCATTATTTGTACTTCATCTGTTACAGTTCTTCACTCTTTATTAATACTGCTATCCCATATGAATCTCTTTCAAAGTATGTGTGAGGAATAGTATATGCAGATGTCCTTGATAACACACCTCAGCAAAAGTTTCTATACCTACAATACAATGGGGTAAAGGGGAAAGCTTCCAATACAGAACTGGTTTGTTTGTTTGTTTGTTCTTTTGGGTTTTTTGTTTTGTTTTGTTTTTCGAGACAGTTTCTCTGTAGCTTTAGAAGCTGTCCTGGAACCCTGTAGACCAGGCTGGCCTTGAACTCACAGAGATCCACCTGCCTCTGCCTCTCCAGTGCTGGGATTAAAGACGTATGCCACCACCACCCTGCCTCAGAACCTCAGAACTGGTTCTTTCTTTCTTCCTTTTTTTTTTTTTTTTTCCCGAGACAGGGTTTCTCTGTATTGTTTTGGAGGCTGTCCTCGAACTCACAGAGACTCGCCTGCCTCTGCCTCCCAAGTGCTGGGATTAAAGGTGTGTGCCACCAACGCCCAGCTCCAGAACTGGTTCGTAAAGACTTGCCCGAAGCTCCTGTTGCCTGACTATAGAAAATCAAACGGACACATTTAACTTCGGGTAAGTAAACAAACACTACATCACTCATTTAGCAGAAGTCAATTTTAGATGAACACAAGTATTCAGAAAGTCTTAAAAGAAAACATCCTGTGGGCTGGAGAGATGGCTCAGAGGTTAAGAACACTGATTGCTCTTCCAGAGGATCCTGAGTTCAATTCCCAGCAACCACATGGTGGCTCACAACCAGACATGCATACTAACGGAACACTGGATACATAACAAATAAATCTAAAAAAAGAAAGGAAGCATCCCGAGTCTGCCCCTATCCGCCACACCTCTCTCTGGACAACTTGTGTGCACTTCATATACTCAGCCATTTCAAACCCTTTTCAATCTCCTTAACCTCCAACTCTCCCACCTCCCCACAATGAGATGGCCATCTGCTCTTCCTACCTCTACATTTACAATCCAGCATCCACTAACTTTCCATTATCAAAACTGTGTCAGGAACTCTGCAAGACTCTTCTGGCATTGACGAGTCAGCACACGGTTGTGGGTTGTACTCGTGGACATTTCACAGAGCGTTTGAATGAACTCACGACCTGGTTAGAATGCACAGGGGCACTTTTCCATAACTTCCATAAGCTCTCACCCTCTGCGGTGGGCGAGCTTGCTCACAAGGAACAAGTTGGGTATGCTCCGAGTCTCTAATGGGTTCCCCTGAGCTCAGTGCCAAACCGGGACCAAGGCTGCAAGTAGACCCGACAAAACACAGAAGCCTCAGGCCTGATTGTTAACTCTTCACCATAAATACGTTCTGCCCGCCCCCTCCCCCGCGAGGTTTTCTAAACATCAAATGGTACAGCTTAAAAAAAAAAAAAACCTAAGCATTTATTTATTTTGTGGGTAAGAATTTGCACGTGTTTATGCGTTTCGCTTTGCATTCCTGAGGATCTCTTTCACCACGTGGTCCTGGAGAATGAGCTAAAACCTTTACCTGCCGAGCCACCAGCTTCAACTTAAACATTACCTAGTCGCCTGCATTTTCTCTAACACAGGATGTACAGCTAGCATATTTAATATTTTTGCTTTTCAACTGGCTACAAGATTCCCATATCCAAACACTGTTTTTTTTTTAAGTCTTGGGCTGCTATTCTCCAGCATGAGAAGAGGAAACGTAAACATCTTCCTTTTAGCTACCCGGGCTCAGAACACTCAAGAACCTTCTCCCAACTACTGCGAGATACGTCACGATCATCACTATCATCTTCCTCATTTGACACTTGAAACTGGACGGAGGTAAAGTGACTTGCAGAAGTCCGGGAGGCAGGAGTGGACTCAGGTAGCATCTACCCCTAACCTAATATTCGGTGTTGCCAGAAAGCCGTGGTTAGGCTCTCTTCCTCAGGCCACTGACGCACCCCAAGCTGGCAGATTGGAAAGCGCTGCAAGGTTGAGATCGCAAGGGGACGAGAGGCCTGGCTCCCTCCCCGGCCCCGGCTCTTCCCGCAGCTGCCAGGACCCGGCCGGGTGGCAGCCCGGTGCCCCTGTGCATGTGGACGCGAGGGCACGCGGGAAACCTCTCCTGCTCGGCTGATCCACCTAGAAAGAGGCCTGGCCGCCCCAGAGGAGACACAGCGAAGACACAAGGGATGCAGTGACCCCAAAGCCTGGGCCCCGACTCACCCCGCCCGCCGGGCCGCAGCTTCCACACGCAGGAGCTTCTGCGCCTGCGCGGCAGGCAACTCGGAGAAGGCGGGGCCTGGCATCCTGGGTGGAGCGAGGGCGGGGTCTGGTGTTTTGGATAGGCTGGGGGTCGGGTCTGGTGTCCTGGGTGGGGCGAAGTCTGGAGTTCTGGGCAGGCTGAGAGGTGGGGTCTGGTGTTCTGGGTGGGGCGGGGTCTGGCTTCTGGGTGGGGCGAGGGCGGGGCCTGGTGTTCAGGGTAGCCTAGGGGCGGGACTTTGGGTCCAGTCTCTGATCCCAGCTGCTCTTCCCGCAGCCAGGAGATCGAGCGAACCCGAGTGGAGCTAGAGGGTTTAATAAGGGGTGACTCCCTGCAGTAGGTTGGTACAATGCCAGCCACAGGGCCTGGGTTCAAGCTTGGGTGAGCTTCTCTGGTCCTTCTGGCCTGCCCCGCTTTCTGGGCACCTTTTGGAACGGCCTCCCTGGTCTCATCACCCTTCTGGAATTTACTGTAGATGAAGTTTGTTTTTCATGCAGTTCTCACTTCCGAACTAGACAATGCATCACACCTGTAATTCATCAGCGTCCGATCATCTGTTACAGCGATATGCACCTTGCTTTTGAGTAAAAACAATTAATTGGTTTGAAACTATTTTGTTGCAAGCACTAGTCGATGGGTCCTAGAAGTCTCAGCCTTTCACAAAGGACAAGTTGTGGCCTAATGGAGAAGGTGCTGGGTTAGAAGTTAAAAGATTGTAGTTAAGCGCCCAAAGCTGACTGTTACCTTAAAATTCTAATTCATCTCGGTGGGGAAACTTGTCGAAGGAGCTAGCTATTCGTTTACATTGTGTTTAAAGGAGCCAAAAATACAATACGCTGTTAAGGTGCTAGATATGGGAACACACAATTATCTTTTAGGAGGAAAAAAATGTTGCATCAGTAAGAACAATTGTGTTGTGATGTAATTTCAAAGTCAAAATTGTCTGTATGAATAAAGTTTAGCATGTTAATATTGAATTTGAAATAGAGAAAAAGATACGCAAAAGAGAAAATCTAAAATATTTGCATCCTAAATTGCAACAGGAATAGGTCCTTTTTTTTTTTACAGATGTACAAAAGCATCTATGCAATTACACATTAAATTCTGAGGAAACAGTAATGAAAAAATAAAAATGGATTGTATACTTAGCAAAATTATCAGTATGCTGGTAGAAAAATACCCATACTTGTTAAAGACATTTAATTTGCATTTCTATAACTAGGGATGCCTCACCCCAGACACAGTGGATCTAGTCAAGAAATCTGATGACAAATTCTGGTAAATATAGCTAGTAGGGATGCAAACTCGTGTAGCTATATGGAAATAAGTATGATGGCTCCTTGATAAATTACAATTAGACCTATGATATGACCCAACTATATGACTCCTTAGTATCTATCCAGTCTGAATACCTCACTACAAAGATACCCGCACCTCCAGGTTTTACTGCTGGTATGTATGTGATGGCGAAGAACTGGAACTAGCTTAGCTGCCCATCAACAGATGGATGTACAATGAAAATGTGCTTCATACACACAATGGAATTGCATTCAGTGATAAAGGAAAAGAAATTACAAATTTTACAAAAAATATGGACCTGGAAAGTATAACATTAAGCAGGGACACTCAGACTTGGGAAGACATGAACCACATCTTCACTGTCGTTTGCAGAGCCCAGCCTGTAATGCATGAAAGTTCCCATGTGCGTAAATGGGTGGAAATGTAGGCAGAGCCTAAACACCTAAAAGAAACCAAGAGGGCAGAGATGGGTTCTGAGGAATAGAGGTAGAGGGGTACAAAAGACTCATGTGAAGGAGGGACAGAAACTAGGGCTGTGCATTTATAAAGTATCATATTTTAATCAAGGTGGTGGTGGCCTACACCCCCCCCCCGCGCCCCAGTGATTAGTTTGATTTCTTTACTGCTCCTATATTCATTCAGCTACCTTGACATCTAACAGATATGCTCTTCATCTGACCAAAATCTCCAGAGACTGCAAGCCCCATTTAGAGTTGGCAATGGCTATTTGCAGGAAAGTGAACGGAACTAGAGATCGTGTTAAGTATCAGACTCAAAGAGACAAATATTAAACGTTTTTCTCATTTTATGGTTGGCTATTCACCAGAGAAGACTGCTCAGACATGGGTTTAAGTCAAAAGAAAGTCTCTGCTAGTCAGCTGTTACCATACTGGGTGTTCAGGGTTCCAGTGTAGCCCTGTGCCTTTCTCAGGATGAGCTTTAAAGCACAAAAACCATGTTCTGAGTTGACATACTTCAGTTAACAAGAACAGTTAGCCAGAAGCAGAAGTCAAAAGGCAAGGTTAGCCCATTTAGAGACTTTCTAAGAACTGTGGACTTTGAAAGTTTTGGCAGGTGGTGCAGTTTTTACAGCCTGTGCTGAGTTTCACAGCCTGAATGACATTTCTATCATGAGTCAGTTGTGCTAAGATCTCCAAGCCTACCAAGGTCTGGGGCCCTGTTACAATTTCATTTCTGTTACTGTGATAAAATACCCCAACAACAAGCAATTTAGAGGAGAAAAGAAGCCTATCATGTTGGGAAGTCAAAGCAGCAGAACTCAAGACAACTAGACAATAGCCCACTGTAAGAAATACCAAATATAGGACTTTTGTATCAATACTGTCAGGATTCAAGCATTATGCTGTCCTGCCCCTGTCACCTGGCAGAATGCACTCAGGCAGTACCTTGATCAGCCCCAGGGTTCCAAGGTTGCTAGCCTGCATGCAGGTACTAAGGACCCCTTTAAAAGAAAGGCCCCCGCCAGGCGGTGGTGGCACATGCCTTTAATCCCAGCACTCGGGTTCAACACCAGCCTGGTCTACAGAGTGAGTTCCAGGACAGCCTCCAAAGGCACAGAGAAACCCTGTCTCAAACAAACAAACAAACAAACAAACAAAGATCCTCGCCCACTTACACTCTCTTTCCTGCTCCTCTCTTTCTCTCTCTTCCCTGAGGTTCCCCTGGGGCAGACAGAACTTTTCCTGTCTCCTTCTTTTCTTCTGTCTTCTGTCTCTGTGTCTCTTTACCTCTGTTCTCTCTCTTTCCTCCCCCCTCCCTTTCTAATAAAACTTCTCACTTAAGCTCTGTCTGCCTGGCGTGTTAGTCATCCTCACCTGCCATGGAATTTGCCAAGGTTCCCCTTGCCCTTTATCATAACAAAAACTATGAAACTTGTGTTTCGGACAAGGAATTTAAATATTTTTACTCTCCCCCTCCCTCGCTCTTGTCAGACTTAGTTCAAATGTTTTAATTCCCATCAGCACCCAGTAAAACCTTTGTTTACACAAAGGTCCACTACTGCACTCCAGGAATTTGATGGCCTAGAGCAGTAATTCCGTTCTCCTTCACTTTCTAGTCACCAGTTCGTTTCAGTTAAGACTGGGACATCAGTCAGGCGTTGGTGGCGCAAGCCTTTAATCACAGCACTCGGGAAGTAGAGGCAGGCGGATCTTTGTGAAAGCCAGCCTGGTCTACAAGACCCCCAAGACCACAGAGAAACCCTGTCTCGAAAAACCAAAAAAAAAAAAAAAAAAAAAAAAAAAAGATTGCGACAGCGACTTCAGACCCCAGCCAACGGTTAACACCAGTCACCACCAAAGTTTGAATAAAAGCCAAGCGCACTTTCTGTGTGTTAGCTTTCCCAGTGCACCTCTTTATCAAGAGTCAGGTTGGAATGGTGGTCTCTTTCTTTGGGACCCTGCTCTTCCTTCTAACATTACACGCAGTCATGAGCAGAGAGAAATGAACACGTGCACGTTCGCTTGTTTGTGTACAGCTTCATGTTGCCACTTTTAAATAGTGGAATGTTTCTTTTTATGTATGTGTGTGAGAGTGAGTGCCAAGTGTCTATGGGTTTGTGTGCCAGCAAAGTCAGAAGACTGCATTGAGTCCCGCTCACTGATCTCTTCAGCCCTTCCATTCCCCTAGTCTTAAAATATCTCAGGGCCCTCTGTCTAGGTATTGGTGCCACTCAGAGCGGTCTGGGTCTTCCTATATCAGTTAACCTAATTAAGGTAGTCCTCCAAAGACATGACTATAGTAAAATATTAACTGTGTGGCAGTACTCCGTTCTGCCAGTGCTGACAGCGGGGCGCTCAAGAGCCTGGACAGCGCCGGTGGTGAGGAGGCAGGAAGGAGGAGGAGGAGGAGGAGGAGGAAGTGGTCGGCTGCACTAGGGGTCCCGGAGAGCCCTCGGGGATGCTGGCTAGGCGAGTGCTTGGGACCTCACGCAGAGCGGCGCTAAGATCCGTGGAGGCTGCGCTTGGAGGTGAGCTTGATTCCCGAGGAACAAAACCACCCGATTTCGGGTGCCAGGGAGAGGATGACATTGAGCGTGCTCTCGTTAGACTTCCAGTTATTAATATAAGCGAAGCTCGCCCCTCTTGGCACGTAAGGTATGCAGTGCCCACATGCTCCTTTTTCCCTCCGGATCCCATGCTCTCCCAGCCTGGAGATGCGCAGATGAACACAGCGACAGAGTAAACATGGCACCAGGGTTATTTATAATGAGAATGAATTGTGCAAGTTTGAATGATGAAGGTCAATCCGCCACTCAGTGGAGTCGGCAGGAAGGCTCCGGAGCGGCTTAATTTACAAACCCAGACTTTTAACTTACATTGTGACCTACCAGAGGATAAGCCCATCTCTTCATGAACCAGAACCCCCCCACACACAAACACCAAACTCTCTCTCTCTCTCTCTCTCTCTCTCTCTCTCTCTCTCTCTCTCTCTCTCTCTCTCTCTCTCTCTCTCTCTCTCTCTCCCCCCCATTAATTTTGCAAATTTGGGAGTAGGAGAAAACGTAACTGTTGACCTAGCTGAGTCTAAAGTTCAGTCCAGGCTTCAGCTCCTCCCCTGCACCCCTCGTTTTACTATTACTATTATTATTTTATTTTAAATACTGCCCCTTCTTTGACGTCTATTTTCTTCCACAGAAGCAGCTTTATGGGCCCAGCAAGCTAGCCTCTCTTGCTCCTTTCTTTTTTATTTTTATTTATTTATTTATTTTGGCTTTTCGAGACAGGGAGGCTGTCCTGGAACTCACTCAGTAGACCAGGCTGGCCTCGAACTCACAGAGATCCGCCTGCCTCTGCCTCCCGAGTGCTGGGATTAAAGGCCTCTTGCTCCTTTCTTAACATCTTTTGTTACTGAAGATGGGGTTTTCTGTGCAAACTGTCTTCTTTCACCTTTTCGTAGCAACACTAGACAAATCTGCCAGGCCTCCTAGAGGGGATACAACTCCGTAAGGAGTTCACATTTTATACGTGAGTGGGTGAGAGGGAGACAGACACAAGTCCACAGCCCAGTCCAGTGACTGAACTGAAAGAGCCTCGGATCTTGACTTGAACGCAGTGCCAGAGGAAGGTGCCTTTGTGTACTGTTTGTTTTTGAGACAGGGTTTTTCTGTGTAGCTTCAGAGTCTATCCTAGGACTCTCTTGTAGACCAGGCTGGCCTTGAACTCACAGGGATCAGCCTGCTTCTGTGTCTGAATGCTAGGATTAAAGGCTTGCGCCATCACTGCCTCGAATTTTTTTTTTTTTTTGTATTTTAGAAGGCACACAAATAGTACATGGTTATTTTCTCGCTAAAATAAAGCAAAATAACAAAACAACACATCCACAGATCTCCTTTAACAACTCAAATCCCACTCTTCAGATATGGACACAATGACTTCAAGTTTTTCTACAGTCAGAGACAAAAGTTGGCATTATATGTTTGTATTGTGTGTATACTTCTATATATTTTGATTCACTTAGCTATTTAGATTTTAAAACCTGCATATATTCCATAGTGGGCATGTATTACAGTTACTAACCAGTCAGTAATAAAAATTCTCAGTTCCAGATTTTTATTATAAAATTATTTGATCATCATTGTGTAAACTACCCTATGTATACAAACAAGTATTTTAGTAGAATGGATACCTAGAATTGTTAAAGGGAAATGACAAGAAATATTAAATAGGTATGAAAGGAGAGTAGGTGTCCCCTGTAGATATGAAGGGACAGATATTTCTTTTAGAAAGAGAAGTATGGTATAATTAATGAAAAACAGGAATAATTACTGATTGCACTATGTATATACATTAATTTTATTTAAACCCAACAGCATGTATTCATTAGTTTTCTCAGTGTTATAACATAATACCAGACAAAAGCAATTTCAGAAAGGGTTTATTTTGGTTCATGGCTTGAGAAGGGAGATTTTATATACATACTCCAATATCTATATAAACATATATATTCATATCTTACACATATATGTAAATATATATTCTCCAAAACTTAAGACTCAGTCATTTTTTTCTTCAGTGTAAGAACAGATGAATGTTTCTTTGGTTGAACACTAGACCAAGTGGTCAATTTACAAGTAGAGGATATGGTATACAAAACACTGATAGCTTGATGTGGAATAATAGTGTGCAGTGTAGGCTCATGCCGTTGAGAGACTAGGGGAATGTGAGAATAAAGGAAAATACATTGTTGCTTCACGTGTTGATCACTGACTGGAAAGGCAAGGACACTTGTCTTCATTGCCTACTACCTCACAAGTGAGTATAGCTGAATTACAGGAGGTTAAAAGTCTGCCTTTTGATTACAAGACAAAGATGTTATCTTTGATCCAGTTTCAAGAGCTCCTTGTTGTGGGCACATTTTCTATGTCCTTAAACAGGACTAGAACCAAGCTTTACATAATTAATGAAGTTACATAGTTTTCAGTTTCTTACCATGACACATAGAAAGTGTGTGAATTTAGCCTGCTGTCTTTTATTTGAATAGGTTGATTGTAACCTTTTAAAACACTAATTCTGAAGCTAGGCAGTGGTGGCACACATCTTTAATCAGTGCTTGGGAGGCAAAGACAGGCGGATCTCTGTGATTTTGAGGTCAGCCTGGTCTACAGAGTGAGTTCCAGGACAGCCATGACTACACAGAGAAATCCTGACTTGAAAACAAAAACAAAAACCTATATATTTATTATTATTTTATGTGTACAGGTATTTTGTTCACATGCATGTCTCACCTACATAGTTGGTGCCTGAAGAGGGGAAAAGATGGTCCTGGATCCCTCAGAACTGAGGTTACAGATAGTTGTGAACCACCATCAAATAAATCTTGGAATCAAACCCAGGTCCTCTGGGAGAGCAGTAAATGTTCTTAATCATTGAGCCATCTCTCTAGTCCCCCTTTAAGAGTTCTTAATGGCAATGTGTAAGAATCCATTTCAGCCTGGCTTGGTGGCGCACGCCTTTAAATCCAGCACTCGGGAGGCAGAGAAAGGCGGATCTCTGTGAGTTTGAGACCAGCCTGGTCTACAGAGCCAGTTCCAGGATAGCCTCCAAAACAATATAGAGAAACCCTGTCTCAAAAAACAAAAAAAACCAAAACAAAACAAAAAAAAAGAATCCATTTCATCAGACCTTGGCCAATATTTGGTATTATCAATACCTCTAAGCTTTACAGGCCTGACACAAACACTTATACCCCAACCACCCCCCTTTTTGAGACAGGGTTTCTCAATGGCTGTCTTGGAACTTGCTTCACAGATCAGGCTGGCTTCAAACTCACAGAGACCCACCTGCCTTTGCCTCCCAAGTGCTGGAATTAAAGTTGTGTGGCACCATGGCTGGCAGGGGCATATTCTTTATTAAAGATTTATGTAGGAGGGGCCAATCCACTGTAGGTGTGCCACCCCACGCAGGTAATCCTGGGGTGTATAAGAAAGCAGGTTGAGTACGCCATGGAGAACAAGACAACATGAAGCAATCCTCCACGGCCTCTGCCTCAGTTCCCACCTCCTGAATTCATGCCCCCGGCTTCCCTAAGTGATGGACTTATGAACTATGATATGAAACAAACCCTTTCTTCCCCAAGAAATTTTTGGTCATGGTGTTTTATGACAACAGAAACCCTATGACATACAAGTTGCTATCTTTATTTGCAAAGAGAAATGTAACTGAATTTTTCTACACTATTGTCATCTAAGAGTGGGATTGACAAACTGAACCGATAACAATTATTAAATGGTTGACAGGTTCCTAAGGTCTTCCTAGCTAAAGGGTTTGGGGAGAATCTGAAGTGGGAGGCCAGCTGTAAGCGTTAAGAACAAGAACACAGGCTGTCCACTGCTGCCCAGTCAGAGTGTGCGCAGATTGGAAGATGCTTTTCTGTGCTCTGCTTGCACCGCTCTCCTCTTAGGTATGTCAGGGCTGAGCAGGGGCTTACATATTATAATTTAATTCTCTATTTGAGTCTTAAAACTTAATTCTGAACCAACTACCCAGTTCCTGAAGGCACCACAAGGGTTTTGCAGCAAAACTGTCCTTATTTTAGACATGACTCCCAAGTCCTAGCTTTCCTTATTTCTGACCAACTGAACATAAATAAGATGCCCATGACTCCTTCTCCATTGTCAGTAATTCCCTAACAGAAATCAGGTAAGCATTTTTTATCAGTTTATTTTCAACGATTTAATAAAGAATACAAGCCGGGTGGTGGTGGTGCACACCTTTAATCACAGCGCTAAGGAGGCATAGACTAGTGGATCTCTGTGAGTTCGAGGCCAGCCTCAGGTTTATGTATCTAGTTTTTGGAGAGGCTCCAAAGCTACAGAGAAACCCTGTATAAAAAGAAAAAAGAAAAAGATGGATAACCTGCTGAAGAAGTCTTAGTATGAGATTGAGAGGAATCTTAAATGCAAGTGTTTCCATCTTCATGGAACTCGGGTGTGCCGTCTTTGTAAAGCTTGGACATGTTAACCTAGTAGATCTCCAGACTCCAAAGGTATCATCTCCCACTCTGAGAAGTTCTATGTACTTCCAAGTCAGGAACCAGGAACAGAGTATGTGTATCCAGAGTTTATTAAAGTAAAAACGTGAACTCAGTTATGTCATCTAACTATAACCTACTTATAGCTGTTTACATCAATGTCTAATTTTTGTTTTTATAGGTTTGAAGTCAATATGGGGAAGCAGCCAACATTTTTACTCTGCTCTTTCTAAGGATGTCACTTATAGGGAACTAAAAAACCTACTGAACTCCAAAAATATTATGTTAATTGATGTTAGAGATACATGGGAAATTCTTGAGCATGGAAAAATACCTGGATCAATCAATATACCGTGTAAGTGATGTGTGTTTTAAACAGATTCATTGGTATGCTTAATAACTGATTATATTCAAAACTTATTTGACTGCTGTAACATTTTCTTCCAGTGGATGAGGTAGGTGAAGCTCTACAGATGAATCCAAGGGACTTCAAAGAGAAGTATAATGAAGTGAAGCCATCCAAATCTGACAGTCTAGTGTTTTCTTGTTTCGCTGGAGTAAGAAGTAAGCAGGCCATGGACACAGCATTATCTCTGGGCTTTAACAGGTATGTGAATGAAGAAAAAACTATATTGTGCACTGTGGATTGCAATGTTACATAGCCATTTGGGATGCTGGGACTATAGCTCAGTGGTAGCATAATTATCTAGGATATAAAAAAGCCATGGATTCAATCTGCATCCTAACAAAAATGAAAATAACCATCTTAGTCTATTTAAGAATCTCATACTCAGGAGGCAGAGGCAGGTGGATCTCTGAGGCCAGTTTGATTTACAAATCTGAGTTCCAGGGCAGCCAGGACTGTTGTACAGACACCCTATCTTTAAAAACCAAACCAAACCAATCAAACAAACAAAGCAAAGAATCTTTTGGGGAGGGGGCAGGGCTGAAGAGATTGCTCAATGGTTAAGAGCACTGGCTGCAATTCCAGAGGACCCAGGTTTGGTTTCTAGCATCCACATAGTACCTCATAGCTGTCTGTAACTCCAGTTGCAGGAGATCTGACAGACCTGATGCCTTTTTCTCTTAGGGTGCCAGGTATGCATGTGGCATAGACAAAACACGTATGCACATATGAACAAAAATGCAAAGTCAATCAGAGCTACATTGATACCTTGTCTCGAAAAAGAAAAGAAAAGAAAGAAAGAAAGAAAGAAAGAAAGAAAGAAAGAAAGAAAGAAAGTGTCTTAGAGCTGGTGGTATAATTCAGTGGTTCCTCATGTTCTTCGCATGCCTGGCTTTAATCGCTACTACTATAGGAGGAAAAAAAAAACTGTTAATAAACACAGTATAGAGACATTTTTTTAGAAAGACAGAATCTAGATAGTATGGTTGAGTAGCTATTGCAAAGTTCCTCCCAATGTTCTGTTATGAAACCTGCCACTATTTTGTATGTTTTCAGTGCTCAGCACTATGCTGGAGGCTGGAAGGAATGGGTAACCTATGAAATGTCAGAGAACAAACAAGAAAATTGAGTTTTGGAATAAGAGACTCTGTCCTTGTATTCACACAGTCAAGGACAATGGATGAAGCAAAAGAAAACTCCAGTCTTGACATCAAAGGCTAATGGATTCTTTATAACCACTTTGGTAATTGGTTTCCTCGTCTGTGAACCGAAGATACTGCTCCGCTGGAACATCTTCAGTCTACTGAGGACTAAGATAATATGAATTGCCATTGAAATCCTCAGATTCTACACTCAATTCTTAAGTAGTTGGTATCCCAAAATATCAGGTAGCCTGTATTATCTAATCCAGTGGAATCATGCTAAAAGCAAAAATAGTGTGTTAACAAGCAGTCCCAATCTTAAACAACAACTAAGCATCGGTCTTAGATGCATACTTGTAGTTCCAATACTCAGGTGATTGAGGCAGACAGATGGCTCTAAGTTTGAGACCAGCATGGACTTCAGAGACCCTGATGCATGATCCTAATTAGTCTTAATAATAAAAATCCGGAGTCAGATATCGGGGTAAAAGCTGAAAGATCAGAGAAGGACTGGCCACACAGTCATCTCTTACCTTTCTGACTCACCCTGAAAAGGGCGGAGCTCCTGTCTACGCTTCTAGTACTTCCTCTCTGCCCTGCCTTATCATTATGTGTCCCCAGTCTGTGCAGACCTCCAGGCCTCTATGATTAACTAGTAGCTAGTTCCCACCCTCTGATCTTCAGCCAAGCTTTGTGTGTAAGAACGCAAACAAAGTATCACAACAAGACTCTGTTTCAAAAGAAAGGATCTGGGGTTCAAAGAAGTAAACCCTGAACAAGAAAACACATTTACAGCATCTGAAGACTCATGACAATGTGTAACAATGTAATTTTAAAAATGAAAGGTAATGTGAGGATACAAATTTCCCAGATTACGACTGTGGAAGGCAATCTAACCTATAGGTTCGGAAATTTTGTAGGATAGTAGAAATCTTCTGTGGCATGACTTAAATGTCGGATGTGTGTGTCAAAACTTACCAAACACAAAGGTATGTGTTTTTACCTTTTAAAACTAATAAAAACAAATACTTATCCCTGTTTGACTCCTGCTAGCGCAAATGTGCTTCTTTAGAATGTTAGGTTATATGCTTGTCGTCAGTGTGCGGGCATTAATAGTAGCAAACTTGTGTTTTACCACTTCTTCTGACCCCCCTTTTTTTTTCTTCTCATTTATATAGTTTTTTGGGTTTTGTTTGTTTTTCGAGAGACAGGGTTTCTCTGTGGCTTTGGAGCCTGTCCTGGAACTAGCTCTTGAAGACCAGGCTGGTCTGGAATTCACAGAGATCCTCCTGCCTCTGCCTCCCGAGTGCTGGAATTAAAGGCTTGCGCCATCACCACCGGCTCCTGTAAAATTTCTAATGGATATCAAAGTTTTAATTTTATGTTCATGTGTCACCAAATAATCATTCAACTATTTGAAAATATAATAAACATTTTTACCTCAAGGCCAGGCCAAAAAGGAGATACAAACCAGACTTAGCTGTAGGACAGTGTGTGGTTGGCTGAACCAGAGCTGAAGTTTTCACATATAATGTTTAGACTTCTGCGAAAACTTGTTAGGTACAATGTGGGAAGCTCTCTTTCTGGGGCAGCAGCCCACAGTTAGTACCTAAAAGGGGGAGTGTGGATGAAAAGACTGGATAAAGACGTTAAAAGAAAAGATAGAGACACAGGAATAAAATCAGGAGGGCAGATTCAGTCAATACTGAGTTTATTTTTCACCATTCTTAAATACCTTAAAGGAAAAGGGGAACATGGTATTATGTATACAGAAGAAACAGACTTCTTCCTCAATTATCCAAGGATTTGGTAACCACACCTTATATTAAATTTCTTGTTATCAAGAGTAACCACACCTCAGACCTACTCTGTTGTTATTTAGATAAGACCCCCAAGGTCAAAATGGAACATCCTACTGTAGCCACACTTTAGACCTTTAGGTCTTATGACTTACTGAGGGCAGTTTTGAACTCTCCCCTTGAGCCAAGAGTGGAGTCATCTTTATGAGACCCAACAGTACAACAGTAAGCAGGATCTTTTTGTTTTGGGGAGAGGGTTTTAACTTTGTAGCTCTGTCTGGCCCGGAACTTAGAATGTAGACCAGGATGGCAGCAAACTCACAGAGATTACTTGCCTCTGCCTTGCAAATGTTCAAGGTATGTGCCACCAGCAATAAATATGATCTTAAGATTGAAAGACAGTAATAGGAAAAAAAGAGTTGGGTATTTTGGTATATGCTTGTAACCCTGGCACTTGGGAGGTGAAGACAGGAGGAGGAGGAGAAGCTAAAGGACCCAGCTACACAGTGAGTTCAAGGCAAGCTTGAACTATACGAAACCCTCCCTGCCTCAAAGAGACCGTAAACAGAACCAGAATGATTTACATATTGGACTTTCAGACACAATGATTAACGTAACCATGACTAAAAAAGTAAAGTAGCTAAAGTATATTCAGTAATTTGATGACAAAAATAAGGGGAACTATATAAAAACACAAGAAGTATCAAACAGAAGTTCTAGAAAACAAAAGAACTAAGCTAGGCTCAGTGGCACATGCCTGCAATCTCAGTCACTTGCAAGGATGGGGCAGAAGGATTGTGAGTTCAAAGACAACCTAGGCAAATTAATGAGAACCTATTAAAAATGTAAAGAGGGTCAGGGATGTAGTTTAGGGATATCACATTTAGGCAGGAAACACAGGCCCTGATTTAATTCCTGGTAACCAAAAAGAACAACAAAAGACAACACCTAACATGTTTAAACAGGCTTCAGATCAGATTAGACACAGATAAGACTCATGTCGATGAAAAATTAGAGGTTTGCCTTTAATCCCAGCATGTGGGAGGCAGAGGCAGGAGGATCTCTGGTTTGAGACCAGCCTGGTCTACAAAGTGAGTTCCAGGACAGCTAGGGCTATACAGAGAAACCCTGCCTCGAAAACAAAACAAAAAAAGAAAGGAAGGTTCACACATTAAGAGCAAATTATAGAAACATACTATGTAGCCTATTTTTAAAACATGATATTATATCAACTACTAGGCACTTCAATATAGCTATGGAAATAATGAATGCCAATTTCATGATAGTTTCCACTGAGGGAAGAGAAACATATGTATTAACATTATTAATATTCTATTTAATGTTTGTTACTTATTACTGCCATCTTCCCTTTTTTATTTTAATTTAAATTAGAAACAATCCCTTCCATGCTCCCATGGCCCCCACTGGCCCCATCCCATCCCTTTTCTGCTCCATAGAAAGGATGAGACCTTGATGGAGATCATCAAAGTCTGTCACATCATTGGGGCAGAGCCTAGGCCCTCTCCCCTATGTCTAGGCTGAGAGAGTATTCCTTTCTGGGGAATGGGCTCCCAACGTCCACTCCTACACGAGGGATAAATACTGTTCCACTACCAGAGGCCCCATAGACTGCACAGGCCTCCTAACTAACTCACATTCAGAGGCCTGATTGCGTCCTGTGCTAGGTTTCGAGCTGTCAGTCTGGGGTTCATGAGCTTCCCCTTGTTCAGGTCAGCTGTTTTTGTGGGTTTCTTCAGCCTGGTCTTGACCCCTTTGCTCATCACTCATTGCTGACTCATTCCATGGAACAGATGTGAAGATCATAGTGTAAGGAGTTCTTAATTGGTCTAAATAATTTACTCAGAGTCAGATATGAAGGAAAATGCTGACAGATCAAAGGAGCAAGCCAAAAACCACCTTTTACCTCCTTGGCATCTCAGCAGACAACAGATCAAGTTTCTGTTTTTTCCTGCTTATATCCTCTTTCCGCCAGCCAGCTCACTTCCTGTCTGTCTATACAGAGCTCCAGACCTCTATGGTCAGCTAGTGGCAAGCTCCACCCTCTGATCTTCAGACAGTGTCATAACACTTAGCAGATACAGATTCAGCATCTAATGTACTAGAGGTTTTGTATTCTTTTTTATTTGTTTTTGGTTTTTCGAGACAGGGTTTCTCTGTATTGCTTTGGTGGCAGTCCTGGACACTCTGTAGGCCAGGCTGGCCTCGAACTCATAGAAATCTGCCTCCCATGTGCTGGGATTAAAGGCATGTGCCACCAACGCACAGCTTGTAAGAAAAAGATTTACCTGTTTTTATGTATATATATAGTCTTATGTCTTTTTCTGCACTTGGTAGTTCCTGAAATGTGTGCAATGCCCACAGATGCCAAAAAAGGGCGTTGGATCTCCTGGAACCATTGTTACAGGTGGTTATAAGCTGCAATGTGGGTGCTGGCAATTGAACCTGGGTTCTCTGCAAGGGCAGCAAATGTTCTTAGACCTGAGCCACCTCTCCAACACTAAATACTGTATTATCTTTAAAGACTTTTATTATTTTTATGTAGATGGGTATTTTGCCTGCATGTATGGCTATGCATCACTTGTATGACTGGCTCCTGTAAGGGTCAGGAGAGGGCATCAGATGCCCTGGACCCAGAGTTACAAATTGGCCATGTGGGTGTTGAGAATTCAGTCTAACAGCTAGTGCTCTTAACCACTGAGCCATCTCTCCAACCTCCCAAAATGATGTATTTTGTTTTGCTTTTTTTTTTTTTTTTTTTTTGGTTTTTCGAGACAGGGTTTCTCTGTGGCTTTGGAGGCTGTCCTGGAACTCGCTTGGTAGTCCAGGCTGATCTCGAACTTACAGAGATCCGCCTGCCTCTGCCTCCCGAGTGCTGGGATTAAAGGCGTGCACCACCAACGCCCGGCTTTGTTTTGCTTTTTTGAGACAGGGTTTCTCTGTATAGCCATGGAACTCACTCCGTAGACCATGTTAGCCTTGAACTCACAGAGATCTGCCTGCCTCGGTCTCCTGAATGTGCAGATTAAAGGTGTGCACTACCACCGCCAGGCAAAATGATGTATTCTTAAAGAAGTCAACACGGTGGCTCATAACTTTATTCCCAGCATTATAGAGGCTGACACAAGAACATCAGTAGTATGAGGCAACCCTGGGCTGTGTAAGGAGATCCTGTCTAAGTCAATTAGTACCAATGAAAAAGTGAACAATCCCCATGCCTGGCAGCAAAATATGTTGTTCCCTGTGTGGGGAAAAATATTTTTAACATTTTCAACATTGTAAGTTTTTTCAGCACTGAAACAGGCTCCCAGACCTTAGCACAACTTGATCCATCATGGAAGTACCATTCAGGCTGTAACACTCAGCAAGCAGACTGAACCACCAGCCAAAACAAAGACCTATCTATCAAAGTCCACATAGTTCTCGGAAAGTGTCTAAATGGACGAACCTTACCTTTCAGCTTCTGCAGTGCTGCTTCTGGTTAACTGCTCGTGTTAGCTGAAGTTTGTCAACCCAGAACACTTGTACTTAAAAAGCCCACTCTGAGAAAGGCTCAGGGCTACACTGGGATACTGAATACTCAGTATAGTTGCTATCTGGCTAATAGACTTTCCATTGCCTTAAACCCATATCTGAGCAGTCTTCTCTGGTAAATGCCCCACAACAAGCACCAAGCAAAGGGAGGGGGAGAGAAAAGGAGAGCGATTTCAGTAAGGAGGGAGAAGGGGAAAGAAGAGAAACTCCTAGAAGGCGATATCTTGGTAGACTTTGTTTTCTTTGAAGATTAAATCTGACAACAGTTTTTTTAAAAGATTTATTTATTATGAATACAACATCCTGCCTTCATGTATGCCTGCACGCCATAGAGGGCACCAGATCTCATTGTGGGTGGTTGTGAGCCACCATGTGGTTGCTGGGAATTGAACTCAGGACCTCTGGAAGAGCAGTCGGTGCTCTTAACCTCTGAACCATCTCTCCAGCCCTGACAACAGTTTTTAAAAAAGATTCATGTATTTATTATGTTTACAGTGTTCTATCTGCATGTATGCCTGCAGGCCAAAAGAGGGCACCAGATCTCATCACTGATGGTTGTGAGCCACCATGTGGTTGCTGGGAAGTGAACTCAGGACCTCTAGAACAGTCAGTGCTCTTAACCTCTGAGCTAATTATTCTCCAGCCCCAAAGACAGTTTTAAACTTTGATTCTAAGCTATCCTTATATTAACACACAGAGATTCCAAAATCCTTCTGTCTTCTCAAATATGTAGGACTCTTTAAATTATGACAACATTTTAACTTGAAACAGTGTGACTAAACCAAACAGAAGAAAAGGACTGTCAAGAAAACTATTAAAACTGGGAGCAGCCCGGCGGTGGTGGCGCACGCCTTTAATCCCAGCACTCGGGAGGCAGAGGCAGGCGGATCTCTGTGAGTTCGAGGCCAGGCTGGACCGACAGCCTCCAAAACAATACAGAGAAACCCTGTCTCGTAAAACCAAAACAAACAAACAAACAAACAAACAAAAAAAACCTGGGAGCAAGTAACTGTGTGGTAGTGGTGCACACTTTAAATCCCAGCACCCAGGAGGCAGATGCAGGCAGATCTGAGTTCAAGGTCAGCTTGGGCTACTCCTGTCTTGGAAAAAAACAAAACAGAGCAAAGAATGATTTAAAACCTAATACCCTTAGAGAAAGAACTGCACTCTCAAAAAAGAACAGGTGCTTTGCCTTAAAGGTCTGAAATATGCCTATCTTTGGTAACTACACAAGAGAAAAGGGGAATTACAATCCAGTCAGTTCTACGACAGCAGTGACACTTGGCTTGAAAGCAGTCATTCTTGCTCGGAGGACAATACACCCAGTAGTCTTCACTAAGTGTGACTGTTAAACTACAAACAACAAATGATTCTGGACTAAAAAAAAAAAGAAAAAAAAGAAAAAAGAAAAAAAAAAAAAAAGAGACACTAAACAAAGCCCAATAGTGGTGCATACCTTTAATCCTAGCACTTGGGAGGTAGGAGGATCTCTGTGAAGAGGCCAGCCTGGTCTACAGAGTGAGTTCCAGGACAACCTCCAAAGCAATACAGAGAAACCCTGTCTCGAAAAACCAAAAAGTAAAACACTATATATATAACCAAGGTAACTTATATAAAGTATCTTAAAGAAATCAGATTATAGAAGACTATTATCTATATACCTATATATACTGAACATTGTACACCTTGTCATTTGGAGATACTGTTGTTCAGGCTGGCCTCAAACTCTTCACATGTAGATCAGGTTAGACTTGAACTTCTGATCCTCCTGACTCCATACTCTAAGTGCTAGTACTAAAGGTGTGTGCCAGCTTAAACTGTATAAATAAATTGTAGAAGTCCCATCATAGGGGTGAAGGGGAAATGTTTGAGAAGTCAAGATCTTCCATCTTCCACAGCAGGGTAATATTTACTACTAAAAATAAGTAAAAGGGGAGGGGTAAGCAGAAGAGGTAGCAAGGTAGCGCATTTGGAGTTCAGACGCCTAGGGTTTATGGAACAGAATCTGTATCTAAGCTGTCGCTTACTTCAATTATGACTGAATGAGTTCTTTTCTCTGGAGTAAACCTACTGTGAGAACTGGCTCAAACTCAGCACACAGGGTATATTTGGCACACAGTAAGTGCTCAAATGAGCCATATTAAGAGCTTGATAATTGGAAATGTTGAAGTAAATAGCAAAGAAATGACTAAGTTAAAAGGAAAGCAGGAATGGGAAAGAGAGGCAGGCAGCAGGTGGGATGAGACAGGGGTCTAACATTTTCATTATTATCTGGCAGCAGCACTGTCCAATGCAAGCCACTCTGTGATTTTAAATATCCTTACATTTTAAAAAATTAAAAAGAAACAAGAAAAATTAATTTTAATAATGTTTTATTTAATTCTATGTATTCAAAATATTATCATTTAAAACATACTGGTTATAAACAAATTAAGATTTTAACATTCTTTTGTAATAAGTACCTGAAATCCAACATGTTTGCACATTTATAGCATATCTGCATTCAGACAAGCCACATGGTAACTGTTCAACCTTAAGTGGCTAGTGGCTATGATACTGGACAGTGTGCCTAAGACAGTAATTGATTCTGAAAAACAATACTTGTCATTAAGTGGGTGACAATACAGCAACGGCCACTATTTACTAATGGAAGAGACTGCAACCTTATACAGTAGTCTAGCCAAAACAAAGAGAATCTCAATGTGATCAGCCTTCATATTCAATTACCAATTTACAGACATAGGAAGGAAACAAAGAAACAAAAAAACCCTACATTAAATGGCATGCTAAAACACAGTAAAATTTAGGCTATGGGAAACTTAAAAGATGAACAAATGAAAACAGGGAATTTTTTGTTAATAACATGGAGGAAGAATCCATGAATATAAAACTAAAAGGATTTATAAATGAATACATAGAATGTTCTGCAACTTCCAGGAAACTGAAACTTTTAATATATGATCAGATAATTATTTTCATTAATTTGTAAGTAAAGTATACAAAAGTATATTAAAACTATAAAATACCTGTTTTAAGGAGCCATTACCTCTCAGGAGTAAATACTGATGAAATAATATATCTGGATTTTCTTCAAAACAATATGCAAACTAGAGACTGGTGTGGAAACTGAAATAAGATGAAACTGGCTACAAATCAGTAATTGCTAAGACTAGATCAGATACACATGAGGTTTATTACACTGCTTTGTCTGCTCTCATAAATTTAAAATTTTTTACAATGAGAGACTGCAAGGAAAACTATGAAGGACAGAGATTAGACTGTGATGAGCAATCACAGAGCATCCAAGCTAAGCTCAGATTAACTCCTTAAGATCTGGAGAGAGCTTGTTTTCTTGCTTCTTATCCTTCTACACCCTTAGGAGGTCCCATATTATACCAATGCATCATTTCCTTCTCAGCTCATCTGATACTCTCCATAAGGAATCAAGACATTTCTTGCAATTATTCATAAACCACATAAAATCACCTCTTTACAAAGCATAGGGGCTTTATTTAACATGCAGAAAGGCTCAGAAAACCTAAGTCAAACTTAACAAAATGAACTTAAGACACTAGGAAATATAGCTGAAGAACTTATTCTTTATTCTTCAAATTTTAATTAGGAAGTCAATGCTTAGTAATTTTTTCATGACTTATCTTTTAAAAGTGCAAAACTACACATTAATATCCTATTACTCCAAGTTTCTATGTCACTATTCCTTCAAGTCTGAAGAAAATGAGGAATTTATGAAGTTTCAGAGATACCAGTTCCATAAATGTAGCACCTGTTCTGAAGTCTACACTCAGGAAAATGAACAATAGTCAGTATCACACTGGCCTGAAACCTGACTAGGTTCTTCACTCAGAACACTTGCTGAACATCTGTTGGTTCTCACTACAACACAAAATTAGACTGGCATGTATGTATCTCATAAAAATTTTCAGAACAGATTAAAGATTAACATTAAAACTTAACTAAATTTCAATTTCATTGTTTAACCAAATTGCAAATAATTTTTTCTTTCAGGTCTCCCAGCATTTCAAAACAGCTAATAAGTCAATATAACCATTAAAATGTAAACGTATACTATACATATTGCACTTTTCTAACAGGCTGGGCTAGTATCTTCTGTGATGACACAAAAAGTACTGAATAAAATAATTTAAGAAAACAGTAAGTTCTAGATTAATTTCCCTCAAATTGTAAATATCATTCCCAAAATATTCTAGGTTTTCCTAAGATTTTATTTCTTAAATAAAGTTTTAAACTTAAATTGGGGAGTGGGGGGCTCTTTCTTTTTATTTGGTCCCTTGATTTCCAAAGAGGATTTTAAACAAATGACATTTCAGGTTTTCTGCCTCAATTTTTTAAAAGCTACTAGAGGTAGGCAGATCTCTGTGAGTTCTAGGCCAGCCTGGTCTACAGAGCAAGTTCCAGGAGAGGCTCCAAAGCTACACAGAGAAACCCTGTCTTGAAAAAAAACAAAAAAAAAAAAACCAAAAGGCTATTAATAAAAAACTTCAATTATCATAATCAAATATTAGTGTGTCTATATCGGTTTCTGTGTGAGAGAAGTTAACTCTGAAATGTCTGCTTATGTCTACAATAGATCCCCTCAGAGTTTTACTAAACTCTATAATTAAGATTTAATAATTGCTGGGCACTGGTGGTGCACACCTTTAAATCCAGCACTTGGGAGGCAGAGACAGGTGGATCTCTGTGAGTTCGAGGCCAGTCTGGTCTACAGAGCGAGTCCCAGGACAGCCTCCAAAACAATACAGAGAAACCCTGTCTCCAAAAACCAAAAATTTAATATATTACACACTAGAATCAAATTAAGTAAGGTAAACTTATTTTGTAAAAATTAAGTCAATTCCCAATATGCTTGACAAAACAAGCTATTCATTTGCATCTGATTTCCAATGAAGACTTTACTCAAACTGTCCAATGCTTTACTTCCAAGTGGTCCACTACAGGATTCTTCAGGGTGTTTTAAGATTGGCTGTAGCTAGAGTTCTGACTTCCATTTGGACCCTGTTCTCCTTCACTGTTCAAATGGGGAAGAAAGAAATTTTATGCCAATTAAGATTCATTTTCAACACCTGATAGTATTACTAGTTTCTGAAGTTAATTATTCTGTGGCACTATTCTACAAAACAAAGACATTTCTGATTATGACACAGGCGTAGAAAATTAAAATCCAGAAACTACCATTTGGTTTTATGTTTTTATTCTTCTGTAACTTTGGGCCCTCATACACAATAAGCAGTCTGGAAGTTAGTGTGCATATACATTAAAAGATTTAAGTTAGCGTTTGGGATTTCACTATTATTACAGGTATCACTCAACATAGAGATTACAAGTTCTGGACAATTTCCTACGAAATTAATCTGACATGTAAAACTCTATTTCTACTCTTTAGGAAAATCCAAAGTGTCTTTCAAAAAAAGAACAAAAACAAAACCAAACCAAAAACAAAAACAAACCTGCTGTCCAATGACATAATAAAATCATATGGTAGTGATAACAAACTTTTATACATCAAAAAATATGGTAATTTCCTAGAAAAAATGGTGAATATTAAAATAAAAATAACTAAAGCTGGAAATACCAGTAACTGTGACAATAGAAGATTGCCTTATCTTGTCCATCATCATCTTGCAGCTTCAGGCCCTGCCATTAGTGGAGAATCACTCAGGGAGCTTCTGTAAAAAACGCATCCAAAGGTAGCTGTTTGAATGACTGCCTTAAGCAGCTGCTCGTAACAGTTAAGCATCAGTTTCTTCTCAAGTGTAACATTGCGGTAAACAGCAGCATCTATAAATGCATCTCAGTGCTATACAATCTTTGAAGTAACAACTGAGCTGACAGCATTTATTTTCCTTCTCACCTTTTTCTCTTCCTTGAATGATCTGACACACAGTGAGGCAAAGAGCCATTCAATCAATGAACAGATTAATTTAAAACAAAAGTTTCTTAGCAGAGGAGATTCACTTTTGGCAAAATCATATGTAACTGTTTCCTATGGATCATAGGATCACTCAGAAGCCAACATTTATTATCTTTAGTATATCAGATCATCAAAAATTTTGAAAATGGCTACTGAAATGCATAAAATAATCATTACTGAAGGGAAAGGAATGCAGAGTCAATGTAAAGAATTATTTGAGCTTTTTATGGCAGAATTTCAAATGAGTTTGCCTAGTTCAGTTCCATTTATGTACAGAATGTGGCTATATGTTGAGGGATACCTGTAATAGACCTCCATTGCAAAAGGAAAAGTTACTAGACAGGATTTATCTAAAAACTGAGACATATCGCAATTTATCAAGACAGAAATTATATAAAGAGAAATTAAGAAAATTTAGTATAAGTTTTTAGAAAAAGATAAAACATGACACAATTTAAGGAAAATACAATTTGAGAACACTATATAATGGAATTAAATCAGTAATTAAGTCTACAATGTACCTGTTTGGAGGTGGTTTTGGCTTCGGCATCTTACTAAGAATTGTTGCCATCTCTTTTCTCTCATCAAAATTCTTCCACTGCTCATATAGTTTTAAAATAACCCTGATTATTTCCAAAATCTAGAAGAAAGTATTTGAAAACCTTTCAGTAACTAAACTAGCAATGTATTAGCATTTAAAGAACACACAACATGCCTTAACCTAACTTGGGAGAGAGAGGCAGGTGGATTTTGATGCATTGGGGCCAGCCTGATCTAAATAGCAAGTTCCAGGCAAGGCAGGGCTGTATAGTAAGACTATGTCTTCAAAAAAGAAGAGTACCTTCTCCATATCCACAGAAAGTTCTGCAAACCATTGCCTAGCATCTTTCTGTTGTACAACACAGGCTACATGTAGGCAAGCTAAAAAAAAAAAGAAACAATTGTTCAAAATTAACAGCAAACAGTCTTAAAAACTAAAGATTTTCATAAAGATTTTATCTTATTTTCCAGTACTATTTTTAAAAATATAGCTACATGTTGAGATATCTCTCCCCCCCTCCTTTTGACACACTGCCTTCAATGTATACTGGCCACTGTGAGTACCTCGAGGCACATTTGTTACAAGAGAAACAACTCCAGCCAAGAAATTAAACAGGAGCCGGGCGTTGGTGGCGCACGCCTTTAATCCCAGCACTCGGGAGGCAGAGGCAGGCGGATCTCTGTGAGTTCGAGACCAGCCTGGTCTACAGAGTGAGTTCCAGGACAGCCTCCAAAGCCACAGAGAAACCCTGTCTCGAAAAACCAAAAAAAAAAAAAAAAAAAAAAAAAAAAAAGAAATTAAACAGGAAAAAAAAATCATCTATGAAAAGCAGTGCAAAGTACTCATACCACACCCAGAAATCATTGCCAGAAAACAAAACCCTACCTCACCAATGAACTACTAAGTCTTAAAAAATGTTGGGAGCACAAAAGTCCTTGTACCCACAGATTGCTGGGAAAATCAGGAATGTTAATCATGCAGGGGTTGTCTCCTCAAAGGAGGAAATAAAATACCAGCTTTCCATGCAGCAAGTAGGGAGTGGACATTATTAACAACCTGGTGACCTTTTGCTATCTATAGAGGCAGAACCCACCCAAATACCCCAGAATGCTTATCCCAGACTTTCCCTCCCTAAACCTGTATCTTTAGCTCTCAATTAATGGAATTCATCCTTAAGGAACATAATCTAAATTTTAAAAAGTTAAATTTCACTTAAGCATTTACTGATCTTTGCACTACAGCCAATGGTTTGGTCAGACAAGCTTTTAAGATGGTCTTGTAGGCTGGAGAGGTGACTCAGAGGTTAAGAGCACTGGCTGCTCTTCCAGAGGTCCTGAGTTCAGTTCCCAGCAACCACATGGTGGCTCACAACCATCTTATAGTGGGATCTGATGCCCTCTTCTGGCAATAGTAACATGCGGATAAGGCGCTCCTATCCATAAAATAAATAAATCTTGATGGATGGTAGTTGCGCACGCCTTTAATC
The DNA here is from genome assembly GCF_017639785.1 of Mesocricetus auratus. Taxonomy (NCBI): domain Eukaryota; kingdom Metazoa; phylum Chordata; class Mammalia; order Rodentia; family Cricetidae; genus Mesocricetus; species Mesocricetus auratus. The sequence continues at coordinate 35,714,470 of NW_024429184.1, forward strand.
CCAGTAATCAGCAGGAGGCAGAGACAGTGGATCTCTGAGTTCAAGGTCAGCCTGGTCTATAAAGTGAATTCCAGGACAGCCAGGGCTGTTACACAGAGAAACCCTGTCTCGAAAAACCAAAATAAATAGATAGATAAATCATTTTCGCTAATTCAGAATACTACCAAGTCCAGTGCTTTACAAGAGTCACCAGTGCTGCAGAAGTGTTAAGTACAGCCCATGTATGACCTCTACTATTCTTACTACTAATAAGAAAGGAGCCAGGAAAATCAACAGGAGAAGAAAGAAGGAGCAGGAACTATTAAGTGCCTTGGATATAACAGACATTTGGTGCTCTATAGGCTGTTTCACTTAGCTCTTGAAGCAATTCTTCATGAAGTTATTATCCCTCCCACAATTTTACAAGCTCAGAAAAATTACATAATTGTTTCTACAACTGTAGAGAAAGCCATGTCTCAGTGTGGTCTACTTAACTCTAGCCCATCCCTGCATGCCTTCTCCACCCTGTGGGATGCCAGTTAACTTCTCCTAGCAACAGCAGCACAGGTGCTACTTTCTTTTTTTTTTATCATCATTTATTTATATTAAATAAATATTATATTAAATAGAAATGTGCAATGATTGACTGAAGTTTATAATACTGTTTGCTTGATTAATTTCTTTGTGAACCATTATGACCAAAAGATAAGTGTTGAATGGTAATTACATGGAATTTATAAAAATATGGAACGCTTCACGAATTTGCGTGTCATCCTTGCGCAGGGGCCATGCTAATCTTCTCTGTATCGTTCCCATTTTAGTATATGTGCTGCCGAAGCGAGCACTTGAGCTTTTACTGGATCCAGAAATGGGAGTCAGAACCAGTTACTTAAGACAACTAGTAACAGCAGATTTACACCCAAATTTTTCCCTTTAAGCAAACAAAAACATTGTTTAGGTACTGATTAAAACGTTTTAAATGAATTAAGGGGGGAACCTATCAAAAAAGGGATTGAGGATCAGCAACGCTAATCTGTTGTAGTACATATTACTGAAAGCTCACACTAAAGGATTAGTCTACCACTTCATAAAAACAAATTACAATCAGACGGAATGTGTTTTAGGGTGACCTAAATAGGCAAAAACAGTTTAACCAAGAAAGGCACTCCAAATTTACATACCTAAAGCTATCATGAAAGGAGGATACAGCAGACAAAGATCCGTCCTGTAGGTATCATTCACTATTCTCCTGTAGAAATGTAAATCTTATCATTACTAACAGCACAACTACTTCATTGATTACGTAACTTCTCCCAGACAGAGCCAGATTTCCATCTTTGTGCATTTACATCACTGTTCTATTACTGAGAAGAGTCACAAAGATGAAAACAGAAGCAAAATAATGGATGCCTGAATGTGACAACAGATACACTCACTGGATTAATGTACTAGTGAGCATATTTTTGATGTTGGGACCTCATCACAAGTTATATAAAATAAGTTCTTCATATTTGTGAAAAATAAAAAGTTAAATTAAAAAGTCATTATTTGAAATGGATTTGTACTGAATCCAATCAAAAAGTATTATTTTAAGAATAAATTCATTCTACAGGTGGTGGTGCAAGCCTTTAATCCCAGCACTTGGGAGGCAGACGCAGGCGAATCTCTGAGTTTGAAGCCAGCATGATCTACAGAGTGAGTTCCAGGCCAGCCTCAAAAGCTACAGAGAAACCCTGTCTTAAAAAAACCAAAAGACCAAAAAAAAAAAAAAAAAAAAAAAGAGAGAGAGAGAGAGAAAATTTTCATTCTTAATTTTCATGGAAAGTCTTGTTTTCCATCTGAAACATTAACAGATATACTTATCAAATAGGTAATTCAAGATATATATGACTTTATAACTCTATACCACTATAGCTATTAAAATTTAACAAGCACTTAAACTACTAAACCACATATTTAGTTGTCAACCCTCCTATCTAGTAACAGGTTACATATGAGTAACTTCTGTTCTAGTTACCATGCCAGGGGAAGCAACACGTCTTCTTGGCCCATGTCCTGCACATACTGGAGCAGAGGTCTATAAGGATGATACACTATCAAGCAACAATCCTAGAAACAGTTTAAAAACATGTATGTATAAAAGCAGATTATTACAACATAAAGCGTTATCATTTCCAACTAATTGTTCTGTGTATTTCAAACTAATTTCTCTTGCTTCTCCCTTCTTATTCTTTTACTCAAATACGACCTGAGCTACTGTGAGAGTGAAGGCAGTGCTCTCTCTGGAATACACCTTGGTAAATCAGTTGGCAGCAAGTCAGCATCCACTCTTCCCCTTAGAGACGCAAAGTGTCACATCTGCAACACACTGACACCCTCACTAGCCTATAACGCCATGGAGGAGAGCTCTGCCCAAGACATCATCTGACTTTAGTTCTGCATACACATACGTACGTACACACACACACACACACACACACACACACACACACCACGCAAATTGTGCACCCAGTTTGCAGTGGCTTAACTTCCTGGCTTATTTGCTTGTAATCCTTATTATAACTATATAAAATTTAAAAAAATTTCCCAGCCCAAGTAAGATATACAAATTATTTTACAGGCCTCAGAAGGAAAAAACAGGTGATAAAGCTATTATAGTTCTATGATTTTTGACATCACATATCATTTAGACAAATTTAAAATTTACCCCCTTCAGAATAACTCATTAAATTAAGTTTTACTGTATTATGGAAAAATATACATACCATTAATTCTAAAAGGTAGAATTCACATTCTAGTATCTGTTAAAAAAATCATCCAGTGCAAATAAGCATAATTATACGAATATTCCTTGTTTAAAGTAACAACTTCCACAGATAAATTAAAGAATTTACCAGTCTTATATAAAATTTCTAAACAAGAAAATAAACACAGCAATTTACATTAGCATTAACAGTCACAATAATGTTTTCTTTTTTGGTTTGTTTGGGGTTTTTTTGTTGTTTTTTTTTTTTGAGACAGGGTTTCTCTGTGTAGCTTTGGAGCCTCTCACTCGCTCTGTAGACCAGGCTGGTCTCAAACTCATGGAGATCACCTGCCTCTGCCTCCCAAGTGCTGGGACCAAAGGTGTGTGCCACCACTGCCAGGCAAAATACAGTTACTAGTTTTGTTTGTTTGACTGTCTACACCAGCTGGCCTCAATGACACAGAGATTGCCTGCCTCTGTCTCCTGAGTGCTAGAAGTAAATAGCAAATATGGAGTCCTGGTAAAAAATAGCACTTTACTGTTACATGTTTTAAATCCTTATAAGGAAAAGGCAATGTCATATGTTCTTCTTTTGGGGAATGGGAGTAACATGGAACTGAACCCAAAGTCTCAAATATGTTAAGCATTTACTCTACTACTGAGCTACGACCCCAGAATTCTCTCGACTTAAAAAAATAAATCCTGTTAGAAAGCTTAAAAAGTTTAAATTTGAGCCAAGTATGTGGCACCTGCCTTTAACTCCAGCATCAGAGTCCAGCCTGATCTACACAGACAAACCCTGTCTCAAACAACAACAACAAAAAAACTAACAAAAACTTCCTAAACTTCCTAAGGTGATTTAACTGGCATCCAAGATTAATAATCACTATTGTTAAGTATTGCCAGAAAAAGAGAAGTTACTGAGATTTTTAATATAAAATAATGTCTATGTTTTACATTACTTGAAACTTCCATTTCTAAGAGACTATGTTTGTTCTAACATAAAGTAAGTTAATACAAAGCTTTATATAATATACTTACATGATTCATCCTGTAAGGAAATTCCTTTGGAAAGGCATATGAAAATCTAGTTTTTACTATAAGAAACAAAACAAAACAATTAAAACCAAGAAAATGCCAACATTAAATTTGTTCAAAATGCCTTTAATGTAGCACAAAATGTCAGAAGGTATGCTGTATTTATTACTCGCAGTAGGAACTCTCACAAATACTTAAAAAAACCCGGAGCTTTGTTTTCAGGGAGGACAAAGCTGAGTGGTAGGAAGCACCCTTGCTCACACAACTGGAGAGCTTCAATTTCAGAGAGAAAAAAGGTTCATACTGGATGGGCCGGGTGTCTGCCCTCCCAGTACTTGGGAGTACAGACAAGATGACTGGAAAAGTAAAGGAAAAGGGAAGAAAGAGGGAAGGTGGGGGAGGGGAAGGACAGGGAAAGAGAAGCCAAGGGAAAGAAAAGCCAAGAAGGGAAAGGAGGAAGAAAAGGAAAAAGCTCCTATTGCTTTTTAAAGGATCAAAAGACTGAAAAAAAAATCACTAGATTCTATCATCTGTAAATCTTTTCAACTCTAAAGTTTTTCTATCTGCTTGTAATTTATCTTAGAAAGAATATAGGACACAATTTTAGATAGATTTATGTATGAATTTATTGGTTTTTCAATTCTGAGACAAGGGATCATTATGAATCCTTGGGGAGCCTGGAACCTGCTATGTAGGTTAGGCAGGCCTCAAGGTAATAGAGATCTGTTGGCCTCTGCCTTGGGTTGGTATTATAGGCATGCACCACCACACCTCATCAAAACATATTTTAATAAAAGCATCATGATACATGCAAAGTCTCTAGGTCATTTTCCTATAGAACATAGTTACCATTTGTAGTCACTAATAAAGTACAAATGAAAAACCACTGTTAACTATCATCTCAAGAAGTCAGGAGATACACACACTTAAGTACTATTGAGAAAACTGTACTCCAGTCATTTAGGTTCAAATACTTAAACCAATTAAGGTAGCAAGCTCTGGTTTATAATTTCTTCCACTGGTACAAGTGACTTCCTTCACTAAGAGGAATTCTGTGCTTTTTTTTTTTTTTTTTTTTTTTTTTTGGTTTTACGAGACAGGGTTTCTCTGTTTTGGAGGCTGTCGGTCCAGCCTGGCCTCGAACTCACAGAGAACCGCCTGCCTCTGCCTCCCGAGTGCTGGGATTAAAGGCGTGCCACCAACGCCCGGCGAAGTCTGTGCATTTTATGTATTACATTTCAACAAGGTAAAATAATGTCTATACAGGACTGGCATAGTGGTGCATGCTTTTAATCCCAGCAATTGGGAAGTAGACAGATCTCTGAGTCTGAGGTCAGTTTGGTCCAGATCCTGTTTCGAAAGTTTGTAATTGACACATATCATTAAACCTGGACTTGGACACCTAACACCTCCATTGATATCAGATTTACATTATGAAGTCAGCTTCTATCCCACTTAATACCAAAATGATATGATCCACTTTTTTTGTTGTTTTGTTTTTTGAGACAGGGTTTCTTTGTGGAGCCCTGGCTGTCCTGGAACTCACTCTGTAGACCAGGCTGGCCTTGAACTCAAAGATCCATCTTCCTCTGCCTCCCAAGTGCTGGGATTAAAGGCATATACTACCACCACCAGACCCACATTTTTAAAACATTTACTATTTATCTTGTGTTTGTGCATGCATACACATGTACACCCAATAAGGTGGAATTCAGAGAACATATTATGGGTCCTAGGGATCAAACCCAGGTCATCTGGTTGAGCCATCTCTCCAAGGTTATGTAGTAAAACTCTCTAAAAACACTACAACAAAACCATAATTTACTTGCTTAAGTCCTAATCCCTACTACCTCAGAAGGGGATTATACCTGGAGAAACCTTTGCAGCAATGGAGAGGCTTAGCGGTTAAGAACACTCATTGCTCTTGCAGATGACCAGAGTTCAGTTTTCAACCCACGTGACTACAGCTCCTGGGAATGCAACACTTTTTTTTTTAACTTCTTCAGGTGCCCATATGTACCACGCAGACGCAAACACCAAAGCACATACATAAATCATTTTTAAAAAGGGGTAAAGGTTAAATTAAGTCATAAGGGCAGGATGTAATTCTACAGGAGTACTTGATGTGGTTTGACATAAAGTATCCCCATGAGGCATGTTGAAGGCTAAGCCACAGCTGGAGAATGCAATCACTGACAGGTGGTATTTCACTGAATCACTGAAAGATGAAGTTTCTCAACACTAATGGAGTCATAACTGAACATCCAAATGGGAGGTGGTAGAGCCTAATTAGAGGACGTGGATCCCTGGCAGATTGTCACTCAAGAAATTCTTCTCAGCCCCAGTCTCCTCCACTCTTTCTGCTTCTTGGCCATCATGATGTAAGTACTCTCCTCTGTTACACCCCTGTATTGTGATGTTTCTGCCTTGCCAGAGGCCTAACAGTGACAGAAGCAGCAAATCGCAGACAGAAACTTCTGAAGCTACGAGTCAAAATGAACCCTTCCTTTAAAACTGCTTCAAAAAAATCAAATAAAAGAAAACAAAGAAACAAAAAAAGCCAACAAATAAAACTACTTCACTCGGTATTTGCAGCACCAAAACGTCTGTTGTCTTTTTAATTCCCCCAGAGACTGGGTCTCACTATGTAGGCCTGGCTGTCCTAGAACTCACTATGTACAAACCAGGATGGCCTCAAACTCACAGAGGTCTGTCTGCTTCTGTGTCCCAAGTGCTAGAACTAAAGGCATATGTCACCACACCTGACTACTCCTGTTTTAATGATATGCTGCAGAAGATACATGGGGGATGGGTAGAGATGGCTCAGTGGTTAAGAGCACTTACTGCTCTTTCTTGCAGAGGACCCAGGTTTGGTTCCTAGCACCCACATGGCTACCACTATTATGTCCAGTTCCAGTGGACACAATACTCTCTTTTTGATCTCCACAGCACCAGCATGGTGTACACACAGGCAAGATACTTACAGGTATAAAATAAGTAAGTCTTTAAAAGAAAGAAAGAAAGAAAAGCTGCAGGCACACAAAGAGCAATGAAAAAATGACCATAAAAGCCAAAACAAGAAGGCCAGAAGAGAAACTAAACTTGTTGGTGTCTTGATTTTTGAACCTTCAGACTCTAGAACTTTCAGAAAATCCCTTTCTGTTTAAATATCCAATCAGGTATTTTGCTATAATAATCCTACAATAATCCTAGAAAAGAAACAGCAAGGCATTGTTCAACATGCTGGTTTTATCCTCATAGTAACTCTACATCTTGCAGATGAGAAAAGAGATTAAATGTTTCCAGAAAACAATGCAAAGCATCATTAAGGTAACATAGAATGGTGTTATTAAACTTTTCCAGCAAAATTCTACTCTTAAGCCTAAGATGTGGTCTAGGAAGATGTGTCAGCAGTTGAAGTGCTTGCTACAAGCTTGAGGAAACCAGTTTGGATCCCAGACACACAAATGGCATGTGTGGCAGTCATCTGTGACTCTAGCCTCAGAAAGCAGAGACAGGAGGCCCACAGTAACCAGGCAAGTGACAACACTAGCCACACTGGCAAGCTCCCAGTTTAACTGAGACACACTGCCTCAACAAATGAGGTGGAAGAAAAATGAAGGATAATTCTATACACCAACCTCGGGTCTTGCCATGTATACATATACAAGGATGTATGCCCACCACATACAAATATGCATGCGTGCACAGCAAACCACATGCACAAGCTCGCAGACACACACATACATATTTAAAAAGGATTGATGTGAATGGAGAAAGATGGTGTGGGTTATGCCTGTAATCTCAGCATTTAGGAGCTGAGGCATGAGAACAACCATGAGTCAAGCCAAGACTACACAGTGAGTATCTGTCTCAAAAGTCTAAAAACAAACCAACCAACCTAAAGCTTTTGTTTTGTTTTTTTTTTCAAGACAGGATTTCTCTGTGGCTTTGGAAGCTGCCCTGGAACTAGCTCTTGTAGACCAGGGTGGTCTCAAACCTGCAGGGATTAAAGGCATGCGCCACCACCGCCCGGTTGAGCAACTTGTTTTAAAGGTTGTGTAACTGAATAGGGATGGACACAAATATAGAGAGACAGGCTGGAGTAAAAGTCGGCTTAACTGGGGTTAGAGATGACTCAGCAGTTAAGATCTTTTTTAGAGGACCCGAATTTTATTCTCAGCACCCACACCAGGAAGTCCACACTCTGTACTTCCAGCTACAGGTGACTGATGCCTCTGGTCCCCTTGGGCACCTACACACGGATTCACATACCCACATGCAAACACATACCTACTCGTAATTAAAAATAATTCTTTAAAAACACAAGAGTCACTAGATGTGAGGACAAGCCTTTAATCCCAACATTTAAGAGGCAGAGCTCTCTGAGTTCCAGGACAGACAGGGTTATACAGTCACACCTGTCTCAAAATGCCAAAAAGCAAACAAAAATGAACTCAGCTGACTACCTACTCAGCACTCTTTTCTATACCATACAATTTGAAGGTTTGAAAATATATAATTCCCATCAACACAGCTCATTTTTTTTTAACCACTGAAAAGGATTATTTTAAACTAGGCATGGCAGCCCATACCCATAATCTCACCAGGAGATTAACAATCCTTCTTGGTAAGTAAAAGCAGGAAGAGCCCATGTGTCAGATGAGATGATGTCTCAAAAAAAAAAGTAATATCATAATGAATGTAAAAACGTGTGTTTTAGGCTGGAGAGTTGGCTCTGGGGTTAAGAATACTTGTTGTTGCTGAGAACCTGGGTTCGACTCCCAGCATCCACAAGGAGGCTCACCACCTCCCTGGGCACCAAGCACAAATGTTTACAGAGACACATACAGGCAAAACATACATACACATAAAATAGTAAAAATAAATCCAAGAGACATTTTGGGGCTGGAGAGATGGCTCAGCAAATGGCTGCTCTTCCAGAGGACCTGGATTCAATTCACAGCACCCACATGGCAGCTCACACCTGTCTATAATCCCAGTTCCAGGCTTCTGACACCCCCACACAGACACACAATGCAGGCAAAACACCAATGCACATAAAACAAAAATATGTCCTTTACCTCCTAAGCACTGAGATTACAGATTTGTACTCTACATCAGCAAAAAACATCTTTTTAGACTTTTTTCCCCCATCTAACAAGCTAAGGATATTCTTTGGAGCTGTAATAAATCCACCTACATTTGGGTCATAAACAAAACAAAACAAAATCTGTATGTTACAGAGCCTTCTTTAGATTTCATCCTTCAAGCAGAATACACTTTTGCACTTACACACAGAAGTAGTAGCAGCGATCAATCTTGTATTTGAGACCACACCAAATTCCTAGAGAAAAGTGAATGAGATCAAGCACTTATTAACCCAGTAAATATTAGAGATATCTGAGATCTGTTCAAAAAGTTTTTCCAAGCTCCTCTCATGTCTACAGTCTGTTCAGTTGCTACCTACTTAATCTATGAAGCATTTAAATCTCTAAATGTATTACCTTTTCTTAAAATTCCAATAATTTGGGTTGGAGTATAGCTCAGAAATATATGGTTTGCTTATCAAGAATGTTCAGAAAAAAAAAAAAGAATGTCAGTCCTTAGCACAAGTAGTCAACCAACCAGTCAATTAATAAACAAATGCTGATACTACCCACAATTCTGAAAGAATGAAGCAGCTGGAATAAATATAAGGCTTCTTAGGTAAGTTATTTCCTTTTCAACCTGATATACTATCATGTAGTGTACTTTAAATATATTCTCATTTAATTTCAGATAAACCACTTAAGATCCTAAACCATTCACTTACTATAAAAAAATAGAAAAAGCAAGAATTGGTCCTTTATTTAAGAAGTTAAAACTATTCAAATACCTTTAATTAAAAATCTGTAATCTGCCAGGCATTGGTGGCACATGCCTTTAATCCTAGCACTTGGGAGGCAAAGGCAGGAGGATCTCTGTGAGTACAAGGTCAGCTTGCTCTGCAGAGAGAGTTCCAGGACAGCCTCCAAAACAGTACAGAGAAACCCTGTCTCAAAAGAAAAACAACAAAAAACAAACAAACAAAAAATCAAATCACCTGTAATCTAAGATGGGCAGTGTCAGTACATGCCTTTAATCCTAGTAGGAGGATCTCTGGGAGTTTGAGGCCAGCCTGCTCTATGCCTTACTTTCCTCATTTATAAAACGGGATGTAAGCGTTACAGCTCTGAGAGGAAAGGCTTCCCCTATGGAAGCGTCTCATGTATGCAGGGAACGGCATCCTGGCAGTCAGGAGCCAAGCATACCACAAAGTCACTCTGCACAACAAACTTCACACAGAGATTTATTGGGAGGGAAGAACCCAGGAGGGTGGCTGCCTCTACTTAGATGACAAACAGTAGGGAACTGAGTAGAAGGCAGGCTTTATATAGAGTTTCTTGGTGAACAGAGACTTCCAGGGTAGCATGGGATTGGTGGGATTTTTGTGGCCTGATTTTGTGCAAGTTCAAGGATTGGTGGATTCTTTTTCTTGGTTCTGGTCTCAGGCTTGGTGTCAAATCAGAGTCAGGGTGTTCTCTCCCTGGCTCTGGTCTGAGATCAAGTCAAGGTCAAGGCCCTTTTACCCTACTGCTATATACTCCACAGTTATAGGATTAAACAAAAACTTACAGTCTCATTAAAGCATCTGATACATAGTAAGTGCCATATTTATTAAATATATAAAATAACTTGTAAGATGTATATGTTGGGGAAGTCCTGTGCATTTGTCAATAAAGTACTGTCTGGCCAATAGGGAATCTAGATAGGAGGGACTAGGAGTCCAGGAGGACTCTGGGTAGGAGAAACAAGAGGAGTTCGAGATGTAACCGCCATGGGGTAGGAAGCCCGGAACTATTCTCCGGTAAGAGAAATACTTAGATTAACAATTATGGGGTAATTACTTAAGTCAGAGCTAGCCAGTAAGAAACAAGCAAGGCCAACAGCTTCATAATTAATACAGCGTCTTGTGTGTTATTTGGGGACTACAACTCGGCAGAGCCCAGGTGACTGGCAGGTGATAAACCACAGCAGCTAGCAAAGAAAACCTTCTCTTAACATGTATATATTATCTTATATAAATTTCCACCTATGATTTTCTATACAAAGGCAATATAAAAAATTAACCGTACATAACGATTATATTTTGATGAAGAACAAAAAATTGTTTTATACCTCTACTTTGGATGCCAGAAACACACATGTAGGAGCCATTAACACAGGATCGATACTTTTCAGAGAATACCTAAAACATGGTTAGACAAGAGTTAAATTATGTCCATTTGGAAGACATACTGGGTGATCGGGGAATCATAACTATATAGCAAACAAGTGACTTACTTATATATGGCATATGGAAATTAGAAAAGAAATCTCAAACAGACTAACAATAAATAAATAAATAAAACAGTCATACCTGGCATAGAACCTCTTGAAATAGACTGTAGCAGTAGCAATAACCTGTTGTCTTAATTTAAGATGTTCACCTAATGCTTGGATAACTAAAAGGGAAATAATAAAAATTTAGTGTATCATCTGGCACCATTATAACATTAATAATATTAACTTTTAACAGTAATTTCTACATGTTACAATTATGTCCACTCATAGCTCAGTACTCCACGACACCCCTGAACCACAGCTGCCTAAGACTTGCAAATATAGCAACATGCATAAACAAGAAAAAGAAACTGCCTACAAATTATCTTGCTATAAGGAGGTTGACTATCAAATATTCCTCTTTTAATGCTTCTCATATTATTTACATAAAAAGTCCTATTCTTGCAGAAGACCCAAGTTCCATTCCCAGCACCCATATGGTGGCTCACAATCATTTGTAACTCCAGTCCCTAGGGATCCAAGTCTCCTCAATACTATATAACATATAGTGCACAGATACACATGCAGGCAAAATATTCATACATAAAATACCCATACACAAACAAATAAAATTTATTTTAAAAAATACCAGGCAACAAAGGTATCCTAGCACAGTAAAGGTCTCTTGATTAAACCCCCTTCTTGCTAATGTAAAATTATAAGGTAAAAATGACAACTACAGGATGTCAATTTAATTTATTTTTACTTTGTCTTAACCAACCTTAAAAGGGGCTGCACTAGAAAGACCCAAGGAGATTAGCTAACACTGTGCTTCCAACACATAAAGTGCAAAAAGTGTCACCCAGCACACTAAAATGATAAATGTATAAACAAAAGCATTAACTACAGACTGTAATAATCCACTGAAAATAACCATAAAAGAATCTCAAAGGTGACCAGCTATACTATACTACTTCAACCAACTTAAAACTTTACCATTTGTAAAAAATATTTGTAACTTCCAATACTCTTCTTCTGAGAGAAACTTTAAGTCCTTCTGGCGCTCTTTCAACAGATCTTGTTTATCCAAAATCCACTGCAAACTGGAAAAAGCAAGGAAGATAAAACACAGTATAGAAAACCAACAAGCAAAAGCACCTAAAACTTTAAGATTTAACAAGCTGATCATATTCTAAGAAGTACATTCCTTCTTTTCTCCTCTGAGACAGGGTTAGTCCTGGAACTCACTCTGTAGACCAGGCTGGCTTCAAACGCAGAGATCCACCTGTCAACAACACCCCACCCCCATCACTGCTAGGATTAAAGGCATGTGGTACCACACCCAGCTTCTTTTTCTTCTTCTTTTTTTTGGAGGTACATCCCTTTTTGTTTGCTTGTTTGTTTTTCGAGACAGGGTTTCCATGTGGCTTTGGAGGCTGTCCTGGAACTAGCTCTTGTAGACCAGGCTGTCCTGGAACTCACAGAGATCCGCTTGCCTCTGCCTCCAGAGTGCTGGGATTAAAGGTGTGCGTCACCACTGCCCAGCCTGAGAGGAAATTAAACATTTTTCTAATGAGATTTTTTTTTCCACCAGAATTTTCACTATCATCCCTCAAGTTTCACAATCTTGTTGGTAAACCAATTTAATTCCTTTGGTTCTTGACACTACTTGTCAGGGCTTTGCTGACTATCTTCAGATAATTCTGTGTCAGTCTTTTGTGTTTGACTCTCTTTCTGCCTGGTCATAAATAAGGATGCTATGGATGTCATTTTAAACTCTCAGGGGAGTTACTCATCTGGCTTCTCTAGCTTTTCAGCAGCTCACATAGTCTCAGCAGGGAAAAAACAAAACAAAACAAAACAAAACAAAACAAAAAAAACCCAAGAGAACTTGAAGGCAAAGGATTGGCTTTAATCCCAGTACTCAGGAGGCAGAGACTGGGGAATCTCCGTGAGTTTGAGGTCAGATTGGTCTACTGAGTGAGTTCCAGGACAGTCAGAGCTGTTACACAGAGAAACCCTATCTTGAAAAACAAAACAAGACAAAAGAGAATCTCTTGATGTTTTTCAAAGGCTCTCTACCTCTTTCTGGATTTCCTTCATACTGTCATTCGCACAAAGAACCAGCACCCAGGTTCTCCTACCCTTTATACAAAGGCCCTTCCTCAAAGACAGACTCTTACTATATCTAAAGACTTACTGTCTGCTCCAGTATTACATCACTGAGACAGTTGATGAGGGCAGTACCCAAGTACCAGGATTACAGGCTCCAACTTTATCTAAAACATCTCGGTGACTAAAAACAACGAGAAATACTATGTCGCATAGTGATGCTCCCTAAAATCACTTTGTATCAAGGGAAAACATGCTTTCTGGAAACAGGTTAACAAATTCAGTTTCTTTTTTCCCCGTTCTTGGGTAAAGAGGAAAAGGAGCTAATTCAATTCACAGAACTAAAATTTCAGTTAGTTTCTTCATCCTAAGATTTACTTAAACTACGATGTCTTGTATCAAGTCCCATTCAGTTTTTATATATTCAGTGAAAAACCTCCTCAAAGCTTAGCCCGGTCACACAACCTCGCTGCACGTTTAACCAATGCATTTAGAGAGAAATGTCTCAAATGTTACTTTAGCTCTTCCATGACCACTGACGGGCAGGCACCCGAATTCATTCATTTAAATGGTTTAAGGAATAGATAAAATCTGAAAAAAATACACACTTTTAACGCAAAATGGAAGACACTGGCTAATGAATGAAAACTGTTACCTGTTGACAGCACCTGCGCTATATCTATATTCTAAGGGCATAAACGTCAATTAAGAAGCTGGGAAGTGGTGGCGCACACCTTTAATCTAATCCCACGACTCAGGAGGAAACCGCAGGCGGAAAAAAAAAACCAAAACACCAAACCAAAACAAACAACAAAACAAAAACCGGATCAACAATCTAGGCGAATGACAAGAAATTACTACGTCGTTGCTCTCAACAAGACCTAGCAAAAGCAGCCATACCTGCCCGGATCAGGCAACCTCACAACGCTACAACGTGCCCGGACCCACACATCCCGCTCACAGTTAAGCCCCAAATTCACACAGCCACAGTCTTCCATCGGACACCGGTCCTCTTGCCCATCCTTCAGGCTCACCCAGCCCCCGAGGCCGGCCAACAAGGCCGCCCAGTTTCCCCCGGAGGGCTCGCCCACACTCCAAGAGCGGCAGCCCGTAGGGAGCCGCAGGCCCAGTCCCCCTCTCGCCCCCAGAAGCCCCAGTCCCCCTCTCGCCCCCAGAAGCGGTCCCGCGGGAGCAAACGGAAGCTCACTCACTAGTGGGAACTCTGCCAGAAGTTCCCTGCCATGGAATACTGCCTGCCCCGATACAAAAGCACCAGCCAGCAGAGCGGCCCACGGAGCCACCATAGACCCAGTCCAGCCGGCCGTGCTCCTCAACCACACTGGCTGGCTGAGGTCCGCAGCGACCGCAGCCGGAGGGAGAGAGCAGCGCCGTCGTCGCCTAGACGCCGGTCGGCAACACGGAACTGCTTACACCGGTTCCGGATGACAATAGTTCCGGCCCGCCCTAGCGGCGGAGGAAGCGAGAGAAAGGCCTGAGATCGGAACTAGAGCCAGCAAAGGCGGAAACGCGCGGTGGAGAGCCGCTCTCCAGCGAGATTTCGGGGGAGATCCGCACTAAAGCAGCCACTTTCTGGATTTCTGTTCTTTTTTACAGTTTTTCATCTGGATCCGCCTAGGGATCTTCCTAACCCACCTGGTAGGCCTTCAGAAATAGTACTGTGGCATTGTAAGAAAGTGTGAATTTATATGACTGCTCGTTTTCCTAGGACTGGAAGGAGAAACATATAAGCGCCTTTAGTGAGTTCCTGCGGGCACTGAGCCTAATGAGTTAAAGGGTTTTAGTGTGGACATTTTAAAGTAGCAATCTTTTAATGTTAGAGCCATGGTTTGTCCACCTGAAACATACGGATACACATGTAGCCACACGGATGCACATGCTTGCCCCCAGAATTGAAACACTACAGAAATGCAATAATGTAGTTTTACAGAATAAATAATACCGAGTTTCTGTTATCATTGTAACATTGCACTGAGTACTGTACTTCGGTGGCTGAGGCAGAGACGGTAGGAATATCAGGCCAGTTCTTCTTGTTTGCTGATACCTGTCTCAGAAAAGAAACAAGCAGGTCAAAGGATGTAGCTAAGTTGATAGAGTGCTTGCTAGTGTCGCAGAAGCCCTGGGTGCAATTCCCGTCACTATATACACCGCCATGTTAAGGTCATGCTCAGCTTGAATCATCAAGACAGAGCCCCCATACACTTGCCTGCAGACCAGTCTGCTGGAGACATTTGCTCGGTTGAGGTTCCTGCTTTCCGAATGACCCTAGCTTATATGGAGTTGACAAAACCTTAACCAGGACAATGACAAATGATTCTAAGCACATTAGGTGTCTTGTGCAACTTTGGCCTCTCAAACACAATTATTAGGGATCATATAATAACTTTAATTAAATTGTTATCCTCATTATTCTGCCTTGAAACACGGTATTTGTTGTAAAAACAGCAGCAACAACAAAACCTTTCCCTGTATCGAATCATTAACCTTTCTCCATCATTTTAAATCCTGGATAGCTATGCTTGTTGGCAATAACTAAACCTCAAACTATTATAAAGTGTAGTAGTTAAGAACTCAATTTTAGCCAGGTTTGGTGATGCATGCCCTTAGCTAGGTATCAAACTGTGACAAACAGATGCGGTGCCTATTTAATGTATCAAAGCAGAGTCATCCTGGCTGGCACACCCAAGCCCTACCCTGAACTCTCCAGCCCAGGGAGCTTGGGTGCTCTTCCCTATATAATCTAACCATTTTGAATGCCTGCTTGTCTTTCTTTGTCCCCAACTTCAGCTCCCAAATAATGATATGGAGACTTATTCTTAATTATGAAAGCTTGGCTGATAGCTTAGGCTTGTTTCTAGCTAGCTCTTATAACTTAACCCATATCTTTTACTGTATGCTTTTAAAGGGCTTGATTGCCTTTACTTTGTAAAGCATGTGCTGCTTGCTCTGCATCCCTGGTGTCTCCTCGCAAAGTTGCCCTTCTTTTTCCCAGCATTCTTTGTGCCTGGAAATCATGCCTAGCTATTGGCTTGGCTGTTCAGCTCTTTTTTTTTTTTTTTTTTTTGTTTTTCGAGACAGGGTTTCTCTGTATTGTTTTGGAGGCTGTAATGGATCTCGCTCTGTAGACCAGGCTGGCTGTCTCTGCCTCCCCAGCATTTGGAAGGTGGAGGCAGGCAGATCTCTGAGTTCCAGGCTAGCCTAATCTATAGAAGGAGTTCCATATCTGGGCGTTGGTGGTGCATGTCTTTAATCCCAGCACTCCAGAAGCTGAGTCAGGCAGATCTCTGTGAGTTTGAGGCCAGCCTGGTCTACAGAGCAAGTTCCAGGACAGGCTCCAAAGCAATATAGAGAAACCATGTCTCGAAAAACAAAAACAAAAACAAAACAAAAAAAAAAAAAAGAAAGAAAGAAGAAAGAAAAAAATTCTAGGGCAGCCAAGACAACACAGAGAAACTCTGTCTCAATAAATCAAACTAAACTAAAACAAAAATCTCAATCTCATCAGGCATGGTTGTGAATGCCTCTAATTCCAGCTTTCAGGAGGCAGAAGCCAGCAGATCTCCATGAGTTCAAGGCCAGCGTGATCTACGTAGTGAGACTCTTTCTGTCTTTAAAAAATGAAAAGCCAGCCAGGCGTTGGTGGCGCATGCCTTTAATCCCAGCACTCGGGAGGCAGAGGCAGGCGGATCTCTGTGAGTTCGAGACCAGCCTGGACTACCAAGCGAGTTCCAGGACAGCCTCCAAAGCCACAGAGAAACCCTGTCTCGAAAAACCAAAAATAAATAAATAAAATAAAAATAAAAATAAAAAATGAAAAGCCAAAAGCAAACAAACAGAAGAACTCAGTCTTGGTCTGCAATATGGCTCAGTGGGTAAAAGCATTTTCATGATGACCTAAGTTATTTTTAAAAAGGTGCACTAATGGTGTTCCTCTGTAACTGGAGCATTCATACAAAGTCCTGTCATCCCTAGCTCATGGGCCCGCTAGCCTGAAGTACACTGTATAACAGGAACAGCAAGAGAGACCCTGCTCTGGGCAGGTGGATGGAGAGAACCAACCCTAGACAGTTGTCCTCTGACCTCCACGTGCATACAGTGGAATATTTGTCTGCACTCATGCACAGAAACAAGAAAGAACCCAGTCTCACAGGTATGATGACAAAGGTCCATAATCCCCGAATTCAGGGAAGGAGTCAGGAGGATTGGGTGTTCAAGGCCAAGATGGGTTACAGAATAAGCACCTGTTTAACAAACAAACAAAAACCTCAGTGTCTAAACTAGGGTGGCTTTGCTACATACTTCACTTGTAAGCTTAATTAAAACTTCAGTTCATCTGTAAGACAGGGATAATCAAGGTATCTAAGTCACGTGTTTGTATATTTTCAATGAAATTAAGATAATACCAAGTGCAAGGTAAGAATGACAGATTATTATATTTTCTTTTTTTGACATGGTCTCAATATGTGGCCCTGGCTTGTCTAGAACTCACTCTGTAGACCAAACTGTCCTGGAACACAGAGATCTGCCTGCCTCTGCCTCCAGAATGCCGGGATTAAAGGCGTGTGCCACCATGCCTGGCCTACTCTTAGCTCCTATTATATAAGAAAGTCTAAATTACAGTACAGATTAAAAAGATCTTGGTTTTAGTAACACAGTGCTGCCTTGATATGAGAAAGGACTTCTCTGTCTGACCACTAGCTCCTGATACATAAAGCAGTTATCTCTGCAGTGACCAGTGATTGTATTGATTTAGAGTATAAAATCCTAGTTCATGTCATTATCATTTGTTCTGCTCTGTAGTCCTAATTTTGGAGTGACTAAAAGTTTGGGGGAATTTCAGGATTCACTTTTTCGATTCAGTTAGTTGGGAATGGCTTTTGAAGAACAAAATAAGTGTCAATAAGACATTTTAGGAGAGGCTAGACAGATGACTCAGAAATTGAGTGTTTGTGGCTCTTTCAGAAGACACACACATCAGGTGGCTTACAACTACCTGCTGCAATGGCCAGCCCCAGGGGATCAACAACTTTCAACCTCCGTGGGTACCTGCATCCACTGTGCTTGTCTACATACACACACACACACACACACACACACACACACACACACACACACACAATCTTTTAAATTTTATTTTTAATTAAAATATAGTTATATTACATCATTCTCTTCTCCCTCATCTCCCTCCTTGAGTGGACTGACAGTCTGGTTAGTTCCTACCCTTGTGTAGTATGAAGGTCAGGGGTGTAAGCATAACCAGCAATCTTGGCCAGTTTCTAGATGAGATTGATTAACTTGAAAGGTGGGACTCTGACCCAGCTGTGGTAAATGCTTTTGAAGGGGAGAGGTGGGTGGAACCTTGGCCCAGGGAGGAGATCTTTGTTGAGACCCAAAGGTCTGGGAGCCTGGGGGCAGTTTTTTTCTAGGTAGTAAGTCTATCTCCAGAGGCCCTTCCTGTAGCATAGAGTCTGATTCATCAGGTTCTCCCTACTTCCCAAAGCCAGAATATTGAAGGAATTTTTTAGACCTTTAACTTATGGCCAAGAGGTTACATTTCCTGTGTGTGTGTGTGTGTGTGTGTGTGTGTGTGTGTGTGTGTGTCCATTTGCTTTCAGAAAGGTTCTGTTTCACAATCCTAGTTTTTACAATGGAAATTCCCTTGTTTTTGGTGATTAGTGGGCCCAGTCACAGGGAGTGCTTATAGTATTGTAAACTCTATATTTTTATCTCAAAAGATAAATGCCCACATCTTTCCTTTCCCTAATACAGCCAGACATTTAAAGTGGGCATCAGTGAGTAAAGATCAAGATGAATATGAGTTGTAGTCTTGATACCCATCACCTCTCCTATAACTGTCTTCATTAGTTTTCAGGTCCAGGCTTAGGGGTGGTGGAGGTTGGATCAGGACCCTGTATTCATACCAAACATAAGACTCAGGAAGAGGTAGAGGGGTATGGAGTGGAAGGACCACGGACCCAATAAAACCTTAATTTTAATGTAGGCAGAATTTCTCTGTGTCTCGGCAGCTGCCCTCAAATAGCCATCCAGAGACTTGTTATTAATTACAGATGCTCAGTCGGTAGCTCAGGCTGGCTAGTAGCTGACTCTGATATTATAAATTAACTCATTTATATTAATCTGCATTCTTCCATGTGCATCTCCTGTTTCCTCTCTGTGTCTGACTGCTGACTCCTCTCACTCTGCCCTTCTTCTTCCCAGTGTCCGTAGTCTGGTTTTTCCACCTAACTTTATCCTGTTCAGCTATTGGCCAGTCAACTTCTTTATTAAACCAATCACAGGCCGGGCGTTGGTGGCGCACGCCTTTAATCCCAGCACTTGGGAGGCAGAGACAGGCGGATCTTTGTGAGTTCGAGACCAGCCTGGTCTACAAGAGCTAGTTCCAGGACAGCCTCCAAAGCCACAGAGAAACCCTGTCTCGAAAAACTAAAAAAAAACAAAAAAAACAAACAAAAAAAACCAATCACAGTGACATATATTCACACAGTGTAAAGGAATATTACATATTTCCCCCTTTTTGTATAATTAAAAAAGGAAAGCTTTAATTTTTAACATAGTAAATACAACAAAAAACAGTTGTTAAGTAAGAATTACAGTTACGATATCCAGTCCATTTGTATTTGGCAAATTTAGAGAAAATACTCTATTATTTATCTTTGTGAGTCTAAAGTTTTATACCTAATTTACCTTTTATCATAACTAAGTAAATGGGCGGTGGTGGCACACACCTTTAATCCCAGCACTGGGGAGGCAGAGGAAGATGGATCTCTGTGAGTTCGAGGCCAGCCTGGTCTACAAGACTTAGTTCCAGGACAGCCTCCAAAGCCACAGAGAAACCATGTTTTGAAAAAAAAAAAGAACTAAGTAAAAAATTTTGACTATGACTATCTAGTCTTTAACTCCATCAAAGACCCAGAAGGGTGAAATATTACCTAATGACAGGGACATCTGGCTGCCTGGACAGTCACTGTCACCAAAGTTCTTCTGTAATGTTGGGGCATCCATTTTTGGCCTACAGGCCTAGTATACCTGACAGAATTTTCAGAGAAGCAGGAAATTTTGAAGGACTGTCCTACCCCGTCTAGGTAAAGTTTGACAGTCACTTTCTTTTGCATCCTGCTGGTCCAGTTTGAACTATATATTGTCAGCAGTTGAAGCAACGGTAGTTTCTTGCCCAAATGTCTAGCTTTTGTCATAAAGAAAGTAAACTCCATAGTGAGTTTCTTTGATGCCCATCATCTCATCTGAAGCAGATTGGTGCTGTCAGGAGCAGATGTGTCTTACTGTCATGAAAAGCCTTAGGCTATTAAATATAATAAATGTCATATTCTTCAACACTTCAACTTTGAAGTCTTTGAAGACTATCTATCTACTTAAATATATTTGTGTATGACCTTGAAAACATACTTAACATGACTATAAGTTTGATTTTTATAGATGACTATTAATCTGTATGTTGTAACTACACATTACATGTTAAAATGAGCTGTATAAGCATAATACCTTAACAGGAGTAGAAACATATGTACAGTATAACAAAATTAATTTTAAATTTGTATCAATAAGTTAAAATCCACATCAATGTAAAATATTTTGAGATTAATTTTTTTGTATTAGATTCAATAATCTATCCTTTTATCTCATCATTCCTATATCATAACTAAATCTCTATCACTCTATTTCACCAATAAAAACTTGGGAGCCAGAGCTGGGGTGAAAATTTGCTAACTCAGAGAGGCAGAGAAAGCAGCCAGCTGACCTCCCTCCTCCACCGTCATCTTAGAAAGAGAGCTCTCTCCTAGACTGTCTGAAACAAAACTCCTCCAACCAGATGTCCCTCCCCTCTACTTCCTGTGCCTCTCTCTCTCTCCCACCTCTCAACTTCCTCACTCTCTATGGTACTTCCAGCCAGTTGATTGTATTTAAATAATATAATCTCATGGTTCACAGTGTGGCAGATACACCACGGTAGTTCTCCATTGTTGAACACCTTTTGAGCTATCACCAGCACATTTTCTGACTTTTATAACTATTTTTCTAATTTCTGCGACCAACTAGGTGACAGGGAAAGTATTTTTAGCAGGTAAAAATTCTAAAAAGGACCAAGCAAAAATTGTTTAAAGTATCCTAGGTCAGTTTTGGACAGAAGGAAAAATCCATTTTATCCAGACTGCATTGTGCAACAGAGATATCAACTCTCACATACCCCCAGCACTTATCCACAGCATGGATTTCTCCTTTTTTTCCACACAGTGGTAGGTTTTGAGATTTCCAATTACATGGAACAGTGGCTGAAAATAAATCATGAAAGAGGAATGAATAGAATTTCCCCTTTTTCCTCTTGGGGAACTATTTTCCTTTCCCTGTATGCATCCCTCTGAGATGGCCGTGGACCCTAGATAATAGGCCTGGCCTCTCCCCACCTCTACACAGGGACAGGAACCTATCTAGACCTTGAGCAGAAGTAAAGAGAGCAATCCACTTGTGGGACAGATGCAAGTTTTTTTGTTTTGTTTTGTTTTGTTTTTGGTTTCTCTGGGTGACCGGGTAGAGCCAGAAGGATTTGAGTCCCCAACAAGAAGGCATAGTTCTTAAGTTGGTGAGGGGAGGAGTCCTTGGAGTTGGGGTGTCTCACACCAGAAAAAGCCACAGGGGAACAGAATCGACACAAAGACAGACACAAGGAGAGACACACAGTAAAGTCAACCAGGGGTGGCCACCATACAGTCATATACCTGAAAGAACCTGGGGTGGGAGTTTTAGCGATGTCCCACCTGAACCTGGACACTGCATCAGTGGCCACATCCAGCCTTCCCTTTGTGTTCCAAACAGAGGGCGCCTTACCAGATTTACCTTTGGAGGTGACAGACCAGGTGCCTTTCTAATTGATTTCCCTTTGGGGTAGATGTGTCAGACTCCTTTGAAGTATTAGGCAGCAGTTGACCACAGGGATTCCTGGGGCCATGGTCAGTTTTCTCATCCCCTAGGAGTCCTCTGACCACTCTTCCTCCCTCAGAGTGGATCTGAGACCCGCAGTGTCTTGGGTCTGTGAACGAAAAGAGAACATGACCACTTCAAGGTATGATTAAGGAGAAGGGATTTTGTTTTATTGTAGACATGAGGGAGACATCTGGAAGAGTCCAGAGCAGCAAGACAAAGTAGTAGAGCAAGCATGGTCAGCAGACATAACTGGGCCATGAGAGGAGAAAGAGGGGAATAGAGGAAGAAAGAAGGACCAAGAGGGTGCATGGCCAACATAGCAGGTTTTCGTAGGGATCAGAAGGTGGGGGAAGAGAAGCAAAGCCTCTGGGCTGGAAAAGGATAAGGGGCAGGGTGAGAAGAGCTGAGGGAGCCAGGACTCTGTAACAGGCTATTGCAATGTAGAGAGAGCCTAGAGGACAGTATGTGCTTTTGGTGTGCTAATAGGCACCACACTTGGCATTTGTCCCTGGTTTCTTTGGGACCTGATATTTTGGTCTCCGGGGATTTCACTGGGGCCTCCAGAAATGTTGTGGGGTATCCAGTGAAGACTACATGCCAATAGAAAGTCTTTATTAGCTGTCCAGAAACTACACTGGGTATTATGGAGCCCAGTGTAGCCTGATTCTTTCTTTCTTTCTTTCTTTCTTTCTTTCTTTCTTTCTTTCTTTCTTTCTTTCTTTCTTTCTTTTTCTTTCTTTATTCCTTCCTTCCTTTCTTTCTTTCTTTTGGTTTTTCGAGACAGGGTTTCTCTGTATTGTTTTGGAGGTTGTACTGGAACTCACTCTGTAGACCTGGCTGGCCTCAAACTCACAGAGATCTGCCTGCCACTGCCTTTCACAGCGTGAGTTTTTAAGCACAGAAGAAAAACAAAACAAAACAAAAACAGCAGCAGCAACAACAAAAAACCATATCCATACTTCATGTAATAAGAGCAGTTAGCCCGAAGCAGATCTACAGAAACTGAAAAGCAAGATTAGTACATTTAGACGCTTTCCCAGAACTATGGATTTTGATGAATTAGGTCTTCATTTTCATTTTGGCAGGTGGTGTAATTAACATGCTGTCCTGATTGGTTTTGAGTGTCAACTTGACATCAGAGAGGAAGGAGCCTCAAAGAGGAAATGTCTCCATGAGACCCAGCTGTAAGGCATTTTCTCAATTAGTGATCAATCAGAGAGAGCCCAGCCTATGGTGGATGGTACCAGCCCTGGGCTGGTGGTCCTGGGTTCTGTAAGAAAGAAGGCTGAACAAGCCAGGGGAAGCAAGCCAGAAATCAACACTCCTACATGTCCTCTTCATCCGCTCCTGCCTCCAGGTTCCTGCTCGAGTTCCTGTTCTGACTTCCTTCAGTGATGAACAGCAACATGGAAGTGGAAGTTGAATAAATCCTTCCCTCCCCAGCTTGTTTTATTTTTGTCATGGTGTTTTGTTGTAGCAATAGAAGCCTTAACTAAAACACATGCTGAGTTTTATGTCCTAAATGATACTTTCATCATAGAATCAGTTGTGTTAAAGTCTGGAGGACATATAATACTAGTAACTTAATAACTCACATGAAAATTCCAGAACAAGAAGAAATCACACCCCAAAGGAGAAGATGGCAAGAAATAATTGCTCAGTGCTAAAATCAGTAAAATATAAATGCACAAACAAAAAGCCCTGGAAAAAAATCCAAGAATCAAGGAAACAAAGATGTGTTAGTTTGAATGAAGATGGTCTGCATAGGCTCATAGGGAGTGGCACTATTAGGAAGCTCGGCCTTGTTGGAGGAAGTCAGTCAATGGGGTGGCACTTTGAGGTTTCAGATGTTCAAGACAGGTCTAGTGTCTGTCTGTCTGTCTGTCGTCTCTTCCTGCTGCCTGCCAATCCAGATGTAGCACTCTCAGCTACCTCTCCAGCACCATGTCTGCCTGTGTTCTGCCATTCCTGCCAGGATGATAATGGACTCAACCTCTGAATTGTAAGCCAGACCCAATGTTTTCTTCATAAGAGTTGTTGTGGTCATAGTGCCTCTTCACAGCAATAGAAACCATAAATAAGACAGAGTGTTGGTTCTTTTAGGAAGTCAATTAAAATTGGCAAACTCTTATCCAAATTAACCACACCGCAGAGAAAGTATATCCAAATTAATAAAATTAAAAGTTAAATAGGGGTTATAACAAAAGATGCTGAGGAAATCCAGAGAATCATAAGGACATAGTACCCACCAAACTGGTGAAACTAAAAGAAATTGATAGTTTTCTCAATAGGTACCACTTACCTATGTTAAATCAAGACCAAATAAGGAATTTAAACAGATAGAAATAGAAGCAGTTATTTCAACAGATAGAAATAGAAGCCACACAATCATGTAACTAGATACAGAAAAGGCCTTTGACATAAATCTAACATTCTTTCAGTATAAAACTCCTGGAGAGATTAGGGATACAAGGGACATAACAACTTAATAAAGGCAGTTGACAGTTCACCAAGCCAATAGCCAACATCAACTTAAATGAAGAGATACACAAAGCAATTCCATTAAAATCAGAGACAAGACAAGGCTGTCCCCTCTCTTCATGTCAATACGATATAGAACTTGGAGTTTTAGCTAGAGAAAGAAGACAACTCAAGAAGATCAAGGAGATGCAAATTGAAAAGGAAAAAAAGTCAAAATATCTTTATTTGCAGATGATATGACAACATATATAAATGACTCTAAAAATTCCACCATCAGAATCCTATAGCTGATAAACTTCTTCATCAAAGTAGATGGTTACAAAATTACCTCAGAAAACCCATCAGACCCCCTATATACAGATGATAAACAGATCAAGGGAAAAACGCCTTCCACAATAGCCTTAAATAATATAAAATATATCTGGCTAACTCTAACCAAGCAACTGAAAGATTTGTATGATAAAAACTTTAAGACATTGAAGAAAGAAGTTGAAGAAGATATCAAAAGATGGAAAGATCTTCTATGCTCATGGATCAGTAGAATTCATAGAGTAAAAATAGCCAACTTACCAAAAGCAATCTACAAATTCAATGCAACCTTCATTAAAATTCCATCAAAATTCTTCACATATCTCTAGAGGAGAATTTTCAACTTCATATAGAACTCAAAAAACACAGGACAGCTAAAACAATTCTGAATAATCAAATAATTGTTGGAGGTATCACCACCCCCAATTTCAAGCTGTACTATAGAGCTATATATAATAACATATTACTACATAATAATTTATGTAATAAAACAGCATGGTATTGTTCTTATTAGATACACATTGATCAATGCAATCCAATTGACATAAGTCCACACACCTATGGGTGCCTGAGTTTTTATAAAAAGGCCATAAATATATACTGGAAAAAAGACAGCATCTTCAACAAATGGTGCTGGTCAAACTGGATGATTGCATGAGGAAGAATTCAAATAGACTCAACTCCAAATGGATCAATACCTTAATGTAAAACTCAATACACTGAACCTGATAGAAGAGAAAGTGGGAAACAACCTTGAATTCACTGGCACAGAAAAAGACACTGAACAGAACACCAATAGCACAGGCAGTGAGACCAATAAATGGACCTCATGAAGCTGAGAAGATTCCACACAGAAAAGGACACCATATTTCAGACAAAGAAGCAGCCTACAGAATGGGAAAAATTTTAACAACTACAGTTCAATAGAAGGCTAATATCCAAAATATATAATGAACTAAAGAAAAACCCCTAAATATCAAGAAAAAATAACAAAATTAAAAAGTGGGCTATAGAGAGGTGTTGGTGCACACCTTTAATCCCAGAATTTAGGAGGAAGAGGAAGGCATATCTCTAATTTTGAGGCCATCCTGTTCTACAGAACAAGTTCCAGGACAGCCATTACTACACACATAGAAACTGTCTAAAAAAAAAACCCCACAATATCAAAAAAGGCTACTCAAATGACAGAGAAGACTTGAAATGTTCAGCATTTTTAGCCATCATGGAAATGACAATCTAAATACTTGGAGATTTCATCTTAGACCTGTCAGTTAGCATAGCTAAGGTCGACAAAACAAGTTGGAGTACAAGCTTGTACAGCTACTATAGAAATCACTGTGGTGATTCCTCAGGAAGATGGAACTTGACCTACTTCATGATCCAGCTATACCTCTCTCGTACCTAAAGGATGCTTCATTCGACTACAGAGATACTTGCTCAACTGTGTTCACTGCTGCTGTATTCATAATACCCAGAAACTGGAAACTAGATGTCCCCCAAGAGAAGAATGGATAAAGAAAATGTAGTACATTTACTTAATGGAGTATTACTTTGCTATTTAAAAAATGACATCATAAAGTTTGCAGATAAATGGATGGAACTAGCAAAAAAATCATCCCAAGTAAGTACCCCAGATCCAGAAATACAAATATGGTATGTATACACTTATCTGTAGATATTAACTGTGAAGTCATTGACAACCAAGCTTCAATCCTTAGGACCATAGAGTTTAGGTATGGAGTAAGAGACTAAAGGGTACAGATAGATCTCAGATAGATTAGGAAAGGAAAATAGAATAGTGTTTATGGATGGGGTAGGTTGGAATGGGATGATCAAGTGGGGGAGGTGAAGGGAAGAAACAGTTAAAATCAAGGACCATTTGAGGGTTAGTAGAGAAAATTAATACAGTTGGAGCTTCCTAAAATATATACATATATGAAGGTGATCTAAATAAAATAATTGGGGAGACAGAGTCCTAAGTGGCCATCTCTTGCCATCAAATGAAGCTTCCAGGCCTAGGATCTGATATTACTAGGAGACACAATCTCATACTAACCAACCTTATCCTCCTGCTCTTACAGTCTTTCTACCCTCTCTTCTAGAATGTTCCTTGAGCCTTAGTTGAGAGTGTTATGTAGATGTATCCATTGGAACTGGGCTCCACTCTGCATTTTGATTGGCTGTGGTTTCCTTCGGTGGTCTGTCTGTTGCAAAAGGAAGTTTCCTTGACGTAGGGTGAGGACTACACTACATAGACTCGGCTGGTCTCAAACTTGCTGTGTAGACCATGTTAGCCTCAAATTCATGGAACTATGCCTGTCTCTCCTTCCTGACTTCTGAAATTAAAGATGTGTATCACTATGCTTGGCGCCCACTTTTAATTTTAAAATATTTGTGGTTTTCTGTGTGTGGGTGTTTTGCCTGAGTATATGTATGCACACCACATGTATGTGGTGCCCAGATGTCAGAAGAGTGACTAGATCCCCTGGGGCTAGAGTTACAGATGTTTATGAACTGCCATGTGAATGGCAGGAGTCAAACTCAGTTCCTCTGGAAGAGCTGCCAGGAGAGTTATCTCCTCAAGTCCCCTTCCCATTTTAAAAGTATTTCATTAATGAGTCTAAGAGCACAAAAGGGAACCCCAGTTTCCATGGTAACAGTAACATCTATACATCAACAACACTTTCTTAATTTTTTATTCTTTTTTATTTTTTATTTTTAAATTTAAATTAAAAACAAGGTTGCTTCACATGTCAATTCCAGGTCCCTCTCCGTTTCCCTCCCCTCCTCCTGCGCCCTCCCACCAACCCCTCCAATATTCCCTCATATCCCCAGGGAGGATGAGGCCCTCCATGTGGGTGTCCATAGTCTGTCATTTCATCCAGGGCAGGGCCTAGACCCTCCCCCAAGAGTCCAGGGTGAGAGTCTCATTGTTGGATGGGAGTCCAAAGTCCATTTGTATACCCGAGATAAATACTGATCTACTGCCCAAGGCCCCATAGATTACCTAGGCCTCCTCACTGACACCCACATTCAGGAGGATATCTGTGGGTTCAAGACCAACCTGATCTACAGAGCAAGTTCCAGGATGGGCTCCAAAGCCACAGAGAGACCCTGTCTCAGAAAGCAAAACAAAAAACTATTTTTTTGACTTCAGGAAGAATTTAATGTCCAAATTGTAAAGTCTCTGTGAAATAAGGATGGTTATGATTTACTCAAAGCTCTGACATCCAGCTTTTCATCTTAGCACAACAGGCCATGGCAGTTAGAACTAAGATCGTACCCTTCTTCATATTAATAAGTGAATGCAAGACTCTCTAGATCTGACAAGTGGGTTTCATTTTGAAATAAGACATTTGCATAAAAATGTGCTAGACTGAAAGGGAAGGAAGCCCACTGCTCTCAGCATTGTGATATACTCTTTCCTAAACACTCACAATCATGTACTACTTCCTGCTTTACTTAATAGAATTGTTCCATCAAAGGTCAGCTTCAGTGTGTTCAGCGTTTCAACTATCCCCAAGTCCTGTCCTGTGGAATGTTTCTGTCCAGTGTATTTTCCAGTTACAGACAGCATGAGAAGAACATGGAAGGAGTGCAGAGGTCAAAACAAAAGGTGTCTGCTGTCTTTTCTTCATAGAAAGTGTCTGCAGTTTAGTCACTCTCCAAGGCCACCATGGAAATTAAGATCATTGAAGGAGATACTGTCCAGAGTTGAAATATCAAAAATTTTAAGAACTGATTCATTGGTTATCTGAGTAATTCATCCTTGACCAAAAATCTATGGTTAGTAAAAATGGAGCAAATGCTAAAAACTGTAAACTATACCTTGAGTTTTTTCATTAGGAAGTAATGTCACTTTGAGGATCCTTTAAATATTTCTTTTCATTCACGTGAAGTCTATACATTGTATTACCGTTAAACACACAGGAACACTCGAGTTATCCCACAGTCCATCTCTACAGAGACTGTTATTACAAATGTTCCCTGAGCTTATACTTGCTCTCTGATGGCTCTAAAGAGATTGTCTGTGTTTTCTCCCACATAAGCATCATTTATTTGTGGTAATGAGAAGTACTCCTTGTTTTGGATTATAAGATCTAGAGAAGAAGGTAGCTTTTAAATACAGCTAAATGGACAAATAAGACAGAGAACACAAGTAGGAAACAACAGCTTTCATACATTCATCTGTTCTGATATCAACATCAGGTCAAGATGTTCTTTTGGGTTTAATTGAGCAACTGAGAAGGGTCACTTTTTTGTTTTTGTTTTTTTTTTTGAGACAGGGTTTCTCTGTATTGCTTTGGATTCTGGCCTGGAACTCGCTCTGTAGACCAAGCTGGCCTCGAACTCACAGAAATCCTCCTGCCTCTGCCTCCCGAGTGCTGGGTTAAAGGCGTGTGCCACCAACGCCAGGCCTGAGAAGGGTCTTTCTGACTTTATTTATGTTACATATTGCATATATTTGTTTGAATATAATAATAGTATAATTTTTGATGATGCTACAGGTCTAACCTTGTGTGTGCTAGAAAAGCATGCTACAACTGAGACGTATCTCCAGCATGAGATAGGGTTTCATTATGTTTCTCACGCTGGTCTTATAACAAGCTCCCAGACTTTAGCACTGCTGACACCATGATAGAAGTACCTTCCAAGCCATTAAACACACAGACAGCAACATCTGCCAAAGTGAAAACAAAGATCTATTCCATCAAAGTCCACAGTAATGTACTAACCTTGCTTTCTTGGCTTCTGTAGTTCTTCTTCTGGTTAACTGTTCTAACTGTTCTTGTGAATTGGAGTATGTAAATCCAGAATATGGTTTTTGTGCTTAAAAATTAACTATGAGAAAGGCTTGGGCTACACTGGAATCTCAGTGTAGGTGCCAGCTAAATAATAAAGACTTTTTTTTACTGACTTAAGGCCATGTCTCCAATAGGCTTCTCTGTTGGATACCTTACAACATTTCTGGAAATTTCACTGAGGTCCCAAGAGACCAGACCTCTCAAGACACAGGGAGTCTTGGAGTCCCTTGTTGGGGAAGAGTACAGTGGTCAAGGATCTCCTAGAGGGTGTGCAACTTTAGAGGTTAGTTCCATAGCCCCTGGAATCCCTTGGGTTATTTGTTGCTTAATGTTTAGGAGGAGTCTGACACCTCTACCCCCAAATGAAACTAATTAGAAAGTCACCTGGTCTGTTACCTCCTGAGGTAAGTCTGGTTAAGTCATCTTCCATTTAGGACACAAAGGAGATGCCAGACATGGCCTCTGCTTCAGTGTTAGGGGTCCGTGTGAGAGGTCACCAGACTTCCCTACTCTGTTTAGGTGTATGAATGTGTGGTTCCTGCTTCCTCAGCCCGACTTTACTGAGTGTATCTTTCGGTGTGTCTCTCTGTGTGTTTCTGTCGGTTCCATTGACAGGAGAAACAAATCTAAAATGAAAAGGGGAGTGAGTCATCCTTAGACTGAAGCCACCCCCTGCTGTCCCTGGGACTACTTCCCATAGACTCACAGTCAACACTGCATTGTGCTGCAGCTGCAGTGGGTGGCTGCTGCTGTTGCTATGGTGACGTTGATAGCGAAGTTGGGCATGGGATGCCTTGATGCAATGAGAGTTTTGTTGCTGAGGATGGATATGCTGCCTGTTTGTCACACAGAAAAACTCCAGACCTTCTGTGAAATCAACTGGCCCTCTTGTGGAGTTGGGTGACCCAACGATGGTTCAGGCTGTCTGGAATATGAAACCCCTACCACCCTGACCAGTGGCTTTTCTCTGGTGCAAAACCCACACTGGTTTGAGACCTGTGACATCTTGTTGGGGACCAGAATCCTTTTGGTGCTGCCAGATCTCCCAGAGAAACCCCCAGATCCCTTCATGTTCTCTCAGCCATACCAAGGAAACTGACCTCTTCCATTCCATTCCCTGAGTGTTCACTTATTTGGATGCTTGACTCCCTACTTGTGGTCAGATTCCTGTGTGGAGGTTGGGTGGGACTTGGCCTCCTAACTGGGGTAGGGGGGCTGCCATCTAAACAGACTGCAGATACTGAGGGAGAAATAGTTCCTTAACCCCACCTGCCCTACCCTAAGCAGTCTGGAGGGGGGAAAGTTCTCCCAGGCCCTGCCCTGGGGAAAAGAGAAAGTTTCTACTCTTTCCTCTTTCATGGGTTTTGTCTTCCTTTCAACCAGTAATCTGTATTATTGGAAAAACTCAGAACCACTGCCAGCACTTGGGAGGCAGAGGCAGGCAGATCTTTTGTTACACAGTTGGCCCTAGATATTAGAAAAAACTTCAAATAATTAAAAAGATTTACAAATATAAATATGTCTCAAGGCTGGAGAGATAGCTCAGCATTTATGAACACTGACTGCTCTTCCAGAGGTCCTGAGTTCAATTCCCAGCAACCATATGGTGGCTCCCAACCATCTGTAATGAGATCTGGTGCCCTCTTCTGGGATGCAAAGATACATGCAGTCAGAACACAATATACTTATGTATAAATAAGTAAATCTTTAAAAAAAGATTTAAAAAATATAAATATGTCTCAATTATTGGAGATTGCTAAAATACAATATAAAAGAGATCCCAAACGATAAGCCAGAGACATAGGAAGGGTGGGGCTTGCAGCAAAAGATGCCCTGTTCTATAAAGGGGATCCTCACCCAGGCACTGGGACCCTAAAGGAAGCCAGTTGCCTATTTGTCCAAAAAAACTTGACTGTGTTTCTGCTGGCAGCAGGCTTGTTTGCAGGCAGTGCCAATAAAAGCTAACAAACTACCTTTGGGCCAGGAACTGCCCCTAACCGCCCCACACACTGTAGTGGCTCTCTCAGGGGAATCCCAGAAGGTTGTATATACAACACTCAAATAACACATTATCAAGCATTTTTTTTTCTGGGGCCAGCCTCATATCCAATTCTGTAAACCTTCAACCATCAACCCAGCCAGCTTGCTGCTTGATGATACCCCAGCAGTGATGGGGATGTCTTCTGTATATATGTTTCTCTTATTGGTTGATGAATAAAACACTGTGACCAATGAGGTAGGAAGTATAGGTGGGGCTAGGAGACAAAGAGAATTCTGGGAAGTATAGACAGACAGCAGATGCCATGTGAAACTGAGAAGGTAGGGCGTGCCAGATCCTTCTCCATTAAGATAAGACCACGTAAATACTTAGATTAGTAGAAATGGGTTAATAATTAAGACAGAGTTAGCCAATAAGCCCTAGTCATTGACCAACAGTTTCATAATTAATATATCGTCTATATGTTTATTATGTGGAACTGGGTGTGGTGTTCCATAACACAACAGAGCCTCTTCCTTGGAGGGGCAAGTTAGGTTCACTGAACTCCACCAACCAGATAGCAGCCTGGTGGAGTGTGGTTTCTTGTTGGTACTGTGGATGTGGATGTGGTCCTCTCGCACCCATGCTTGTGGGGAGTGATGCCCCAGCTCCTCTGTCTTCAGCTAGCAGGAGATTGAAGCTCAGCTTGTCCAGGCAGGCGTGGCAATTCAAAATTGCTCATGGCTGCAATGAAAGATCAACTCAGCTCCCACTTCCTGCCCGTGCTGCTGCCGCCCCTACAGCTACAGCCGCTGAATCCTCTGCTCTGCTCCAGGATGTGGACCCTCTGGCCTTTGTCCATACTTTTGATCTCTACTTTCACTGAAAAAGACTGAAAGGGTCCAATTGATGAGACCTGACCTAACATACAAGAAATGGAAGTGGCGCTGTACACTGGAAGGAGCAGTTTTGTTCAAGATGAAATCTGGTATGCCAGGACCTCAGTTGTCACCTCCAACAGGATAACATGGGTCCAGTCCTTCAACCGAGGCACTTTAAGACAAAGGGTTGAGTTTCTGAAGTTAGCCCAGGCACTTTGCTGGGGGAAAGCTATTACTGTATACATGGACAGTCAGTATGCATTTTCCATGGCCCATGCCTGTGGGGCCCTCCATATAGAGATGGGGGCTCCTCACCTCAGCCAGGAAGGGAAGAAGGGGTGTCCCCAGAGGCCTGAGGGAACAGGGAAGCAGACTGGGCCACTGGGAAGTCTTCCTTAAAATCAGTGGGGTCTTTCCAGATCTCGGCTATCCTACCTGAACTTGAATTGTTCCAGGGCCCAACCCACATAAAGAAACAAAGTAGACAAGAATGAAAACTGCCAAACAGGAGACAAACAGGTTCTTGCTAGATGAGAACCCAGTACACCCTGCCATTATCAGGAGATAGATGGCTGCCAAACTCCACCTGGGAGTAACTAAAACTGCAATTACTCAAACTCAGATATTATTTCTAGACTTGGGTTGCCCCTCTCCCTGAATTATGACAATGGCCTGGACTTCAACAGCCAAAGTTTGCTTAAATCTGACATTGGCCCTAAATGTTGATTAGCAATTACATTGTGCCTATAGGCCACGATGCTAAGGATAGTTTTAAAAAGGGTTGGAGAGCACAGAAACAGTTGATCTGAACAAGGGGGAGTTCTTGAACCCCAGGCTGATGGCTGGGAATCCGGCATGGGACTGATCCAGACCCCCTGAATATGGGTATCAGTGAGGAGGCCTAGGCAATCTATGGGGCCTTTGATAGTAGATAGTATTTATCCCTGGCATACAAATGGACTTTGGGTGCCCATCCCACAATGAGAGATGCTCTCAGCCTGGACTCTTGGGGGAGGGCCTAGGCCCTGCCCTGGATGAAATGACAGACTATGGATACCCCTCCATGAAGGTCCTCACCCTCCCTGGGGAAAGGAGTGGGGATTGGGGGAGGAGGGTAGGGAGTTGGTAGGAGGGTGTGAGAGGAGGGGAGGGAGAGGGAGAGGGAGCTAGGATTGACATGCAAAGCAACCTTGTTTCTAATTTAAGTTTAAAAATTAAAATTAAAAATTAAAAAAAGGGTTGGGGAGGTGGAAAAACACTTTTAAAATATGTCCTTGAGACCAGAAAAACTTGTGCTAACTTTCTACCTTCTGCCTTCCTAAGGGACAGGTGCATCCTATATTGAGACGCTCTTAAGATAAAAATTGCTAACCATTTCCTCTTTGCTTGTTCTGCAACAGACCCAGAGGGTTATTCATCAGAAAGTTCAAGAGGCTGTATCCTTTCCCATGTCTGAGCCTGCCTACAAATTCCAACCTGGTGACCTTATTTGGGTTAAAGGGAATCTCAATCTGAAATAGCAATGAAGGTTTCTGATGTCACTCCATGGACCCACTGCACCCAGCTGAAGACTACAGATGATAATGACAGATGAGTTGTTGCCGGTCCTCCAACCTCCTAAAGATAAGACTGACACAGGCTTTATAGTTACGGTCTGCTCATAGGCAAAACCCCCAAATTCCATTAGCTAGGACTGTGGTTATGAGAATTAACAAAGCCAACCTATCCACAGAGACACAACCCACCTTCTCAGTAGATCTCTGAAAACATTTAGAGGCTACTGGGGGATGGCTTGCTCACTCTTAGGGAGATGCATGCCCCCAAGGGTTTACACATGAAGAGACGGGCCTCTGATCTATCCAGTACTATACCTGCCCAGCTGGTGCTCCCCTGAGCTGCCAGAAGCCGGGTAAATACCATTGTGCTCCATGGGGTTACAAATCCCAATCTTCCTGGGGTCACACAGATTTCTTCATAATACTTACCTGTGGAAACCAGGCAGTTCCTTATTCATGAAGGTCAGGGCCTGGCAGGAAGCCAAAAACCATTATTGGAAAACCAGTAGAACAAGAGGAGTCAGATTATACCTGAATGGTCCAGACCCAGGCAGTAAATTCACTATCAAAAGGAAACCTGCAACTAGAATCACTGGGCCCACTTGGCCCAAAATGACCCATCTTGATACCTCTGTAATATGGAGCCCCAAACTCCAATTTCCCCAGGAATTCCTTTGATAACCTCAAAGATAAAGGTTCAGAAGGTAGTGGAAGCCAGACCCTCAGCATTCAGGATTCTAGGAAGAGTATATAATTTCCTTAACCATTCTCAACTGGACATAGATCAGGACTGTTGACTGTGCCTGGACCCCAAGCCCCCATAAACAATAAGCTCCACTTCTGACACTAATAGCTGTAAATGTTCCCAACCCAACATCACCCTGGGCAACTGTCTTAGGGTTTCTATTGCTGGAAAAAACCCACTATGACTAAAATGCAGCTTGGGGAAGAAAGAGTTTATTAGCTTACACTTCCATATTGTTGTTCATCATTGAAGAAAGTCAGGACAGGAACTCAAGCAGGTCAGGATCCTGGAGGCAGAAGCTGATACAGAGACCATGGAGGAGTCCTACTTCCTGGCTTACTTCCCCTGGCTTGCTCAGCCTGCTTCTTTATAGAACCCAGGACCACCAGCCCAGGGATGCTACCATCCACAATGAACTGGGCTCTCACCCATCAATCACTAATTAAGAAGATACCTCACATAGGAAGATACCTCACAGTCAGATTTTATGGGGGCATATTCTCTCTCTCTCTCTCTCTCTCTCTCTCTCTCTCTCTCTCTCTCTCTCTCTGTCTCTCTGTGTCTCTGTCTCTGTCTGTCTCTCTCTCTCTCTCTCTCTCTCTCTCTCTCTCTCTCTCTCTCTCTCTCTCTCTCCAGGGTTTCTCTGTATTGTTTTGGAGGCTGTGGGCATTTTCTCAATTGAGTTTCCATCCTTTCAGATAACTCAAGTTTGTGTGTCAAGATAACATTGGACTAGTCAGCACAAATACCTCCAGGGGAAGGGTGCCTGTTTAATATCACCAAGATAGTCCCAAGATAGTCCCCTCATGAAGATTCCTGTAGCCACTCACAGGTGGTTAATTCAAGAAATGGCAATGTAATGTATTTCCAGGCCCCAGAGACTACCTGGCTTGCTTGCACTAATGGCTTAACTTAGTGTGCATCTTCTGAATTGTTTACACAGGAGAAAAACTCACACCATTGTTTCATCGTGCTTGTTATATTTTCATCGTGCATGTTATATGCCGCAGGCAGCCATCTATAATGAAAAAGAAGGCAGGGCCCACCTAAATCTCGATTCTGGGCTCTCCCATGTGAGATGAGCCTTCACCCTTTTCATTCCCCATTGGTAGAGGCAATGTAGACTGGGGCCATCTAAGTGTTTGAAGCTTGCGATGAAGATCACTGCCAGGCAATTTGGAATGTAAATAACTATGTACAGGTTCATCTTTAGCTGCCTCCTTCGTTCCGATATACTTGGATTTTGTGAATCGCTTCATGGTTTTAACAGTGATTAGGGAGAGTCAGTTCCTTTGCTTCCCAACAGGAGGCGTGAGAGCACCAGGATGAAAAGCTAACGTTACGTCTCTCTCCTTCCCTCTACCAGACTACACTAAGAAATGATGCCAGCCCGAAGTGCTTGTTTTGTACGTGTTACTGCCACTTGACGACAAGGTTAAACGCTAATAGTTTTGCATATGAAATGTATCCTCTGTACTGTACAACTTTATATGTTCATCTTTAAAACACTGTGCCAGGTGAAATAGTCCAAAAACAAAAGGACAACTTTTGAATGAGTTTACTGTGTGTGGGACCTGGTATGGTCAAATTCGTGGAGAATGAAGGTAAAAGGCAGGTCAGCGGGTGGAGAGAGGGTGGCTAGGGGACAAGAGTTGTTATTTAATGAATACAAAGTTTGTGTTTGGAGAGTGGGTAGTGAAGCTTGCACAATGGTCTGAATGTATTTAATGCACCGAATGCTACCCTTAAATGTGATAGAGGTGGGAATAAATGAATAATTAAAAATGGAAAAAAGACTACAGTAAGGAGAGGATGGGTTGAACTCAAACACAATTATATATATGAATATTAAAATATTTAATAAAAACTACATTAGGAAAACACGACGAGGTGCAAAGGGTAGCTGAATCTCTCACTGGCTTTGGACAAGCATAGCTTTTCTGTGTTTCAGTTTCTTATAAAATAACAAGAAGACTGGATAAGATAATCTTTAAGGCCCTCTCACTTTTGTGATTTGGTGAGCAGTAAGAAGGAATGCTATGAGGTTTGAGTTGCTGAAATTCTTCTCTGTGAGATTAAAGCCAGTCTGGTCTGCAGATCCAATTCTAGGACAGCCAGTGCTACACAGAGAAACACTGTCTTGAAAAACCTAACCACAAAGGAAAACCTTTTAAACAACACTGCTTAAGAGGAAACCAGTCAGGCGGTGGTGGCACATGCTTTTAATCCCAGAACTCTGTGGGTTCAAGACCAACCTGGTGTACAAGAGTTAGTTCCAGCACAGCTTCCAAAGTCACAGAGAAACCCTGTATTGAAAAACAAAAACAAAAACGAACAAACAAAAAACCCCAAACAAACAAAAAACAAAAAAAAAGGAAACCATCTTCATAGGCGAAAATGCCCAGAAGAACATATTTTCTTTTCTTTGTTTATTTAAATTAGGAACGATCTTACGTTATATGTCAATCTCAGTTCCTTCACTCTCCCATCCTCCCGTACACCCCATCCACCCCCATCCCATCCCCCTTCTGCTCCATAGAAAGGGTGAGGCCTTCTACAGGGCATCATCAAAGTCTGTTACATCATTCAGGGCAGGGCCTAGGCTCTCCCCGGTGTGTCTAGGCTGAGAGAGTATCCCTCCATGGGGAATGAGCTCCCAATGACCATTGGAGAACAGGATACTTTCATGAGATAATCACACTGCATTAAAGGCATGGGGATCCCCAACATCCATTCACACCATGCCAGATACCAGAGAAAAATGGCAGCAGCAAACATGTAAAGGCACAGCAGTAGCAAGAGACATTTTGGGGCCAAAGCCTTGCCCATCTGAGATTCACCCAACAGTGCTTTGCATCCTGGTGGACCAAACTCCTAAGTAAGCTGCCACCTGCTGCTTCTCTGACACGGTCACTGACATCCAGTCTTCTTCACCTTAGTAAATGACAAAGCCGCATCTAACAATTTGCTTTTGTCAAAAACCCAGTAGCCATTTGAGTCCTCTCCCCATTACACCCTAGCTACTTCAATTAGGAAATCTTGGAGTCTACACTTTAAAGACATTTTTTCAGAAATTTTCTTCTCTTCAGCACCATCACCCCCTCCCCATCACCACCACTACTTGTATCCTGTTCCATACATGTTCCTTCTGTATATTACAGTAGATTCCCGGAAAAATTCCTCCACTTTTGTCCTCATTATCTTATTACCCATACTATAGCCAGCACAAACATTCTCACATAAAATTATCACACATTTGTGCAAATCCAGATGATTTCCATCATAAGAATATCTATAGTCTTTAATATAATTCAAAAGAACCTGCACAAATAGAAGTCATTTTCTCTTTGCTATCACCGACCCCCTACCCCTGCACCGCTCACATTTTCTGTTCCACTCACTTTGGCCTTCTTGCTAAACTTTGAAACTACAGGGTGCACTTCTAACTCAGGGCATGTCTTAGTTAGTTTTGCTGCAACAAAACACCATGACCAAAACCAAGTTGGGGAGGAAAGGCTTTATTTGGATTACTCTCCCACTCCTCATCACTGTAGAAGTCAGGACTGGGAGTCAAACAGGGCAATAACCTGGAGGCAGGAGCTGATTCAGAGCCCATGGAGAGGTGCTGCTTATTGGCTTGCTTCTCATGACTTGCTCAGCCTGCTTTCTTTCTTTCTGGATTTTGTTTGGTTATTTGTTTGTTTGTTCCCAAGATAGGGATTTTTTTTGTGTAGCTCTAGCTGTCCTAGAACTCTTTCTGAAGATCAGTCTGGCCTCAAACTCATAGAGATCTGCCTGCCTCTGCTTCCCAAGTGTGGGGATTAAAGGTGTGTGCTACCAACACGCTCAGGTGGTTCTCATAGAACCCAGGACCACCAGCCCAGGGTTGGCACCACTCACAATGGGCTGGGACCTACTCCATCAACAACCTTATAGCCAGATCTTATGGAGGCATTTTCTCAACCAAGGCTCCCTCCTTTCCAATAACTCTAGTTTAAATGTCAAGCTGATATAAGACTAGCCAGTACAGGGCATTTATGTGTGCCCCAACATTTTACAATGACTGTCTTCCTTCCTTCCTTCCAATCAAATAATGTCAGAGAGATCTTTTTTGAGCCACTCCATATAAAACAGCACCTTCTTCAGTACTGGCCTTGCTTTTTTCTGCTTCATAGAACTTACTAACTGAAGGACCTAATGCATGGTGGTGAATGCCTTTAATACCAAAGGTGGAGGCAGACAGAGAGCTGTGAGTTCTAGGTAAGACTGGTATACATAATGAGTTCTAGGACAGCCAGAGCTGCACAGTGAGACCCTGTCTTGAACTTTCCCCCACCGAAAAAAGAAAACCAACCAACCAAAGAAAGAAACTTACCACCTGAAGTACTATTTACTAAAAGGTGGATCTGCTGTAAATTGATTAAATTAGTTGTGGCACAAATTCTAATTGTTCTTAATGATAAAATCTCAGAGTCAGATATTGGGGTTAAAGCTGAAGATCAGAAAAGCAAAGTGACCAAGCCACTAGAGAGTTCTCATCTCTACCAATGCTCAGACCGAAGGGGTGATCTTGTCCTCAGATTGCATCTTTTTGTTTGGGATGGCGGAAGAGAAGCTTTGTCTGAGATACCAGCTAAAGAGGAAGGTGAGTTGGTTACTCCTCTGCCTCTTTGAGCTAGGAGGTTCCCACCCCAACATCTGACTCCCAGGTTTTTATTGGTAAAATCAAGGTTAAAAACAAAATGTACATCCCCCAAAACTTGGTCTCATGCCTTTAGGGCCAGACAGGGACACTGTTACTCTACTCATAAACAAAAAGAACTGTCATTTCCGATTTAAGGTAATCAAGACTCACCTATTGGGGCTTAGGGGAATCTAGAATTTCCTAAATCTCTCCTTGTAGGTGACCTTTTTGAGGGGATGTAAACTTAATATTACCTACAAGCTGAGATGACTTGGAAGAAACCTAAAGAACGACGTATCCAAGTTTATCTGGCTGAGTAAAATGACTTTTATTAGTGGTTGCTTACAGAGTCATGGTTGACTACAGACAGGCCCATTTCCTACAAGTGGCCAGCTTCAACCTTACCAGGCTCCTATTTTTTTTGAGGCTCTCAGGCTGCAGCATAGATCCTGCAAACTCAGGTTCAGAACACTAACTTGTGTCAAAGCAGAGTCAGACCATTTAAGACACAGACAAAACAAGACTCTGGGGGAAATATAGAATTGTGTGCATTCCATTCTTGCACTTATCAGGACTCTACTTTTTAGCTAGTATTCTTCATGCCAGCCTGGTCCCTGCATCAACCCCAAATAATACATAGAGTCTCTATTGGTTACAATGCTATCAGCCAATGTCCAGGGCTTCTCATTAGTTCTGTCTTAAGTATTAACCAATGACTACTAATATATATGTATATTTCTATAAGGTCTTATCTTACTGAGGATGCCAGCCCTCATGGGTCCTCTTTCCCTGGGATCAGTCTCTACTCTTAACTACATTTCCCAGAATCCTTCTTGACTCCTAATCCCACCTATCTTGCCTCCCTATTAACCAACAGTGCTTTATTTATCAACCAATAAGACAAACATATACACAGAAGGACTTCCCTTATCACTATTTGGCTAGGCAAACACCATCATTTGGTGGGAAACATGGCTAGTTTTGCATGCCCCCTGGCATGCTAAGTGACGGGAGAGCAGGAAAAGGCTGCTGATGACTTGAATCCCAGAGGATCTCTCTAGCCTTCCCTGCCTTCTATCTTTGCTGTACTTCATTTAAGGAAGTTCTGTTTCCTATTCCTAAATAGTTAATTATACAGGAAGTTAGTGACAAGACAATGTATGCTCCCACAATTTTGCAGTCTGGGCTGTTCTTACCTCAATGGATTGTTACTCATCTTACGTATTCTAACTCAAATGGCTACAGTCATTGGGTGGACAGCTGGAGTTTAGGACTCTGTCTTCAGCAGCTTTTTTAAAAAACTGAAAATAGATTATTTTCTCATACGATATATCATGACCATACTTTCCTTCCCTCCACTCCTCCCAGCTCCCCATTACAACCTCCCCTCTCCCCAAGATTTACCCTCCCCGTTTCCCTTCAGAAAAGAGCAAGCCTCTAAGAGACAACACCAAACACAACCAAACAAGATACAGATACAAGACAAGGCAATAGGCCTTATGACAAAGTTGGACAAAGCAACCCAGTAAGAGGTAAAGAGTCTGAAGAGCAGGCAAAAGAGTCAGAGACATGGGGCTAGAGAGATGTCTCAGCGGTTAAGAGCATTGCCTGCTCTTCCAAAAGTCCTGAGTTTGATTTTCAGCCACCCCATGGTGGCTCACAATTATCTGTGATGAGATCTGGTGCCCTCTTCTGGTCTGCAGTCGCACAATCGAGGGCAGAATAATGTATGTGCAAATAAATGTTTTTAAATTTTTTTTAAAAGTGGGACTTTTCTTACATTTTTGAGACTAAGAGGTGTGTTATCAAAGGAGAAAGATAAACATCAAACCAGATACAAACCCTGTGATCAACACTGATGACCCACCTGCAAGATAAACTGGTGAGATAGTGGCACAAAAGTTGTGGGCGTAACTGATTGGATTTAAGGGTTAAGGCACATTCTATGAGATGGAACTCATCCCAACACTGGCTGGGTGGCCAAAATCCCAAGACTAGGTAGGCTAGAGACCTATCAGAAAACCAAATATTACTGTTCTACTAAAGGAACAAAGCAATAAAATGGGTCCTAACAAAATTCTGCTATACTCATAGATTAGTGTCTTGTTCAGTCATCATGAAAGAAGCTTTCTCCTGCAATAAATGGGAACAAATACAGAGAGAGACCCACAACTGGATAAGGTGCAGAGAGTTTGAGTCCTTGGAACACTCAGTGCTAAATGGGATGTCTCTATCAAATCCCTCCACGGACAGATGCACATATAAGCTCACAGAGACCGTGACAAGACACAAGCCAGATACAGTCCCAGCACTGAGAAGGGGAAGTGGACACAAGCCCCCACAACTGACAACCACTCACATGTGAAAAATTAGTTTTTTCCAAGGACATCTCACAGGTAAGGGCAGGTCCCATGCCCAGTAGTAGATGGTCTACAAAAAACAAACTCAGTAGTATTTTTGGAGAGGTTTTTTTTTCCCTCTGATAATGTTTTGCCTGGGCTTTTTTTCCATTACAGATCTTTTGCTTATACATTATGGTTTCTGAGTTTGTATCTTTATGGGATTTCTGTATGTGCTAATGTGTGTATCTATGCATCTGTTTTATTTCTTGTGCTTTCTCTTTGGCTCTTTTTTCCCTGTTTGTTTATCTTGTCCTATTCATATTTGTTTGTTGTTACTTTATCTTATTTTACTATTATTTTTTAGATACTTATTTTCTAATGAGAGAAAGAAATGGTGTGGATTTGGAGAGGTTGGGACGTTCTGGGAGAAGCTGGTGGAAGATAAGCTATCATCAGAATATATTGTATGAAAATAACTTATTTTCAACTAAAAGAAAAGACTAGATGAAGTCATGAGGGTAGGGTCTCTATAATATAATGATTAACTTTGTGAGAGGATGAGAGACCCAGGCTGATAAGCTTGTTCTATCTCACCACGTGATGTCCTGTTCTTTCTCTCTCTGTCTTTGTCCCTGTCTCTGTCTCTCAATAAAGATGCTAGTTTTAAGTAGTTTGTTAAAGCAACAGAAAGCGAACTAACACAAACTCTAAAATCATGATGCTAAAATGATGCAATCCAGTCACAAAAGAACACATATGAGCTGGATATATGAAATACCTAGAAAAAGCAAATCTTTGCATATGGAAGATACATTGGTGGCTGCCTAGAATATATGTTCTTGCAGTTGGAAATAGAAACTTTCTAAAAATAGATAGTTGCAATGGTTGCCCATGTCTGTGAATCTACAAAATTTTGAGTTCAAATGGGTAAATTTACAATGTGGGGACTATTATAATGTGGGGGTTAGGAGTTCAACTCAGTAGCAGAGCACATGTGAATCCCAAGGCTTGATCTTTAGTATGCCCCCAAAGCACTGTATCTTTATAAAGCCATTTAGAAAGAAAAACAATGTTTTTGTGAATTTGCATAAAATTTCATTTTTATAATCTTATCTATGTTTTGCATTACCATTCCATATATTTGAAAGAGTCTTTGAATGTGAACCCCTACTGCATAATGAGCATATAACACTCAAACAGGATTTCAGGAGTCTAAGCCTATCACTCACTTACGAACACAGGAATACAAGTGATGTAGCTGTTCATGCATGAGACAAGCCCATGATCGGTAAGGAGCTAGGTTCCAGTGGTAAGGTTGTTAATTGTTTTAGGAGATGGAGCTTACGTGGCTGAGTTTAGTTCATGGTGGTGACATAGCTGGAAATTTCTATTGCTTTGCTCCTATTTCCATTGTAATGAATATCCGATAAACTTCTATCATACATAGTTTGCTCCAATTCCTACAAATATGTCTCTACAGCTTCCTTCCACCTTCCAAGAAGTTAGACAATAGCAGCTAATAAGAAGGATGAACATGATCAGAGTAAGTCAAGAATATATATAAATTCCACAGTGAAACTAATCACTTGGTACAATTAACATATGCCAATCAAAAGATGTAAAGAGGGCTCGTGAGATGGCTGGATCCTGGGAACTAATGATAAAAGGAGAGAACTGACTGTATAAGTTATCCTGTGATCTACACACATGTGCAACAGTACACACACACACA
This sequence comes from Mesocricetus auratus, assembly GCF_017639785.1. NCBI lineage: Eukaryota > Metazoa > Chordata > Mammalia > Rodentia > Cricetidae > Mesocricetus > Mesocricetus auratus. Next base: position 35,758,178 of record NW_024429184.1, read on the forward strand.
CACACACACATACACGTAAATAAATAGATAAATGAAATGTAATAACTTTTTTAAAGGAATAACGAGTAACGACAGCAACAACAAACAAAATTTCAGGAAGGTCTGTTTTCTATAGAACACAGACTTGTGCTCTGTAATGATAATGCAGGCTATCCTGGGAAGAAAGGAAACTTTGAGTTCTGTTGAGGAATTGAAAAGGGAAAATATCTAACTCCTGGGAGTTTGTTCTCGTGTCACATGGTTATCTCTTATCCAGAATCCCCAACATAGTTGGAAAGCACAACTTTCCACTACAGTCTCTTCAGGGCTTGGGAATTCTGGATTTTGTGTGGTTAGTAAGGTACCAGAGTCAGAGTGGGAGTCAAATCTTGAGTAAGAATTTATCACAGAAGCTACCGGTTACTGTTTCCTCCAGAGCCTTACTTTTTCCTTCCCCTTGCACTCAAAGAGTCATCTTTGAGTCTTAGTAAGAACTTTTATTTTATTTTTAAATTTAAATTTAAATTAGAAACAAGGCTGCTTCACATGTCAATTCCAGGTCCCTCTCTCTTTCCCTCCCCTCCTCCCACACCCTCCCACCAACTTCTCCAATATCCCCTCATTTCCCCAGGGAGGGTGAGGCCCTCCATGGGGGTGTCCATAGTTCTGTTATTTCATCCAGGACAGGGCCTAGACTCTCCCCCAAGAGTCCACTTAGTAAGAACTTTTAATTGAAAATGTATTCTTGTATGGTCTTACTTTACCAAATCCAAAATGGTACCCAAGAGAGTGTGGTGAGAAGTCTCCCTCTTATTCTGTGCCCTGACATCCAATGCTTCTAGAAACCAATCTAAGAAACCAATGCTTCTAGGTGGAGTCAAACAACTCAGAAACCAAGAAAATCCTGAGAATGCCTGAAACCCTTAGTGTTTACCTTATCTTTTAGGTTTCTCTGCTCTTGGGGGCTGTCTGGGGTGGGGACTGGAGGAGGATGCCATTGCTCTGTTTGGAAAAGTGTCTCAGCCTCAGCTCCATGCCAGTTCCCGGCTTTTAAAAGGTTTTGTCACCTCATCCCAAAACCTCAGTGCGCACTTCTGTACTGAGATTGGCAGGTAGACCGTAGATCCAGACCCACAATTTGTCTTCACATGAAGATACGTTTTATTCATATGGTTAGTCACTGTGCATATATTTAACACACTGATCAGGAAACTTTCCCGGGATTATTTGAACATGACCTTTTCATCATGCAAAAGTTACTTTTATTTCCTATGTGATTCCTTGCTGTCCGTTTCAAGTCTGTGAAATATGGTATGACTTCTTCTTCGAGAGAGTGTTGCTCTGGGGTGATGAAGAATGGCAGCAGAGATAAGGAGAAATAAAGGCAGTTCCTTCAGGGGAAAGAAAAAAAGGAAGGGGCGTTTGGGAGCCTCGAGAACATCTTCATTTCGCCTTTTAACTCTCCGCCTTTCAGATTAGAGTTCGGACCTGCTCTTCCCCTCCCCCCTCACCGCCCTCTCTCAATTATCTGTAGTTTCTTTTCTGCGAAGCCGCCACCTCCACTAGCTGAACTGCAGCTCCATCCTGGGCCCTTTTCCTTTCGTCTTTCTTTCCTCAGTTTCTCCCCGCAATCTTTATAAATCTCCCTTGGAGGAGGAGCGTCCGAGCGGGTGGAAGTCTGAAGACAATGCAACCTGAGAATTTCTGTCAGTCTCTGCATATGCTCCTAAGTGCTTTAATCCCAATTAGGGGCGGCTGACACACGGTCCTATTCATTCCCATCAGCTCTTGAATACATTTGCCTAGAAATGAACTTCACAAATAGAGGAGCTCCTAAATGTGCCCAATAGCAAGGAAAATCGAATTGAGCGCGGGCTCCTCGGGCAGAGGCCGGCAGAGAAGCGTGAATGTGGAGGTGCCCCAAGACATTGCAATTCAGCAGCACGCTCGCTGACTTTTCTTTGCACCATGTCAACCGAAAGAACCAAGAAATAAGTTGGGGAGCTCCGGTTAAAAGGCAACTTGAGAGGGACTCTGAATACTTTTATTGAGTCGTTTCCAATGGCAGACTTTAAAAAAAAGAAAAGAAAAAAAAAACCAACCCCAAAACAAAACAAAACAAAAAGGCACCACAAAACCCACCAGCGGTGTCCGGGCTGCGTCCTTGGCTACAAGTTTGAAGACTCCCGGCCGCCGCGCACCCACCGTCCACGCAATTAAGGGGGAAAAAGCCTCGATGCGGGCGCGTCATCTGGTGGCGTTCCCAGAGCCTGTCGCAGCCTCCCTATTCAGAGCCGGTCTTAATGTCCCACCCGCGCCTCGGGGGCAGAGCAGCTGGTCTACCCCGACCTGGCCGCCAGGCCGCCACAGACACCCGCAGGGGGCGCTTCCCGGGCCAGGGCAGTCCCGAAGGCGGCGGCTGAAGCGGCGGCTCCGGTCCGCTTACGGCCTCCCGGGCTATCCCCATCTCAGGTGGGGGCTGTGCTGCGCAGTAGCGGGGACCTGGCAGTCGTTCGGTGACTCCTGAACCCACGCTGGGCAGCCAGCTCAGCCTCCTGGGGTACCCCGAGACCGAGGCCTTTGCCTAGCCGAGACCGATCGCTCCCCAAAACATGACGAGACGAACCTCTGCGCTCGGCCCGGAAGGCCTAGGGAGGCTCTTTCCAGTGTGGAGGAGCCCCGCAGGTCGTGCGAGCTTCGTGGCTAGAGCCGGGCGAGCGGGAGCTGCGGACCAGGCGGAGCCGCTGGCTTTCCCGCCGGCTGCGGCTCTCTGTGAGCCAGCCTCCCTAGGCAACCTGTTACCGCCGCGGGAGCCGAGTACCATCCGCGCTGGGCAGGCTGCAGGACCGCCCCAAACCACGCTGTCCTTGCACCTCCGTGTTGGACGGATTTCGCTTTAACAGGGCCTCTGGACGCCCATTTTAAGTCGATAAAAAAGCCGAGTGGAATGTTTTGATTGAGTCTCGACATTGTCTTTGAATAAGGCTGAGACCATGTAATTAATGTGTCTTTTTAATAAGGGACAATACGGCCGTTCAAGCTATTTAATTTCATTTAATTTTCCATCCCATTTGCTGCACAGCCCGCTTTTACTTTTAACACCCAGCCTTTCACGGCCCATCTTGCTCCACTGGGCACATTAGATTGGTTTCACCCTTGCTTTTTAGGGGAGGAAAAATAAAAGAAAATGTGTTCCTTTTCTCCTTTGTGGACAATTTATTTCACTTGGGGAACTGCAACTCTGAGCCACAGGACAGAATAAAACTCGGCGAGCTGGTGTGAATGCCTCTGGCGCAGTGTCTTTCTTCTCGCAGAGCTGGGAACCAGTCACAATTGGCTATATTAATAAATAACTTTCCTCACAGTCGGCCTTTACATGGTCCTATTGATAAAATTGTTCGCGTGTCGTTCACGCTTTTTCACTGGTTAAGAAGGGCTAGGGAGGAGCCCCGAACCCAGGCCCTGAGCTCGCCCCCTTCTCGCTCGCTCTTGCAATGCTGGTAAGTTAAACTGGGTGTCACTCGGAGTCGCCAGGCCAGAGGTTAGAGGGACATGTTCATGGCTTAAAATTTATTGCCCTGGACTCATCGGAGAGACTTCCTCAGCCCGCCTCCCCCTCCCCCAGTTTAGCCATTCATAGGCCCTGGGATCAAAGGCTCCTTTCTATCTGTGGAGGATAGCCTTCTTACCCCCCCCCCCCGAGAAGCCATTGGAAGGTTGAGCGTGAAACTGAGAGTTTGCCATCTTAGAAAACAGTTCCGGGCAAGGCGCACGGTCAGTGACGCAGTTATGACTGCTCAAAGCTCTCCGGTGTCCCAAGCAGGTGAAGCTCCATAGGCCGCAGAGCGGACACCAAGTCTGCCTTCTTTGTGGTCTTGTCTTGGTTTGCTTAGACTTGAGACCTTTGACCTGGCCTGGCTTTCCCATTGCTGCAAGCAACGAGTTTTGTGGCGTTCTTAGTGCCACTGTTGCCCACTTTGCTGATAACCTGGGGTGAATAGTGAAAAGAGGCAAGGGACCGGTGACACTCAGCACTCCCACTTTAGAGATCTGAACACCGAGGCAACAAGTGATCCCTGGTCCTGTCTGTTGCTGTGAATTCAAGTTTCCAACAGAGAGCAGCTTAGGGCCCTCCCTCTTCGCGTGCCTACTAGCCAGAGCCACTCCTGATCCCGGAGGCACAACTGCCTCTTCTTGGGCAAAGCCACCGGAAGGAACCAGTGAGCGTGCTGCCCAGGCTCCTCTGTTCTGTTTTCTGAGAGGGGATCGGGGTGGGAGTGAGGACACAACATTATTGGAGCCTCTGTAGGAGTGTCCTGGTGGCTTCGGTGGTGCCAACGTGGGATTTGGGAAAAGGTGCTCGGAGTTGACCCAAATGCCTGCTATGACTTACCTGGGACCTTATTGAGAGACTGCGATGTTTTTTTGGTGGTGGTTTGTTTGCTGAAAAAAAAAAATAAGTAAAAACCCAGTCTTTTGGTTTTGGAGAAATTAGTGTCAGGACTTTCTCTTCGTGTTAAACTTAAAAGCAAAACAAGGTTTGAATTGATGAGTCGCCTCTGTGTGTGTGTGTGTGTGTGTGTGTGTGTGTGTGTGTGTGTGTATGGGGGGTGATTAACAACCCAGCAGAGAACTCCCCTCCCTTCAAGGCTGCAGCTTGATCCGCAGCACAGCACATCTCGTATGAAGCTCTTGACTCTGTGGCTGCCCCTACCCTCAGAGAAAGTGTGGGCCTTGAGTGCGACCCGACCCGGAGCAGTGATACTCAGCTGGCTTTGCCCTCTCCAACTGTTGTGGTGGCTTCATATTTTGGGGGCAAATCGGGGTATAAGGAACAACCAAAGCCGTTCTAAATGGTGGACTGGCCTGAACCCAATCCCTGAAATGGTGCTATGGTCGTTATTTAGAAAGTGTAGGTATTTTCTGGTGTTTCCCCATCAAGTACCTGCCTAACTTCTGTATGGCACACGCCAGAAATCAATAGAAGTTAACAAGTCCTCCAAACAGTCTCCATCTCTTTGTTTAATCTCCTTTACAATAAAGCCAAGGGGAGAGAATTAAGAATCTTTGAAGTAGACCAAGGCTCAAAGGAATCAGCCAAGTAGACTTAAAGTAGTCACTTATTTCCCAAAACTGGTTTGTCGGCGAACAATAAAAGGAAGTAAAATTTATGGAGAAATTATACAGTGGATTTGTCACTTAAAATATCGTAACTGTCTCGAGGACAATACCCCATGCTGAGGATTAATGGTCCCGCCGGACCTTTGATTCCCCAGCGTCTTTTCTTCGCCCTTGACAAATTGGATTTTTAGGAATGGGAAGGTCGCCTGGACCATTGTGTGCTAGCCATTCAGAGGCCTCGATTATGCAGGGGGCTGAGGGAACCACTCCATGTGACCCTCTCGGGTGGGACTCTGCAGCTGCTTCACAGCACAACTCTCTCACCAAACTCCGCGCCCTTGCGCTGGTGGTGCCAAAAGGCGCCCGCCCGGATTGAAAAGGCGCAGTGCATGCCCGCCCGCGTCACTCGGCAGGCAGAAGACGCACGTCGGGGTGCGGCTCCTTCATCGCATGAGGCTGCTCCTGGTTCTGTCACTCGCTCCTCGTGGAGGACCCCGCGAGTCCCAGCGCTTGCCTGGCGGCGGTGGCAACAATGCACGGAACTTCCCGCACTCCGGCCACCAGCGTGAACGCTGACTGCTGCATCCCCGCTGGCTTGCGCCTGGGGCCCGTGCCTGGCACCTTCAAGCTGGGCAAGTACCTGTCAGATCGCAGGGAACCAGGGCCCAAGAAAAAGGTACTGGGCCATTCTGGATCTCCGTCCCTTGCCGTTCTCCCTCCATTGCTGGGATCCAGGAAAGGGAGAGGAAAAGCGGAGAAAAGGGGGGTACCTGTTAATTCTGCAGGGTAGAATTATTCGACTGTCCTTAGAATGTCGCATAACTGAGCTGAGGGCTGAAGGGAGGGCAGAGCTGAGCCGGCAAGGCACAGACTCTAGTTCGGTGTGCCAGGGTCTGTAGGTTTGGGGGCCCGTGGGAACGGATAGTTTTCCCAGCGCTCTGCGGGTGTCCTCGACAAGGTGATGAGGGTTCCTAAGTTCCACCTCAACCCTTGCTTCTCTGGGCAAATGTACCCATTTTCCTCCGGAGGCATAGGATGGGAAGGACCCCCCCCCCGCCTCCTCCCTCCCTCCCCGCGGTTCTGTTCACTAGTTTGAAACTTACATTTTGCTTTAAACAAGTTAATCCCATTTCACAGAATGGATACTTCTTGTTGAGGCTCTTAGTTCTTGGACTGTACCAAGCCCCCATTTGCTTGCAGGTTTGGGTAGAAAATGGGCAGAGGATGAGCCAGGTGGTGATTAATTTTGATGCCAGTTGAGAGCCCCACCCTCGAGGGGACACCCATTTGGGACTCTCAGAGTCCAAGATCCCAGCTGAGAGGTGCCAGGGACAACTCTCCAACGCTGATACCCGCCTCCACCCCACCCCGTCTTGATCCCTGGCTATAGAGGGAATTTAAAGTCTCTTGCGGGGGGGGGGGGGGTGCCTTAGCTGTCAAGGACTGGCAGACAGCAACCGGGAAATTAAGTCAAAGGCTTGTTTAAAAAGGGAAGACCTTGGTTTTAGTAGCCGCCTAGAGCTTTCTTGCAAGAAGTGTTGTCTTCCGTGTCTGAGTGCAGGACCTTCCTTCTGGTGCTGGAAAGCCCCCCTGCCTCTCCTTCTGGTCACCCGGTTTTTTAGCTAACCACGCCTCTCTCTTTAAAAGCGATTTAATTGCTTTTAAATGGCCTGCTAGCTGCAGGCAAAATTTCTCTGTGCTGGCTTTGTTCTGAGCATTTCACCGCGGAGGTCACTTGCACCTAGGAGCAGCAGTACCAGAGAAATGGAGGGTTGAGAAACAGTGTAGGGGCACTGCACCAGGCTTCAGGACCAGCCTGGACCCCAGAACTGCACGTGGGGAGAGGTGGGGAGTGTTTTACAGCCAGATGCATCCCGGAGCTCTGAAAGGATGCCTTTTTCGGCTGGTGTTTCCAAGGTGTGTGGTGGTGGCCACGGTCCATGGTGGAGGTCCAGTCTACCACTCATGTCCCTTATTTCCCCATCCTCTAAACTGGGGCCCTAAGGAATTATTCTCCTAGCAACTCATAGAGGTTGGGTCCGAGAGGACACAGCCATTTTCCTGAGTTGGGTGGGATGGAGGGTAATCTTTCCTCTGGGCTGGGAGTCTGGATGTGGCAATGTGGGAGAATGACCACTGCTTGTATTGCAGGTGCGCATGGTGAGGGGGGAGCTGGTGGACGAGTCAGGGGACTCCCCTCTGGAGTGGATAGGGTTAATCCGGGCAGCCAGGAACCCCCAGGAACAGACTCTGGAAGCTGTGGCGGACTTGCCGGGAGGACAGGTACTGTCAGTGCCCCTCATTCTTGTCAATTCCAATTCCATCCGGAATGGTCCTCCCTAAGGCAGCCAGGCTTTTTATAAGCAAAGAACTTTGAAAGGCAAGAGTTCTTTAAACGTGCCAATGACCCTCCCTGTAAGGAAGATATTTTTGTTTTGCCATTTGAAGAATGAAGGATGAGATTGAAAGCTGTCCAATAGCTTCTCCAGGACCACAAAGTCAGCACTTGAACCTTTATTCTCAAGCATCAAGAAATAGCAGAGAACGTGGTTGTTGTTGTTATTACTATTACTATTATTATTATTGCATCCTAGATCTTCTATCGAGCATTGCGAGATGTCCAGCCAGGTGAAGAGCTGACTGTGTGGTATTCCAACTCCTTGGCTCAGTGGTTTGACATCCCCACAACTGCGACCCCAACTCATGATGAGAAAGGTACTGCCTGTAAGATGGTCTCCCCAATTGTGAGCCTTTCTGTAGAGAGGGAACTGCTTTGTTAAAACCAGCAGCAAACGATAACTGGGTAGTAGCCTGGTCCTCAGTGCAGAGGATTACTCCCCAATGAACTTCATGGCTTCTTTCTTTCCCATTGCATGCCCCAAATGACAAGTATTTAATTAATGAAGAACCAGTAAAGGAGATTTAATATGCTGCAGCAGTTTCTTCTTGAGTTCTAGACGCCAACGTTTAAACCTAGAATACTTTTTTAAAAAGTTCGAGGGTGCTCTTTATGTGTTAGTTTTTTGGGAAAGCATTGTCTTTGGCAGCGTTTTAGAAACATTATGGTACTTACAGCTGGTTCCTTGGCAGGTACTGGTTCCTTTAAGGTCCTTCCTTAAAATGGTATTTCTTCATTTCCCCCTACTAAGTCTACTTAAATTGAATCTGGGATGTATCCCAGTTTCTTCTCAGATTTATTTGATTCCTTCCAAGCCAAGAACCAATGCATGCAAATTAAGGGGCAGCAACTAAAGAGGAACACATTTCAAATCCTCCACACAGCAGCATTGAAGGTCATTTCCTGTGGGAAGAAGGCTGGGAGGGGCTAAAATAGTCAAGGTCTTGAGAGTCCCTGCTCAATCCTTCATAAAGCTTCCCCTGGCCTTCTTTCCCTTCTTGCTAATTGTTTCAGCTTGTTTATAATTTCTCCCAAGAAGCTATTTTTTTCACAGACTACAAAAAAGTGTTCCAAAATAGTTTAACACACTCTCCTCCATAACTGCCACTCCACTGTATGCGTTTAGAAACAGGTAAATATTGATACAAGTGTAATTAGGACACACTTCATGATCTGGACAGGTTATTTAGAGAAATGAGTCATTTCACTTCAAAGTACTGCTGCCTTCTGCAAGCTAATTCTATTTGTTTTAAAATAGATTTGCATGGCCAATATTCATAAGAATTATCATAACTTAGTTTGTTCATTGAGCCACATTTTCAGAATCTTTTGTTAAGTTTTTTAGTAATAATGCAGCTAGCTGTCTCCTAGGGGAACTCTCAAACTGGCCACTCCACAATAAATCGTGCCAGCCACTTCTGCACAGAACATTTTTCCATAGGGACAACCAGAGAAAAGCTATTTGTTTAACCCATGTATTTTATTACAGTCAACTGGTTTTCTAAATGCCATATGGCAACTGATAATAAAAAATCCATCATTTCACTGCTGGGGAAGCCTATTTTGAATGTGACATTTCTACACTGGGCATGTCTGAAATCTTTAAAGTTACATGAGGAGGTGGAGCAAGGTCATTTATGAAAGGTGTTTGACTCACTTGACAACAGTTGAACCTTAGGATCTGCAGAACCTGTTGATGAAGATAAGCTGGAAAATCAATGTGAGGAATAAAACACACACACACACACACACACACACACACACACACACACACACACTTGTCTTAACTTTTGGGAAGAGGAAGTACTTTTTTTTTTTTTTTTTTGGTTTTTACGAGACAGGGTTTCTCTGTATTGTTTTGGAGGCTGTCAGTCCAGCCTGGCCTCGAACTCACAGAGATCCGCCTGCCTCTGCCTCCCGAGTGCTGGGATTAAAGGCGTGCGCCACCACTGCCCGGCGAGGAAGTACTTTTTACAGTAGTGGCTAGCTTCAGTTATTTTCAACTTCATAGAAAGATTGAGTTATTGCCCCTTCATTTAAGAACCAAGAGTACCTGGCTTTGCATTGGCAGAGCCCTTCTGGAACAGACTGAAAACTCTTGAAGAGCTGCTGTAGCAAAGGACTTTTGAAACTCCAAGAAAACCAAAGGGTCACCTTCCTCTTTTTCCAGGGATTGTTTTACGTAGATGTTTCACACAGGCAGCAGGAATATTGAGATGCTCTTATGGTTAGAGAATTATAAGCAAATCCTCTGTTCCCCCTATTTCTCCCAGCTCTCCTTTGCCCTCTATTGGAATAAACTGCTCCCTTCAGGGGAGACAGTCTTACTATACAGCCCTGGCTTGCCTGGAACTTACTCTGTAGGCCAAGCTGGCCTCAAACTCACAAAGATCCACCTGCTTCTGCTTTCCGAGTGCTGGGATTAAAGGCGTGTGCCACCATGACAAGCTCTGTAGTAATGCTTTAAAGTGGGGAATGCACATAAAGAAGGAGAGTGTAATGCTTTTTGTTGTTGTTGTTTTTTTTTGTTTTTTGTTTTTGGTTGTTCTGAGAAAGGCGAGAAAGGGTTTCTCTGTGGTTTTGGAGGCTGTCCTGGAACTAGCTGTTGTAGATCAGACTGGTCTTGAACTCACAGAGATCTGCCTGCCTCTGCCTCCCCAGTGCTGAGATTAAAGGCCACCATCACCACCACCACTGCCCGGTTTTCTAGTGAATGTTAAGGGACCTACAGTTTACTCTGGTATTGCCTTGTGGCCCAATCAGCTTCTTTCTCACAGGCATATTTAGCATTATCAGTCAATCATTTTAAAACATTTTGCGTTTGTATGCACAGCAGTACATAGAAATTAGTTCCTAGCACCTGATCAGTAGGTGTCTCATGCACTCCTCTCTGGATTGTGTTCAGAGACTCCAGCAAGTCAAGACAGTTCCAATGTAAGGGACACAAAGAGCTGAAACCAGGCAAGCACCACTCATGGCAGGGAACTCGGCACTTTTAAAAGCAGAGTGCCTTTCTCGTTTGTCTACATTTATTAAATGAAATATATCTCTCTCAAGTACTTTTCTAAGCTTGTGTCTGCGCACCTATCTAGGGGTTAATTAACTTCCAGGTAGAACTGATGAGACAATACTCCAGAATCCTTCTCAGAATATAATCAACTCATCATAGAATACCAGGAGGTAGGGCTTTTTTCTTCAGTCCAATCAGACGAAGTTGAAATGGGAAATAAGGATGCACACAGTTTTGAAGGATAGCAAGCCACAATCCTTATGTGGGGATTCATTTGGTCACGCTCCAGGAAATCCTCGGGCAAGTGTTTAAGTCTGGGAGGGGGTAGAAAGGGCAGAGAGCCCACACAAAAGACATTGTTATATGAAAAGGAATGATTACATATGGCCCATACATACAGGATATTGTCTCGCCTGGTAATGAGGCGCTCACGACTATTAGATTGGCCTTTGTTCAGTTTATCCAAACTCCTTGACATACGCCACCTATTCTGTAAACGCCAACAGATGGGCACAGGCACAGCATAGCCTCAACACTTGATTTAAGGCAACAGCTGCTCTCTGCTCTTCCCGGTCAGCCTTCCTGAGCCCTGCTCTTCCAAGGGAGATTTACTACGAGGGCTTGGAGGAAGTCTTCATTGGAAAGGCTCAGGTCACCTGTTTTGCTATTTGAGTAGGATGGAAGAGACAAGAGTTGGCTGTTTACACGCTTTGGGAGGGTCTACACACATTGATAGGGTTTCCCGAACTTTATCTCTCTCTCGGTCCTAAGACCCTTATTCCCCTCTCCACCCCCCCCCCCAACCACCACGCGATTGTGCCACACTGTGGGTCAAAACCTGGGCTTTGCCCGGTGCGCTGGCACTTTCCTCCTGTCCCCTTTTCTTCTCACGGGGTTACTCTCCCACTCTTTTGCCCAGGGGAGGAGCGCTACATCTGCTGGTACTGCTGGAGGACGTTTAGATACCCCAACAGTCTCAAGGCACACCTGCGTTTTCACTGCGTGCTCAGCGGCGGCGGGGGCCGTGCCTTCTTGCATCAGGAGCACGCGGCCAGGCCCGGTGGTGGCCCGACGGCAGAAGGCCTTGGCCTCCCTCCGAAACCCACCGCTCCGGACTTGACCTCAGCGGTGCATGCAGGCGCTCTGCGGCCCCAGGCACAGGCCCCTCAACTCGCCCAGGCATTCGGGGCGCGGGAGAGCATCAAGCGCGAGGGTTCCTTGGCGCCCCCGGCCACCTCACCATCTCCGGGCAAGTGGGGAACTCCAAGGAAGGGCAAAGAGCAGTCAGATCGCGCCCTGGATTCCAGCGGGGTGCCCCGCGCACACAGTCACTTCCTGGGCATAGTGGGCGGCTCCGGAGCCGGCGGTGGTGGCGGCGGCTTGACTTTCTACCCCGGCGCGCGATCCGCTTTCAAACCCGCTGGCCTGGCCCGGGCAGCCTCGCAGGGCGACCCCTACCGGGAAGAGGGCGGCGGCAAGGGACCCGGGCTGGCATTGGGCCGGCTGCTGGGCGGGGGCCGAGCGGGCGGGCGCCCCGGCAGTGGGGAAAGCCCAGCTGGCCACCATCACCATCACCACCACGCTCATCACCACCATCACCACCCCAAGTGCCTGCTCGCGGGGGACCCGTCGCCACCCGGTCTGGCGTGTCCCGGGGCCCTGCGAGCCTTCCCCCTGCTAGCAGGCCACACGGAGGAGGTGTCCGCCTTCAAGCACGTGGAGCGCGCCCCGCCCGCCGCTGCCGCGCTGCCCGCCGCGCGCTACGCTGCTCTCCCCGCACCCGGGCTCCCCCTGGAGCGTTGCACGCTGCCGCCCCTCGACGCCACCGGCGGCCTCAAAGCCTACTCCGGCAGCGAGTGCAGTCCCCTGCCCGCGGTCATGCCGGCCTTCACGGTGTACAGCGGGGACCTGCTCTACGGCCCCCCTGCCGCCTACTACCCGCTCAAGCTGCACTTGGGCGGGCTGCTCAAATACCCCGAATCCATCTCCTATTTGAGCGGGCCCGCGGCGGCGGCAGCGGCAGCGGCGATCGGCCCGGCCGAGCTGGGCTCCCTGGCCAGCATCGACCGCGAGATCGCCATGCACACGCAGCAGCTGTCCGAGATGGCAGTCGGGAAGGGTCGCGCCCGCCTGGACTCGGGGACGCTGCCTCCTGCCGTAGTGGCGGCGGCTGGCAGCGGCGGCGGGGGCGCAGTGGGCAAGCCCAAGACGGGCCACTTGTGCCTCTACTGCGGCAAACTGTACTCGCGCAAGTACGGGCTCAAGATCCACATGCGGACGCACACCGGCTACAAGCCGCTCAAGTGCAAGGTGTGCTTGCGGCCCTTCGGCGACCCCAGCAACCTCAACAAGCACATCCGACTGCACGCGGAGGGCAACACGCCCTATCGCTGTGAGTTCTGCGGCAAGGTGCTGGTGCGCCGCCGGGACCTGGAGCGTCACGTCAAGTCCCGCCACCCGGGCCAGAGCCTGATCGCCAAGGCGGGCGACGGCCCGGGTGCAGAGCCGGGCTATGCCCTGGAGCCTGGGGATCCCAAGAGCGAGGACAGTGATGTGGATGTCTGCTTCACCGACGACCAGAGCGACCCCGAGGCTGGGGGCCGAGGCCAGCGCGACTCCTAACATTCCCGAGCAAGGGGGAGGGGCGTGGACAGAGTAGAGTGAAGTGGTGACAGGAAGGACTTGGGTGATTATTCTGGGGAAGATGTCGGATTTGGAACAGTGAGCACACCCCTATCCCCCGCCACCCCCCCCCCGCTCTGCAGTGGGGCAGCGTTTAAGAATGGGTTGAAAAGCAGCCACAGAGCAACCCAGAGGATGTGGGTCTCCACAATTCAGGCCTCTAGACTGGAGCGCGCTCTCCCTGAAGGCATTTTGGTCTTGGGACTCAGCATCACGTCAATTCAAGTATTTCACTGCCCTCAAAGGTGATGATTTTAGCCGCCATGCATTCTTAAAACGTTCTTTTCTGTGGAGGAACTCGTGCCTTTTGAAAAGATGTTTCGCGTGAATCTTATGTTAGCGTTTCACTGAGTAGGCAAAACAGTAGATGTGACACCCACACACTTGTTTCCGTTTTTAATATCCGTTCTCCGGTCAAAGGCCACTTCTTGCCACGTTGAGTATACTGTGGTAGTGGATGTACAAATTGGTCAAGTTGCAATTATTTATGAGAGAATAATGATAAATGTAAAATAACGCATGCATCTAAGAGCACGCAATATATAAAATTTTAAAGATTATCCTATTTGGTAGAGTCCACAAATGTGTATGTTGTTTTATAATGAATGATGTACAGTGTTGCTCTTGTTTCCATTTTGTGCAATCTTTAAGAATAATAAAGATACAAATGAGAGTTCAATTGCGTGGCAACTTCAGAGGACCCTTCAAAGAAGTAGTCTAGTTCGAAAACCACCTTTGGGGAGATTTCACAACAAGGCAAGTCACAGGAGATTTATATTATTTGCAGAATTAATGTTACTCAGGGTTGTACAGAGAACAGGCAAAATCCATCGACTTCTAAAACCATTGTTCGGGCTACATGTTTTTATGTTCACTTCCAGAACCTTCAAGGAAAAACAAACAACACCAAAAACAAACAAACAACAACAACAACAGCAAAAAATCTTCACATATGTTTCCTTGTTGTCTACCATTTTGACAGAGCTTACCTTGGGGACATAAGAGGAAATTTGCTCCAAGCCTTTTATGGGTCATGCATTTTAGTATTAATTCAACAAACACCACAGGTTGTTGGAGGTGTGACAGTCTCCTTTCCCTTTGTAGTTCTTCCAGTGACTTTGTGTGTCAGTTTTGGTTCCATTTTATGAAAGAGAAAATGTAATTGATCACAGTGTATAGACAATAATTAGGGTAGCAAAATCATTAGTTATTTTTAAAAGCTGATGTTGGATATACATTCTAGGAAGATTTTTCCCCCTCTCCTTGGAGAAGTAGGCTCTTAGTTAAAGACAGGAACACTGAAGACCCAGGTCTACAACAGTTTTCTCAGAGGTTAGCAAATTTTGTAGGTCAGCAGACTCTCTGGATAGAGTTCCATGGTCACATTCCATTCATCCAGTCTTGTCCTTTGAATCCTGAATCTTATTGCCTTGGTCACTAGGAGGTTGTCAGGAACTGTGTGTGTGTGTGTGTGTGTGTGTGTGTGTGTGTGTGTGTGTGTGATATCGAAATCAAGAACATTTGATTTCTTTCTATTAATGGTGATCTTCAGAGAGGTTCCTTCTGTGAAGAGATGTGAAGATATGTGTGTAGGAGACAGCATAAAGAGGGGTGGGAGATGGAGAAAGAAACACACACATGCACACATGCACACAAAGACACACACACTCACACAGCAAGAGACAGAGACAGAGAAAGACAGAGAAACTCAGAGACAGATAGACAGACTTATTGTGGGCATAAAGGTAAACATGCATTTGTTGAGGAACTATTCTGTGTCAGATTCACAGGCTACTTGCATTTCTCTCCTTTCCACAAAAGAGGCTCAGGGATGGTCTTGACACCCATCACTGGAAGTGGACTTAAGTTTTTGTTTGCTAAACTTAGGTTCGTTCCATAATTCAGTTTTCCACCACCTGCTCAGTCATCATGTTTTTGTCCTTTGTAAAACTGACACTTGAAAGCAGAGGCATCCTTGGGTAGAAGGTTGAAAAGATTTTTACCTTTTTCTTCTGAGATCAGATCTTGTAAGTCCCCAAGGGAAACTTAGAAATCCAGATTTGAAACACAGGAGGTACTCCGTTGCTGTAGAAGTATAGTCTGCACTTCATGTCCTGGTTTAGAACTAATTGCTATAACTTTTGTTTTGTGGAAAAATAGTCAATAAACAAACAAGTTAAGAATTGTTTGGTTAAATGAAATATGTGAAGAGTTGATAGTGATTTAATAAAACAAAACTCCAGCCACCTGTTTCTCCCTATCAGAATAAATTATGACATTAAAAATAAAAATTAGACATAGATTTACAAAGCTCTTAATTGCAGATTGTTTGTAATTCTACATAGCTTGACTAAGACAATCGTGCTATTTGTTCATGAATGAATTCTTAGTCCAGAGATAATTAATGCTATTATTTATCTCCACATCAAAGTCAAATCAGCAAAACACAGTCATCTAAATGAGGCTTTCTCGGCTTTTTTAAAAAGGTTTTTTTTTTAAAGCTTTGTTTGTTTGTTTTTGTTTTTTGTTTTCAGACAAGCTGTTGCTATGTACCCTAGGCTGGCCTCGAACTCAGGGAATCATCCTTCCTCAATCTTCCTAGTTCTGGAATTCCTTTCTCCTTACTCTCTTTTTACTCAATAGTTCTTATCTTGGTGACCATGTCATTCTGAGAGCAGTGCTGAAGGTACTGAATATTTCCTAGATTTTAACAGAATATTCTGTGCCACGATATGAAACATAAATGAAAAAAAAAAAAGAGGAGGACGGTTCATGCCTCCCTGAATCAAAAGACTCCAGAGTATTTAGCTTTAGTTAATTGGGATACTGAAAAGTTTTGCTAACTGGATTTTGATTTTGCCGTTGGCACATATTAGTGTCGCATTCTGGGCCAGATCCTCTGTTGCTATATTTCTTCATTTGCAACACAGTGTAAAAGAAAGCAATAGGATAGTTTTGAACATTATGAGGTCACGCCCGCCCGTGAGCGGCTTAGAATCATTCCTGATGCACCTTCACCACTTTCATTTAAGACTTCACCATAAGGAGAAGGGTTGAGGCAGGGTTTTCTAAGCACTAACAGCTTGTGCAGGACCCTGGCTTTGTTCTTCTAGCTCCGGGTGAAGCCACATCAATTTCAGTAAATAGAGGTTTTCCAAACTTCGAGAAACTTCTTCAGATTTCTTGTTTAGTTTCCATGTTGAACCCAGAAACCAGGTCCAAAGGCCGGTGACGTGGAGAGAATGCTGTTTTCGGTTCCAGTTACCAACTTTTGAAAAGCCTGGCTCTGGGCTGTGAGGGTTGAGCTTACACACAAGCACAGGGAAAAGTCGAGCACACGCACAGAGGAAAGACTCCGACAAGTGCAGTGTGTCTGGCCATGGTGGAGAAAGTGCCTTTAGTGTTTCTAAGCTCCGAGCAGGAGAATAGTAGGCGCTTCTGCCACCGGAGTTGAGCCGAATGGGCGGTCATTGTCATGACTCCTAGAGTTCCCATTGGCTCATCCCTTTCAGTCCGGGCTGCTGTTGGTGGCGGACCAGCAGAGCGCTGGAGCCTGGGCGGCAGCCGCAGGACTTCTGGAGCCTAGCGGTGGCATCGTGACTGCCAGGGACACCGCGTGCCAGCGGGGCTCTCCGTGCGGCTTCAGCGACTCAGCTTCGCTCTCCAAGTACAGGGGTTTCCAGGTTGATCAATGGAATGGGAGTTTCACCTCCTTTGAGAGCACAGCCCAGGAGCCTCTGGAGCAAAAGCGCCCGAAAAACTCCTGCGACCCGCAGCAGGCGAAGGGTCGCAGCCCGGCTTGTCTCTGTTACCGGTCTTGCCAGGCTGAGGCAGGGAGCTGAGCACCAGCGCCCTATGCCCTCGCCATCTGCCGCCTCCCCACAGGGAAGAAGGCAGAGGCACTCCCATGCACGGTCGAGGTCATATGTGACCTTTGGCCACTCAGTAGTGACCAGCACAAGTGTTTAGTTCCAGAAGGAGCTCCCGGCTTGCTCGCTAGGAGCTGGGCGACTTTCCTACAAAAGATGAGAGGCCAGCTTCTGCCACCAGCAACTATAGTTTAATTCAAATTAGGAGAAAACGTGTGACAGACACCTTGTTAATGCCTTTGACCTGGAAACTATCCAAGGGTCCTACAAAATGGGACCAAGATTGGGGGGATAGCCCCTTTAAAGATATTGATTTCATTACCAGTACAATATGTTATTTAAACATAAGCGTTTTATGTAAATAGATAAAAACCTAAAAGACAAGTTTGCTGAAAAATGTAAAAGTCATACCATTAAGGGGAGATTTGGTCATTTGAGTTAAACAGATAAAGACAAAGGTTTTCATGTAGTGTGAATAAATTTAAATTTAAATTTCGTTTAAAATGAAATATACAAGCCATCTAAATATCACATCTTCACTTTTTCACTGTTACTGTGCACATTTTCATAGTTATTATAGACATGGATGCAAATGCATTCTTCCTATTTTTAATGTTGTCAGTGTAATAATGTCCTGAAGTTACTTTAAGTAGTGGATTGCTTAAAATCTAAGGTTCTATGACAAGATGTATCCGAACAGGAGGCACTCAGATATAGACTAGAAATAACTTATGTGACAGGAGACACATCCAGAGGAGATGCAACAGCAGATGGCTTTACATAAGACAGCGAAGGCCAAAGGCTTCTTTACATTTTTTAAAATTTTATTCACTGAAAAAGAAGCAGGAAGACTCTGTATCTGACATGGAGCTCTTTCCTGTATTATTATATTACCGTAAGGAAAATGGAGACATGACCAGGTTAGATTCAAATTAACTTGGGGGCACTGGGCCACAGAGAAACACATATGTGAGCAGTAAGATGCTTTCAGGTATGCTAACAGTCACTCCGATGAGAAGTGAGTCAATGTGGACTGTCACATTTCATAAGTGTATCTGCGATTTTCAGAAAGCAGGAGAAAGAAATGTCTTAGCAATCAAGATGACGTAGAAAATGAACAGGAAGATGATAGGATAGGCTTTCTAAATTATTTAAGGCTAACAGGATGAAATCTGGCTTTGGCATCTATAGGTATTTGTACACATATTGTTACCACTGTTTGGAAAATCAGCTTGTGTACCAAAATGAATTGGTGATTTGGGACACTATAATTTTTATGTTGATCAGTGTTCTCATATGAGAGAGAAAGGGAGGGAGGGAGAGAGGGAGGGAGGGAGAGAGGGAGAGAATCAACTTTACCTTAAAACACTTATTTCATCAAATCTTTATTATCTCATTTCATCTTTGCAACAATTTATGTCTCAAATGAAGGAAATGAATCATATGTTTTACATCCAGTGAGGCATTCCCCCAAGATTCACCTTTTCCTACTGAACCCATAGACTCACTCTAATATACACATGGTTTCTAAACACCATTTCTGTACAAATGGCGAGGAAATATTTGAAAAAGTGTTCAATGTCCTCCAGAGAACTATAACATCTTTGGGGTTCCATCTCCCAGGAATGGAAATAGCTTACCAAGAAAATGACATCAAATGCTGGTAACAATGTGAGGGGGGACCCTTACACACTACTGGGAAGATGTAAGCTAGTGTGCAATCAATATGGAAATCAGTGTGAAAGTTTCTCCAAAATCTAAAAAAAGGAGCCAGTATAAGACCACTTCTCAGTATGTAACCCAAAAGACTCTTGAGTCAACATTGCAGGGATATAATTACACATCTTTGTTTATTAATGTGTTATGCATAATAACTAAGAAATGGGGTCAACCTACATATCTGTCGACAGATGAATAAGGAAATGTGGTGCATATACATACTAGAGTTTTATTCAGTCATGAGGAAGTTATATCATGACATTTGCAGGAAATGTGTATAACTGGATATCATTACATTAAGTGAAATACACTAGACACAAAGACAAATATTGCATTTTTTCATATATGGAACACAGATTCAAATTTGTATGTGTGTATGGACACCGATGCATGTGTGTAGGTCATGAAAACAGAGAAACAGTCATAGGAGAGAAAGAACGAATCCTAAGGGAGAGGGTAGGGAGGGAAGAGAGTGACCAAGTGCTCATGATGAGAAAGCATGAGAGGGAATTGTTTGGGGGGAAGGAAGAGGGCGGTTAGCAATTGGGGGCACGGAGGACAGAGCTAGGGGGACTGAATCAGAGCAAAGTATACTGACATATATGTTGAAGATGAAACTTCTTTGCATGTTAATTAGAAATATAGTAAGAATATGATGCTGTAAAACATTACTATCTGATAAAGGAGGTGATCCGAAATTCTGTTGGCCTAGATTTATCAAGTTGTGAGGAATGATGAAGTATTAGTGCTGGAAGATGAGTGAGTTCCTAGACTTCACAACCGAAGGCAGAGTTAAATTTAGGGTCAAACACAGAAACAGCTGTCCTGAGCAAGTGGGAGCTCATGGACCCCAGACTGACAGCTAGGGAACCAGCATTGAACCAAAACAAGTCCCCTGAGCATGGGTGTGAGTTAGGAGGCCTAAGCAGTCTATGGGGCCTCTGGCAGTGGAACCAGTGTTTATGTTAGTGCATGAATGGGCTTTGGGACCC
This sequence comes from Mesocricetus auratus, assembly GCF_017639785.1. Lineage (NCBI taxonomy): Eukaryota > Metazoa > Chordata > Mammalia > Rodentia > Cricetidae > Mesocricetus > Mesocricetus auratus. The sequence goes on from NW_024429184.1 coordinate 35,777,948, forward strand.
CTTTCCCATGGAGGGATACTCTCTCAGTCTAGATACAGGTTTGGGGGGCAGCTAGGCCCTGCCCCAAATGATGTGACAGCTTTTGATGATCCCCCATGGGAGGCCTCACCCTCCCTAGGAGTAGGTGGGGCATGGGATGGGGAGTGGGTGGGGGGAATGGGAGGACAGGAGGAAGAGGGAAAAGGGATTGGTATTTAAAATAAGATTGTTTTTAATTTAAATAAAATTTATTTTAAAAAATTCGGGGTCAGCTTGTGCCTAGAATCATTTGAGTTCTGTCATATCCCTATAATGTTCACTTCAGTCCAATATAGCTCATTGGACTGTTCATTCAACCATGTTAAACACAGAAATACACAAACAGGGATGGTCTAGATTGGCAAATGTATGATATCTTAACTCCAGTTAGAAGTTTTTCAGGACAGAAAACAGACGGTTTCCCATTCTCCTAGTGACTTTTGTTATTGGAGCCCGTCTGTGATGAGGTTTAATGTTGAAATGCTTTAGGTAGCAGGCTGGGTTCCAGGTGCTGCTTGTGGGTCTGACAAAGCTGGCAGCTTTGATAGAGGTGATAGAGACAGAGATCTTAAACCAAGTGGAAGGATAATTATTATTAAACTTAGTGTATGTGTGTGCATAACATGTGTTCAGGAACCCTGGGAGACAGAAGATGGTATCGGATCCCCTAGAACTTGGGCTACGGCAAACTTAAGCCTCCACGTGGGTGCTGGAATCTTACCCTAGGTCCTCTAAAAGAAGTAGCAATGGCTCTTGACCATTGAGTCATCTCTCCAGCAAAAGGATTTATGTAAAAGTTAATTTTGTGTTTTAATCTGGTACTGACTCATATTTTGAAGGTCAAGCTATAAATACGCATAAACTTAAAAGTCTTCTATTTATTATGTAGTGTTCTGCCTGCATGTACACATACACACCAGAAGAGGGCACCAGATCTCATTAGAGATAGTTGTGAGGCACCATGCGGTTGCTGGGAATTGAACTCAGGACCTCTGGTGGAGGAGCCAGGGCTCTTAACCTCTGAGTCATCTCTCCAACCCCAAATTTAGTAGTCTTAAATCCACCTAATTTCTGTTTTTTTTTTTCTATCTACCACACACTGCTAATTACACGTGTTAGGAGTCTTGCTGTCAAGAGATTTTTAGAAGACTTGCACATTTTATGTTGTGTTCACTTTTAAAGTGGAACCCCAAATTCTGTGAGTTTCAGAACCAACACTATGTGGATATTCATTTTGAAAATAACTTGCTAACATTTGTGTGCATATGTACATGCTGGTGTGTGTGTGTGTAAGCATGTTGAAGACAGAGGTTGAGGTAATATTTCTTCCTTAAATGCTTTCCATCTTTATTTTTGGAAACACGGTGTCTCACTGATCCTGGAGTTCCCAACTGAGCTTGGATGCCTGTCAAGGGAACCCTAAGCATCCTACATCCTTCAGTCTCTGCCTTCCTGGTGCTGGAGTTTCAGGCATGGGCTCTGTACCCATGGGTTTACATGGGTTCTGGGAGATAGAAGTCAGGTCCTTATGCATGTACGGGAAGCATTTTCTTTCTTCTTTAACAGACTTAATTCACTTTGTTTTTGTGATATAAAAAAATCCATTATGGTGGCCACAACTGGAGCCTGGGCCCTCTGAATGGAAACTCCGATGTGGGTTTTCACAAGATAGTGTATTCCTAGTAGAGACTTGGTGAGCAGTCTCTTTCTAGAGACTGAGGGTCAGGTAGTTGTAGGTCTTGGAGGCAGCATCAAAGCTGGTCATGGCCAACTTGCTTAAGGTGGCAGTGTTGCCCCTGGCTGCCGTTCAGCAGTCATCCTTGACCATCAGCATCATTTCTTGGCCACTGGAGAGGAGGTCATGTCAGTTCTTCTTGGGGCAGGGAGGAGGCACCTCAGTGCCGAACCACGGCAACACTTTGTTATTATTATTTGTATGAGTGTTTTGTCTGCATGTATATGTATAGCATCATGTGTGCTGGGAAAGGTCAGAAGAGGGTGTTAGAGCCACTGGAACTGGAGTTGCATATGGTTGTCAGCCACTGTGTGGGTTCTGGGAAATGAACCCAGGTCCTCTGCAAGAGCAGCTGGTGTTCTTAACCACTGCGCTGTCTCTCCAGACCCAATACCTTATTATTTTTTATTTTATTTATTTGTGTGTGTGTGTGTGTGTGTGTGTGTGTGTGTGTGACTGTGTCTGTGTGAGCGTAGGCACACATGAATGTCATGGCACATATATGTAAGTCAGAAGACAACTTGAAGGAATCAGTTCTCACCTGCCACTGTGTAGGTCTTGGGACTTGAACTCAGGTCATCAGGCTTTACTAGGGGGGCCCTTTACTTACTTAGCCGTCTTGCCTGCCTAGCAAGTACACTATGACTGAGCCACCTCTCTGGTCCTTATTTTTATTTCTTATGTACTCCAGTTTTCCTTACTGTTATTACTGTTGTTATTATTGTGTATGTATGGTGTATGTGAGTGTCCACATGCTCTTGAAATCATATGGAGGTTAGACAAAAGATTTCAGTAGTTGTCTCTTTCCTTCCACAGTAGTTCTTAGGGATGAACCTCAGGTTGTCAGGTGTGTGTGGCAGGTGCTTTTATCTACCGGACCACCTCACCAGTCCCAGTCTTTGTTTTTGAAGTACAAGTAACCAACAGTGTATACTTGTCTTCTCCTCCGTGTTGTAAAGAGAACTTCCTCATGCCTCTCTCTCTTTTGCTCTTCTACAGCACCCCATTGTGCAGGTGTACAAAGATTATCTAGCGAGTTCTCCTTTTGATGGACAGTCAGATTGTTTGAATGTTTCAATGGATAATTAATGCTAAGTAATTTTGTAGAAAGGCTGCAGGTGTGTTTTAGAAGGTTTTATTGCCACCAGGACAGTAGAAAAACCCACTGAGAACAATGGATCAGAGCAGTGTCAGAAGTGGATGGAGCTCTCACAGAAGGATGCTGGGATAGCTGTTTAACTCTGTCATCTGCTCTATCCTTGGAAGATGCAGAGTTTCAGTCTTAACTGTACACACAGTGAGACACCAGTAGGCAGTAAAGCATCCACTCCATTTTTGGTTTCTTTTCCTTTTAGGATTTGCAAGAATTGATGAGACTCCTTAATTGTAGAACTGTACCTTTTTAGGTCAGGCAATACTTTTGTTTGTTTGTTTGTTTTTGAGGCATGGTTTCTATAGCCCAGGCTGGCCTCAAACTCGCTTTGTAGATGAGGATAGCCTTAATCCTCCTGACTCTGCCTCTCAAGTTGTGGGATTACAGGTTTATGCCACCACATCTGGTCATCATGGGGATTTCAAAGCTAGTCTAACTCGGAGAAGGAATGTTGTTTGCATGCCCATGAGTCTCAACATTTCAAGTTTTTCCCCATGAATACTATTATTGAGTTATTTTCCTCTTATGTAACCATTGGAACTTAACCTGTGAGAACGCCACTGGGGTTATTATGCAGGCCTGTGGCTGAATGACTACAGTATGGATGTGTGGCCAGCAGCAGGTACTGAGCACAACCCCCACCAGCTGTGGAACAGCACTCCAGTCGGGAAACAAACGAATGCAAATGAGATGTTCTTGGCCATGGAACAAAGATGAAAATGACATTCACTTGTAAATGAGTTTTCTGTGTTTGATGTAAACAGAATGACATGCATTCTGTAGGAAGACCTCCACGACCTTAGGAAAGTAATTGAGTATGTTACACGAGGCTGCACGTGTTTCTTATGGTTTGATCATTATTAGTGTATCTCACGACATAACAGTCTCTAGGTTTTTAATTTATACACACCACTTTTCATGATTTTCTATTGTGACCCAAGAGACACCATGAGAAGTTTCTCTTTGGACATCCCTGGAATAGAACTGAAATCTGACACCTTGATTTTAGATGAGGGAAGGGTCAATCTGATAGTCACGATGAAGAGGAGCAAGAGCAACCCCTCAGCTTGGCCATGCATTGCTAATCATGGTCCTAACTTACACATTTGTTCAAATATTTGAATGAATGATGTGTGACTTTGCTTTCTGAAAGGTATTCTTTTAAAAGCAGCTTTAAGTCCCCCTCATTTCTCCTCATCCCCCTGGAGAATGCTAGCTCTGAAGGCATTTTATAAGCAAATGACAGTTTATGCCCAATACATGAACTTGACAAAATAAAGTGGCAAACTATAAAAGACCACCTGCTGTGGACACAGGCTGGGGTGGGAGTTGGGGGTTGCCTGAATGTATGTATGAGCTCCAGGTTTAGTGAGAGATCCCTTGTCAAATAAGGTGAAGAGGAAGTACAGAGGACAACCAAAGTTGAGCTCTGCCCTTAAGATCCATCTTAAAAGATGGGTCTTCTGAGTCTGAAAAAGATGGGCAAGTTATCTGGGTCAAAGATGAAGGGACATGGAAGGATATTTCTAAGAGACATACTAGCATGAGTGGGGAATCAATATGGATGAACTTTAGGAAGTGCAGACATAGCAGTGTTTTTTGCAGGCAGCCGCAGACAGGCAGGCAAGTGTTGTCCACAGATGAGAGTCCTACTGCGAGGAGGAGTGGTGTGTGATTTAGGTTAGGACAGAGGCAAGTCTGTATCCTGGTTGTGCATCTTCCAAGTTGGAAGAACCTGGCAAAATAACTTAACAGTTTTTATGCTTCCATTTCCTCATCTGCAAAACAGAATAATTGACCTTATTTAGAGGCCTCTTGTGAAGATAAATCCAATTAATTTTTGCAGAGAATTTAAAAGCATCTTGGTGAATTATTTCTGAGAATATGAATAATTATGTAGGTCCAGAAAGGAAGAGGCTTCTGGAAGGTGTAACGTGGCCTGGGCAGCTTCCTGCAGAAAAGGGTGGTTTTGGAGGCAGGGAGACGAATTGGGAGGCAGCTGCATTCTGCAGCTCTGGAGCCGGCTGCAAGGAGAGGGTGGCACTCAGAGTCTTTAGGAGGTGACACTGGTGAAGCCTGTGACTTCAGTGTAGGTCATGAGAGGGAGGAAGGAGCCTTACGCGTGAGAGGCCGTGTGACGAGGTACTGCCCGTGGAGAGTGTGGACAGCAATCTCCAGGAAGAGAGCGAGATGAACCAAGCAAACGGACGCGAACGCAGCTTCAGCATTAAAAACCACGTAGAACTATTTAGAGCATCATAGGATGGTGTGAAGTGATGTCAACTCCAGTAAGACAGTGGGAAGTGACGAAAGCGTCGGATGAGGACATCCGACTAAAGAAAGTTGTCCAGTGGGCTATGGCTCTGTGGATAAAGGGCATGCTGTGCCAGCACGGGGGCCTGCGTTTGGATCCCAGCATTGATGACAAAAGCCGGATGCAGTGGTCCACACCTGTAATCCCAGCACTGGAGAGGCAGAGGCAGGTGGATCCCTGGACTCCTTGGCTAGCCAACCTGATAGAACTGGTGAACTCAGTTCAGTGAGAGACCTTATCTATAATAGCAATTGTGGAAGATGCTAAGGCTGGCTGTCACACAAATACTCACGCATGAGAATGTGTACCCATCGGAGAACATGCACACAAACGTGCAACTCCCCCACACAAAGATTGCCCCTTATGATGATAATTACATAAGGACACGTGTTATAAATGAAGACCGGAAAATTAAATGCAAAACACTGGCATCATATGCGCTTGCTACCTTTTGGTTTTCCTGTAGCGGGTCTAGTTTTGCTGCTTTTATTTAGTAATTGCTAACACATTTTAAAGTACACTATTGTTCTTATCACAAGTTAACCCTTGTTATTTTAGCATGCATAGCACACCATCAAACACAATTAATTCCCTAACAGCATCTGATATGCAGGCCACAGATGAATTTTGTATTTTCTTGCCAAAATGAAATAACTTGATAAAGCTGCCCAGCCCAGTGAGGTCGTTTTCTGCTAGGTAGAGAGCGCTGGAGCCACCAGGGAGAGAATCTTCAGGCTGCTGGCTGGGTAGGATTGTCCATCAGCAGCCCCTCCCCCTCCGTGTGGAGGATCGAGGAGGAGGGCAGCTGGCTCAGCCACATGGGGAGGGGTGTACCGGCTCTGAGTCCCTTGGCGCCAGCTGGCAGCAAGCAGCGGGAAAGCAGCCAGTAGGTCTGTGCTTGGGGTGAGGAACTTTGCCACATTTTCTTTGTCAAGCCAGTTGTTCGGGTCCTGTGTTTTCTCACAGAGCTCCCCACTTGCTTGGTGACAGCCCCTAACCATCTCCCCGAGCTGCTGACTCACCTTCTCTGGGGTTTGTATAAAGCACTGTCTCTCTTAATTAGCTGGACCGTTTGAATTAAATCAGGCCTTTAAAAAAAGTCTGTAAGGAAGGATGTGCCTACTTAATTACGTTGTCAAGAATATCCGGGAACCTTTATGAAACAAAAAAGCCGAGCACACCAGATCAAAACACACTATCAATAGCAAAACAAGGCAGTCAAGCAACCCAAAATTTAACCTGAATTTCCCCAGATATCACAAATTGGAGAAAAGAAAAGGTTAAAAAAGACTTCTCCCTTGATGACTTACTAATCTTGTTTCATTTACTTCTGTGTAAGTATTTTAAAGTTCAAGCACACGACGATGCTTTCTAACTGACTGAACTGACAAATATTCCCTGACACCATCTAATCCTCACCCCATAATGAGTTGCTTATCTTGAACCATTCTTTTTATAGATGAATTTGGTATTTTATCGAAGTCTACACATATCTTTTTTTGTTGTTCAACACATTCCATAAATAGGTAGTTAACAACTAGAAGACTGTTTAGATTTGCGCTTCATTTTGGGAGAACAAGAAAATAGGGCTATGAAGTCCCTATGCTCCCTTCATCCTTGGAGGCCAGTATCGAATGCTCTAGTTTTAGAAATAATTAGCTCTAAAATTCAAGGGAAGCCATTTTTCTCTTTCTCTTGCTTCTCTGGAGGGTTAGGCAATGAAACTCAGGTTCTCAAACATGTTAGATTTGACCACCAAAAGCTACATTTTCAGTAAGTGTGTGTGTGTGTGTGTGTGTGTGTGTGTGTGTGTGTATGTGTGATGGCATATTTGCCTATTTGTTGAGGTCAGAGGACAACCTGAAGTGTTCGCTCTCATCCTTCGCCTCATTTGAGTAGGGTCTCTTGTTGCTGGTTGCTGAGTATGAGTGTTTGAGGCTATCTGGTCTGAGAACTTTCAGAGATTCTCCCATGTCCATCTCCTACTTCACTGAGGCATTTCTGAATTACAGATATCTGCTATGAAGGCTTCATGTGGGTTACAGGCATTCAAACTCAGGTCCTCCTGGCATTTCTCCATTGTTTAAGCATCTTTTTAGTTAATGTTTCTTGGCATTTCTTGATGAAATTTGCATAGATCCATTCTTTTATTTGGGTGCAAAAATAGTAGTTTCCTAGTTTTACTTTTCTTCATGCGTTTGTTATTTTTTTGGACACCCTTTCGTATGCAAGTGTCTGTATTATAGCCATCATCCACTTTACTCTTCCTTTCCCCCCCAGAGTAGGTTATGGTCAATGTTCTGACTCTGTCAGAATTTAGCTGCTCTGATTCTAACTCTGCTTTGAGGAATGGTCTTGGAGTCAGGGTTTTGGTGGGAGCTTTCTTTCCCCATCGACTCCAAAGTGTTGAGTTGCAATGTGATAGACAGGAGCAGCTTTCTGATGTCCCTGTGATCTGAGCTGAGAGTTGCTGAAAGGAGAACTCGTAGACATCCTCTGCTCTTCTCCAACTGTAGTGTCTGATGATGCCAACATGCTGTATCTCCTCTGAGGGCTTCAGAACTGCAGCTATGTCACAGAATGACATTGCCAAGATGCCAAGAGCAGAGAGGAGAAAAATCAAACATTATTATATTAGCAACAATGCACTTATTTTGTTGACTGGTTGCTGCCAGCTGTGCCCATGGAGTATGATTTTGAAAAGAACATGGGATTATTTGTAAGTTAGAGCTGGTTGCAACCAGAAAAGATAATGTGCTTACTCGGAGTGTGCTTTTGGCTTTTATGTGGGAGTCTCTAGGAATGAAGACAGAGAAAATGGGGCAGAAGGCAGAGAAAGGAAACCTTGAAAGATGGGGGAAAGCAAGTTACCTGCTTTATGCATTTGTTGAGGATGACATGCTCCTCTGTTACACAACAAATAAAAGACCCAGAGACAGATATTGGGGTTCAAGTTTCAAGCTGAAGATCAGAGGAGCAAAGCAGCCAGTCTCTAGTTCTTACCTCTGCCTCAGCTCAGACCAAAGGGGTACTCCACATTGCTTCTCAGATTGACTCAAACTGCTATGCTCCCCTCAAAGTGGCTAGAGACTAATCCTGAGACTGAATGCCAGCTCTGAGACCTTGCTCCTGTCTTATATACCTTCCTAATGGTGGTATTAAAAGTGTGTGATCCCAAGTGCTGAGATCATCTTTATGTGAGCTGTTTCTCTTCGTGTGGTCAGCGTGGCCTTGAACTAACAGAGATCTGTCTACGAGTCCTGGGATTAAAGGTGTGTGTCACTACTATATAATGTCTATACCTAACTAGTGTGGCTGGCTTTGCAAACTGATCTCTAGTGGCTTTATTAGATCATAAACAATATGTCACCATTCCTCAAAGGTTTCAGTTTTAAAGGCTTGGTCTCTAATGTGGCACTATTGGGAGGTGCCTTTAGGAGATGGGACCTTATGGAAGGCCTTTAGGCCATTGAGAATGCTCCACCGAAGGGAATTGTGGGGCCTTTCCAGCCCTTCTCTCCACTTTCTGGTTTATGAGGATTAAGGAGTTTGTTATGTCACATTACATTAACATACTGCCATTATGATAAGCTATAGTCAGCAGAGAACCAAAGGAAACAGCCATTTGATCTATGATTAAATCCTCCAGAACCATTTGCTCTGTGTGTGTGTGTGTGTGTGTGTGTGTGTGTGTGTTTCACAGATGAGGAGTAACAGAACACAAAAAGTTTGAAGAATTAGCTTAAGGTGGAATGCTTGCAAATATAAGTAAAATATAGGAAGGATCACTTTTTTGGAGGGACAGCAGAATGAGAAATTGATCCCCTTGGGCACAGAAGAATGTTCAGATTACTATTGTCTAAAGGGACCATTTTTCCTTCCCATCTACTCAGAAACTAGTCCTAATAAAGAGGTTCCAGTATTTGTATCTTCATGATAATTCCAGAAACAGTTGCCTATTTATTCCTAATAATGTTACCGAAAAATACCAGCAATTATATAATGACTGTAAGAAATCACATTTTAAGCAAATGAAGAGGAAAATGATCCTTGTTATTATATGTCCCCAATTTATATGTAATTACCATCTGTGAAAGAACCTTCCTGGTATGCCTAATAACCGCCTTTTGTCCTTGCATGAAAAGTCGAGCCTTTATTTTTTTATTTTTATTTTTTATCTGAGGCTTTGTTCTGCTCAGCTTATTCCCAGCTGGTTGGGGAGATAGAGGCAGTTTTTACTACATGTCTCCCGGACCTTCCTCAAGACTGGGACCAGTGGCTGGTTCTGAGACAGCATGGTTTCTTTAAGCCACCAGTTTCTAATGACCTGCAACTCCTCTGATTGCTAGATAATAACAAACTATAAAAACATACCTTTTTTCCCTTTAACTTTGGCTTTGTTGGTTATTTCATCATTATGAACCATCTTTTGGAAACAGAAAATAACAAAATCAGAGTTTTCGTTTCTTACTTAAGATCAGGTGGGTGAATGTTTGGTGTAACGCAGCAACATCAGGAGTAAGAATTTTCTTCTTAATAAAAATACACCTTTTAGCCACTTTTCCTTTCATAGATTTATCATCTACCCATAGCAGAGTGCCAACATGGCTGATTTTTGTAATTGGTGTTATCGTGGCTAAAAAGAAAACCTAAACTGAAGAGTTGTCTTGATCACATGGCTTGTGGGCATGAGTGTGCAGCACTTTCTTGATGGCTAATTGATGTAGGAACCCCTCTCCCAGGTCTCAGCGTCAGTCCTTGCCTTGAGGCTCCTGCCTTGAGTTCCTGTCCTGGCTTCCCTTCATGATGACCTATAACCTTTAAGCCAAAATAAACCCCCACCTCTCCCAAGTTATGTTTGGTCTTGTTTTTTTCCTATAGTACCAGAAACCAAACTAGAAAAAATATGTCCAGACGCTATGCACCATAGTACTTTCATCAAGCTGAAATATTTTCTGTTCAATACTTTAGCATATATAGGTATCGTGTTGTTTTAAACATTAAGATGAGTGCATATATTATAAATGTCTGTCTTCACTCATCTCTAAGGTTTCTTTCTTCATTTGTTCTTTCAATCCTTCAAAAAACTTTTACTGGGTATCCAGTTAGTGCCAGATGCTGTGCAGTTATTAGAGTTATGGACACAAAGATGGACCAGAGATCATTTTGGCTGCTTGATGGGGAAGGTACTGTGGAGTGAAGCTAGACTTACTGCCTGTGTGCTGTGAAAGAGTACATTCTTGGGATATAAAAGGTTCAAACATTCAGTTTCTTGGGGATGCAAAGGAAAACTGGTTTTTCCGATAATATACATACTCCAATATATATACTCCTATAGTAATTAGTTTTCAACTTAGTGATGATGTCAATTTATTATCAGAGTAAGATGTTGGAATTTTTCCAGGGGACCGAACTAGGCCCTCCATGTGTGGGAGACAGTTGTGAAGCTTGGATTATCAGAGTGGCCCCTGGCTGTAGGACCACCACACAAATGTGGTACATGAGCTAGCTTGTTGAAACCCACTCCCCAGGGTGGGATGCCTTGCTCAGTCTTAATGTATGGGAGAAAGGTCTGGTCCTGCCCCAACCGATTGTGCCAGACTATGTTGACTCCTCATGGGACCCCTTACTGGTGAGGAGGAGTGGACTGGGGATGGGCTAGAGGGGAAGGTGAGGGGGGATGGGAGGAGGTAAAGAGGTGGGAGGAGGGGCGGGAGGGAGAACTGCAGATGGAATGTAAAATGAAATAAAAAATTTAAAAAATGAGAAAAAATGATGTTTTTAATGTGTTGTGAGTATTACAGGCGTCTACCATGCTTACGTTGATTACACTGGGACCTATGGCACAGGCATACACCTAGTATAGTGTGAAGTGAGGGGTGACTGGACAGCCCTATCTTTACTTAGTCTCGTGTGACTTAAGATATATCAAAATGTTATTGTGTGGATGATGATTGGGGCTAACAAGGATGCAGAGGGACTTGGCATGGACTACTAGTCACTTGTGATGTCCATGTAGAAGGAGGGTCCAGCTCAGATTCCACTTCTCTGGTCAAGAGTTTCTGTATTTTCCTTGTGACAGTAATTGCTCTTAGCAAGTTTTGTGCACATGTACATTGTATTTGCTTATCAATCTATCACCCTTGCTAAAATTTGAGCTCTTCTAGGATGAAAACAGCTTCTAGGTACTGAACCCTATGGTTTTCATTTGTTAGGTACAAATTCCACTACTCACCTACATTCCCCGATGTTTATTTTGAGATAGGGTCTTAGTTTCACTGTGTTAATGAATTAATATATAGTAGTTCTGGAACTTTTCTGACTAGATACTGACCTTAATAATTTTTTTTTAATGTTTGACTTTGAGACATGTAGCTCAGACTGACTTTGAGCTCACGACTCTCTTGCCTCCACTGCCCATGTGCCTGGGTGTGTGCTATTAAGCCTGGATTGACCTTTAAATTACATACTTATTTATTTAATTTAACAGGCAATAATAGCAAATTGTGTTGGAGAAATTATTCTGTACCTTTTGTATACATTGACTGTTTTGATTGTTGTCATAACCCTATGAATTCATGCTCACCACTTAACTGACAAGGAATGCTAATAAGCTATAGCTCCACTCCAGGCTGTATTTAAATTCATTCAACAAATATACAAGTGTCTGCTTTGTGCCAGGTGCCCCTCAGGTGTTAGTAGGCATGGTGGGCTCTCCTTTTATGTACTTTACCGTTTAGTAACAGAAGAAAACAGGAACAAATAAATAGGGGAACAAAATGTGGGGGCAAACACATGCAGGCAGAAAAATTCAGCAGTGTGGCAGAAGGGGCTGGGAGCCTTTGTAAATCATTCTGTCAAAGGGCTGTTTGTGGGGAAGTCACATTTAAGATGAGGACCGAATGACCAGAGGAACCAGGCATTGTGTTTCCAGGGGAGATTCATTAACACAAAGGACAAGGCTAATGTAAATGTCCTTTGCAGCTATAAATCTGGTACTTCCAAGAGGGAGAGCCCAACACGCTGGGGGACAAGAATGATGGGATGTGCCTAGACACCCGAGGTTGGCAAATGGGGAGGAAAGTCACAACAAGGCTGCTGACTTTCATTTTGAGGGTGGTGGGAAGTCATTAGAAAGCTTTAGTCAGGGAAGATGATATTGACTCCTGAGTAAGGAAGAGTGTATCAAGAGGAAATCAGAAAGGCTGTGTGGACCATGACTGCAGCGTGTCAAGGGACAAGGGACTGTGAGGTGGGCATCAGATTAACGGTAAAGGCTGTGACCTGCATAAGAGAGGATCTTAAGTACCAGGAGGTGGATTTTATATTGGAGAGAAATTAGTGTTATCTTCTGGTATGGGAGCTTGCAGACAGCTTAAGGGGTAGTTACCGAGGATCAGCAAGGCCAAGAGAAGGTGGGGGGAACCGGTTATCATTACTATGTGACATAACACACCTTATTTTACATCCCAGAAGTCATGGACTATGATGGATGACAAATAGAGAAGCAAATGCAATTTAGTATTTAGGCAAATCGATGCTAGCTGCTTAAGCCAAATGCTTCGAGAAGTTCTTTAGATGAGCCTTTCTCATTTATCCCACTCTCTTCTACCTCCATGGCCCCTGTAGTGGAGGAGCCACAGGCTTTGTGCTGAAACTGAGGCTGCAGGGTTGCCATCCTAGCTGGGTCTTCATTTTGTTCTAGCCTTGTCAGTCATGACAGCTGGCCATTAAAAAAAAGGTGTGCTCTGATTTTTATACATGAATACATGCTAGTTAACAAAAAAAACATGTCTGTTTCCTTCCTTCTCCCAATGGGGCAGTGGGGGGGGGTTTCTGGAGCAGCTGGTGGGATGGTCTAAAACAACAAGCATGTTAGACTGTCTTTGGAGAGAGTTCTTGGTACAGGGGCTCACCTTGCACTATATCCTGAGGGTTTCAAAACAGTTTTTACTAATTTTTTTATGTGTTTGGGTGTTTTACTTGTATGTATGCCTGTGTACCACATGGGTGTCTACTGCCTGAAGGCGTCAGAAAAGAGTATCCGATGCCCTGGAACTAGAATTACACATGATTGATATCTGTCATGTGAGTGCTAGGAAGTGAACCTGGGTTCCCTGAAAAAGCAGCCAGTGTTCCCTTGAGCCTTCTCTCTAGTCTCTGCTTTGGAGGTTTTACTCTTAATTTTGGAGTCCTCCCTTATGTTAACTGAAAAGATTAGCCTACCTTTGAGATAGAATATATTTAAAAAAGAATGGCCCAATTTTACTGAGATTTTATAGAGGTAGGATAAAGGAAAGTGTATTAAAGAGCCCAGTTTAGTCCACATACTTAGATCAGATAACTGAAAGCCTGGAGTGATGGGGCACACCTTTAATACAGCACTCAGGAGGCAGAGCAGGTGGATCTCTGTGAGTTCAACACCAGTCTGCTTTACAAGGTGAATTCCAGGAGAGCCAGGGCTGCACAGAGAAACCCTATCTTGAAAAACCAAACCAAACCAAACCACACCACACCAAACCACACCAAAAAAAAAAAAAAAAACAAAAAACAAAAAACAAAAAACTAAAATAACACAAAAGAAGCAAGCAAACTTTTCCAACTAGGGATAATTTTCTTCCCATCGTTCTCTCCCTTCCATCCTCCTTCTTTTCTTCTCTGTATTGGGGAGAAAAGACTAAAGCATGAAAACAGTGCTTACGTCTGTAATCTGTAAGGTTGTCTACTGCTGTGCATGCAGATGTGTGGTTCTTACATAATGAGACCCTAGTGGGCAAATGTTATAATCTGATTTAAAAAACTTAACAATGTGTCATTATGTTTTTCAGCCCTAGCAGTTCTTTCGGCATCGTCGATGAATTGTATTTCTTTTTCTTTTCTTTCTTTATTTATTTATTATGTATACAGTGTTCTATCTGCATGTATCCCTGAAGGCCAGAAGAGGGTACCAATTCTCATTACAGATGGTTGTGAGCCACCATATGGTTGCTGGGGATTGAACTGAGGTCTTCTGGAAGAGCAGTCAGTGCTCTTAACCTCTGAGCCATCTCTCAAGCCCCACAAGAATTGTCTTTTCAAAGCAGCCATAATTGTTATAATGAGGGATCTTACACTGCTGTGTGGCCCAGACTCATTCACCAAAAACTCATCTTTAGTGGTGTGTAATTGTTGAAAAACTCTGTTAAGAACGAACAAGGTGTTGGTGGTTCTAGAGGCTGCCCAGTGCCCCTAGAAAGTAGCTTGTGAATTTGGTTCTATGAGGGAAATCCCTGAGAAGTTGAGCAGTTTGGCTGCTCAACGCCAATCCTGTATCTCATCAGATTGTACAACATAATCTCCCTGGGGCAAAGGATGGCAGGGCAGGAGCAAAAGGGCCAGACTGAAAGAGAAAAGCACTAAATAGCTTTACAGAGATGCCAGTTCATCACACATGTGGGCCATCAGGCAATGGAAGTGACATTCCAAACAGTGTGTTTTTTTTTTTCTCTGCATACTAAAAATGCTTGTGTTAATTGACAGAAGATAAAAGGTGAGGGAACACAATGCACACTGACTCATTTTAAAGCCTACAGGTAAGAGACTGAATTCTTACGTGAAATAAATGGCTTTCCACTTAATAAACTGGAGTTGTTCCAAGGACATCTTTTCATTAATGGAGCAGGTGCAGATGAAGTTTTGAGAAACTTGTACAGTATTTTAAAAAATAAAACATTTAATTAACAAGCTTGAAAACAGTGGCACACTTGAAGTGGAAATAAAACAATTGTTTTATATCAAACAGTGCAAATCCAATTTGTGAATGCAACTGCATTGAAAAGCTTCAAAATATTAATAAACCACTGTGGGCTTTAAGAAAGAAGTTTCCATTTTCTTTCAAGGTTTTCTCTTGAGACAAGTTCTAAACCAGAAGAGATGCTGAAAAGAATGCAAAAAAGTACATTCTTTTTGAAGGTCCAAAAATATTATCTATAAGAAACAAAGATAAAAAGGAGTTAGAATATTTATAAGCCTTAAAAAAGAAATTGTGTGTGGATTATTTTTTGCTAGAGTTACTTGGAATTACGGTCTTTCTACTACTCTTCAATACCTTATTCTTAGGATTTAAATGTCACAGATTTGGTAAAAAAAATAATGTCAAAGATACGTGCTGTTTTCCAACTGATTAAATCATGGAGATACATAAAATGTTTCATAACAAAAAAAACAAGACAGATACCATTTTAAGATAAGCAAACTTCAGTTAAAGGTTTACATTTTATTTATATTAAAATCTCCATTCACTAATCCTCTCTGAGTATAGCCTTTTCCATCAAAGGGTCTTGATGGGGAATGCTCTTCTGTATATATGTTTCTCTTATTGGTTGATGAATAAAACACTGTTTGGCCAATGAGGCAGGAAGATAGGTGGGACTAGGAGAGAAGGAGAATTTTGGGAAAGGTAGGTAGAGGGAGCCCACCATAGAGTCTCTGTGTAGCTACCAAAAGGAGCAACAGGTCTGGACATTCTCCAGTAAACCAAGACCAGGTGGAAATACATAGATTAAAAGAAATGTGTTAACAATTAAGACAGAGCTAGCCAGTAAGAAGCCCTAGTCATTGGCCAACAATTTTTTAACTAATATAGCATCTGAGTGTTTATTTGGGGTTGAGGTGGCTATGGGACCAGGCTAGTAGGAAAGAACCAACAGCAACAGGTCTGGTAGCAGAACATACTGTTGGTCAGTTCAGGCTTCAGGGATGACACAGCTTTTAGGTCATTTCTTCCCCAGTGACCTGGTTAAACTCCCTCAGTTAAATCTCAGATTAGGTGAGCAATCTGCAAAACAAACTGGGTAAGCCCTCCAGAGGACAGCCAGGCTTCCAGCCAGAGCCTCCACTCAGGGCTTGTCACCGGGCTTCCTTTCCTGTGCATCTTCTGTTTGTGAAAACAGGCAGCAATTACAAGGCATAAGCAAGCAGGCAGGAAGGCTGGCCTGCACTCGGCTGTAAAGATTTGACTATTTGCTTTTATTTCCATTTTCAGATCTTGAACAGTTTCCATCCACTGTTTGTTTTTTCTTTGCTTTGTTAACATTTTTTGGGGGAGTTATTGATTTTCTCACATTTCTTGATTGTCTTTTCCTTTATTTCTTTCAGGGATTTATTAATTTCCTCATTAAGGACCTCTATTATCATCATCAGAAAGTTGGTTTTAAGGTTGTTTTCTTCTGCTTCAGCTGTGTTGGAATATTCAGAGCTTGCTGTAGTGGAATTCTTCGGCTGTGATTAGAAAATATTGCCCTGGCTGTTGTTTGTGTTCTTAAACTTACGTTTAGGCATCTGTATTTGGAGTGATTATAGATTTAAGAGCTAATTTTTGGATTTGTCTTTGGTGGACAGCTGTTTTCCTTGGTTTTTGTATAGCAAGCACTACTTACTCACTGAGCCATCTCCCCAGCACCCAGATGACATTATATCAAAAGAAAAAAACAGGCAAATATTGCATTCTCTCACTTACATGCAGGATAAAAAAGTGGTGATTTCATGAAAACCAAGTTATAATGGTGGTTACCAGAGGATGGGGATGGGGAAGTAGTGAGAATGGGAAGATACTAGCAAAAGAATATAAATTTTGAGTTAGATAGAGGTAATACATTCAAGAGAGAATGAACTTGAAATGGCCCAAGTCTTTAAACTCTGAAAATGCACGCTCAGTGGTGACCTCCTAAGCCTGCCCTAGAAAGACGATCAACTGGGGAAGTATTCAAATGCCCAAGAGTACGGGGCACATCTCATTCACATCACCACATTATACCAGGTGTTGTTTGTTTGCTTGTTGCTGTGGCAAAATATGTGAAACAACTTAAGTGAGGCAAAATACCATGGCACCGGACCAGGGCTGAAGGCTACTTACCTGTGGTGACCAGGAGGCAGAGAGGGAAAGGGACTGTGACCTGGCTAGTTTTTATTGTCAACTCAGCACAAGCTAGTGTCTTATATTCAAAAGATTAAAAAATGCTTTCATCAGATTGGCTAGTGGACATGACTGTGGGACATTAGCTTGGCTGAAAACTGATGAAGGCCCAGACCAATGTTGGTAGGACCACTTCTAGATAGGTAGTCCTGTTAGACCAAAATGTAACATGAGTTCTAATAGGTCTCTGAGTCCTGGGATTAAAGGTCTGTACCACCACTGCCTGGAGTCTGACTAACTGGTGTGGCTGGCTTTATATTCTGATCCCCAGGCAAGCTTTAAATCATTAACAAGATCTCACCACAGGGTTATGACTGGGAAGTAGAAGCCAAGCAAACCTTTGCTTCCTAAGTTGTTTTGGTCAGAATGTGTGTGTGTGTGTGTGTGTGTGTGTGTGTGTGTGTGTGTGTGTGTGTGTGTGTGTGTTTTAATTCACAGCAAACTAAATCAGAACCTATTAAGAATACAGGCTAACTTTCAAAGATGCTTCCAAGCTATTTACCTTGTCAGTTAGGCTCCATTTCCTGAATTTCCTCCCAGAGAAGATTCACACCAGCTGTGGAACTGTTAAACCTGAAAATCTGGAGGAGAAAAACCAAATCCATGATTGTTCAATTAAAGCAAGCTGTGTTTTGAGGTGCACCTGGGACTGGCCAGCTGGTTGTATCACCCTGTCAGGATTTGAGACAGCAGCCCCTGTCCCTTTTACAGGAGAGATAAACTGTTTCCAGAAGCAAGAGAAGTGGCTGTTACACATTGTCAGAAAGACACAGTGAAAAGGGAAGAGCAAGGGTAAGGATTACATCATGGGAATGGGGTCTCATGGTCAGTGTTTTGCAGTTTACGTCAGATCTACGAAACAGGAACTCATTCTTAATTATTAATAGAAACCTTAACTTGAAAGGACTTAACACAGGACAAACAGGAACTTACTCTTTTTTTCTTTTAAAACAATCTTACCAATCCCAGTTCCCACTCCCTCCCTTCCTCCTCTCCCCCACCTTCCCTCCACTCTATCACATCCACTCCTCAGAGAGGGTGACGCTTACCATAGGGAGTCAACGAAGTCTGTCACATCTCTTTGAGGCAGGACCAAGGCCCTCACCCCTATATCTAGGCTAAGCAAGATATCCCTCCAAAGAGAATGGGCTCCAAAAAGCCAGAGGAACTTATTCAACTGTCTTAACTGCAAGCAGAACCTTTAATTTGCAAGGGCTGTTGTTCCTGTTTTAGCCTCACAGATCAACCATTCAGCAGATCAGATCACGGAACATTTCATATTCAAAGGGCACTTTCTGCCTCATAGCCATCTCGTTAAAGATTCAAGAGTTTCCAAAATACTAGTGTATTTTTTCAAGATTTATTTTTATTTTATATGCACTTACATGCATGTATGTGCACCACATGCGGGCTTGGTGGCCACAGAGGTCAGAAGAAGGCATGAAATCCCTTGGGCCTGAAGTTAGGATGGCTGTGAGTCACCATGTGAGTGCTGGGAACTGAACTAGGCCCTCCACACCAGCAACCGTTTCTTCAGCCTCCATCGTAACGGCTTTAATAATATTCAGAAGTCCAACTTTAAAGTCTCTTCTTAGATTCAAGGTAATCTTTTAGATGCAGCCATCTGAGAAATCAAAAGATAATTATGCCATTATAAGAAACATTTCTACAGAGTGAGTAGTCTTACTCCAAAAGGGAGGAATAGGAGAATAGTAAGGAAGGATTCTACTGGAGAAGGACTGAAATTCTGTAGCCCAAACATTAAACCCTGCAGCTCAATGCCTGGCATCTGGCCTCTCTTGTGGGCTAGTTATACTTACCTTCTGTGCATTCTCAGTGAACATTTAATGTTTCATAATACCCTATGGTCTCCATGTTACCATTGAGACCATGTTACACATTGTACCTTTAGGGACTGCCTGCCTGGTCTCTGACCCTATCACATATTTTTGGGTTTTATAGGCCTTCTTTGGAATCTGGGTGCAAACTTCCATTAATCTTGAATTCTGGATATCTGCAAAACTAGCATTCCAAGGACATTGCCAAAGCCTGAGGTAAGTCTGAATGGTATCTGGAACTCTTGGATAATGGCCTCATTGATTTCTGAGCATCTGGGTTGCTGAATCAGGTAAAATGAATCCTGGAGACACAACTTCCTAGGTGGTCCTGTGTAAGTAAAATGAACACGATAAATGACTCAGACATGTTCTTTTCTCAAAGGGGAGTCTTTCAAATGAGTTTATATTCTTCTACCCTTCAGTCTGTGATGGGAGGGGATCGGGCATTTCTGAAAACGCCTTTGAGGTGCTGTTCCTGTTGTCCCAATGCAAAATATTTTGGGCTTCTTTTTAATGGCACTAATCTCTTTAGAAATCATGACTTTATCTCAAGTTTACATTAAATTTCTCAATCGAACTGCACGTTTTCCTGCCCTACTTCCTCCCGTAACTTTTAAAAATTGATTCTTTGTGAATATCACATCATGCGCCCCAATATCCCTCATTTCCCAGTCCTTCCATATCCACCCTCTACCCTTGTAACCACCCCTCCCAAAGAAAACATGAAAAAAGTCCTTCGGTGGAAGCTATGGCATCACACAGTATACCCCTTTGTCCAACCAGCTGTACTTGCAAATGTTCATTGCAATGAGTCATTAGTTTAGTTTGAGGCATCTGGCTCCTGCTATACCATCAACACTGGCCCCTCATCGAGCCCCCTCTTGGATACCCTGCTACTTCCCTGAGTCATGGAGATTCCAAAGCTTTGGTTCTGCAGGGCTGGCCGTTTCATGTGTTCCAGTGGCTTATAGATGGGATACGGGTTGGGATGGGCCACCTGAAAGTCCTGGATCTGAGCCTGAGTGGCAGCTGAGTTGGTCAGCCCACCGGCTTTTCGGAGTCCCCTGGGGCCAGCTCTCCCCACTGCCAAGGTGAGGAGCGGGGCCAGCTCTCCTGAATACTTGCAATGGGTGACAGCTCTCCTGAACAGGCATCACCAGGGCTAGTTTTCCTGTACTGCCCAGACAGCGTTCAGGGCCAGCTCTCCTGAGTGCTAAGGCCAGTGGGGGGTCAGGGCCAGCTCTCTCACACCCATGCCCGGGACCAGCTCTCAGAAACTGCCCAGGTGAGGGGTGGAGCCATCTACTCTACTTTCCTATCCCAAGTCTCTCTGTACTTTAATAGCAATAGGGGTTAACTCTAGGTTGTGTCAAGTTGACAATAAATACTGCTGGCTAAAAGCAGGTAGTAATAATCACGCCTTATCCTGAATACTGAACTGCCTTGAAATTTCTTCTGTCAGATCAGATAGGCAATTACTTTTATTTTTATTTTTAAATTTAAATTTGAAACAAGGTTGCTTCATAAGTCAATCCCAGGTCCCTCTCCCTCCTCCCATGCCCTCCCACCAATCCCCCCAACACCCCTCATTTCCCCAAGGAGGGTGAGGCCCTCCATGGGGGTATCCATAGTCTGTCATTTCATCCAGGGCAGGGCCTAGACCCTACCCCAAGAATTCAGGGTGAGAGTGCATCTCTTGTTGTGGGATGGGCACCCAGAGTCCATTTGTATGCAAGGGATAAATACTGATCTACTACACAAGGCCCCATAGATTGCCTAGGCTTTCTCACTGATACTCACATTCAGGGGGTCTTGATCAGTCCCATGCTGGATTCCCAGCCATCAGTCTAGGATTCAAGAGCTAACTCTTGTTCAGGTCAGCTGTTTCTGTGGGTTAAACAAGCCCAGTTTTGATCCCTATGCTCATCAGTCCTACATCTCTGTCACTTGGTTCCCTGAGTTCAGCTCAGTGTTTAGCTGTTGGAGTCTGCCTCTGCTTCCATCAGACATTGGATGAAGGTTCTTTTCCCCAGACTCTCTGGCCGTGGGATTGTAGGCTGGCACTCCACAGATCTATGTCTAAAATCCATATATGAAAGAGTACATACCATGTTTGTCTTTTTGTGACTGGGTTACCTCACTCAGGATGGTTTCTTCTTGTGCCATCCATTTGCTTGCAAATTTCAGGATTCCATTGTTTTTTTTCTGCTGAATAGTACTCCATTGTGTAAATGTACCACATTTTCTCTATCCACTCTTCAGTTGTGGGGCATAAGTCCGGAGGGGACACTTCATCTTCTGATGTGGGAAGTCCTATGATTATGTCAATAAAGCACTGTTGGGCTAATAGGAATCTAGATAGGTGGGACTAGGAGTCCAGGAGGACTCTGGGAAGGAGAAACATAGAGTTGAGATGTAATGCCATGGGGTAGGAAGCCCGGAACTATTCTCCGGTAAGAGACATACTTAGATTAACAATTATGGGGCAATTACTTAAGTCAGAGCTAGCCAGTAAGAAACAAGCAAGGCCAACAGCTTCATAATTAATATAGCCTCCTGTGTGTTTATTTGGGACTGATGCGGCACTGGAACCAGGATGGTGGGAAGGCTTTGCTCAAGGAAAAGGCTTCTCTTTACAATATTCAAGTCTGGAAATTTATTATAGTTAATAAAACTGTGTCATGCTTATGAAAATTGCTAAAAGAGTAGATTTTAAATGATCTCATTACAAAAATTGATAAGTACATAAAGTAATACAACTTAGCCATTCCAGAAAGCACATATATTTTAAGTTTGCGGTACGTGATAAATGCATATTTAAGGAGTTACAGTACACAGCAACAGATTGGGCAAAGTTGACATAAAACTACCCAGTGTACTTATGAAACACCTCCTATTTACGAAAGGCCTCAGGGTAGAGATAGCTCGAGGAGGCATGGTGCCTTGTCCCATTGGAGAGTGGGGGAATTGAGAGGAAATACAATAGTGTGAAAGACCCAGTCTTTTTCTCTTCCTATGAAATGACTTTATGGCTAAAAGCACTTTTTTTGTGTGTGTGTGATTCTTTTTGTGTGAGTGTTCAAGATGTGTAGCGTTGACAGATTGACTTCTCTACAAATGAGCTATTATTTTGTATTTTGTGTTTATACCTAGGTAGCACTGTGGGCATCGATGTGGGTGTAGCTGGTTTTCCTGAGCAAACAAAACACTTTCAATTTAAGTGTGGCTTTGATCACATGGCTTCATAGTTCCTAATGTTCATTTGATTTTTTGCTAAAATGTGTACATTCGCCAGTTATTTTAGTTCTCCATACTGTTGTTAGCTTCAGATTTGTTCCATCTCATCCCTCTGAATATGCTAGCCTATTCCTCATTATTTTTCTGCTATTGAGCCCAATGTTCCACAGAAAAGTTGATTTGTTAATTAGTTTAATCGCCTCTTCTCATAATGGCGGGGTAAGATTGGTGAGGAAGCTTGTTATCAATCCGTGCTACTGGTAAGCAGTAATTACGGATAATGATGCCTTTGTCTTGCCGCATTCTGAAGATTGTCTTGAACTCCTCACTGAATTAGCAAATGGACTGTCAGTTGAATTCTCCCCTGGTTTCTTCTCCAACTTGTCCTCTACTCTCCCCGCAATGAAACAAAATTGCAGCTTGTTAGGTGGAAGCTCATTTGAAGTCTCAATTTTCTTGAGTATTCAGCTCTGCCACAAAGTACCAGGTGCTCAGCCGCCGCCACGGCCCTTGCCTTTGGCTTCAGATTCCTACTCAACTGGCATCCTACAAGTCTTTGATTTTGCCTTTGCTTGAAGAGGCTTCGGTTGTCTTGACAGCAGCGCTAAAGCTTTGCCCTTGTACTTTGATACACATTGTGGTACAATCTAATAATTAAAGTCATTTGTCAAGAAACAGGGCATTCACACTTTCCTCTGAAGAGATTGGAACAAACAGCAGATTTCACGTGGACAGGAGCCAGAAGGACAGCCACTATCACTTAAAAAATATGCCTGGAATGCTGAGCCCTGCTTAGTTGTAATCTAACTTGTGTTTTTATGTCTAGTTTTCAAGTAGGGAAATGTTTCACTCCCAGCGGGGTGTTCTACAGTGTCTGGTGATGTTTTTTCATTCTATGACTGTGAAGGGAAGATGCGTAGCCAGAGGGCAGAATTCTGCTTAACAGCCTGCAAAAGGTAGGGAAGTCTGTCACAGTAAAGAATTCTCTAGATTGACAATACAGTGCATATTCGATCCTGTTCCCAACAGTCAGTAATATATAGTAGTCTAGGGAGTGATTTGTTTTGTAAGAAACTTGGAACTAACTGCATAGAAGATGGATTTTTTCTCATGCCTTTCTATGGGGAATCATTATAATCATACAACAAGGACCAATAATAATAGTAATAGTAATAAACCAAATAATTCTTATAATTATAGTGGAAACTTTCTTTGATTTTTAAATATAGGAAATATCCTTTTGCCAGGTAAGAATGCTGTAACTGTGTACGGTTTGACTGAAGTCTGCTTGTGTGTTCCATCTTGTAAGGCCAGGCTCTGATCTGGAAGAAAGGTAATGTCAAATCTTGATGTCAATTCCAGTCTTATTGACAGCAACTTGGAGAGAGTAGGACGTACGTTTATTTTTCTCATCAAAGTAAAGTGTTTGCTTGAACAGACTCAGTTTCTAGGGGTCTGTGGATGTAATAACCTTGCAGATGATGCTACCAAGTTTTCTGACTGTGAATGACATAAACAGGAGTCTATCCTGAGCCCTTAGGCCTGCCAGGAGGAGGGATGGTTCCTTAGTTTCTTTAAACATCTCTGGGGTCAATCGTAGAACAGTGATGCGTTTAAAAACAGGACATTTTGAATCAGTACTCTTCACGAAATGATGGTGAATTTTCATTTTCTTGCTGGAAAATTCCTGGGTTTAAGGCTGTAGGGAACAATGAGTGTTTTGTTGCCTAGAGCTAGAAATGATGTCAGATGATGTCTGCAGGTTTCTTTTTTAACCAGGATTTCTGGCTCAGTGCTTTTGGAGCTTGTGCAGCCTCACATTCCACAGCTCCCTTTTTCTTCATGTGTTTTCCCCAACTTGGTTACCCCCATTGCTTACCTCATCACCGCATCTAGAACACCACTCAGAGAAGCATCTCCTCTGCACCCAGCACACAGTACTGCCTTTCGGTATCTCACTCTAGAATGTCCTGTGCAAACTTAACTCACAGTCAACCTTTCATGAAACGCTTTCCTGTTTTTCCATAGTAAACTCTCACTGAACCTGGAGTTCATTGATTTGGCAAGACTAGATGGCCAGTGAACTCCAGGGATTCTCCATTTCCAGGGGTCATCCAGGGAACCCTCAGCCACCCCCAGGCTGGGTATACAGACGTGCATCCCATTCTTGGATTTTTTTCCATGGGTGCCATTTACCTCATGCTTACACAGTCGGCTCTTTACCTGCCGAGCTATCTCTTCAGCCCTCCATTGTCTTTTAAAAGGGCTGAATAGTACAGAAGAGATAGAGCTGAAATGACTCAGGAAAAAAAAGGAAGAAGGACTACGAATCTTTCAAAAGGGATTGCTGAGGTAGAACAACAGCCCCCTGATTTCTTTGTGAGAAAGAGGACGCAATCTCAAACGTTAGTAGACACTCCGTTGCCTTTCTTTGCTGTTTAATGCGGCCACAGTTGGAGCCACTGATGCTGCTCGCTGTCACACCGACTCTTCACCACCTGAGCCCACTCTCCTAGGAGAAAGCTGCTGTGCGAACTTGTGCACACCAGAATGGGGCTACTCTCCTGGATTTGGGTGCAGCAGCTATTTTGCTGATTTGGATTATTCTTCTGGAGTCAGCTTTTGCTTTTCTCTCCGTCAACTTGGTGTCCTAGGCACGACTTTCAAGTGCCAGTGTTGCTTCTTAGGTGAAGTTCTTTCCTATTATCTTTTGGTCATGCTTTCTAAGAAGTGGTTTGGCTTCTCTTGTGGGCTTGTGAGTCAGCCCTTAACTGTAGGCCAACAACAAGAGCCCTGTCCATTTGTCCTCTAGACCCGGATGCTTTCTTTGGATCACTGTTGTTCTGTATGAAGGAAGAGTCAACAGAGGTATCAGATAATTCCATTTCTCTTTGCACCACACATGGAGTCTAGATCTCCTTCTACTTCTCAGATTTGGACATGGGATTGTCATTGGCCCGACTAGTAGTTCATTTCTGTGAGTATCTAGGTCAGGTGCATAAGTTTTGAGGTAGATCTGTATTCTTTCCCTGGCTCAAAATGTAGGGTACATTGTACCTGGATAGAATCATGCTTTTCAAACTTAACTTGGGTGACCTGAACCGTCTATGTAATTTGCTAGAGGAAGAGAAATCGAGTTAGCCTGAATTGCCCAAGATTTCATGAGATATTTAAAAGATGGAATGAATGTAATGCATGTGTTTCCTCTAACCCACGTGCTAAAATCCTGACCTCCAGTGTATTAGAAAGGCAGTTTGTGGAATTAATTTGGGTAGAGGGGGTAAACTTTATTATTATTACTAATTATTTTTTGAGACACAGTTTCTCTGGGTAGTCCTGGCTGTCCTGGAATTTGGTCTGTAGACCAGGCTGATCTTGAAATCACAGAGATCTGCCTGTCTTTGCCTCCCTAGTGCTGGGATTAAAGGCATGTGCCACTAACACCCAGACTAATTTTATTTTTTGTTTTATTTCAAGCTTGCTTCACATGGCAATCCTAGCTCCTTCTCCCCCACATCCCTACCAGCTTCCCCAGACCCCCATCCAATCCCCACTATATTCCCCAGGGAGGGTGAGACCCTCCATGGAGGATCCCCAGAATCTTCCATTTCATGCAGGGCAGGGCCCAGGTCCTTCCTCAAGAGATCAGGCTGAGAGAACATCCCTCATTGTGGGAGGGGCACCAAAGGCCATCTGTATGCCTGGGACAAACACCAATCCACTGCCCAAGGCCCCACAGATTGTCCAGGCCTGCTCACTGACACCCACATTTAGGGGGTCTGGATCAGTCCCATGTTGGTCTCCCAGCCATCAGGCGGGGGTCCAAGAGCTCCCCCTTGTTCAGGTCAGCTGTTTCTGTGGGTTTCACCAGCCCATTCTTTACCCTTTGCTCATCATTCCTCTCTGTCATTGGGTTTCAGGAGTTCAGTTCAATGTTCAGCTTTGGGTGTCTGCTTCTGCTTCCATCAGTCACTAGATGAAGGTTGTAGGATGGCATATAAGGAGGTTATCAAACTCATTATCAGGGATGTGCATTTAAGGTACTCTCTCCACTATTGCTTAGTTTGCAGTTGGTGTCATCCTTGTAGATCTCTGGAAATCTCACTAGTGCCAGGTCTCTCTCCACCAGACTAATTTTTAAAGAGAGGATTTCACTGCATAGCCCTCAGATACACACAGTGTAGACTGGACTAGCCTCAGACTCACAGAGATTCACCTACCTTTGCTTCTCAAGTGCTGAGATTGAAGGTTTGGTCCAGCATGCATGGCCTGGAAAGTTAAACTAAATACTGATTTATTTTCTCATGTATTACACCCTGACTGCAGTCTCTCTTCCCTTCTCTCCTCCCAACCTCTCTCTATCCACGCCTCATCAGTTTCCCTCAGAAAAGGGCAGGCCTCCTGGGCATCTAGGCACCTCCCCTCATATTAAGGCTGGATTAGTGTGATAGCTTGAATGTAATTGGCCCTATAATCCCATAGACTCATGGGGAGTGGTACTACTAGGAGGTTTGGCCTTGTAGAAAGTGTGTGTGGTGCCTTTACTCCAGACCTTGAGGCTGGAGGGCACACCTTTAATCCAGGCCACATCTTCTGTTGGAAGTGTGTCACTGTGGGGGCAGGTTTTGATATCTTTTCTCAAATTTCACGCAGTGTGACAGTGGACTTCCTGTTACCTTTGAGTCAATGACTCTCAGCTCCAGCGCCACATCTTCCTGCATGCTTCTATGATCTCTGCCAGATGGGCGGAACCTCCAAACTGTAAGGAAACTCCCTCTTTTTTTTTTAAGAGTTGCCACAGTCACGGTGTTTCCTCCCAGCAGCAGAAACATAACTGACAACTAGGCAAACCAGTAGGAGGAAAAGGGTCCTGAAAGCAGGCAAGAGCATCAGAGATACCTCCCATTCCCAGTGTTAGGACTCCCACAGGAACACCAATATATATTCAAAGGGTCTACCTAGGCCTGACCCAGGCAGATTCCCTGATTGTTGGTTCAGTCTCTGTGAGCCCCTATAGGTGAGTTGATTCTGTGGGTTTTCTTGTGGTAGTTCAAATAGGTATGGTCTCTGTAGACTCATGTATTTAGATGCTTGATCCATAGGGAATGGTACCATTAGGGGATATAGCCTTGTTGGAGAAAGTGTGCCACTGTGCAGGAGGGCTTCGAGGTCTCATATATGCTCATGTTATGCCCAGTGTGGTTTACAATCTTCACTTTTGCTGCCTGTGGACCAAGATTTAAAACTCTCAGCTTCTTCTCTAACACCATGTCTGCCTTCCTGCTGCCATGTCTGGCCATGGTAATAGACTACACCTCTGAAACCCTAAGCCAGCCCCAGTGAAATGTTTTCCTTTATAGGAGTTGCTGTGGTCATGGTGTCTCTTCACAGCAATAGAAACCCTAAGACAGTATCCTTGACTCCTGTGTCTCCTACAGGATCCTTTGTTCACATCTTCCATAGGATTCACCGAGCTCTGTGTAATGTTTGGCTGCATCTGAGCAAGTTCTACTTTTAACAGAGACCGTTGAGGGCTTCCTCATCCTCTTCTCACAAACTCAAACATGTACTGAGAAGTCTGCAGTTCTGCATGATGGAAAAAGGCTCTTCAAAACCAGCTTAATGGACACCTGCTTTTAACCTCTCATTTTCAGAGCCGTGAGAAGCATCCCTGTTGGCCACAAGCCACATAGTCTATGCATTTCGTTAGAGAAGTCCAAAAGGATCAGAATGTTGATAATGTGAAAAAAATGTTTCTGTGGCCAGATGCTTCGTGCAGAATGAATTAAACATAGTTAAACACTGTCCTTAACTCAAAAGTTCTTAGATTTGCATTTCTCTGATGGTTAGGGATGCTTATCATTTTTTATGTGTTTCTCAGCCATTTGAGATTACTCTTTAGATCAGTACCCCATTTAAAAATTAGATTATTTAGCTTTTTGATATCATATATATGATATCAGCCCTCTATTGGATGGGAGTTGCTGAAAAATCTTTTCCCATTCTGTAGGCTGTTGCTTTGTCTGAATGATGGTGTCTTTTGTTGTGTAAAAGATTTTCAGTTTCATGAGGTTCAATTTATTAATTATTGATATTAGTACTTATGCTCTTGGAATTCTGTTCAGAAAGTCTTCTCTTGTACCAATGAATTCAAGATTATCCTCCACTTTCTCTTCTTTTAGCTTCAGTGTATCTGGTTTTATGTTGACCCATTTGTTGTTGCCTGGATCTATTCTTCTTTTTTTAAAATTACATTTTTAAATGTTCAGTCTAAGTGTAAGCTGTTCAAAGCTTTCTGTGAGAGTCCTTATTTACTGTTTGGATTCTTCTTCTATATGCAGTATTCAGTTTGACCATCACTATTTGTTGAAGGTGCTGTCTTTTTGTTTTTGATTTTTGAGTGTGTGTATTTGCTTTTTTAAAACAATCAGGTTTGTACAGGTGTGTGGATTTATGTGGGGGTCTTCAGTTTGATTCCATTGATAAATGTGTCTATTCTTGTGTCAATACCATACTGTTTTTATTATGACAGTTTTGTAGTACAACTTGAGATTGGGAATGGTGAGACATGTGCAGTTCTTCTATTTTTCAGGATTTCTAAAAACTATCCTGGGTTTTTTTGTGTTTCCATGTGAAGTTGAGAATTTTCCTTTCAAGATCTGTGGTGAATTGTGTTGGTGGGGGCTGTATTGAATCTGTAAATTGCTTTTGGTAGTTTTGTGACAAGTTGCAAAGTCCCCAGAGACCATCAGAAAGACAGACCCACTAAACTGCAAAAGCAAGGTTTAATGATTGTTCATCCAACCATAACAGGGACCCCATCTATTAAGCTGACCCAGCAGCCCCCAGAGGGAGTGAAGTTCCCTGTCTACTGTTAGGCTTTATAGACAAAAGTTACAGGATTACATCAGTAGGTAAGGGTTGGTTTCTGATTGGCTGACATTTGGGAACAATTAGGAGAATTTCTCAAAGTCATATTTTGGCATGAAATACCTGTGTACCAATTATTTTCATTGGTCAGTGCTGAGAGGAAACATTCTGTGGTTTCTATGGCATTGTCTTGTTACTTGCAGGTGGTCTGTTGTACATAGATATCAATAGTTCTCAGAACTATATCCTGGAGACTACAGGGGAGGTTTTGGTCCCCTCTGGAGTTTCTTTTGTGGCTAAACAGTTCCCAGGAACCAAGCATCTAGGAAGCTGGGGGTGGGGGGGGGGGATCTGCAGTTTCTTTGTGTTCAGTTTTGGCCCTAGACTCTGAGAGGCCAGAGGATCTGGAGTTTCCTTGTGTCAGAGGCCTATGTGTCTCTTCTGTAGCCTGTTATGGCTACTAAAGCAAGGGGCTGAGTGAGGGTTTGGTCCCTTTATTTCTAAATTATTAGAAGTAAAGCCCTTGAGTTTCATTTACCCTTTCAGTAGGAGGGTCATTTTTACTGTTAATCCTTCTTATCTATGAGCATTGGAGATCTTTCCATCTTCTGATAGCTTCAGTTTTTTTCCTTAAATACTTGGAGTTTTTATCATTCAAGTCTTTCACTTACTAGGTTAGAGTTGTCCTAAGCTACTTTGCATTATTTGAGGCTGTTGTGAAGGGTGGTGTTTCCCTGTTTTCTTTCCCAAGTTGTCACTTGTATATAGAAGGGGAACTTACATTTGTGAGTTATTTTTGTGTCCAGTCATTTCTCTGAATGTGTTTATCAGCTGTAGGAGTTCTCACGTGGCACTTTTAAGGTCATTTATGTATACTATCATATCATGTGCAGATAAAGATAATTTGACTTCTTCTTTTCCTATGTGTATTCCCTTGATTTCCTTTAGTTGTTCCTTTAGCTAACGCTTAGGTACTAAATTGAGTAGGTATGGAAAAAGTGGACAGCCTTGTCTTGTTCCTTATTTTAGCAGAAATGCTTAGTTTTTCTCCATTTAAGTTGATATCAGATATGGGCTTGCTGTAAACTTTCATTACAAGGTATGTCTCTTGTATCTATAATCTCTCCAAGACTTTTATCATGAAGGGATGTTGGATTTTGTCAACATTTTCTGCATCTAATGAGATGATCATGTGGTTTCTGTCATTCAGTTTGTTATGTTGTGGATTACATTTATCAATTTACATATGTTGAATCTTTTTTTTAAATTTATTTATTTATTATGTATACAGTGTTCTGCTTGCATATCAGAAGAGGGCACCAGATCTCATTATAGATGGTTGTGAGCCACCATGTGGTTGCTGGGAATTGAACTCAGGACCTCTGGAAGAGCAGACAGTGCTCTTAACCTCTGAGCCATCTCTCCAACCCCACATATGTTGAATCTTAAACATCCCTGCATCTTTGGAATAAGATTGTGGAATCTTTTTTGTGAATGATTTTTAAGTATGTCGGGTGGAACATTCCTGCCTTATCTGGGTGTCAGTATAGAGTTAGATAGAATGATGCTCTAATGTTCTTAGACACATATGAGGAAAAGAAAAAATGTTAGAAGGGCCTCCTGACAATGGACAGACTGATCTTCATGATCATCCTGTCATAATTCTAGGCCATTGACTTTTCTTATTTGCAAAGCGATTGGTTAACATCAACTAGCCCATGCAAACAAACACTAAAAATAAAAAAGCCACAGCCTTCATAAGCAGAAATGATCCCAATGTTTGTTTGCTTGCTTGATCATTCAGGGAAAGCAGCAGGTTTTTAATGACATTTTTATAAGTGCTTAGTTTTAATTGTCTTTCTCCCAGTTCCCTCCCCTTCATCATCACCTTGCTATCCCCATCCTAAACGATCACTACCCTCAGTGTTCCCCTTTCACTTTTTTTTTTTTTTTTGGTTTTTACGAGACAGGGTTTCTCTGTACTGTTTTTGAGGCTGTTGGTCCAGCCTGGCCTCGAACTCACAGAGATCCTCCTGCCTCTGCCTCCCGAGTGCTGGGATTAAAGGCGTGCGCCCCTTTCACTTTCATATCAAATGTCCTCTATTGCACTTTTCCCCATAAAGCCCCTTTTTTCCTTTTCTAATGGGATCTTTACTCATATATATGAGAACATGCTGTGTTTGTCTTTCTGTCAGGGATGTGCCTGAATATAATTCTACTGTATATTTATTTGTGCTGCATTTGTATTATCCATTCATCTACAAGACTGACTCTATTCTCTTGCCACTGTGAAAAAAGCACCAAAAACATGGATGAGCAAGTAAGTGTCTCTGTAGTAAAATGTAGAATTTTTTTTTGTTGAATCTTAGAGATAAACAGGGTTTTATTGTGTTCTATTGCTGTCAAGAGACACCATGACAATGACAACTCTTATAAAATAAAACATTTAATTGGGGCTTGCTTGCTTACAGTTTCAGCGGTTTAGTCCTTATCATCGTAGTGGCATGCAGGCAGATATGGTGCTGGAGTAGTAGATGAGAGTTCTACATCTCCATCTGCAGGCAGCAGTAAGAGAGAGAAGCTGGACTTGGTGTGAGCTTTTTGAAACCTCAAAGCCTGCGTTCAATTACACTTCCTCTATCAAGGCCGCACACACCTCCCATTCTTTCAAATTGCCCCACTCCCTGGTGACCAAGTATTTAAATCTATGAGCCTCTTATGGTGGTCATTCTCATCCAAACCAGTACAAACCGTGTCTTAGATTCACTCACATTTCACGGACAACTAACTTGTTGGTCCTGTCAAGGCTATGCGAGTTGTTCAACTGATTGATTGTCTTAGATGTACTTTAAAAAAATATAATGTTCATAAGACAATGATACATAGTTTAAGAGACAGTGTATGTTACATAAATGTCATCTCTGTGTAGTTTGTACTACACTTGACATCAATGATTTCCTTTTATTATATCTTCTTGGCAGTAGTTCCTCTGTGATTAATAAGACTACAGTTATGAGCAAAGTTCAGCACAGCTGAATACTGATCTAGAAAGGCTACCTTTGGCTGGAGATGATGCATAGTAAAATTTACAGCAAAATGTCTTTGGGTAAGGAGAGAAAGAAGAGAGTAGCAACATTACCCTAATTCATCTGTAATTTACTGTTGTAAGTTCAGTAGTAAAGACACTTTAGTCAATTGCCCTGATCCCAATAAAGTTTTAAAACTGAGGATGTTATTGTTTATGTTAACTGGAAGTCAAATGTGCATAGCTCCTTTCCTTCCTGGATTCAACAGATAGGTATAATTATACTAAAATGGTTTAAAAAATAATACTTTGGGGGTACTAGTACTATGTGATTGTATTAGAATTTATAGGCAGAGAGTAAAGCTTGTCCTGAATAATGGAAATAACTATTCAGAGAAAGTCACAGTTAAGTTTGTTGTATGAAAATGACCTCTGTGATAATTAATATGTATTTAAACTCAATTTATATTTGTGAATGTTTATAGTAATAACAGTGGAGGAACTATCAATTTAATTATTTAACAAAGGCATAAGAGATGCTTGTATTTTGAGCCCTTTTAGACCGTGATGTGGAAATAAAATTCCATATAATAAGTATGTCTTTGTCAGAAGGTTCTAAAGTCAATTACCAGTTCCTCAATGGACATTATTTGAGAACCCCAAATGCTGATATTTTAATCTTTACTTTACCATCATGTTCAACTCTCTCAGCTCTCTTGGCTTCATTCAGAACTCTATTAGTTTGCTATTATCCGAGTTTTTCTTTCATTTCTCTAGATTACAGATTCTTTTTTTTAAAGTTCTTTTCCTTTTTTTATTTAAATTAGAAACAATCTTATTTTAAATGTCAATCTGAGTTCCCTCTCCCTCCCATCCTTACCTCCCCCCCCACCGGCCCCCTATCTCATTCCCTTTCTTTTCCCCTGGGGAGGGTGAGGTCTTCCATGTGGGATCTTCAAAGTCTGTCAGATCATTTGGAGCAGAGCCTCCCCCATGTGTCTAGGCTGAGAGAGTATTCCTCTATGTGGAATGGGCTCCCAAAGTCCACTCGAATACTAGGGATAAATACTGATCCACTGTCAGAGGCCTTATAGACTGCCCAGGCCTCCTAACTGACACCCACGTTCAGGGTATCTGGGTTGGTTCTGTGCTGGTTTCCCTGCTATCAGTTCAGGTCAGTTGTTTCTGTGGGTTTCCCCAGTCTGTTCTTGACCCCTTTGGTCATCACTCCTCCCTCTCTGTAATTGGATTCCAGGAGTTCAGTTCAGTGTTTAGCTGTGGGTGTCTGCTTCTGCATCCATCAGCTAGCTACTGGATGAAGGTTCTAGGATGATACATAAGGTAGTTATCAATCTCATTATCGGGGAAGGACATTTAAGGTAGCCTCTCCACTATTGCTTAGATTGTTAGTTGGTGTCATCTTTGTAGATCTCTGGACATTTCCCTAGTGCCATATTTGTCTTTAAACCTATAATGGCTCCCTCCATTATGGTATCTCTTTACTTGCTTTCCTCTATTCTTCCCTTGACTCCATCTTCCTGCTCCATCTTATCCTCTTCTCCCCTCCTCTTCTCTCCTTCTCTTTCTCCTAACTCTCTTTCCCCTCCCCCCATGTTCCCGATTTGCTCAGGAGATCTTGTCCCTTTCCCTTTCTCTGGAGGACCATATATGTCTCTCTTTGGGCCCTCGTTTTATAGATTCTCTGGCTATGTGGACTGTAGGCTGATGATCCTTTGCTTTATGTCTAAAGTCCATATATGAGTGAGTACATACCATGTTTGTCTTTTTTTGTGGCTGGGTTACCTCACTCAGGATGGTTTCTTCTAGTTCCATCCATTTGCCTGCGAACATCTGCCTCTGGAGTGCTGGGATTAAAGGCATATGCTACCACTGCCCAGCTACCCAGTAATTTTTTGTGTCTAGTACCCTGTCTCCTCTTGGGTATGGTCTGCTAGTGTGGTGACCTCATCTGGTGTGAGTTTGGGCAGCCAATTGTTTTTTTTTAGTAAACACTTGAAGCCTCGCCGAAGCTCCCTCCCAGTGCCATCTAGTAATGGTGCAGGTAGTCAGCTTGGGCCACTCCCTCTTCTGGTGGGACATAATCTGTGCTCCTCCACATTGTGGAATCTGTTGGCTGCAAAAGAAACTTCTTTAGTGAGGTGGGAGAGACACTTGTGGGTGTAAGGATGCATAGAGTGCAGTTAGGGATTAGACCAGTTTAGGACAGTAGCAGCAGTACGTTCTCTAGGGTCCATGAGCTCACTAATCCCTGGTAGTTGGCTATGTTTCCCATACCATAATTTCCCACTTAATAAGAGGGTCTTGAATTCCAAAATAGGAGTGCCACAATTGCATATTTAGTAACATCTTGCCTTCATGGTAAGTTGCAGTTCGTAGGTATTACAGTGGGTAAAGCTATGGATTGCCTATCTTAGTAGCTTGCATAGTGCCTGCTGGTCCTCAGGGGAAAAGCTAGCTCAAATCTTTTAAGCCCTGTACCAGAAGTTTGTGGCGTTTTCATCAATGGGCACTTCCTTCAACTTCTGGGCTTCCTTCCCTCTCAATTATTTCCTTAACTGTACAGAAGCTTTTTAGTTTTATGAAGTCCCACTCACCAATTGTTGTCCTTAATTCTTGGACAAAGGGAGTCCTATTCAGGAAGTCCTTTCTTTTTTTTTTTTCTCAATATATGTTTTTATTTCAATTAGAAACATGAATGTTTCACATGTCAGTCCCAGCTCCCTCTCCCACCCCTCCTCCCTTGTCCCTCCACTAGCCCTCCAGCCCCCCACCCAATCCCCAACATCATTCCCGAGGGAGGGTGAGGCCCTCCTTGGGGAGATCTCTAAATTCTGTCATTTCATTCTGGGCAGAACCCAGGCCCTTCCCCATGTGTCCAGGCTGAGAGAGCATCCCTCTATTTGGAATGGGCTCCCAAAGTTCATTCATAAACCATGGTAAACACTGATCTACTACCCAAGGCCCCAGTGATTTCTGTGGCCTCCTCACTGGCACTACATTCATGGAGTCTGGATCAATCCCCTGTTGGCCTCTCAGCCATCAGTCTGGGATTCAAGAGCTTCCCCTTATCTGGTCAGCTGTCTTTGTGGGTTTCATCATCATGGTCTTGACCCCTTTGCTCATCCCTCTTCCATCTGTGTCACTAGGTTCCAGGAGTTCAGTTCAGTGTTTATCTGTGGGTATCTGTCTCATTCTACTATAGCATATAGTCTTGCTGGGCGCAATGGTATAGGTTGGCATCTGTCTTAGAGTTTCTAGTACTGTGAGGAAACAAATGATCAACAGCAGCTTGGGGAAGGAAAGGGTTTATTACAGTTCCACAGTACCCTGAGGGAAGTCAGATCAGAGACTCATACAGGGCAGGAACCTGGAGGCAGGAGTTAATGCAGAGGCCATGGAGGGTGCTGCTTACTAGACTGCTTCCCATGACTCAGCTTGCTACCCCACCCTGTCCCCCAGACAGGGTTTCTCTGTGTAGTCCTGGATGTTATGGAACTCAGTCTGTCAACAGAGATCCACCTGCCTCTGCCTCCTGAGTAGTGGGATTAATGGTATGTGCCACCTCTGCCCAACTTAGCCTGATTTCTTGTCTCCTAGGACCACCAGCCTAGGGATGGCACTTCCCACAGTGAGATGGATCCTCCCACTTTAACTGCCAGTCAACAGAATGTACCACAGGCCAGTTCCCTCTCCCCAAGCACACCTACTCCAACAAGGCCATACCTCTTTGTAGCGCCACCCTCAATGGGCCAAGCATTCAAACACATGGGTCTATGGGGGCCATACCTATTCAAACCACCACACTGAGGGACACTCTTGGAATGTTTGCCTTTGACATCAGTGGGTAGGAATGGAATGATTCTTAGTTTTTCTACCACAAAATTTTTGACTCAAATTCATATTGCTAAAAATACCCAGAATTTTACTACAGCAAACTTCCCTGGATCCTTTGCAAACTTTTCTGAAAGAGTAATACTCCTCAGATGTTTGTTGACAACTTGTTTCATAACAATCATATAGGAAGAGTTTCTTGTTTGTTTATTTGTTTTGTTTTTTTTAAGGCATAGTTTCCCCAAGGCATAGTTCCTAGCTGTTCTGGAACTCGCTCTGTATACCAAGCTAGCCTTGAACTCACAGAGATCTCCTACTTTTACCTTCAGAGAGCTGGAATTGAATGCGTGCCCACAGGTGACAGGTTCTTGTTTTGATCAAATTGTTTTTCCCTTCCTTGCTTCCTTCCTTGCTTCCTTGCTTCCTTGCTTCCTTGCTTCCTTCCTTCCTTCCTTCCTTCCTTCCTTCCTTCCTTCCTTCCTTCCTTCCTTCCTTCCTTCCTTCCTCCCACTCCCTCCCTCCCTTCCTCCCTCTCTCTGTCTCTCTTTCTGTCTTTCTCCACAGGCCCTCCTTCACTTTCCACCCTGCCTTTCTCTTCCTATGTACTTCAAGATGGCCTATTCCTCTTAATGCTCCAGCCCCAACCTCTCAAGTACTGAGATTACAGCTGTACACTACCATATTCAGCCATGAGATGTATTTCTAAGGCTAGAAGAAAGGTTTAAGATGCACATTGTTTATATATGCCATACAAAGGAATGCCATAATTCTTTGAAAAATAATATAATATAAAATAATCAAAATGTTTGCTACAGAGTATTTTATAAATATAGTGGACAAAGTAGGGTGACAGTGGCCAGTGAGTGCATTCACCTCCTAGTTCTAACAACAGTGAAGTCACAACTAATCTTATTTCCTGTATGTAAGTCATTCTGAGAAAATCTCTTCTCTGCTTACCATTCATTGATCCTCCCCATCATAACTCTGGTGTGCATGTGTGCACATGAGTGTGTGTACATGGAAGTGTGTGTAATATACTCACATGAGTATACATGTGTGCCCACCCTTTGAATGTCTGTGTGCAGGTTAGAGGTCAGTGTCCTCCTCCATCTCTCACTAAACCTGTTTCAGCCGGGTTGGCAGGTCAAAAGCCAACTGGGATCCACCTGTCTCTCTCTGCCTCCTGGCTTTAAGGCACACACACCCAAAAACCCAGCCTTTACAGTGATGCTTGGAATTCTGACTCAGGTCACAGGGCTCCTAGAGCAAACACTTGCTAATTGAGCTTTCTCTTTACTACACATGATGACAACTTAATGATTAAAAATGTTTCCTTGCTGAAAATTTCTTCCAAGAACTTTCTCTCCTCTATGTTTGTGTTTATGTGGAGTGACAGGAGCTGCTTGCCCCATAGATGAGAACAGAGCTGGTCTGCTCAGACGGAAACTGTCCCTGAGGCCCCTTGCGGTGCTCTGCTTTCATTGTCTGTATCCAGTGACTGCTATCAGTTGTTTTCCAAAGGATAAGAGAGATTTGTGCTTTTAGGTGGTGCCAGCAGAGACACAGCTTTTAAAAAGTCTCGGCTGTCATGTATCCAGCTGCCTGTGTTTGCACAGAGGGTGAAGACTGGTAGTCACAGAGCAAGTCTGACCCCCTAGAAATATTTTACACCAGTCCCCCACCCCACTGGTTTTGATGAAAATAATGAAGAGCGAGGGCTTTGCTCCTAAAGACTCTTCTTCCCCTAGTCCCCTCTCTTTGTGCTTTTACTGTCTCAGTTGTGTGGGTACAATGGAGAGAGTAACCCTGGAGACCCTTTGGCCAAGCTGCTATTCCATCTGTCTGTGGCAAACCAGGAAAATCTGTGTTAGGTCTTGCCTTATGGCAGATTCAGATCTGCAGTTGCTGTTTTCCCACACCTACTTAAGCGTCTTTGCATATGTCTTTGGGCACAAAGCCTGCAGGCCTCCTCCTGAGTGTGAGATGCTTTTACATATCGAGGCCCTCTGGCCTTGCCTCTAGCAGATACAAACACACAAAAGGCCTCTTGAGAAGTAGAAACTGGTTCCTAGGCAGGAGACAAGAAGGCTTATCAGAATGGCAAGTGTGTGCTGTCAGAGGTGGGTGATAATTTGTAATTCCAGGGGGTTGGGGGGCTGGTATATCCACTTCTTATATAATCTTTCAGAACTAATTGTTAAAAAGGACTGTAATTAGGGCAAAGTGACTGATTTTATATGAAGACCAGTTTAAAATTGTAATGTGATTGGAAAAGAGTTGAGTGGTTCTGATGAATTTGGAGGAGCTATTTAAAAGATAAATGTTGGCTTAGATCTTAGGATAGTACTTGTAGAATGCAGAAAGTATAGATTAAGGTCTCAGTACCATGTGTTGTTGCACGGTATCTAACTTGGGCTTGTTCTGATATAATTTTGTAACCTTCTTACTTCACACGTCAACAACCAGATTTGGTCTGGACGCCTCATGGGAAATTAAAGATTTAAGTAAAATGGTACATGTTTATTGTTCTCAGTAATCCATGGCTTTTGTTTCTTTCAGCTACTAATCTTCCACTAAAACAATTACAGTGGCAATGAGGAGACATAGTCCAACACTGATACCTGTAATCTGTGGAGTGCCCCCTCACCATGAACCCCAATCCTAGGGACTTCTAGTCAAGCAAAGCAAGGTTCTTGGCTGGGTCTGCTGACATAGGACTGTAATGCCACCAATTAATGGAAACCGATGCAAAGTTGGAAGGTCAAAGCCAGCCTGGGTAATTGTGGTAGTTTTAAGAAGAGTGACCCCATAGGCTCATATACTTGAATGCTTAGTCATCAGGGAGTGGCACTACTTGAGAAGGATTAGGAGGTGTGGCCTTGTTGGAGGAACTGTGTCACTGGGGGTGGGCTTTGAGGTCTCAAAAACCCAAACCAGGCCAGTGTCTCTTTCTGCTGTCTATAGATCCAGGTGTAGAAGTCTCAGCTACCTCTCTAGCACCATGTCTGCCTACATGCCACCATGCTCCCTGCCATGAAGATAGTGGACTAAATCCTGAACCTGTAAGACAGCCCCAATTAAAATCTTTCCTTCATAAGGGTTGCTGTGGTCATGGCATTCTTCACAACAATAGAACACTGACTAAAATGGTAATTTAGTGAGAACCCATCCTTTAAACTTTTTCATTAATTTTTAGAATTTCATAAATATATATGATATATTTTGATCATTTTCACCCTCAGTCTCCACCCCCAGCTCCTTGGGGACCTGTCTTAATGTGAAGTATAAGAAAGGGGTTCAATGGGCGTTAGAACAGAGAAAACTGAGTAAACTTATTAAGCAGAGGTGAGAGCTACTTCACATTCTAGATTTAAGCAGAGGAATTCAGAGAGGTAGATACTCTTGAGCAAAGGCCAATAGTCTGAACCTAATGCACATATGCAGGCTTCTTAAGAAAGACAATCATACCGAAGTGTTTTAGCAATAATATATACAAGAATGTGTATACATACAAAACCCATAAACCTGCACACACACACACACACACACACACACACACACACACACTTTTGTGGCTTTTAGAATTACGTTGCTCAAAAGATGTAATATGCAACCAGATTTAAAGATTAAGCAAACTTTAAAAAGTATAGTTTAAAATTTAAATGACACTGGGTGGTCATGGCGGCGCACGTCTTTAATCCCAGTATTCGAGAGGCAGAGGAAGGCAGATCTCTGTGAGTTTGATGCCAGCCTGGTCTAGAGAGTGAGGCAGGGCTACATAGAGAAACCCTGTCTCGACAAACCAAAAGAAAAAAAAAAACCTTAAATACATATTGCTTTTATCTTACGTAATTGCCTACTCAAGATGGTGGTGCATACCTACAATCCGAGCCCTTAGACGTAGAGTCGAGGGCTAAAGACACGACGTAGCAAAAAAAAAAAAAAAAAAAGTGGGGGCTGGAGAGATGGCTCAGCAGTTAAGCGCACTGGCCGTTCTTCCAGAAGACCTGGGTTCAATTCCCAGCACCCACATGGCAGCTCACAACTGTCTGTGACTCCAGTTCCAGGGGATCTGATACCTTCACACAAATGGGTATAAAATAAAGTTAAAATGTATAAAAAAAAAAAGACACGGTGTAGCAGTTAGGAGCACTGACTGCTCCTCCAGAGGTCCTATGTTTGAATCCTAGTACCCACTTGGTTGTTCAATAACCTCTGTAACTTCAGTTCCCGGGGATCAATGCCTTCTTCTTGCCTCCATAGTCACAGGACATACTTGTGATGCACAAATGTACATAACTTTCATAAATATGAAACAAAAAATTTAAAAAAAGAATAAAATGGAGCAACAAGAAGGAAGAGGAGGAGGAAAAGAGGAGGAGCCAGGAGGATCAGGAGTTTAAGGTCGTCTTAGACTATTTGATTCCTCAGTTAATTACCACCCAGCCTGGGCTACATGAAAGTCTGTCAGTCAAGCAAGCAAACAACCCTCCTCTCCAAACAATAAAGAAACAAAACCACAACAAATTTTCTTCTTATAAACAAAGTTGTAAGGCTCATTTTTCAAATGTAGGGGTGAGAGGGATGTTAGTTACCATGGTTACTTTTAAATACACAAACATTCCGGTGCCAAACACAATTTACTTGACGACTTTAGCATACTTTTTGGAGACAGGAAGAAGAAATGCTGCTCTTGCATTTGTCATTTGTGTGGAGGTCCCGGACTGTTAGAAAACACAGCTTGGATTCTGGGGTGAATTTCCCTTCCCATATCTCCCTAGTTTTCCCTGTCATTCTTCTCTGTCTCCTGAACAACTTTCTACTTTGAAAGTTGACATAGGTTACAACATTGAACCCAATGGTTGGATCTGAGATTTTGGAGAAATGGAATTTGAAAATTTTTAGGCCTCTCATGCTGGAGCCTAATCTCTCTCCAGAGTCCTGCCATGATGTTTTTCAGCTGTCTGTCCACAGCAGTAGTAACTCTTCAAATGAACTCTGTTTTCTCAAACACTCTGTCTCAATGCCTGTATTGAACCGAGGCCTTTCAGATATAAGTTTGCCTACCATGTCTGCTTCCTTGGGAATTTTGACACCTACTGTGTTGACAAGCATTAGCTAATTTCTCATTTATCCCATCCAATGATGCTACTGAAATGGCTGTTGGGTGTAGCTGTTTCTCCTTGGCACGTGCTCCTCCGTATGATGTTTTGGGAAGTTGAGAGCATATCATACCTGCATCACTGTGTGACATTAAAGACACAGAGAACTGGGAATCTAGCCACTGTTTATTTTCCAGGACTAGTGTCTACCTCCTCTGCAATGAACTCCTAGGAGCAACCAGCTGGTTCAGGTGATTTAGCTTCTTCTTGCCAAAGTCTATGCCATCAAAGGGGTTTGTAAGATACCATCCTTTTAGAATTCATAGCCTATATTAGTATAATAAAGTCTTTGATAAATTCTGCCCCTCTGTATTGATTCAGTGTTTACAAGGCTTATTTAATCTTGGAAGCTGCAAGTTGTCCTTGTTTCTTAATACCTTTTGGGATTTTCATTCAAAAGAGTGCTGTGTTCTTTATTTTGATGTAGGCTTTTTCTCATTGTGATACAAGAGATGACTTAATGTAAAGCACAATTTATAAATGCCATAATGAAGCCAATTGCTGCACATATTAACTTAGAAATAAAATGTGTTTTAACAAAGTAAACATGTTCTCTTGTGATGACCTTCACACTCGTCAGACACTAATTAGTTAACAAAAGAATCTGTAGTTACAGACGCTGAAGAGAAATGTAAATTTATGGTACTCTGGATACTTAGGATGCCTCATTGGTTTGGTGTTGAATTCTTTGAGCTCTTTTGAACCTTTACTGTGAGAATGGAACGAATACAGGCTGTGGTAGAAAAGCCAGCACTGAAACATCATTTCCTCCTCTTTTTTTTTTGGTTTTTACGAGACAGGGTTTCTCTGTATTGTTTCGGAGGCTATCGGTCCAGCCTGGCCTCGAACGCACAAAGATCTGCCTGCCTCTGCCTCCCGAGTGCTGGGATTAAAGGCGTGCGCCACCACCGCCCGGCTTCATTTCCTCCTCTTAGTAACTTAAGTCTTTTAGATGGAGAAACAACCAGTTAGAAACAAACACCCAAAATGTGGTTGCTAGTATCATTGTTTAAGATTCTGCTGTCACAGCTCAGCGGATAGGGTTTTAATTTGGTCCATTCAGTTTAGAGCTTTTTCTTTTCCTTCCTTCCTTCCTTCCTTCCTTCCTTCCTTCCTTCCTTCCTTCCTCCCTCCCTCCCTCCCTCCCTCCCTCCCTCCCTCCCTCCTTCCTTCTCTCTCTCTCTCTGTTTCTATTTTGGCAAGAGTCTCTCTCTTCTCACAACACAATCATGTGATAATCTACACCATCAATTGTCCTGTACAGATCTCTCATTAACCCCCTGCTGTCCATGGATTTCTCTGACTTGGCTTTATATTTAGTTTCTGCTGGATGGAATTTAAACCTTCAGTAGGACAAGAAAGTCAGGGCCAGTGTCCTCCGCCCCTTGTGTGCCTCCTGACCACATGGGGCCCAGCTCTGGCTCACCACATCCTCCCTGCTGTGTCTGCCCTGCAGGTATATTGACACAGTGACACCCTTTCTTACTGTCTTTGTCCTTTCCTACAGGCTGTTTGCTCTGCTTAAGTTTGTCATGTTTATAAACAACTTCTCTTTTTCCAGCATCAGGTTAAGAGTGAGGGAATGATGATGACACACTTCCCTGATCATTTAAGGCTCGAAGGGAAACAGGGAAACAAATGGGTCATTTAAATATAATGCAAGTTTCACATTTCATTAGAGAGAAAGACACCAGGGGAGGGAAGTCACAGAACATTCCTGGGGACAGTGACCTGAGCCTGGGATGGCAAGTGAGAAATAAGCAGCCCCACCACAGGGCTCAGGAAACATCACAGAATGGGGGACGGAGGATGTAAGAGCAGGATGGGGAGGAGGAGGGCTCTGAAGCAGTCTTCTGGACATGGCGTGGCCGTTGCACTCATGAACTCCTAGAAGCTAAGGATATTCGTGCATAATATGTCAGTCAGCGTGCTAGCATGTATAGGGGAGGGCTTGTGGCATACCGTCCCTAGCTGAGGGATTAGCACCAATTGATAGCTACCGGGGAAAGGAGAGGCATTTTCTTCATGAGGCTGGCCACTGGTATGTTGTTATGTCCTAGTGAATGTCCTCACACTCATGTGCATACAGGCAGCATTAACTGATCTCAGTGGGCTATACAAATACATAAGAGGACATGAAGTCAGGAGGAGGAAGTGTTGGGGGGGGCTGAAGGGGAGTGGGAGGAAGGAGTTGGGGTGGATATGATAAATATACATTGAAAACATGTATTAAATTGTCAAAGAATAAATTAAAAATATTCTAAGAGATAAGAAAGAAATAAGCAAACTCACTGGGGCCTTGTTTTGAGGGTACATTTTCTAGGCAGAGGAAGGAGTAAGCCATGGATATTTTGGTACTGTGGAAGTATGGCCTTTTCTGGTAAGGAAGGCAGGAACAGCACCCCTGGATGCTGTTTGTGGACTAACTTGGCTCAAATGAGTAACTTCCTGAAGAGTGGCATTCTTTACTTATGCTAGGACCTAACTGCAGCAAAGAAGAAGGAATCCCACCATCTGCAAATATCACACTGCACAAGCTGAAGTGGGGGCGGACAGTGATGGTTTCCAGTCCCCTGGGGCATTTCCTCCACTTCTCCATTTCCCTCTGCACTTGAATAAGCTACACTTGGTGTGAAAACCGTTCTTGCTAGATAGGAAGCTGTGCCATGCTTAGAAAGCACTGTCACATACCCACGTGCTGTACACAGATATCCTGACGATGGCACTGACTCGTGGTTTGCACAGGTTAACCACCGATGCACGGCTGTCTTGCTCATGGGCAGACACTCCCTTAGGTTCTATATATGCGTGCTGTACACAGATATCCTGACGATGGCACTGACTTGTGGTTTGCACAGGTTAACCACCGATGCACGGCTGTCTTGCTCATGGGCAGACACTCCCTTAGGTTCTATATATGCGCTGCTGAACCGCAC
Organism: Mesocricetus auratus; assembly: GCF_017639785.1. NCBI lineage: Eukaryota > Metazoa > Chordata > Mammalia > Rodentia > Cricetidae > Mesocricetus > Mesocricetus auratus. Next base: position 35,822,041 of record NW_024429184.1, read on the forward strand.
AGCTCAGATTTTTGCTGCCTTGAGCCATGTGGCAAAGAGCGAATTGAGAAAATAATTGCAATGTTGTCACAAACAGGAGGGAACTCTGCTCTGTGAGCAACGTCTGATTAGTAATGCGAGTTTCAAGCATAAGTGGCAATGGGAGCATACAGGCAACAGAAAGGGGATGGCTACTGGGCTAGATGTTATTAACTCTGCGATCATGCTTGTTAGTGTTGGGATTTCCTATTCGAAAAGAAACGACAGAGCTGGGCAAAGGCTAGCTTAGAATCGATCACTTTAATGTGTGAGAGCAACTTCTAATAACAAAACGTAACTTTGTAAAAGATTAAACTCTTTATCAAAAGCCCGGGAATATTTTAAGCAAGGCCTCCATCTGTCAGTAGGAGAGCTGCAGTGTGGATTCTCAGGGGTTAGGTAATTTCGCCAGAAGCTCACCAACTGCAGCTTGTGACAAATGACTGACCCCTAAGGCCACCAACCCTGGCTGCCTGGTGTTCTGCTCGGCCCTTGCCTAGTAGTTCCTATTCTCCTGCCTTGGACTAGACCACTCTTCTAGCCCTAGGCAGGTATTTTCATTATGATCCATAATTAAGTTGAATAGACGCTGTAATTGAACAAGCGGCATACACCGGGGACTTTGGATGGGCTTAGCTCATCAGGATTTAAGAGGTCTGTGTGAAGGGAAGGGATAGTGGGGGCTGGCCTCACTTGCTGACTTTCCCAGGCATTTTTTTGTTGACACATTTCAAACACGGGTGTGTTTCAGAGACTAGGAACTCAGTTCCCTATAGAATGGATCACGAGCAATGGTGACTGAAAGCAAACCAAACTAGAATTCCCGAATTGTGAGAATGAGCATTCTCCCACATTGTTCATGAGGCAAGCTGTTCTTGCCTCAGGACCCTGGTCTCTGGATGTGTCAGTAGACACCAGGACGTAAGTGAAATGAGGCCGTCTCTGTCTCTGTCTGGGCAGGGGTCATGTGATGAGAACAGGAAAGAGGCAAAGCTACATGTCTTTGCCTCTTTCCCCATCTGCTTATAGCTTAAGTTCTCTGTCAGTCAAACTCTTAGTTGGTTCACTAGTGACTGCTGAGACACTTTCCAGTGAGGCTGCTACTCCAAATAGTGTGAACAATGAGTACAGTTTAATGAATTGCACAGCCAAGGGAGACATAAAGGAAGGGTGTATAGTGAGTGAGGCAAACAGATTTATTATTGCTAGATCAATGTGATTACCTTTATAATTCCCAATAAAGGAAGATACATCTAGGATGTGTGCTAATTTATATTTCAAACTTGCATGTTTGTATTACAGGAAGTGGTAGCACCGCACTTTATTCATTTAGAGCCTTTAATGCATATTTCTTAAATTACTTGAATGCTAACAGATAATTTTCTCTTTACAATATAGTTTGATGTGTGTCAGTTAAAATACAGTACAAGAAAAGATACATGGTTGAACCAGGCCTCATGCAAGAGGCAGGGGGTAGCTGAGGAGTCTCTAGCTTGTTGGCTACTGTACTATTCATCTTTCTGTTGCTGTCATATAATACCTGAGACAATGGATTAAAATGTAGGGAAAATACATCTTGTTTCACAGTTTCAGTTCTTGAATACTTAGTACTGTTGCATTAGGCCTGAGGCAGCATAGTACATCACGGTGGGAGTTTAAGTTGGAGGACACTGCTTATATCATGGCAGCTGGGAAGCAAAAGAGAGAGAAAGAGGAAGGACCACTGTCATAATAGCTCCTTTCAAAGGCTTTCCCCAAATGATCTAACCTCCTTCCACATGGCCCTACCTCCTAAAATTTCCATTTCCTCTCAAGAGTACCCTAGGCAGAAGAGAAGCCTGTGACACAGGATTTTGGGAAAATTTAAAAACCAAAATGTAGCAGCCACAATGGGATGGGGAATTCAGATAAACATGAAGTCTAGGATGGCTGGGAGCTAAGTTATCTTTCAGTCAAAGGAATCATGACAAGTCACTGTCCAAAGAATGTTGTGGTAGTGTGTTCCAAGTGTGAGGAATTGGGGAATGAACACCATCCAAAAAATGGAGATGCCAGACAAGTGCTGTTCTTTCAGAAGTGACTCAGACCTGAGGTATCTCAGGCTGACTAGGAATATGGCTACAGAAAAGAAGCATGTTTTCAATGCAGGTCTGGAAAAGTGTGAATGAAAACTCAGATGCTGATTGGGAGTTTGGGGAAAAATGTAAGAACTTCACGTTGTAAATAATTGAATTATAGTTAAGATGACTCAAAAATTTCAATGGATAACAAAGCCTTTCGAGTAAGGTTTGACCAGAAGATGTTGAGGGGCTTCCTCCAAAAGAGTGGTTTTGATTATCACAAAATAATGAATGAAACACATGTATCCTCTGAAATGTGCTTCTGGGACTGGGTCTTTTTGAAAACCTGGAATCTGTAATGGTTCAAGAAGTTCCCCTCTTTCACTTAAAAGAGCATACACAGAATATTTGTGACTTACAACAGGGCTTGTTCAAAAATGGCACAATGTTTGGTAATAGATGTGCCAACTAATTTGACTGTGGTCGTCAATTCATAATATATGTGCACGTCAAATAACTACACTGTGCATTATGAATACATATAATTTGTTTTTACTAGTTAGACTTCAATAAAACTGAAAAATTCTCAGGCGATATGTTATGAAAACAAAATTTTGAGATTGTTTATAGTAGTTCTAGGGAAGAATGAGTTGAAAATTTGAATGTTTAACCAAGTAGACTAGTATCCATCTGTGTGTTTTCTCTTGGGAATTGCTGCCTGTGCTATCTTGACGGTACAGTTGCTAAAGAGAACACTTGCTGTTAGAGAATAATCTGTGAAAATTACAGAGAGAATGTATGTTATTTATTTAGGGTCAGTCCCTAAACCTAGACCAGTCTAGGCCTTCTGTTAATCCAAGAGATTTCAGCTTTTTCCTGTGATTTTTATGACTTGTTACGTTATTAATTTACTACTGGACAGCTAGAAAGCAATTTCATCATGCTTGGATTCCGTACTACTTTCAAAACACAGCATGGTTTAACTTCTAGTGGTCTGGGGTTGCAGGCAGTATAAGGCATGATTGTACGAATGGCTACAACACACAGCTTGCATTTCAGTCTGGGAGTTCCAAAATGGACCAAAGAGCAGGTGGTGAGTTTCTTACACAAAATTTAATAGCCAATTTCTGTACCTATTCTTACCAAAATGTCAACAATCATAGGACTCTTCTGAGTCTCATTGCAATGTAAATTTATATATTGTAATATTTGTTTTGAAAATTTATATACTGGCTCACATATGAACATGTTCTCATTGCCTACTCGGGCCTTTGAGCAATTTGCAGTCTTTTGTTAGCAAATAAAGGCCCTCAGAGCCTCCTATTTTCAGCCCAAGTTTACCAGCTGCTATCCACTACTGGGCCTCATTAGGGGCCTGCGGCTCTGCTGAGAAACACACCACATGCTACACCCTCTCTTGTCTACATATTAGCCTGTTGCTGCTCTTTAAATTGCCTGGTACAAAGGCTTACTCTATTTCTCCACAGAGAGCTCCCACTCCTGTCTAGCTTGAAGAGGCTCTGTATCATGATCTCTCAAACTAATTAAGGGCTGTGGGTAGGCCACAGGTTGCTACAGTGGAACCTTCCTGAAGCCTGATATCTATGAATGTTTTCTTTTTTCCCCTCCCCTGCCTTTCTACAAAAAATTACTACTGCTATAGCTCATGTTCAAAAGTCTGCTTTTAAATGTAAAAACTGCTTGCTTGTATTGATATAGAGATGTAAGCAACTGTGCATTTCAAAAATATGAATAAAATATCTGAAATAAAAATATGCACTATTTACTACAAGGATTAGGCTAGTAAGTAACTGGATAAGTATTTCCATAAATAATAGATTAGGCCCAGTATTTATGCTATTTGGCAGCTAATTTGTATTTTAAGCAAAAAACATGAAAATTTTGCAACAAATTTTAGGGGAGTTTGTTTGCAGTGTAATGGATTGAGAAATGGATTCAGCTGTGTCAGTTTCTTAACCCAAGTGATCAAAATAAGATTTCAAGTTTCCTGGGAAGATAATTTGATATTTTTAGTCACAAATTCTGAGAAGAGAGTGCTCCACTGTGGGTGTTATATAACAAAATGAGTTGATGGAAGCCTGTGTCAACACAAAATATGAATTACTGGATACTGCTTCATTAAAAATGACAGTTAACAGAGGACTGTCAGGTGGCAAAGCTGCTGTCACAGGTTGGTTGTAATCCAGCTAATGGAAACTCTACTGTGCACTGTGAGAGGCAGGGAGGTTTGAGGTTGGAAAGGGTCTGACTTCCCAGCCCCTTGCACCTATCAGCACAACCCAGCGTTTCGTATCTGCTCATTTTGTGGACCCTGGAGTGTTGTTTCTTTCCCTCTCATTTCTCCTTGATGTTCTTTCTACTTTTTTTTGTGGTTTATGAGAATCATATCTATTGACTGAAATACAGTTTTCACATTTATCCCTTTTCTAATGTTTTTGGGGGAAATTTCATTATTGCTGTGTTCCTCCTGCCTCTTTTCCCAGGTCTCCTCTTATGTTTCCCCTTCTTTTCTGTTTAATACTTTCCCAGATGTCTCACTGATCTAAGTGAATACCATTTTAGCAACCATAGTACAGAGAATCCTTTGATGACTCAACTTCAAGTATACAAGGAAACATTTTGTGTGACTTATATATACCTAATTTATTGGTATATACAGCAAGTATATTTGTCTATTCTAGCTTAATAGGAACAATATAACAAAAAGCATGGATATACATGGGGGATATATTCTGACCAACTAGTCTATAATGGATTCATGAAATAAATAATTCCTGAATCATATTTATTTATATCTGTGAATGAAGAAGCGTTGGTAGTTATATCTTATTTTTGCTCTCTATGAAGCTTCAGAAAGATAGCAAGTGCTTATTAGAAGCGAACTCTCAGGGGATTATGGAATCTGTTGTTCCCGTGACACTGTTGAGCAGGCAAGCAGAAGAGATCATGCATCTACTATTATATATTAATTTAAAGAAATATTCACTAACAAGTCACTGTGTATCAGACTTTGCTTCAGGTATTTTTAGGGCAACAACTGAAGTACAGATATGTCCTCATGTAGCTCATGGGATGGCAGAAAATAGAGACAAACAAATGATTTTCTGTGTGCTAACTGGAGTGATAATGGCTAAAAGCAAAATGTGCTGAGAAGACAGATTGGTCCTGTAGGTAGCAGAAATCATCATGTGTGGATGAGAGAAAAAGACCTGGGGACTCTCTTCTACTGAGAATTTCGGGTCTGGAAGTATCCACCTTCACCTGCCGTTCTAGAAACAACCATTGCTGCTGTTACCTCAAAATGCTCCTTTAAGACTTCTTCTACTCCACTCACTACACCAAAGTCCTAGTATGAGGTCACCTGCTTGGTGTAGAACAGCATGAATGCATAGTTACTCCATTTAAAAGTAACCTGGAAACATCATTAGACTTTATTTGGTGTCTCTTATAAAGGAGATCTGGGGCTAGAGATATGACTTGGAGTTTAAGAGCCCTGGTAGCACTCTTGGGCATAGACCCAAAGGATGCTCAATTATACCACAAGGCCACTTGCTAAATAATGTTCATAGCAGCTTTATTCATAATAGTCATAACCAGGAAACAACCCAAATGCCCCTCAACCGAAGAATGGATAAAGAAAATGTGGTACATTTACACGATGGAGTATTACTCAGCTGTAAAAAACGAGAGTATCATGAAATTTGTAAACAAATGGATTGAGCTAGAAAAAAACATCCTGAGTGAGGAAACCCAGACTCAGAAAGACAAACACGGTATGTACTCACTCATAAGTGGATACTAGATGTAAAGCAAAGGATAACTGGACAAAAATCCACAGCTTCAGAGAAATTAGGTAACAAGGAGGACCCTAAGAGGGATGCATGGATTGCCCTGGCAAGGAGAATTAGATGAGATCTCCTAGGTAAAGTGGGGCAAAGGGGGGTGATAAAGAGGAGGGATGGGAGATGAGAGCATGAGGGAACTGATGGTTGAGTTGGGGAAGGGATGAGGTGGGAGAGCAATGAGAGACATCTTTATAGAGAGAGTCATTATGGGGTTAGGGAGAAACCTGGTGCAAGGGAAGTTCTCAGGAATCCACAAGGATAACCCCAGCTAAGACTCCCAGCAATAGTGGAGGGAGTGCCTAAATGGGCCTTCCTTTGTAATCAGATTGGTGAACACCCCAACTGTGATCAGAGAGCCTTCGTAAGAAATTGATGGAACCAGATGCAGGGATCCACACCGAAGCACAAGGCCAAGCTCCAGGAATCCAGCCTAAGAGAGGGAGGAGGGAATATATAAGGAAATGAGATCAAGATCATGAAGGGAAAATCTACAGGGACGGCTGAACCAAGCTTGTGGGAACTCATGAACTTTAGAACAAGAGCTGTGGAGATTCCATGGGACTGAACTAGGCCCTCCATATGTGGGAGATAGTTGTGAAGCTTGGGCTATCTGAGCGTCTCCTGGCAGTAGGACCAGGATCCTTCCTTGGTGCATGAGCTAGCTTGTTGGAGCCCATTTCCTATGGTGGAATGCCATGCTCAACTTTAATCCAGGGGGGAAGGGGCTTGGTCCTGCCTCAATGTGTCAGGTTTTGTTGACTCTCCATGGGAGGCTTTACCCTTTTTGGGGGTGGGGGTGGTTGTGGGGTGGCAATGGGGGGGAACTTGTTGCAATGTAAAATGAAATAAAAAAATAAAGGAAATAAAAGAAGAAGACTAGTAACTCTTTCAGAGGACTTGGGTTCAATTCCTAGCACCCACTTGGTTGATCACAATTGTCTATAACTCTAGTTCGAGTGGATATGACACCGCTTTCTGGCCCTTGAAGACACTGAACACATGTGGTACACAGATATGCATGAATGCAAAAACCCTACACAATAAAGTAAAATAATGGAAAAAAGGTGCTTATTCCTACACAAATCACATCATTCTCTAAAAGAAAAAAAAAAAACAAGCAAAACTCAATGAAACTAGGGTACATTTTAAAATGTTCCTAATTGTTTTAAGCAGGTCTTCCTTCTTTTCTTTCCTTTCCATCCCCCTTCTCTCCTTCTTTTGTTTTTAAAGACAAGAGTTCACTATGCAGCTCTGGTCTCTGGTTAGTCTTGATGATTGGTGGATGATTCTGTCTTGACTGTTGGGTTTTTCCTGGAAGGCAAAGTGTTTACAGAACTATATCACGGTTAAGGCTTGACTCTGTAGCATATCATTTGATCTGTAATCACCTTTTGGTAGAATTATTCTGAGTTTAAACACAAGAACACAGAAGTTGTAAGAAGTTAGGTAACTTGACTATTTCACATACAGATAGCAGGCAGAACACTTGATTAGAAGCCATCCTTGGCTGACTCCAAAATTTAGAGTTTTGATGGAGGCTGTCCTTCGGTATAGGTTTCTCTTATTGGTCGATGAATAAAATTCTGTCCAGTAGTCAGGTAGGAAGTTTAAGTGGGGTTACCAAAGGAGGAGAATTCTGGAGAGAGGAAGGCAGAGAGAAGGCAGTGAGGAGATGCCATGTAGCTACCAGGAAGATAGGACTCCTGGGGATTCTCTTGTAAGATAAGGCCATATAGAAATACATAGGTTAATGGATTGGTTATGGGTTAATACTTAATAGAGACCTAGCCAGTAAGAAGCTTGAGCCAACAGCTAAACAGTTTATAATTAATATAAGCCTCTGTGTATTTATTTGGGGCTGAAGAGAGGTGGGACCAGGTGAGAAAGAAACTCCATCTACAAAATTTCCCTAAACCTCTGCTCTGTCTGCACAGCAGGAAGGGAGAGAAGAGTTTCCCACAATTGACAGGTGCCCCACCAAAGGTGCAACATTTCTAATTTCTCCTAAGATTTGGGAACTGATAAAGTGGAGATCATAAAGAAAAAGTTATTCAGAGCTAACCATGGATGGAAAAGCTAGAGATAGGGATGCCATCTTCTGTCTGGGAATCACTGTGCAATTTCCTTAGACTCATCATCCCAGTTCTCTCCTTTTGGGTCTTGTGTCTACTCCTTTTGTCAAAACCACTGAGTTTCTCTCTGGTACTATAGTGGCTGGTTTCTTTTATTTTTCCTTTGGTTTTGCCTGTAAGATCTTTGCTCCTAGTCCTTCCCAACAGTACATGTATAGAGGCTTTTCTAAGATTTTACTTGGTAGATTATTTTGGACTAGGAATTTGGAGAAAGTAAAGAATATGGGATTATTGGGAATTGTGGTTATGGGAACTTCAGTGTGTATATAAAAAATAAGTGGCTTATGTAATTAATTATGTCAACCTAATAAATTAATGACCAAGAACCATTTTGTATCACTACACGATAAAAAGGAGAAAACTAGGCATTAGTGCTGAATTGTTCTGCATTCGTGGTATACACAAGTCCCTGAAGAAATGTACAAACTTGTTCCAAGTTGTGTCAGAAAGAGAACTTTCTACATTTTTAGCTGACTTGAGAAGGTGAGACACAATACAGGCTGGCCTGAGAGGCTTCAGTGGTCTGTGTTTGAACTCACAATGATGGCAGCCAATATGTTTTATTAGAGAATGTCTTGTGGGTAAAGTTATCTCTCATAAATGATTGGGCTGGGAGAGTCCTTGGGAATATAACCTATTTCAAAATAGTAATACAGTACCTGATTAAATAACCACAATTTTGTACCTCGCTGGCAGAATCATGGGAGAGGTAGGAGTAAGAGGGGGAAGAGTGCTGTGATTTGTGTAGGTGCCTAGAAAAATTGGAAGCGGAACAAACAAACCACCTGTGAACAGAATGCCCTGTCTGTTCTGCTGAACCTCTAACAGGAGATTGGCAAGGTATCTAAACAGAAAGTACATGTGTGGGGGCCATTTGGGGATTGTTGGACTTGGAAGAGTTAGGTTTGCTGTGGCTCATGGCAGGAAGCTGCCTCCATCTCTCCCTGTTAATGCAGATGGTGCACAGAGGGGTTTGTGTTGACTCTTTGTAGCCTCATATGCATCAAAGACATGTTTTCTCTGAACACGTTCATTCTCCGCATGAAATAAGGTGCCTCAAGCAAAGCCAGAAAGACATTGATTATCCAAGCTATGACAAGTTCATTGGGTTTGGATGGGAAACTGCACACCCCAAATTCATTTCCACATAAATTTTTGTTTTCTTCTAGGCAAGAGTATCTTTAGGCCTGTTTTAATGTTTTGGAGGCTTAGATCTATTGAGGAAAAATTGACATGAAGTCTCCCCATCAAGTCTGACCCAATTCCTGGCTTTCTTGAAGAGTTGCAGAGGGAGGTTGACAAGTAAGATTCCCAGAGTGTTAGGTCCTAATGGAGAATTACTAAGGATGACAACTGTTCTGGAGGAATTATGCTCCTCCCCCCACCCATGTATTGAAGTCCAAATCCCTGATACCTCAAACTTTAATGGTATTTGGAGAGAATCTTTTAAAGGTAAAATGAAGCTGCTATGATGGACTCTAATACAATATGAATGGTACCCTTATAAGAGGAGAAATCTGGAGCCATGGAGAGATGCTAGGAATCTTTGTACATAAAGAAAAGTTCATGTGAGGCCTGAGTAAGACAGTGACCATCTGAGGGCCAAATCTCTAACTGATTCTGGAACATTAGCCCCCAGAACTATGGGGAGTAAACTTTTGTTAAATAATTTAGTCTGGGGGCATTTTGTCATAGCCCTAAAAATAATAGATCAGAGATTACCCAACTTCATAAAGGAGTATTTTCTTTACAGACTGCTGGTCAGATTCTATTCAGCACCTTATGAGCCTTGATCTATCTATCTATATCTATCTATCTATCTATCTATCTATCTATCTATCTATCTATCGTCTGTCTGTCTGCCTGCCTGTCTGTCTATTTTATGGTCTTACTATATAGCTCACCTGAAACTTGAACTCATTATGTAGTCTAGGCTGCCTTAGTGTTTGCAGTCATTTAGCCTCAATATTCTTTTTTATATATGTTTTTATTTAAATTAGAAACATGCTTGCTTCACATGTCAATCCCAGCTCCCTCTCCCACCCCTCTTCCCTTGTCCCTCCACCAACCCCTCCCCCCCAACCCCCCATCCAATCCCCTCATCTTTCCCCAGGGAGGGTGAGGCCCTCCTTGGGGGGATCTCCAGAGTCTGTCATTTCATCCTGGGCAGGACCTAGGGCCTTCCCCATGTGTCCAGGCTGAGAGAGCATCCCTCCATGTGGAATGGGCTCCCAAAGTTCATTCGTACGCCATGGTAAACACTGATCTACTACCCAAGACCCGAGATTGCTGAGGCCTCCTCATTGAAACTACATTCAAGGGGTCTGGATCAGTTCCCTGCTGGCCTCTCAGCCATCAGTCTGGGATTCAAGAGCTCCCCCCTTGTCCAGTCAGCAGTCTGTGGGTTTCACCAGAATGGTCTTGACCCCTTTGCTCATCACTCCTCCATCTCTGTCACTGGGTTCCAGGAGTTCAGTTCAGTGTTTAGCTGTGGGTATCTGTTTCTGCTTCCATCAGTCACTGGATGAAGGTTCATGTTTGTCTTTTTGTGACTGGGTTACCTCACTCAGGATGGTTTCTTCTAGTGCCATCCATTTGCCTGCAAATTTCAAGATTCCATTGTTTTTTTCCCGCTGAGTAGTACTCCATTGTGTAAATGTATCACATTTTCTCTATCCACTCTTCAGTTGTGGGGCATCTAGGTTGCTTCCAGGATCTTAGCCTCAACATTCTAAGTGCTGGGGGATTATAGGCATACACTTATTTTATTAGTGTTTTAAACTAGGAAAGTGTCATAAAGATGTTTCATTGTAGAAAAATTAAAATATACAAAGCAGGTGGGATATTACAATGCATCTCCATGCACTGACCACTCACCTCTGTGACCCATAAATCACAGTTTATCTGAGACCTGCTTTGGCAAGACAACATATGTAAAAAGTTTGGTTTTCATTGAAATCAGGATCCATATATATTCTATACATGGACCCTAGAGATGTATGTCAAAATAGTTTATAATTTATAGATTTTCTTTTACATTGGCCTTTTCTTCCTGTAGTTTGTTGGTTGGAGAACCTGTGTTGTTTGTTTTATGTTGCCTATACTTGGCTGGTGTGACTCCAAGGTATGCCTTCCTCTCTGTATTTCTTATGAGTTTTGTAGTTGAATCTAGAGGTTTAATCAGATTCAAATTCAATTTTCTCTATCTGTCTGTCTATCTTTCTTATTTTAATCAGACTGCTCTGGTGATTTGAATGAGAATGACCCCATAGGCTCACATATTTGAATTCTTGGTCACCAGGGAATGTATCTGTTCAAAATGTTTAGCAGGATTAGGAGGCGTGACCTTATTGGTGTAGGTGTGACCTTTTTGGAGGAAGTGTGTCACTAGGGGTGGGTTTTAAGTTTTCAAAAGCCTATGGTAGGTCAAGTCTCTCTTTCTCTCTGCCTACAGATCAGGATGTGGTTCTCAGCTTCTGCTCCAGTGCCTTGCATGCTACCATGCTCTCATAATGACCACTATGGACCAAACCCCTGAAACTGTGAGCAAGTCCCTAATTAAATGCTTTCCTTTTTAAGTCTTACCTTGGTCATGATGTTTCTTCACAGCAATAGAATAGTGACTAAGATGGAAGTTGGTACCAGGGACTGGGGTATACTGTGACAAGCCTGATCATAGTGTTTGTTGGAGAAATATGGGAGACTTGGGGACTTTGGACCAGAAAAGCAGTTGAATTCTTTTCTTTCTTTTTTTCACTTTTTAAAATTAATTTTTTTTATATTCCAATCTGTTCCCCATCTGTCCCACTATGCCCCTCCCCTCTCCCATCTACTCCACGGAGAGGGTAAGGCCTCCCCTAGGAAGTCTACTAAGTCTGTCCCATCATCTCATTGAGGCAGAACCAAGGCACCTCTCCAACCCCACACCCCTGTGTCTTGGCTGGGCAAGGTATCTCTCCATATAGAATGGGCTCCACTAAGTCAGTTTGTACATTAGGGTTAGACCTTGGACACACTGCCAGCGGCCTCATATATTGTCCCAGTCACACAATTGTCACCTATATTAAGGGAGTCTTTTTGGGCTTATTCAGGTTCCTGCAGTGGAATTCTTTTTTTTTTTTTTTTTTTGGGGGGGGTTTTCGAGACAGGGTTTCTCTGTGGCTTTGGAGGCTGTCCTGGAACTCGCTTGGTAGTCCAGGCTGGTCTCGAACTCACAGAGATCCGCCTACCTCTGCCTCCCGAGTGCTGCGCTTTAAGTGGTTTTTAATGAGCTTCCCTAGTAGGGTCATGGAAAACTGATGCTGAGAGTGATATAAATTATAATGGACTGGTTCAAGAGGTTTCACTAAGGAAGAATATTAGTAAGTGACCTAGAGATCATTCTTGTGATATTTTGGCAAAAAAATGTCACTGCTTTTTGCACTTGCCCTAAAAGTCTGCCTGAAAAGTTTTGAGTTAATGTCATTGTAGGCAGGGAAGATGTCAAGACAGCCTAATATTGCCTCTGTCATGCGGTTATTCATAACCACTCCTATAGATCTCTAATGAAAAGGATCAAGCTGGACATAGTGAAATATGGATGAATGTTTAGTTTGAGCTCTAAAGGAGCACCAGGAAGTATAATGGAGCTAAATCCAGTGTTCAAGGAGATAAAAAGCATAAAGAAAATCCTGATCTTAAAGGGAGTGGTAGCCTCAGGGAAAGATTCCATGCAGTTAAATTTCTAACTTGTAAAAAGGAATTAAGTAGTGAAGGATAACATTAAAAACAGAAAGCTGGTGAAAATGTAATTGAAAGAAGGGGCAATGTTCTAGTCCCAGCAAGCAGCAGAACTTGGTATCTTTGGCCTTGTGGTTCTGGCTTTAGTGTCAGTAATACCAGAAAGGGGTTATGGCATCGCCCTCCATGACTAAGAAAGATGCTGAGGCCAGGTGTGTAGCAAGGGAGCCCTGACATGGATACTTGGAGAGGCTGCTGTGTGTTGCTAGCATTTCCTTGTCTTGCCAGGTCCCACTGCCCCTCTCGGCCCCAAAGAAACACAGGGATATTATATTAATTATAAAACTATTGGCCAATAGCTAGTTCTGTCTTAACTATTAACCATTAATTACTAATCTACGTATTTCTACATAGCCTTATCTTACCCCAGAATGCCTGGTATATCCTATCCTCTCAGTCCCTCTAGAAGTCTCAGAGAACGTCTGAGCTACATGTTTGGAAAAAGACATTCCAGGCTTGAGTACATTTCAAGTCCTTACCCTGGATGGAGCCCTGACCTCTTTGTGCTGCTAGGTTGGTCGTTATTATTTATTATAATTTTTAAGGCTCTCAGGAAGAGAAGTTTGTATTGTGAGCCCAGACAATGATGGCACATACTCCACATTCTCGTCTTCTTAAAAATCCTCAGGAAGGGCCAGGGCAGACGGATATTGGGTGTTCCTTCTTTATTTGGTCTGTTATTCCAGACAAAATCCAATGGAAAGAGAGTAACATTAGTTGCCCTGGTGACCATCAACACAATCAGTTTGCCCTTTAATTTCTTTCAGAGAATTAGTTTGTGACTTTCATGTGCTGCCTACTGCAGCACAGGCATAAATGAAATCATTTAGGGATAGTTTAATCCTCATAGTTGCCAAGAGACATTCGGAGTGTGGCGGTTAATATACAGTCTCCCCATAGGAAGAATTTATTCTAAGGAGGAAACTGACATTACATTAGTGATGAACACACTTCGAGCAGGGTACATTGATGCATACCATATGTAAACTGCTGCTACTTCCCCAGGGAACTGCCTTGGTCTGGGTCAGGAGTTTGTCAAGATATGACAGATGCATTTGTTTCTGAAGAATGATTAAGAGTTTCTCAGATGGAAATTCAGGGAAAGGGTTTCAGAGCAGGTGTTGTTGGCTACTCAGTAGTCATTCTATTTCCTCCTTGTTGTCCGTCCACTAATGAAGGCTAGAAATACTGACTGTCACACAGTTTCTTATAGTTGGGATTGGCCATTTGACATCATTTTAGACCAGGAGATAGAAAGTCACGCCTTCTTGGCATAAGTGAAGGAGCTTCTGGAGAGGGTATACAGAGACAGAGAGAATTGACTCCATTCCTTATTTCCTCCTTGAGAATAAGGTATGCGCATTTATGATTTGACACCGAGGCAGTCCCCTCATAACCATGAGATGACAGGCCTTAGGACAGATAAGACAAACTGCTGTGGATGGCAGGTGAGAAGTGAGTAAGGCAAACCTCACAGCCCTTTTGTGAAAAGTGAAATGAGTTCATTTTTTACATCTTGTTGCTCAGAGACTCAGCTACTGACAGCCAAACGTGGATTAAATGATTCAGCGTGAAGACCAGCATGCTGGTTACTGCACTTGCCAGGTAAGCTGTACCACTGCTGGGGCACACGGATGGAGACCTCATCTTAGATGTACCCCATCTTAGGCTTTCAACTAGAGAATCTTTGCTTCCGCACTCTGTAAAGTAATTTCTTGTCAGATTTGCATATGTCTCGATCCTCCACTGCCGAACATTTCATTTCCTGAAGCTCAAATTCTCTAACATGTCAAGATATTTCTGGGACAAACAGATTTTGGAGTTTCTCAAGTAGAAAGGGCTGGGTAAGTTGTCATCCTACATTGTGTTACTTTGAAGGGTGAAAAACTCTAAGGTTTAGAAATGACTTGGATCTTTTGGTGAATATCTGCAGCACTCTGGGTAGCGCATGCTCCCTGACTACAGCTGTTCAGTGCTGCTGTTATTGCAGATGAGGTGAGACCACAGGTGTAAGGTAAAACATGGATAAGCTAACCCAACCCAACCATCCTGCTAAGAGGAAAGTAAATAACAATGAGTAAAAGAATGCATATTGTTTCTGTAATATAGTAAGCATTTATCATACTCAAGGAACTCCTCTAAGATCTTTAGAGCTGTTAAACTTGGTATAAGCCAGTGTAAGCCCTGTTTCATAGATATGCACCCTGGAGCACAGAGGCTGGAGTGATATATCCCATTGACATGGTTTTGTCAGCAGTGGACCTGGTTCAAATGCATACAATTTGGTTGAAGAGGCCACGTTCTTAACCTTTGCATTCCTGTGCCCCTCCACTGTGGATTTATATTTAAGAGAAAAGGCCATATAAAGCATGCATTTAAAATAAGGTCCATGGTTTGGTTTTCTGAAAGGATGTGGGGTGAGCTGCTTTTCTCGAACTCCCCAGGCCCTTACAGTTTGTTATGACATTATTAATAACTGTCCTAACAATTGAGCCCTCTTCCTTAAGCTGTGCAGTGACACAGCTGTGTAGGAAGATCAATTAGAGTTTAACAAAGAGATACTAATTGTTTATGGATGCATCCAGAAGAAAAGATTTCAGATGTTATTGTTATGGTTACTGAAGGCAAGATGAAAGTAGTGGCGGATATTTATGATAATTTCATCTGGTATCCCTCTGCTAAATGTTCTGCCAGCTATAATTGACAGAAGACTCTCTATACAACCTTGTTTTGCTACAATCTTCGGATGTTGCTCTGCTGTATACACAGGGTGATCAGCTTTTTATAGCTTGTGGAGACCAGTGGAAGTTCAGCTGTCCTTAAGGAAGATGGGAAAATATTGGATCAGGTCTTCTTGAAGGACTGCATTTTGTTTCTATTTAGAGAAGTGGGCTGTTTATTTTTCATTTATTTATTTTTGACTGTTAGCTAATAACTGGGATGATATAGATTACATGGGAATCCAATGGTAGAGCAGACACTTTCAAAATGAAGCTGATGAATACTTATTTATGTAAAAGTAATGTCCTCTTTTATCTAGATTTATCAGGGCTGTTAAACACACACACACACACACACACACACACACACACACACACACACGTACGCACCAAGGAAATCTGAAGCATTTAATTCCTAATGTGGTCATCCTGAGATTGAGTTTAAGGAAGATTAATAGTTTTGGGGTCACTTCCAGAATTCACAGTGTCCTAGTATATATGTTTAAACAAAGGTTCCCCCATTTAGTGAGATAATTAGAAAAGGGTATCACTTTTTATTAGCAATGACTAATCATATGACATGAAAGGAGTTAGATTTTTCTTCCTATATCTCTCTCCCTTTCTTTTGTTTTGAGAAAGGGTCTCTCTATCATGTAGCTCTGGCTGTCCTGAAATTCTAAAATCTGCCTGCCTCTGCCCTCCCAATTCTGGGATTAAAGACATGTGACACCACACCCAGCTGATAAGGGTTAGATTTCAAACCACACCTGGATGCCTGGGCTGCATGCCTTTACCCCAGAGGTAATTGATGAAGCCACGTGTGGTTGGTTATGTAAGGCAGTTCAGCAAGATTTACTAGAGGCATGGGTTTGTCTCCGCTGCTACACTTAAGTGAATTTTACACTGAGGTCAAGTTAGATCTATGTATATCTTCAAGAAGGGGGGCACTATTGGAACTCTATAAGTATAAAAATTAAGTTCATGACAAACTGTGGGTTAATTTCTTACCTTTCCCCTTAAGATGTATCCTTTACAAATAAGATCTATGGTTTAAAACATTTATGTCATTCAAGAAACTCCTGTGCGCAAGGCATTCTCCATATGTGCAGCTAAGTGTGGAATTTTACAAAATTAATTTGGGTCAGCAGTCTCTGGGTGTAGAGGCAGGCTTGGGTCAGATAGGAACTGCCTAAGGCATGTGGACTGGCCTGGGCACCTGCGGCTTGGGTAGGCTGGCTGCAGTTTCTCCTACATAAGCTCAGACTGTCAAGTCCATGGAAGTTGCCTTCACTTGCTGAGCTGCCCAGCCACCATCTCATGTTCTTCAAAGTAGAGCTCATACTAATCAATAAGTGCCAACAGGAGACAAGTCCACCTATTGACGAATGGGTGAAGAAAATGTGACACATGTAAAGTGGATGAAATCATCTCATCTGAGACAACCCAGTGGAAACAGAGGTCATTATATAAATGAAATAAGCCAGACACAGAAGGACAAGCATCACACAATGCCACTCAGACACGGAATCTAAAAGAGTTGATACAATGAAATTGTCTATGCATCTTAAAAAGTTTGGAGAAAGTACCTTGAATGTTTTTTTCGATGCCAATGATAAATGTTTAGAAAACATACATGTTTGGCCAAACTTAAATATCAACAATATATTTGCATTAAAGCATCACATTGGATCCCATAAATATGTACAATTTTATTTTTATGTATGAGTTAAGAAAAGGTGACTAAGGAGAACTACCAGTCACAAAAAGGAGATAAAGCTCAGCACTTGGGAGGCAGAGGCAGGCGGATCTCTGTGAATTTATTTTTATTTTATGTGCATTGATGTTTGGCCTGCATATATGTCTCTGTGAGGATGCTAGATCTGCTAGAACTGGAGTTACAGACAGCTGTGATCTGCCATGTGGGTGTTTGGATTTGAACTCAGGTCCTCTGGAAGAGCAGCCAGTGCTCTTAACCACTGAGCCATCTCTCCAGGTCCCCATCATCACTATTCGATTTATTATTATTATTAATTATTATTGCATCTTTGTTTTGTCTAGGGCATTCGGTACAATGCTGAGTAGGAGAGTGAAATTTGGATCTTATTTTTGATCTTAGTAGAGATTCTTGGCCATCGCCAGCCCCTCAGCTCTCTAACACTCATTCACAGAGTTCCAGTCAAAGAAGGAGGGGGATAAGGGAATCTTTGTATAGTGCTCACACCGGATGTTAAAGCACCCAGGAAACAAGCCTTTCCAAAAGCCTTTCAAGTGTGCCCTCTACTGGAGTGGTGGAGAAACCTCGCCCTGATAGACTTGAAGACCTAGAGGTGATCAGGATGAAGATGAACTTCTGATTCATAAATTGCTTTTCCGGAGCCTGGTGTGAGGATTGCTCAGCTTTTCAAAAACAGGTCTGCACGCCCAGTGGGCAGTGATCTGTGTTTTGCAAGAGGCAAGCGAGGCCTATCTGGTTGGCCTTTGTGGAGATAGCAATTTGTGTGTGTTGTCTGTGCAAAGGTGTGGTAATTACGTTTAAGTATCTCCAGCTAGCTTGCTAGATACTTGGAGATTGTGCTTAAGAATTCAGAGTGAAGAGAAACATTTCATTCTCAAAACAAAACAAAATAAAATCCTAGAACATTACCTATCTTCTCCCTGTTAATGGTAGTTCTGAATGTCACCCCTGTAGTACTTATAAACAAACTTACTAAAAATTTCTGGACAATGATGGCATTTAGCAAATATCTTACTGGTGGCAGCTAAATGGTGTAGCATTTTTAATTTCACAGATTCTATCTATTTGCTCTGTTTTTATTATTTCATTTCTTCATTTGTTTTTGGTGAAACAATGAGTTTACTAAGGTACTTAGAGGAACCTGAGTGGTGCTGGTAGCTGTGCCACTGAGAAGCCTACCCCAGCATGGATGATAACTCACGAAGGTTCTATCACTGGATTCTTCTGTGCTACGTGTTGACTGCCACCGTATAGACAAATCTCTCCCATGGGGAGGGACTATATACTGCTTATATAGTCTTGTGGGGGTGTGTGTGACTTCATGAATCCTGTAAGCTTTATGAATCTCCTGAACCTTGTTTATTTCCTGTGAGTTTATGAACCTCTTGAGTAAAAGGGAGTATTTTCAGTTTGGAGTAAATAGTTACCCTAAACTCTCTCATTTTCTTCTAAACTTAGGTTAAAAATTGACTTTTCTTCAAAACTTTCAAGGAGCTCTATTTTAAGGGACCTATAAATAGCACCAACTTCCCTGTCAACACGTTGGATAAATAAAAAAAATAGCAAGTAAAAGATGATGAATCATCACTGTCATAATTAATAAAGACTATCCACTAATCTGCCAGCAGATGTGTTGTGTGTGTTACTAAACACCCATGGCAAAAAGGCTTATCTGTCAGGTCACAGGAAGAACCAGGTTGGGGTAGAAGGAAATGCTTCTTCACTGGAACAGCATAATGGAGTTCTTTTAGTGCATATTCCCTTGAAACACTTTGTAAATCTAAGAACCTTTACTCTCAAGTCATCTGAGCTCACAGGTAGAATTGGTATAGCTGCCTTCTTTAACCTGTGGTACAACATACTTCAGTGTTCACATTATCACACAACGCCCTTGATGAACATTCAGTGGTCTTGATGAGTTTTCCGGCAGGCCTAGCTGGACCGCACCCTGTGTGAAGCAGTGTGCTTAGTGGTACAGCAGCTGTGCCAATGCTTGAGGTTGGAGTCTCTTTCAGTGTGGTCCTGCTCAGCCAGTAGCCTGAAAAATGCCTTCTGGACATCTAATTTTCTTCCTGTGGATGAACAGAAATCCATCTATGGTTATGTTCAGGTCCCCAAGGCTTACTTATCGCTCACGGATGTTTATTCAAGTGACAGTTAAATGGAAGATGCAGTATCTATATTTCTCTAAGTGTCAATTGTATGGCAAATATTTATATAAATGTAAATATGCACAGTTCTGGTCAGGCATGTTTAGTGAGTGATCTAACCAGCAAATATTAATAAGGAGATTGGCAAATTAGATATTTGTACTTGTCAGAGTGGTTAAGATACAGTGACAACTTATCCTGAAATCGCCTTTTCCCCATTAGAAATAAATTCTTTTCTCATTTGACATATACTGATTATAGTTTCCCCTTCTTCTACTGCTCTCCTCTGTATCCACTCCCTTTCTGTCTCTCATTAGAAAAGAACAGGCTTCTAAGAGCTAACAATCAATCATGACAAAATAAAATATAATATGATGAAGGAAAAACTATCATATTGAAGATAGACACAGAAACCAACAGGAGGAAAAGAGTCCCAAGAGCAAGCCCAAGAGTCAGAGGAGACCATTTGTTCTCATAGGAATCCCATAAAAATACTGAGCTAATAGCTATAACCTATATGCAGAGTACTTGATGTAGACCCATGCAGGCCCTGTGTTTGCTGCTTCTGTCTCTGTGATTTCACACGTGCCTTTCTTAGTTGATTCAGTAGCGCTTGTTCTCCTGGTGTTGTCCATTTCCTCTGGCTCTTATAATCTTGCCACCACCTCTTCTGTAGAATTCCCTGAGTTCTGAGAGGAGAGATTTGATGAAGACCTCCAACTTAGACTTTATCTTCAGGTAGTGTCTGGTTGTGGATGCACTGATCTCTTAAGTATAGCAGAATACCATTAGGAGTCATTTAATTGACTTTTTTTTTGACCAGCGGTATTTGGCCTTACCCTAGGTCTCTGGACTATCTAATCTATGGTTCTTGATTACACAAGCAGTGTCAGGTAGGGATTCCTTCTCAGAGTGGGCCTTAAATAAAATCAGACATAGGTCGGCTACCCCCACAAGTTCTCTGCCATTATTGACCTAGCATAAAAATTTTGCAGGCAGGGTAGATTGTAGGTCAAAGGTTTTTGTGGCTGGGTTGGTGTCCATGTTTCTTTTTTGGTAGCTTGCAGAGTACCTTCCTGTACCAGAGAGACTAGGATGTAGGGTTGAAGGCTCCATATAGGCACTAGCTCCACTTTCTTATGCTCGATGGGTTGTTGTGTGGGCATTATCCTTGGAAATGGTGTCTAGCTGTAAGTTTTTGGAGAGCAATCCTTTGTCTTAGAAATAGTCTGGGTTGTTTGGGGATTTCTATGGGACACCCCTGGCCAACAACTCAATTGAATGTAACCCAGTCCCTCAACTGATAGCCTTGCCTGGCAACAAGAGATGGTAGGTTGAGACTCCTTCCCCAGGAGTCCTACATCCAGATTCCATCATGAGGACTTCTCATTAGGGTCACCCTCATAAATTCTAGGAAGTTTCCACTGTGCTAGGTTTCCACACCACCTTCCAACTCCCCCCAATTCCAGTCATCTTTCTCCACACTCTCTATCCACCTCATTTCTGCCCTCCACTTGATCCCGCCAACCTACTCCTGTTCCCACCCATTCCTGTCCATCCATAAAATCTATTCTATTTTGCCCTCCCAGGACGATTCATGTGTTCCCCCTAGAGCCCTGCTCTTTACCGAACCTCTCTGGCTTTACAGATTATAGCTTGATTATAACTTACTTAATGGCTAATATCTATTTATAAGCAAATATATATCATATTTATCTTTTGGGGTCTCTACTACCACACTCAGGATGATTTTTTTCTAGTTCCATCCATTTGCCTCCAAATTTCATGATGCCATTTTTTTAACAGATGAGTAATACTCCATTTTGTAAATGCACCACATTTTCTTTATCAATTATTTGGTTGCAGGCCATCTATGCTGTTCCCAGTTTCTGACTGTTATGAATAATAGCACAGTGAACACAGTTGAGCTAATGTCCTTGTGGTAGGATGTGGAGTCTTTTGGGTATATGCCCAAAAGTGGTATGCCTAGATTTTGAGGTTTATTGATTCCCAATTTTTTGAGAAACCACCATATTGGTTTCCATAGTGACTATACAAGTTTGTACTCCCACGATCAGTGGAGGAGTGTGCCCTCTTGCTCCACATCCTCTCCAGCATGAGCTGTCACTTGTGTTATTGATCTTAGCCATTTTGACAGATGTAAGATGGAATCTTAGAGTCATTTTGATTTGCTTTTCCCTGATGGTTAAGTAAGTTGAAGATTTCATTGTTTCTCAGTTATTTGAGATTCTTCTATTGAGAATTGTCTGCTTAGATCTGTATCCCATTTTAAAATTGGATTATTTGTTTTTTTGATCTGGTTTCTTGATTTCTTTATGTATTTTGGATGTTAGTCCTCTATGGGATGTGAAGTTGGTAAAAACATCTTTCCCCATTCTGTAGGCTGCTGTTTTGTCTAATTGTGTCTTTGTCTTATAGAAGTTGTTACAAACAATGCTGCCATGAACATTGTTGAACAGATGCCCTTGTTGTATGAATGTGCAAGTTTTGGGTATATGCCTAAGAGTGGAATTGCTGGCTCTTGTGGTAGACTGACTCCCATCTTCCTGAGGAACTGCCATACTGATTAACAAAGTGGCTGTACAAATTTGCACTCCCACTAGCAGTTGAGGAGTGTTCCCCTTTCTCCTTATCCTCTCCAGCATAAACTGTCATTGTTTTTGTTTTTAGCCCTTCTGACAGTAGTAAGATGGTATCTCAGAGTTGTTTTGATTTGTGTTTCCCTGATGGCTAAGGATGTTGAACACTTTCGTAAGAGTCTTTCAGTTGTTTTAGATTCCTCTATGGAGACTTCTCTATTTAGTTCTGTTCCCCACTTTTTAATTGGATTATTTGGTGTTTTGGAGACTAGCTTCTTGAGTTATTTGTATATTTTGGAAATCAGCCCTCTGTCTGATGTGAGGTTGGTGACTATCTTTTCCCATTCTGTGGGCTGCTGTTTTGTTTTGTTGACTGTGTCCTTTGCCTTACAGAAGCTTCTTAGTTTCAGGAGGTCCTATTTATCAATTGTCGATCTCAGTGTTTGTGCTACTGCTGTTATGTTCAGGAATCAGTCTCCTGTACCAATTAGTTCAAGGGTACCTCCCACTTTCTCTTCTAACAGGTTCAGTGTGGCTGCATTTATGTTCAGGTCTTTGATCCATTTGGACTTTAGTTTTGTGCATGGAGATAGACATGGATCTACCTGCAGTCTTCTACATGCCAGCCTCCAGTTATGCCAGCACCATTTGTTGAAGATTCTTTCTTTTTTCCATTGTATAATCTTAGCTTCTTTGTCAAAAATTAGGCGTTCATAGGTGTTTAGGTTAATATCAGGGTTTTCAATTCGGTTCCATTGATCAACCTGTCTACTTTTGTGCCAATACCAAGCTGTTTTCAGGACTATAGCTCTATAATAGTGATTGAAGTCAGGGATGGTGCTTCCAGAAGTTCCTTTATTGTACAGAGTTCTTTTGGCTATCCTGAGTCTTTTCTTTTTCAATATGAAGTTGAGTGTTGTTCTTTTAAGGTCTATGAAGAATTGTGCTGGTATTTTGATGGGGGATTGCATTGAATCTGTAGTTTGCTTTTGACAAGATTGCCATTTTTTTTAAAAGAGTGACATATGTTTACTTAGGGAGCACTCACACAATGATGGTCAATAACTGCCATGGTCTTCTGCCCCTGGAGGCACAGGGTCTGCAATCTAGGATGCTGAGACCATAACCCAAAACAGAGCCTAAGTGAAATGCTCCTCTTCCTTATAAGGGGTCATGTCTGAACACTAAAGCCACAATAGCCATTACCTCAAGTCTATTGGTGGAACAAGATGCCACTACAGGCCCAGGTTTGATTTGAAGTACCTACATGTTATACCACAACCATCTGGAAACTCTAGTTGAAGGGGATCTGATATCCTCTTCTGACGTCTGTCAGCACCATACATAAATGTGATACACATACTTAAAAATTGGCAAAGCATACATAAAATGAATAAAAATATAATTAAAAATAAGTTGTCAAGATTATTTTCTAATGCCAAACTAGTTAGAGAAAAGTCCATGAGGCCTCAACCCTACACAAAGAGCTATAGGTAAATGAAGAAAACTGGGAGCTGGAGAGGTAGTCTTCTCCAGGGAAGAGCATGCCAATTGGTTGTCCAGTGCCAAATGGTCAAATCTGAAAACATAAAAATTGCATTAGACAAGCTGAACAGGCTATTCTTAGGACTATATATGTGTGTATGTATACACATATATGTAATAAAAGTGACAAATGAGGCAATGAATTTGAAGGAGAGAAGGGATGGGAAATGGAAGGATTTGGAGGGAGGAAAGGGATAAATGTTATAGCAAAATTATCTTGAAAATAAAAAGAATATATATTAATAAAACAAGTTTACCATTTTTATTATGTTGATCCTACCGATCCAAGAGCATGGGAGATCTTTCCATTTTGTGGTACCTTGTTTAATTTTTTTCTTTAAAGACTTAAAGTTCTTGCTATACAGGTCTTTCACTTGTTTGCTTACTGTTACCCCAAGAGATTTTATGTTGTTTGTGGCTATTGTAAAGGGTGATGTTTCTCTGATTTCTTTCTCAGCCCACTTAGCATCTGTATATAATAGGGTTATGATTTTTTTGAGTTAATCCTGTATTCTTCCACTTTGCTGAAGGTGTTTATCAGCTGTAGGAATTCCCTGGTAGAGTTTTTCAGGTCACTTATGTAAGCTCTCATATCATGTGCAAATAGTGAAAGTTTGACCTCTTCCTTTCCAATTTGTATCCCCTTGATCTCCTTTTGTTGTCTTATTGCTCTAACTAGAACTTCAAGTACAATATTGAAGAGATATGGAGAGAGTGTACAATCTTGTCTTGTTCCTGATTTTAGAGGAATTGTGTTGAGTTTCTCTCCATTTAGTTTGATGTTGGATGTTGGTTTACTGTATATTGCTTTTATTATGTTCAGGTATGTTCCTGTTATCCCTGACCTCTCCAGGAACTTTATCATGAGATGATCATGTGGATTTTCTTTTTCAGTTTGTTTATATGATGGACTACACTGATGGATTTTCATGTGTTGAACCATCCCTGCATCCCTGGGATGAAGCCCACTTGATCATGGTGGATGATTTCTCTGATGTATTCTTGGATTCCATTTGCCAGTATTTTATGTGTGTTTTTGTACCAATGTTCATCAGAGTTATTTGTCTGTAATTCTCTTAGTTGTGTCTTTGTGTGACTTTGGTACCAAGGTAATTGTAGCCTCATAAAAAGAGTTTGGCAATGAACATCCTGCTTCTGTTTTGCGGAACAATTTAGGAGTATTGGTATTAGCTATTTTTGAATTTTTGGTAGAATTCTGCACTGAAACCATCTGACCCTGGGCTTTTTTTGGTTTGGAGACTTTTGATGACAACTTTTATTTCATTAGGGATTATATGTCGGTTTAGGTTACTTATCTGTTTTTGGTTTAATTTTGGTAAGTGATATCTATCCAGAAAATTATCTATTTCCCTTAAATTTTCAAATTTTGTGGAGTACAGGTTTTCAAAGCATGACCTGAAGATTCTCTGGATTTCCTCAGTATCTGTTGTTACTTCCCTCTTTTCATTTCTGATTTTCTCAGTTTGCATGCTCTCTTTCTACTTTTTAGTTAGTTTGGAGAAGGCTTGTCTATCTCGTTGATTTTCTGGAAGAACCAACTCTTTTTTTTTTCTTGTTTTTCTTGAGGCAGGTTTTCTCTGGGTCTTTGGAGGCTGTCCTGGAACTAGCTCTTGTAGACTAGGCTGGTCTTGAATTCACAGAGATCTGCCTGCCTCTGCCTCCCTAGTACCGGTATTAAAGGCGTGCACCACCACCGCCTGCCAGAACCAACTCTGTTAAACTGATCCTTTGTATTGTTTTCTTTGTTTACACTTTATTGATTTCAGCCCTCAGTTTGCTTATTTCCTGGCATCTACTCCTTCTAGGTGAGTTTGATTTTTTTTTGTTCTAGAACTTTCAGTTGTGCTGTTAATTCTCTAGTGTGACTATTCTCCAGTTTCTTCATGTGGGCACTTAGTGCTATGAACTTTCCTCTTAGTACTGCTTTCAAAATGTCCCATAAATTTGGATATGTTGTGTATTCATTTTCATTGAAGTCTTGGAAGTCTTTAATATCTTTCTTGATCCAGGAATGGTGCAATTATGTGTTGTTCAATTTCCATGAGTTTGTAGGGTTTCTGCAATTTGTGTTGTTGTTGAATTCTAGCTTTAAAGATTGTTGTCTGATAAGATACAGGGGGTTATTCCAATTTTCTGCACCTGTTGAAGTTTGCTATGTTGCCAAGTATGTGGTCAATTTTAGAGAAGGTTCCATGAGACTCTGAGAAGAAGGTATATTCTTTTGTGTTTGGATGGAATGTTCTATAGGTGTCTATTAAACCCAATTAGGTCATAGCTTCTGTTAGTTCTTTTGTTTCTTTGTTAATTTTCTGTCTGGTGGTCCTATCTAGTGGTGAGGGTGTTGAAGTCTCCCAGTACAACTGTGGGAGGTTTTATGTGTGATTTGAGTTTTAGTAATGTTTCTTTTACGAACGTGGGTGCCTTTGTATTTAGGACATAGATGTTCAGAATTGAGACTTCATCCTGATGAATTTTTCCTGCGATGAATATGAAATGACCTTCTTCATCTCTTTTGTTTGATTTTAGTTTGAAGTCTAATTTGTTAGCTACACCAGTTTGTTTCTTGGGTCCATTTGACTGGAAAAACTTATCCCAATCCTTTACTCTGAGGTAATGTCTGTCTTTGAAGTTGAGGTGTGTTTCTTGTATGCAGCAGAAGGATGGATTGTGTCCTCGCATTCATTCTCTTAGCCTGTGTCCTTTTATAGGCAAGTTAAGACCATTAATATTGAGGGAAATTAGGGACCATAAAGTGCTAATTCTTGTTTGTTTTGGATTTGTTGTCGTTGGTAGTATTTTGTGTGGATTTACCCTGCTTTTTCTTTTGGCTCTTGGTAAAGTGGGATTACCTATTGCCTATGTTTTTGTGAGTATATTTAACTTCCTTAGGTTGGAGTTTTCCTTCCAGTACTTTCTGTATGGCTGGATTAGTGGATATGCATTGTTTAAATCTGATTTTGCTATGGAATATCTTGTTTTCTCCATCTATAGTGATTGAAAACTTTGTTGCATACAGTAGTATGGGCTGGTATCCGTGGTCTCTTAGTGTTGGTAGAATATCTATCCAACACCTTCTGGCTTTCAGAGTTTCCATGGGAATGTCAGGTGTAATTCTGATAGGTTTGCCTTTATATATTACGTGGCCTTTAGCCTTTGCTGCTGCTAATATTCTTTTTTTATTCTGTATGTTTGGGGTTTTGATTATTATGTGACAAGGGGACTTTTTTGTGGTCCACTATTTGTGGTGTTTTGAAGACTTCTTGTACTTTCATTGGTATGTCTTTCTTTAGGTTGGGAAAATTTTCTTCTATGATTTTGTGGTATATGTTTTCTGCACCTTTGAGTTGGGTTTCTTCACCTTCTTCTATACCTCTTATTCTTAGGTTTTGCCTTTTCATAGTGTCCCATATTTCCTGGATATTTTGTGTTAGTGATTTTCTGGACTTAAGAATTTCTTGGGTTAATGAATCTATTTCTGCTATTGTGTCTTCAGCGCCTGAGATTCTCTCTTTACATTTCATGTATTCTGTTGGTTATGCTTGCATCTGTAGTTCCTGATCATTTACCCAGCTTTTCTAATTCTAACATTCCCTCAGACTGTGTTTTTTTATTGTCTGTATTTCAGCTTTCAAACCTTGCACTGTTTGAATTGTTTCTTGCAATTTTTTGTTTGTCTTTTTGTTAATTTCCTGATTTTGTTTGTTTTTTCTTGTATTTCTTTAAAGGATTTCCTCATTTCCCCTTTTAGGGTCTCTAGCATCTTCATGAAGTGGATTTTAAGGTCATTCTCTTCTGCTTATCTGTGTTGGGATGTTCAGGTCTGTTAAGAGAAGCTTTTTCCTTGAGAGAAGCCTTTCCGCCAGCCTGGTTCTAGATCCGCATCAGTCCCAAATAAACACACAGGAGGCTATATTAATTATGAAGCTGTTGGCCTTGTTTGTTTCTTACTAGCTAGCTCTGACTTAAGTAATTACCCCATAATTGTTAATCTAAGTATGTCTCTTACCGGAGAGGTTTCCGGGCTTCCTACCCCAATGGCGTTACACCTCGACTCTCCTGTTTCTCCTTCCCAGAATCCTCCTGGACTCCTAGCCCCACCTATCTAGATTCCTATAGGCTCAACAGTACTTTATTGACAAATAACAGGCAAATAACAGGACTTCCCCAACAAGGTCTTGCTGGTAGAGTTCCAAGACTCTGGTGGCATCATATTGATTTTTCTGTTGTTGAATGTATTTTTATATTGTGGTCTTCCCATCCCTTCTTCCAATGGGTTCAGTTTGGGTCTCTTCCTCTCCTGGTGGGTATAGATCAAAGGTTCTCTTCTGGTGGGTACAAGAATGTTCAATATGCTGTTGGGTCTCATGACCCAACAGGGTCATGGTACAGGGGGTACAGGGGGGTCTGAGACACCCTCTCTCCTGGTGAGTGGAGGTGAGACTAGCAGACTCTGAATGGCCTGAAATGATGGGGGCAAGTCCCAGGCCAGGAGACCCCAAAAAGGACAAACCGAAGTTGGGCCTCAGACAGGGGCCCATGCTCACCTCTCTCCCGAGTGGTTGTGGGACTAGCAATGCAATATCAGCAGACTCTGGGTGGCTTATAATATCTGGGGTGAGTCGACCTGCCTGTAGTCCCCAGGCTAGGAGACCCCAAAGAGGACAGGTGGAAGTTGGGCCTGAGACAGGGACCCACACTTACCTCTTCCTTGAGTGGGGGCAGGACTAGTACAGAGATGTCAGCAGACTCTGAGTGGCTTGGTCAACCATGGGCCTGCCTGCAGTCCCCAGCCTGGAAGATTACAAAGAGGATAAGCGCAAGTCAGGCCTCAAGATTACTCCTTTAGCTCAGGATTGCTTTGACTCTCTGGTGTCTCTTGGTTTCATGTGAATTTTTGGAGTTCTTTTTATATCTCTGAATGCCATTCTATTTACATAGCAATCTTTTTTCTCTTTTCTAAACTCTGTCCAAGGTGAAAAAGTTCACAAGTCTTTTTGTTGTTGTTGTTGTTGTAGTTTGCCACTCTTTAGAATCTGGTTATCTTTGCCTCACCTCCTATATCCTTAAAAGTTACAAGTTTAGATGCTCTCTGTTTTCAGCGTGGGAGTGACTTCTCTTGTCCTTCTATATTCTAACAAAACTCAAAACATCATTGATTTCCTATGCTTCACTCATTTTGCAAATATTATTGGGTTTATGTTGTTGAATTCAAAGTAGCATAAAATGGTGATCAAAAAGTAATACAATTTGTAGATAAAATTGACAGGAATCAATGTTAATTTATATAAAAGAATGAGAAAACTTGAGACTCCACAGCAGACAAAGTGAAGGCTGTTGCTATCCGTGGCAAAGTTGTAGCTCGGTGGAGTGTTTGTGGTGAGTGTACAGGTGGGAGCTGCAACCAAATAAGTGAGCTTTGGAGATGGGAGGCCTTGCAATGACAATGTCTGAGGTGCAGCTATGGGAGGGGATATCTGTGGATTTGAAGAGAAACAGATCACTATGGTTAGGAAAAAGGAAAACAGAGCCATAGTTTGTGACTCTCTCAAGGGGTACTGAAATCACTACTGTATCATGTAGAGCCGGAAGGGGTTGGGGAGAGTAAGCCAGGAGCTAACACCCTTTTCTGAACAAATGTATTGGAGAGAGAGCTGGTAGACAGAGACAAGGTTGAGTGCTTTGTACACCAGAGAAGAAGGAGTTTGCAAGGACTTGTAACTGAAGGTCTAGAGGTGACAGTTAAGGACAATGCTCCTCCCTTGTTCTCCTTCATTCTGTGTGGCATGGAGACTGAACCCAGTCATGCTTTGGGTCTTGAGTTACTTTACTAGTACACTGAAGCCAAAGTAAGAGAATAGCTAGTAAGCATTTGACAAATAGCAGAACATGACCAAACATGGTCCTAAAATATCTCTCAAAAGACCGTTGGGATGCTCTGTTCATGCAGTCAGAGGGAGCCAAGAAGCTCAAGACGGGCAGGTGTGTGTATGAAGAATAGTATTCCCTGTGTGAGTCTTCCAAGAAAGAGAACAAACAGTAACAGAAGGATGAAGATGGAGGTTTCTGTCCCACAGATGCTTAGCCCCAAATAAACACAGGGCTGCTGTATTAATTATTAAACTGTTTGACTGATAACTTAGGCTTCTTATTTTCTACATCTCTCTTAATTATGAACCCATTTCTATTAATCTATGTATTTCCATGAGGCTGTGGCTTACCCGTAATTCAGCATGCTCCTCTTTCAGCAGCATGTTTCTCGTGGCCTCTCTCTGCCTTCCTCCTCCCCAGCCTTCTAGTCTGATTGACCTGCCTATACTTCCTGCCTGGCTACTGACAAATCAGTGTTTTATTCATCAACCAATATGAGAAACATATACAGAAGGACATCCTCCATCAGAAGGAGATACTGTTTTCACATTGGGCACTCACAGCCTCCAGCAGAAACAAAGTGGGGAAGTTGAGGCAGTCACCTGGACTTCTCTCTTGATTAGGCTTTCTCTGTGTGGATGATCTTCCCATGGCCAAACTTCCATGCTTTCCCTCCCACTGCAGGCACTTTTATTTATATGGGTATAAACCACAGTGACATCTGTTGGAAGTGGCTTACCTTTTAGCTGTACTCAAGGTGAGGATTTTTTCACTCTTATGCTTTTTGGTTCTTTTCATTCCCTGTCAAAGAGCTGTGTGTGTGTGTGTGTGTGTGTGTGTGTGTGTGTGTGTGTGTGTGTGTGTGTAAGGTAGGGCACAGCACAGTCCAACTCCTTGTAGGACACTTTGAGACAAACATTCTTGGACCTGAAATGGTGTGGGGCAACCTCATTTCTACAGTCAGCTTCTTAGTGAACTCACACAGCACAAGACAATGTATCATGACATTGTACCTTACCTGTGCTGAGGTAGAAGAGCTGTGGACATTTATCAGGGTTGCAGGTTGTGGTGTCTACACAAGTAGGCAGGTTTTACTCAAAGCAAAAAGGTAAAAAGAATCCATCTGAGATGTGGTTAGGCACTCAGGGAAATCTAAGATCTTGTTTAACACCTGAATTGCTCTTGTGAAATGTGAAGTTTATGCATTCTAAACATATTTCTTCCAGTACCCAAAACTGCATCCCTGTCTCCAATACCCTTGGAGTCATACTTTTGGGAGTCAGGTGAGAGGTGGAGCTGGTTCTGGGCACTGTTGTTATGTTTCTCTTGAAGCAACTATATTTTGTAAAGACACCACTGTGAGCTTTTCCTAACTAAGCATTCAGTCCATGGCCACCTGATAGCACAAGACGCCTCCAACTGCACTGCAGTGACATGGGCTCCAGGTTTTACGGCGGCTGCAGCAACCAGGTTGCTAATTAAGCCCAATTGTGAGGGTAGTTTTTGTGCTTTGGACACCTGTCCACTAGGAACTGGACTGAGACCACCAACTCATTTCCCACAGGTCACGGAACAGCTGTCAGATGGTATAATTTGGTTGAGTTCATTTGGAGCTGCTTGCAGAAGCTTTCTGAAGCATTATGTTCTACATAATATGCATGATTAATGCTTGTTTATTTGGACAATCCTGTGTTGTAACTAAAGTGGTGGCCTATTTTATGCCAGTTATAATATACCATTCCATTCACGAGACGGAGTTCCATTGAGGGTATGAAGCAGAGTGATAATGTCCAATCTATTTAGTAGGGGACCAACTCATTGCAGCCATTCTTCAAGCTGCTTGCACTGTTTGTGTGCTGATTCTGTGCTTAACTGTTCTGAGGAAGGGGTTTGGGCTTATTTCCATTCTAAAGGATAGGTGGAAATGTTTCTGAAAACAGTGGTCACTCTGACAGCAGGAATGTTTTGCTCCAGCTGCCTTCTGTTGGAAGAGCACAGTGTGTTATCCGTCCTGGGGAGTGTCACGCTTCTCCCTGCCAATCTTTGACCTTATTGCCAGCCAAGCACATTATTTGCTGTGTTAGGAACCTTTGCCTCACACACCCCAGAGGCTGTTCCCACCACCCCTCTTACCCCCCCCCACACACACACACACACACACACACACTCAGGAGAGAGAGAGAGAGAGAGAGAGAGAGAGAGAGAGAGAGAGAGAGAGAGAGAGAGAGAGAGAGAGAGAGAGAGAGAGAGAGAGAGGGGTTGTTTCAGTCTTTAAAATAAGAAAGGTACTGATCTAGGAAGTCTGACCCATGCTTCTCACTGGGCACGACCTCGGCAGGCCACCTGGGCGTTTCAGCATTCATTTTCTAAATTTTTGCAGCTGGTCAGATAGTTTCTTTGGGTCCCTTCAGTAGCACCATTTTATGACCTTGTGATTGCATTGTTATTAGCATTAGGGCAAAGTGGCAGAGATTTTCTGCAAGTTGGTGCTGACATTAATGTTCCTTCTCCTGTTTTCTCCATCAAGGAATTTTTTAGGTGCTAGGTCTCACATGCATGCTGTCTAAGTGAGGGGGGATCTATTTACTTCTGTTATTTGTAGATATTTTATTTATTCTAAAGTCACCATAGGCAAAAATGTGTTGGTAGACTATTTTACTTCAGTTTTTGTGTTTTCCTTATGACAAATAATCTACTGCTTTTCTTGTCTCCTCACTTCTCAGTGGTCACTACTGTCTATCAGTCAGAGCTGAGTGAGTTGTTTTTGGTGTGGTTGCCTTTGCTCCCAAAGACATGCATACTCAGATATGAATATGTGAAATTTATTGGGTGCCTGAGCGTATGTCTCATGCTGACCCCTTCCATCTGTCACTTCACTTGTAATAGTCTTGGGAAGGAGACCCTGTAGAACCTGAAGCTTAAAGGATTTAAACAGAATCTAGTTCTCATATGTAATACATTTACTTAAACTATTATGTGACAAGATAAAGCCTTAGTTAAATAAATGACAGATGGTATTTTTGGTTTGAGAAACTTAGCATATATTTGCTTGAATATAAAGCTCTACCTTTATTGTAAGGCATCAACATAGGTCAAGCCACATTTATTTATTTTTATTTCATCTTATTATTTTATGTGTATTGGTGTTTTGTCTGCCTGTACGTGTACCATGTGTGTGCCTGGTGCCTGTGGAGACCAAAAGAGAGCATTGGATCCCCTGGAACTGGAGTTATAGATGGTTGTGAGCCATCATGTGGGTGCTGGGAATCGAACCGGGGTCCTCTAGAAGAGCGATGAGAACTCTTAACCACTAAGCCATCTCTCTAGCCTCATAAAACCACATTCATAAATATAATAATTTTATATTTTGACTTAAAATAATTTATCTTTCCATTTTACTTTTTATTTCTGAAAGATGAAAAAAACTGCTTTAGGCTAGTTTTATCAAGATTCTCAACCCAAAGGGCACATTTTTATTTTAAAAAATACATAGGTTTATAGAAAGTATATTTTATTCTCTTAAAATCAAAAACATTTTGGATGTGCTATTTAAGACTTGTAAATATAAATAGATGGTTGCAATTATTTGACTGGATAAAAATAATTTTGATTGAACTATTTTCACAGTTGTTTTTCCTGTCAGCTTATACTTAATGACAGTGTCCTTCATAGTTCTTGGTTTTGGTGACTTGTCTTTGTAAAGTAATACAAGCTGAAGATGAAAGCTTCTAGAAATCATGCAGTGCTCAAATCTCAAGGCACCAATTGGTATTCAGCTAAATGACATATAGATTATTGTGACTTCAGCAATAGTAGTAATCACCCAACTTGTTCATTTAATGTGTGCACACAGGCTTTCAAACCACTCTGCTTTATCAAGAGAATTATTTTGATTACTATTTTTTGCAGTGACATTCACTGTATGTGAGTTCACATGCGTGTGAGTTCACGTGCATGTAAGTGAGCATCATGTGGAGGCCAGATGTCCACCTCAGACTCTTTTCCTCAGCAGCAGTCTGATTTGTTTTTGAGACAGAATCTCTCACTAGTACCTGGGAATCACCAATTAGGTGGGGGTAGCTAGCTAGTGAGCCCTAGGGATTTGCTTGTTTCTATCCCCTGATTATAAGAAAATGCTGTCCCACTTAACTTCTTATGTGTATTCTGGGGGGCAGAATTCAAATCCTCTTGCTTGTGCAGCCAACACTTCATTGAGTGAGTGATCTTCTTGTGCGTATCAATCAGGCGGGTCTCGATAGTCTTGGAAGTAAAAATAGAACTGATGCCATGAAACTCCTGCAAGTTTGTAAGATATCCACTGCTATAGTTGACCACATGTTTTATTTACTGGAAAGATCGACATTCTGTGTAGGATATGGAAAGGTAAAGATCTTGACACAGGCACTGAAGCTTCTTCCACCTCCTCGCTGTGTTGTCCTCTTGATGAGTTCACATCTTCCAGGGAGGTCAGGAGAGCAGTGAGGCAGGGCTGGCTTTGCTCTTCCTGCAGCTCAGAGAGACCTTTGCTAGTGCAGTGCTTACTAGATGGCTCTTTATTCTTCATATTGCTTTCATCAACCTATTTCTAAGTTTCTGGGCAACAACCAGGCAATCAGGTCACCTGATCCTAAGGAATATGCTCTCATAGTTGTAACTTACCAATGAAAGAGCATAGGCCGAATGGTCAATTCTTTTCTTTCCCAGAACAATGTCTTTCTGAGGATGATGTTTTAATTCAGGGGAATGCTCCTCAAGGCTGGACTTGCACACTTCTTAGTAGCATCATCCCCAGTGTGTAGTGTGAGGGCTCCATGCCGGGGACCCCTGCTTTGGAAAGGCCTGCTCTGTTTCTATTCTGAGGAGCCTTTGGAAGTCAATGAGATAGATGCCTACCCAAGAGTATGGTTGTCAGAAAGTTCTGTCTTGAAAGCCTAGGGAAGTTCCTAGGGCACACGTTGGCCTTTACTTGGGGGTTATTCTTCTCTGGATGCACTCTGTTATTGTTTGGCCCATAAGGATGGCCAGGCTCCTGTCTGGAGTGGTAGAGATCAGAGCCTACACTTGCTGCATAGAGAAAACCGCGCACACACGGGAGGGCAGTCTGTGTGTGAGGACGAAGGAAAAGGCAGTGTGGGTCAGGTGTTTTCATCATATGCTAGCTCTCTATACTAGTACAGAAATCTTCTGGATGACAGGGTTCTTAATCAAGTTCTGACATCAGGTTCAGCAAATGATGCAGAGCAGAGCATATTTGTTTACCAAAGCACTAGCCTGATTGAGATGTTTCAAATATACAAACATATAGAATGTGGATCTCTATTTGTTCTCTTACCCTGGGGCCCCACAAATGTTAGTGGTGATCCTATGTATAGAAACTTTTAAGGGATATAACAATCTCTGAGCTGTCCACGAAGTTACTACCTTACACCTGACCCTGTGGGCAAACTCCTTTCTTCCTACATAGAAAGCAATCGACACAGGTCTGGGTCAATATGCCTGTCCCTCTCACACATTCCCCCAGGGAATCCTCTGCCTGAAACTAAGGAGGATGACAAACCTCTTTTGCTGCCTTTTCAGGAAACATGTAAGTTTTAATTGAAGTAAAAATAAATGTGTTATGAAACATAATCTTACTCATTTTCAAGTAATAATATCTGTCAGTCTTATAACAACTACAAAGAGATAATTTTATTATATTTCTATGACTGAGGCTTATGATTTACTTTCTTGAATTATTTTGTAGCTCTGTTTTGAGCATATGGACTATGAACTGATTAAATTTGTGATCTAAGGAAATATGATGACGGTCATCTTCTTTCAAATGTTTGATGTAAACCATCATGTAACACCACAAATGTATTACATTATTTTACTCAGTAAGTCTTAATTGAAAGTCTACCTTAAGCAAATAAAAATTCTCATTAGTGTTTGATTATCACTTATTTGGCATCACGATTTGAATAATTAGACGAATGTGTAGCAGACATTCTCAAAATTCTTTAAGTAAAAGATAAAAAACAATATTCATTCATGTGAAATATGTGAAAACACATAGTAATGGCTTATTAAAATTAAGGAATTTAGTATTTGCTTTCTTTTTCTGTTAACTGCAAATTAATGTATTTTAAAGATTTGCTTTGCAAACGACTCAAAAAATTCTGAATTTTAATGAAGCATCTTGTTTCCAGTCTGCCCCCTTTAACATCTGTTCTCTACAGCTGTTTTTCTTTTGGTATCTACCTCTATGCTTACAAATGTCATATTCTAATTATAACTGCTTGGTACTTCAGGCTTAAGCAAGTGGCCACCCCTCAGCTGCTTACCACCCCTGCCTGTGCTCAGCACCATCAAACTGTGGTTAGGTTGACATTCTCTGTTTGTTATTGTAACCACGCACAAATACTATTTATAAATGAGCAATGACATGTTCCATGATGCTATTCCTTTTTTTTTTTTTTGGTGTTCTTTGTTTTTCTTGGAGTTAATCACTGCTTCTCCTTTCATTCAGGTCATTATATATACCTATCACTAATTTACCCCTAATTCCTCCACCATAAAGTTACAGTTATTTCAATATTTCCAGACACATGATATATTTTCTCCTTGTTGATGTTTCATCAGACCTTCTGTGCCACTTCATTCTACCAGTTCCTCAGGTCCAATGTGCAGCTGCGTCTCCACCACTGTCCTGTTACCGTTTATTCCTCTTCAGTTGCATATTTTTGGGGTAGTATATTCTTCTCCTGTTTATTGACCTATACACTCACTTTGGAGGAATATGTCTTTCAGTGGCTTCCTGGGGAAGTGATTGGGGTTTCTTTATAATTCCATGGCGCCTAGTGTTATCATTGAAATCCAATGGCCATCTAATCTTCTTCTTCTTCTTCTTCTTCTTCTTCTTCTTCTTCTTCTTCTTCTTCTTCTTCTTCTTCTTCTTCTTCTTCTTCTTCTTCTTCTTCTTCTTCTTCTTCTTCTTCTTCTTCTTCTCCTCCTCCTCCTCTTCATCCTCCTTCTTCCTTATGTATGTTTGTTGCATTTATCTAATTCTTCTTTATCAATAAAAATTTGGGAGTTAGATATCTGGATAAAAAGCTGAATGATCAGAGAAGCAGTGGAGAAGAGACCAGTGACCTCCTATCTCTTCCGTTCCTCCATCCAAAAGGACTGAAGTCCTCTCTAAGCTGTGCCATACTACTTCCTGTCTCTCTATCTGAACTCAGTCCTCCAAAACTTCTATGGTTAATTTTGGTCAGCTAGTAGATTACTAGCTCTCTGATTCAAAGCAAACATTACTGTCAGAATATGTGATCAAAATATCACACAACATATGTTCTTTTTATTTTGTTCTTATGTTCAGAAATTTCTGACTGACCTAGCTGAGAGTTAAAAATAAAAACTTGTGTTGAGGACTGAGTGAGTCCTTTCAGTCTAGAAGATCTTCAGTTTTGGAAATCACTCTCTCTGTGTTTGTATGTGTTCATGTATGTGTGGGTATGCATTCAGGTGTGTGTCAAGGTCAAAAGTTGTTGGGCATTGTCTTCTATTATTTTCTATCAGATTTTTGAGATGGGATCTCTCACTGATGTTAGAGCTCAGAGATTTGACTAGGATACCTGGCTAGCAAGCCTCAGGGCCCCTCCAATCTCTGTACCCCCAGGCCTGCTCTGGTACCCCAGTTCTAGGATTACAGGCATGATGCTGAGATCCACACTTAGGTCCTCATGCTTATAAGACAGGTTATTTAGACTGAGCCATTTCCTCAGCCTCAACTCTACCAACTTCATTTGAATTATGTCTTCTCTGTTTTCTCTTTGAAACCTTTATTATTTGGATATTGAAAAGCCTAGGCTAATTCAGTCATTTAAAAACTATTCAACATCTCTTAATTGTTTTATCACACTTTCTGACAGTCTATCTTATCCCCAGTCTCTTTTTTAAAATTTTAATTTCTATCATAATATTTAATTTCAAGAATGTTTTTGTCTCAGAATTTTTGCTTTGTGGGTATACTAGTATGTCCTCTTCTGAGAATATCAAGCATTTAATTTAGTTTTTAGAAATAATTTCTTCTTTTTTTTTTTTGGTTTTTCGAGACAGGGTTTCTCTGTCGCTCTGTAGACCAGGCTGGCCTTGAACTCACAGAGATCTGCCTGCCTCTGCATGTGCCACCAATGTCTGGCCTAGAAATAATTTCTTCAATGCTGTTTCTGTTGTCTTTCTGGCTTTCCTTAATATCGGATGAGCAGTTTTTTCATATTTCAGATCCTGTTCTCCTGGGATTAACTTCCTGGTGATTTCATTCAGCTGGCTTTTCAGGAGCTAATCAGACTTTGGGCATCCTTAGATCCTGTCATTCATCATGAGGCGAGGATGTTATTATATCACTAGACTCAAGATAAATGATAAATGGGTGTTTACTGGGGGACAGTTACACAGAAAAATAAAAAAGAACCTGGAGCGTTTCCCTGCTGTTCCTACCTGATCTGTTAACCCAGAAAGAGCATGCCAAGGAAAGCCACACCTCAAGCTCCTCTCTTTTCCTCTGCCTGAAGCCACACCCAAATGGGTGTGGCCTCAGTGTAAGGCCAACAACCAGATACCTACAATGAACCTTCTGGTTTCCTGCTCAAAGGGTATAGATCTAGTTGTCAGCATTTTCATGATGAGTGGGATGGAGTGAGGAAGGAAGAGAGGAGATCAAGGGAGAGGGGCAAGAGAGAGAGGGAACCAAAAGAGCACATAGCTAAAAACTGAAGGGTTGTAAGGGAATGAAAAGCTGGTGGGAGGGGGCCTCATGAGCTGAAGTAGTTTACGGTAGGGGGCAAGGTGAGAATTGCTGAGCAGAGTCACAGGTACTTACGATACTATGGGAGCCTGGAAGCCAACATGCACTTTGCTATGCTCATAGGCAATAGAGATAGCAGGTTCAGTTTCTGAAGGTTAGTATTGTAGCTAACTTTAGCTGTAGACTTTGACATAAACCAAGAAGGAGAAACATCAATTGAGGAACTGTCTTATCAAGACTGGCCTGTGGCCATGCTTGTGAGGCATTTCCTTAATTCCAATTGATGGAAGAGGGTCCAGACTGAGGGTAGGTTGTGCTGTCCCTAGGCAGGTAGGCTTGGGCTGTCTAGAGAAGGCAGCTGAGCTAGTCAGAGGGAGTAAACCAGCAGTATTCCTTCAAGGTTTTTCTTCAAACTCCTGCCTCAAGTTCCTGCTGTGGCTTCCTTCAATGATGGATTGTGGCCTGGCGTTCAAGCCAGGTAAAGCGACAGAAAGCAAACTAGGGCAACATTTTGAAACCCTTCCAGAATATTAGTAATGATTTTGTTTTAAACATTTCTTCACAAGAACAAAATGAATGATTTTTTTCAAGACAAAAACCACAAATGTTGATGGAGAAAGATATTCTATAACTGTGTTAGATGGCTATCTGTCTGCTGTCAAATATTAGCCATTGCCAAGCGGATGGCCATGGTGATGCCTGAGGGTTTCTGGGACCTCAGCTCTCAAATCTTTCAGCCCATATGTGAAAATGAAGGCTTTGAGATATCCAGCCATAGGCTCTCTGACTGCAACCCTCCCAAGGACCTGAGTTATACCTGGCTATTCTAACTCAGAGAGAGATGATTTTGTTTTAAGCCACTGTATTTTGGACTATGTGTAAGTAACATAGCCATAGTGACAATGGCATGTTCTTAATTTTTATCCATACTTAACTCTTAAAAACATTGTGCTTTGGACAAAGATTTTGCCAACTGGGAGCTGTACACACACACAATTTTAATGCTAATTCCTGTGTTACTTTTGCCCTCTCTATGTAATCCAAGCAACAGTTGCACCCACAGTGACTATTCCCTTCCTTCATTTCTAAGGATTTGTCCTGTGACTATGCCCAAAGGCAATCTAGGGGAGGAAAGAGTTTACTTCATTTTCGAGCTTACCGTCTGTCATGAAGGGAAGCAGGACAGGAACTACAGACAGGAATGAGCAGAAACACAGAGGAACACTGCTTCTGACTTTCTTCCTATGGTTTGCTCAGCTTGTTCTTTTGTACCACCCATAGAGAGCTGTACCCTCACACATCAATTATTAGCCAAGAAAATACCTCTGTAGACATGCCCATAGGACAGTCTGAAGGAGGCAATCCGCCAATGGGGATTCCCTCTTCCCAGATATGTCTAGGTTTGTGTCAAGTTGACAAAAAGCAACCATCACGGGATCAAGCTAAATACATCTGGAGTGAAGACAACTTGGTCCCTCTAAGTGTTGCTCATCCACACATCTTCCTGTACCATAGCTATTGCAGTCATTGGTTGCTTTCTTCTGTAACCACCCATTTATCAGGCTTTGCTTCTTCCAATTCTGTTCTTGGTTCAGTCATGGGTATGACTTTAATCAAATCTCAGAAGTCATGAAGAGCTCCATGTTAAGGCTGTCAGGGGGGAAGGATCTTCCTAAAGGGAAGAGGAAATTTTGCTTTATTATGTAGGCTGCTCATTTACACCTATGATCGCCTGGCACCTGTGTCCGAGTGAAACAATCCAGTGAGTGTATGAGTGGGCAGAGAGCCACTCTAGCAGATGGTCATGAGAGCAGGGCCCAGGCACTGTACGATCATCAAGTGTGCTTGCCCAGGCCAAGAGCCCCTGCCAGAAAGGGCCAAATGCTGTCCTTAGAACTGAAGTCTTATTTTAGCAAGGATGCCTAAAGTAGGGAAGAAGGCCAGGAAACAATGGAACAGAAGAGAAACAAGGCATGGTAGTAGGGATCTTCTGGGAATTGCTGTTTGGTCATGAGGTTCTCACTGTGCAAGCTTTTCCTTGAGTTGACAGCTTGCTGGCAATAAGGCAGTGTGAGTGTGGAGGTTCACCGTGTTTGCACAGAAGCTGTGTCCTGGGCTCATTGCTTTGTCAGTCATGATGGTTCTGGAAACACCTGAGGCAAGACAAGGCCAATCTCTATGGCTCACCTGTTCACAAATAGGAGTAACAGCAGCTTAGCAGGCAGTTAATCTGGGAGCCTTGCCGAGACCCTGGCAGGAAGGCCTTCATTGCCAGTTCCCCTGCCTTCCTCTGGCAGCTCTGAAGCCCTTGGTTCAGATTGGCATCACTCATCTTCTTTCCAGAGAGTCTGATGCCTATGCAACATGTTTGGATAACGTAGATGCTCATAGTGACAGAGGTTTTTTTTTTTCCTTAAAAAATCAGTCACAATTGCTCTTTTATAAGCACACATTTGTCCCTCTTGTTCAGCCTTCCTTTGTGAATCTTCTCTCATATTGTAATATATTATATGGTGCTAGAAATGAATCAACAATTAAAACCAAATCCTAGCATTCACAGCCTTTTGACACTTAGCAATAAAGGAAAACCTTAGTAACAGGAGATGAGGCAAATGTGTAAACGCTACCTGGAACTAAGATAAAATCCTGTAGGAGATAAGGAGATGTCAACATATCACTTATCATCTTTCGGTGGCTTCCACTATGCCTATAAGGGCAGTGTCTTATTAATGCTGTCTTCCTTGTACAATGTACGACCTGAATACTTAGAAAATATAGATGAGTCAAGTGGAATGAAATAGAAGTCTCCTTACATTTTGTCATGTATAGACAAGCTGTATCTCTTGTTCTGAGTTATAAACTTTCATCATTTGTCTGTGTGCATGCCATGCATACAGACATCATAAAATATAATTAGGTACTATTTTGCAATTTACTTTTTCTCAGTGAAATCTTACCTTGTCTTCTTAGTATTCAAGGAAGTGAAAGTCAGAAAACAATAAAGAGAGAAGGCTGTTGCCTTAAAGTTAAATTTGTTTTCCCACCTGAAATAAAAAAAGATTTTCTAAGGCTGGAGTGATTAAGACCACTGGGTGCTCTTCCAGAGGACCCATGTTCAATTCCCAGCAGTTACATGGCAGCCTTCAACCCTCTATAACTCCCATCTCAGGGGGATCTGACACCCTCTTCTGGCATGCACATGACGCACAGAAAGACACTCACACAAAAACCCATGCACACATATGTAAAAATAAAATAGATAAAAAAGCATTTCTAAGCCAGATGTATGAAGTTTTCCCAGTAATTTTGAAACATTACAGCTCCCGTCCTTATTCTGCTGCAGTGGGAAAATCATTTGTTCACAGAAAGCAAAAACTTTCATAGTGACAGAAGAAAATCCCATTGTTTATGGTTTATGTATGTCATATGGACCAGTATTATCAAGTTTAATGTCTAAGTTAGCAGGCAGAACCGCCAGATTTATTTGCTTTTTTATCACCTTATCTATTTATATTTAGGTTCTACCTCCTATACCTCCTTCCCAGTTCCTCTCAGCTCCCTCTCAAATTCATGGCCTCTTTCATTTATTGTTTTTGCATACATGTGTCTATAGTAACATGAATTAACATATAAAAACAACCCACTGAATTCATTTTGTGTTGCCGATAGATACATATGTTCTTATGCCCAGTCACTGGGTACTGGATAACCAGTTAAGGGGTTCATCATTGGGGAAGACCAGATCTCCAGTTCTCATCAGTCATTTGATGTTTAAAGGCTTGAAAAGAAGATCCTGTGGGATATTTAATGAAGCTAAAGGTTGGTGGCACCTGTACATCGATGTAACACTGTTCCTTCCTTTGGCCAGGATGCAACAGGTAACATGTGGGGTTGCATATTTCTACTCAGATAACAATTCCTAGGCTGTAGAAAAAAATGTATAGGAACTTGTGTAAATCAGGGAGTCAAAATAAGATTTTAGGATGGGAAAAACCTGTTTGCTTGAAAAATGAAGGGGAGAAGTTTGCAGAGGAAGTTCAGTTTGTACTCAAGGACCCACTTGATGATGGGGTGAGTTTTGGAGAAGCAATGGACTGATCCATTCCTATACAGTATACTGGAGCATACAAACATCTCAGAGGAGAGACAGGACACTATTCACCCCAGTTGTTTCACTCATCTCAGTTGTGCTAGATGGCTTTTTATCACTGTGACCTGAGAGGAATGGTTTAGAAGGCGAGTGACAAATTTTGGGACTAAGTCTTTCAATCCCACACTACCACCTGCACCTCAGTGCTGTGGGCTGGTGAGGAGTGGGGCCAGCTCTCCCATGAGGGGGCAGGGACCAGCTCTCCCGTGTCCAGCCCATGTTCCTTAACATGGCTTCAGGCATCAGCCCAGATTTCTGGCATCTGCATGGGCTTCAGCAGTAACATGAGCTACAGACATCAACAAGGCTCTTGGCAATATCAGGATCTCTGACCCACTTATGGTCCTCACAGTGGCTGCACTGATCACAAGCCTCAACATGGTCGCAGGTGGTTGGTTACACATGCCACTCACATTAGCATGGCTCCCCAAGGCAGCAAAGCTGGAGGACATCACCGAAGCTTTGGGCAGCAGAACAGATTACATATGTCCACGTGGATCTCAAGCTTCATCACAGTCTGGGGAAGCAGCATGGCCCACCGACACCAAAATGGCTCTTTTTTTCTAGTTTTCCCTCCTTTTCATCACATATTTGTTCTTTGTAGTGGCATACCCTGACTGGGGCTTGCTTGGGTGGTTTCCAGCCAAGTGGAGCCGAGAGCAGTGTCTGGAATTTTAAAGGGGATAAGAATACCTTGGGGAGGCCTTGTACTGTAGTGTGTATAGGTGTGTGATTTTGAATTGTGTTTTGGAAAATGATTCAAGGCAAT
This sequence comes from Mesocricetus auratus, assembly GCF_017639785.1. Lineage (NCBI taxonomy): Eukaryota > Metazoa > Chordata > Mammalia > Rodentia > Cricetidae > Mesocricetus > Mesocricetus auratus. The sequence continues at coordinate 35,865,239 of NW_024429184.1, forward strand.
GACTCTTGAGTTCTTTACCCAAGGGGGATCAATATTGGATATAAATCATCATCAATCGAGCGACCTTTCCTAAGGATGCAAGAACTTACAAGAATGTACAGACGGGACTAAGATGAATGTCTGTAGTTTAGACAGTGGTTATATTGATGCTGCTATCTATCAATGGTGACCAATCCCTTTAAGAAAGGGAGTCTTGAGGAAGCTCATGTGTAATGGTGGTGGTGACATCATCTGTAAAATGTTTGCTGCTAACTTAATTGGTATCCTGAGATGATTCATAGGTAGTTGAGCGCTCCAAGCAAGAGCTGACTTTTAGTGCTGTGGGATTTAGCAAGGGAATGAGGACAGGAAGCCTGATTTTTCTTGAGATATGGCAGCCAGCACAGATTTGACTCCATCTTCAAGAGAGCCTTCACAGCAAGGCTGAGCTTGTGCAGTCCTGCTTCTATGACACAAGGCATAATGAGTAGTTAGAAATGAAGTTAAAAATTCAGGATGTACAAGAGGCTGCATTTTCAGGAATTTCCATAGATTTCCGGGAATGAAGCAAGCATATTGCGGCTGAGAAGGATAGATCCATGCCTTAGAAGTCTGGGAACAATTACAGTACTCTAGGGTGGACTGAAGAAGAAGACTTCATTAAGCTTGAGAGGAAGTTTCTGGTGAAAGTATGCACAGTGAGGGACTCTGGGGGTTATGATGGGATTGCCTGTTTTATTGGAATTTAGATGGATTTGGATTTTAGGGTGCACTCTATTCATAATGGACTGATATTGGACTTAGGAATAGTTTAAAATGAAAGTAGTGTTGCCTGCAGAAATTAACAAATGTCTGAAAGATGTTGAACCTACTCTAACATTCTGTGTGTTGATCCAATACCTATTTCTTGACTTGTTGAAGGATTGGGCAGGCTTCAGTCTATTGAATAAGTTTCAATAATTGAACGGAGGCAGCAGGGCTGTAATATGTGTGGGATAATAGTCTATCTCCTTTTGTGAGTACTTGAATGAGTGTATTCAATAATATCCTCAGAAGACGAACCCATGAAAGTAATGTAATAACTGTATTCATCTAGAGAAAGTTGCATGCAACTGGCTTTTTCCTGCCAAGGCTGTGTTGCCTCAGATATCCTAAAACAGGTGTATTGTGTCCATTTAGAAATGAGAGTCAAGTGTGGCTATAAGGCTGGTGAAATAGGCACTTAACAGGATTCTTTCTCCAAACCTCTGACTGCAGAGTATATAAATCCATTAGTACTGGATACCGGTTGGCCCTGGCAACAAGGCTGTGGTCCTTCACCCTGAACCTCTGGTCATTCTTTGTAGCTTGAAGAAGAGCCCTGGGACTGTCAAAAGTGTAAACAGTGAGTTATCCTCTTTTCTCTGGACAGTTTTTAAATGATGGGTTTGGAAGCTCTGCTTTGGTTCATACCGAGTCACAATAAGTATTTTAAGCCAGATTAAGAGAAGTCCTTGAGGTTTTCTTGTTAACTTGATTACTAGTGTCAAAGACTTCATGTAATTTCAATGTATTATTCAATAACCACCAGGGTTGCTTTGCAGAAACAAGGACTTTAACTATGTGTAATTAAGGTTACGTGAGGCACACCCATTTCTCCTATTTTATTTTCAGTGGTTCACCTAAGCTCAGAGCAGGATCCCAGGTAGTTTTGGTTGTGAGTCTATTGACTAATCTCAACAAGATGTGCCACTTGGTACGTTTTAGCTGATATTAAAGTTGATTTAGAACACATATTATAAGATATAAAAGGCTGCCTGGATCCTTTAATCTTTTTGTTGTAAAGTCTCTCTCCTTCATCCCTCCTTCTGTTTTTCCCACTAGATAAAATTGGATAGGAGAGAGATTGAGACTCTTCAGAAAAGCTTACATTAATATCTTCAGGACAAGGGCCCACGAAATGGTTGCTGTTTTAAGTTAAGAACTCGACATTAAATTGGGTTAGAATTAAACTTTTGATGGCTTCAGGGGATGCTAGGAGTGTTTCCCCTGAAACCATCAACATCAGGATCTTTTTAGACAAGAGAGGCACAGGCAGCAAGGGTGGCAACATTTTGTGGAGTCCTAGTGAGCTAGTCACTTTAAGGAGTGTGAACTCAGTGTGCTGCGTGGTGACCATCACTTCACACAGTAATGACTTAACAGACCCACATGTTTCATATGTTAAATCAGCATTTTCCCCAGGTCCCTCTGTAGAACAGAGCCTGGTTGGGACACACAACCACAGGCTCCAGGGTGAGAGGTTCCATGGAACGCAATGGCATGTTATGCCTTAGGCTGAAAACAGTCACAAAATTCAAACTAGTATACACAGATAAATCAGAAGATCCCAATCTTGTCTTTGGTCCCCACTTGCCAGCATGTAAGCTACAGAAATGTCAGACTTAGTTTCATTATATCTGGACCCCATAAAGGCTAGGTGAAGCAGCACCAGTTGGCTAGAGAGCCAAGGCAAGAGCAAACAGATCCCATGTGGTTGTTCTCACTAGTCAGATATCCTGTGCCCAGAGCTGACTGAGGGGACTACTGAGGAGGAATGGACCACCACTGTCCAAATAGTTTGGATGTCAAGACTGCGTACAGCATGACTGTACTAAGAGAGGATGAAGAAACTTATTGCTCACATAATGAGGTCCTGGGAGGTAAGGGCAGGCTTCCAAGCAGAACCAGAAATGATTGGAGGATAGAGAAAGTTACCTGGGTTGTGTTTTTATTGTGGCTGGAAGGTAACTATTCTACTATGGGATAGGATTTTCTTTGAACTTCCCTCTTTCATCAACAGAGGGGGCACGGGGCTTTGACACTGGCTTCCAGGTGTGAGGTGGAAATGTAAGGAGGAGGTATGGGCTTGGAAAACTGTCAGTGGGCAATGAAAAAAAATGATAATAGAAACAGACTCAGGGATCTATGCAGTAGAGGAGGCAGGAAGATTGTAAGGAGACAGAGGTGGCAATGAATCCAAGGAAGCAGTGGCTTCCAGACACAACAGGGCTGATGTATGTAAGGACTTACAGAGACTGTGACCACACACATCAAACCAGGCTCAAGCCAGACAAAATCCTAGATGGAGAGGAGGAAGTGGACACAAAGTCCCAGACTTACAAAGAAGCTATTTGCCATTGATACTTACAAGAAAGGGAAAGTCAGTTTTCTTCAGTGGGGTGATGTTCCAGGATAACATCATGTTCAGGAGTAGTAGGCCAATATAAAATGGATTCCATGTTTATTCTGGAGTCTGGAGTTCCTTCCTTCCTTCCTTCCTTCCTTCCTTCCTTCCTTCCTTCCTTCTTTCCTCCTTCCCTTCTTCCCTCCCTCCCTTCCTTCCTTTCTTTTGAGAGAAAGAACATGAAGTTGAATGGGTAGGTAGGTGGGTAGGACCTGGTGGAACTTAGGGTTGGTAAATAATATGATTAAAATATATTGTGTAAAATATTGAAAAATATTTAAAAGGCAGCAATAAGAAAAACATAAACATAAAAAAGAAAAGAAAAAGAAAAGCAATATATTTTTTATCCAAAATCCTATATATGACACAACGGATTATTTTAGTTTTATGGTTATTGACAACTCAAATGTTTTCCATTTCTGTATCTCTTGTATGATTAAATTTTAAAAGAATCATAGACACAATCCCAATTATCCAGAAGAAGATTCCGAAGGGTGTGTTATGCATGACACTAAGACAATAATTTTAAGAAATTAGAAGAATTGAATTGTTTTCCAGGAGAGCACTAGATGGATCTCTCCCTTGCAACCCAGCATAAAAATCATGATGGACCAATCGTTGTAGCATGAATGAATATTTGTCAATAACAGGCATCATGCCCAGATGTTTTTTACTGATATAGATTAGGTAACTTTTAAAGGTCTATTCCTGTATGAAGCCAATGCAGAATTAAAGGACAATGAGAGTCACCTAACGTTAGGGGAGCAACATACTCTTAAAGCTCAATCTTATGAAGAAAATATAGTACTTGCTTCATGCATGAACACAAATGAAAGTCTATTTAAGAAAAAAGCACCAGTAAGCCTAATCTAGTGGAGTGATGAAGAGTAATTGCTCACATGGAGCAGTGTTTACTTTAGAAACAAAAAAATGCTTCAATATAGAAATCTGACAGATTTTCATACCAACAGATTAAAGGAAATACTAAGTCATATGAATAATTATGTAAACTATAGCCAATAAAAACTTAATACCTACTACATATAGAAACTCTGACAGATGAAAATTATTAGAACATTGGAGGCTTATTACCCTAAGTTAATAAAAACAAATTAATTTTTCAGTTAGTTGAGGCAACTTTCATTGGACACATAGACACTTGGGATTATCAATTACAATGCCATGTACCAATTAATCAAAGGTCCTTTCTTTAAGCTGCCATCCCATGTATTCCTTTAGCATTAGACATGCATAGGGTAATGTTATAGGTCACAGCTACTAAATCCTATAAAGCGATCAAGGCCATCTTCATGTGGGAAAATATAGGTGTTTGATCTTTATAGGGAAGCTGAGGTGTGAGAGGTAGTGAACAGTGAAATGGTGGATGTGGGATGGAATGTCAAATTACATATGGGAGAGTGTAGGCGGAGATGATTCTATATGGCTGGCCACCAGACAGGAAGAAGAATCCAAGAAGTATGTAGGTTCCCTAAAAGCTATTCATTTTATAAATTTATTTATTTACTTATATTGTGTTTGTATGTGGGCAACACTTGCAAACAGCAGCATGCATATGTGGAGGCCAGAGGACAATTTGAAGACTCGATTCTCTTCTCTTCCTATATTTGGGTCCTGGAGATTGAACACAGGTTGTCAGGCTTAGCAGCACGCACCTTTTCCTATTATAGAGCCACATGTCTAGACTACATTTTTAGAGGTCTGTTTTAAGAATAATAAAGCTGGGTAGACGATAAAAGGCAATTGCTGCTTTAGGGGTAGATTATTCAGTTAACTCCCTTACAAACAGTAAGGTCACTTTGGCTTAGGGCTTCCTGCTTGACCATTTATTTTTCAAGTTGTTGGATAAACAGTAACCAAAATCAGCTACAGTTTCCTAGTTAATTTCTTTGGCACACTGCTATTTAGATACAATAATAATAATGTGCAAAGAAGGAAGGAAAAGACGAAGAAGATGCAGCATGTGGATGCATAAAGGACTGCATGGGGGCTCAGAAGCTGGATGTGTATGACGCTTTGGCAGATCATCTTAGAATTACCTTATATACTCCTCAAAAAGTGGATGTTCTATTCTATTTTAGACACCCTGATCAAGAATTTTGAGGTGGAGAGAGGACTGGAAATATGAATCTCAGTGTTGTAAGCACAGTTTGTGATACTGGAAGGTAAGAAGCATAACAAATGTGTTTGGATGTTGTTAAAACGTTGAGCATTGAGAAACTGTTCTCTGATGTTCTCGCTCGTGCTTTTCATTCATAGAGATCTATTTTTAACAATAGTCAGGAGTACCCCTGTGTGATGTCTTAGTGCTATTCAACTTATACCGCCATCTAGTGAAATGTTCCTTAAATTACAGCAAGTACTGGGGGCTGTAGGTACTTGGCTGTGCCAGTTTGATCCCATTCTAATAGGTGTTGCCTGAAACACTGAAGCATTAGTGACACTGAAGTATTGGGGTCACTATAGTAGACTGTGGCTGCTCAGTTGACATTTAAGGTTTAGCAGTCACTTTTCTTCCTTGTTGTGTGTTGCACATATCTGTTAGTGGTAACCAGCCCTCTTTTCCTCAGAACACTTAAATATAAACTACAAATAGTTAATAAACTTTTACTTTTAGTGAAACAGAGGTCAAATAATTTATATGAATAATTATTCAATTAAGAATCAGTTTAGAGGCTTGACTTCTGCTTGCTCACTCTAGGATCTCCTGGCCTGAGGACTCAAGGCAAGTTGCCGCTGGCCGACCAAGCCACCACCAGTCTGCTGATATCTTGCTGTGCTACTCCTGTCCCCACTCAGGCAGGTCTACTAGTCCCCAGTGGACCAAGCAACCATGAGTCTGCTGACATCGCTGTGCTTGTCCCTCTCCCACCCACTGGGAAAGGGGGTGCCCCAGACCTGCCTGCACCCACTGTGAGACTCACCAGAGTATTGAACCTGCTGGCACCCACCTGAAGAGACCTTTGGATACGTACCCACCAGGAGGAGAAGAGACTCCACCTGCACCCACTGGAAGAAAGAATGGGAAATCAACAATATATAGTCACACAAGAGAATTAGCAGCACAACTGAAAGTTCCAGAACAAAAAGAAGCAAGCTCACTCCAGAGGAGTACATGCCAGGAAATAATAAAACTGAGGGCTAAAATCAATAAAGTAGAAACCAGGAAAACATTACAAAGAATCAATGAAACCAAAAGTTGGTTATTTGAGAAAATCAACAAGATAGACAAACCTTTGTCCAAACTAGCCAAAAGGCAGAGAGAGAGAGAGAGAGAGAGAGAGAGAGAGAGAGAGAGAGAGAGAGAGAGAGAGAGAGAGAGAGAGAGAGCATGTTAATTAACAAAATCAGAAATGAAGAGGGGGACATAACAACGGACACTGAGGAAATCCAGAGAATCATCAGGTCATGCTTTGAAAACCTGTACTCCACAAAATTAAAAAAAATTTAAAGGAAATGGACAATGATTTGGATAGATATCACTTACCAAAATTACATCAGGAGTAGATAAGCAATCTAAACAGATCTATGGCCCCTAATGAGTAGAAGCACTCATCAAAAGTCTCCCAACCAAAAAAGCCCAGGGCCAGATGGTTATGTGCAGAATTCTACCAGTAATTCAAAGAAGAGCTAATACTAGTACTCCTCAAAATGTTCCACACAATAGAAGCATAAGGAACATCGCCAAACTATTTTTATGAGGGTACAATTACCTTAGTACCCAAACCCCACAAAGACACAACTAAGAAAGAACTACAGACCAGTATCTCTCAGCAAAAATACTCAACAAAATTCTGGTAAATTGAATCCAGGAACACATCAGAAAAATCATCCACCATGATCAAGTAGGCTTCATTCCAGGGATGCAGGGATGGTTCAACATACAAAAATCCATCAATGTAATCCATCATATAAACAAACTGAAAAAGAAAAACCACATGATCATTCTCACTAGATGCTAAAAACCCTCTGACAAAATCCAACACCCCTTCATGATAAAAGTCTTGGAGACATTAGGAATAACAGGAACATACTTAAACATGATAAAAGCAATATTCAGAAAACCAACAGCCAACATCAAACAAAATGGGGAGAAACTCAATGTGATTCTTCTAAAATCAGGAACAAGACAGGGCTGTCCACTCTCTCCACATCTCTTTAATACTGTACTTGAAGTTTTAGCTAGAGCAATAAGACAACAAAAGGAGATCAAGGGAACACAAATTGGAAAGGAAGAAGTCAAACTTTCACTATTTTCACATGATATGATAGCTTACATAAGTGACCTGAAAAACTCTACCAAGGAATTCCTATAGCTGATAAACACCTTCAGCAAAGTGGCAGGATACAAGATTAACTAAAAAATCAGTATTATATACAGACGATAAATGGGCTGAGAAAGAAATCAGAGAAACATCACACTTTACAATAGCCACAAACAACATAAAACATCTTGGGGTAACAGTAAGCAAGCAAGTGAAAGACCTGTATAGCAAGGGCTTTGAGCTTTAAAGAAAGAAATTAAAGAAGGTACCAGAAAATGGAAAGATCTCCCATGCTCTTGGATAGGTAGGATCAACATAATAAAAACGGTAATCTTGTCAAGAGCAAACTACAGATTCAATGCAATCCCCATCAAAATACCAGCACAATTCTTCATAGACCTTGAAAGAAGAACACTCAACTTTATATGGAAAAACAAAAGATCCAGGATAGTCAAAAGAACCCTGTACAATAAAGGAACTTCCAGAGGCATCACCATCCCTGACTTCAAACTCTGTTATAGAGCTATAGTCCTGAAAACAGCTTGGTATTGGCACAAAAGTAGGCAGGTAGACCAATGGAAATGAACTGAATACCCCTATATTAACCCACACACATACGAATACCTGATCTTTGACAAAGAAGTTAAAATTATACTATGGAAGAAAGAAAAGCACCTCCAAGAAATGGTACTGGCATGTAGAAGGCTGCAGATAGATGCATGTCTATTGCCGTGCACAAAACTTAAATCCAAATGGATCAAAGATATCAACATAAATTCCACCACACTGAGCTTCTTAGAAGAGAAATTGGGAAGTATCCTTGAACAAATTGGTGCAGGAGACCAGTTCCTGAATATAACTCCATTAGCATAGACACTGAAATAAACATTTAATAAATGGGACCTCCTGAAATTGAGGTAAGACAAAGGATACAGTCAACAAGACAAAATGTCAGCCCACAGAATGGGAAAAGATATTCACCAACCCCACATCTGACAGAGGGATGATTTCCAAAATTTACAAAGAACTCAAGAAGCTAGTTTCCAAAACACCAAATAATCCAATTAAAAGGTGGTATACAGAACTAAATAGAGAATTCTCAATAGAGGAGTCTAAAATGGCTGAGAGATACTTAAGAAAGTGCTCAACATCCTTAGCCATCAGGGAAATGCAAATCAAAACAACTTTGAGATACCATCTCACTCCTGTCAGAATGGCTAAAATCAAAAACACCAATGACAGTTTGTGCTGAATAGGATGTAGAGAAAGGGGAATACTCTTCCATTGCTGGTGGGTGTGCCAACTCATACAGCCACTTTGGAAATCAGTATGGAGATTCCTCAGGAAAATGGGAATCAGTCTACCACAAGATCTAGCAATTCCACTCTTAGACATATAACCAAAAGATGTACATTCTTACAACAAGAACATCTATTCAACTATGTTCATAGCAGCATTATTTGTAATAGCCGGAACCTGAAAGCAACCTAGATGCCCCTCAACTGAAGAATGGGTAGAGAAAATGTGGTATATTTACACAATGGAGTACTACTCAGCGGAAAAAACAATGGAATCTTTAAATTCGCAGGCAAATGGATGGAACTAGAAGAAACCATCTTGAGTGAGGTAACCTAGTCACAAAAAAGACAAGCATGGTATGTACTCACTCATATATGGATTTTAGACATAGAGCAAAGAATTACCAGCGTACAATCCATATCGCCAGAGAAGCTAGGAAACAAGAGGATCCTAAGAGAGACCTACATGGTGCCCCAGATAAGGGGAAAAGGACAAGATCTCCTGAGCAAATTGGGAGCATGAGGGGGAGAGGAGAGGGAGCTGGGAAAAAGAGAAGGGAGAAGAGGAGGAGAGAGGAGGACATGAGGGAGCAGGAAGATTCAGTCAGGGGAAGAATAGAGGAGAGCAAGAAAAGAGATACCTTAATAGAGGGAGCCATTATAGGTTTAAAGAGAAATGTGGCACTAGGGAAATGTACAAGGATGACCCCAACTAGCAAACTAAGCAATAGTGGAGAGGCTACCTTAAATGCCCTTCCCTGATAATGAGATTGATGACTATCTTATATGCCCATCCTAAAACCTTTATCCAGTAGCTGATGGAAGCAGAAACAGACACCCACAACTAAACACTGAACTGAATTCCTGGTATCCAATTGCAGAGAGGGAGGAGTGATGAGCAAAGGGGTCAAGTCCAGGCTGGAGAAACCCACAGAAACAGCTGACCCGAACAAGGGGAAGCTCATGGACCCCAGACTGATAACTGGGAAAGCAGCATAGAACTTATCCAGATCCCTTGAAAGTGGGTGTCAATGAGGAGGCCACAGCAATCTATGAGGCCTCTGGTAGTAGTACAGAATTTATCCCTAGCATATGAATGGACTTGGGGAGCCCATTCCAATAGGGGATACACTCTCAGTCTAGACACATGGAGGAAGACCTAGGCCCTGCTCCAAATGATATGATAGACGTTGAAGATCCCCCATGGAAGTCCTCACCCTTCTTGGGAAGCAGAAAGGAGATGGAATAGTGGATTAGTGGGGAACAGGGAGGGAGAGGGAACTGGGATTGACATGTAAAACAAGCTTGTTTCTAATTTAAATAAAAAATAAAATAAAAAAGAATTAGTTGAAAGAAAAATTTAAATTTTAAGATGTCAAAAATTTAGAAGGGTACTAACTAAAATTATAATGAAATTGAAACATGAATTAATAGTAACAATTATAATATTAAGTATAATAAACAGAAAAGATTTCATGAAATACACTATATTCCTATAGCCTTTATTTCAAATCCTAAAGTCTTCTGATATATACCAATGATAAGTTGATATTGAACTATTTCTGATCTGTAAATTTTCTTTGGATTATATAGGTGACTTGTAAAATATTTGTATACTTGGCTATAATAGTTATCCTATTTGATATAAAGTAGACCCAGTGAACTCACAATTGTATTCCATTACTCTTTTTTTTTTTTTTTGGTTTTACGAGACAGGGTTTCTCTGTTTTGGAGGCTGTCGGTCCAGCCTGGCCTCGAACTCACAGAGATCCGCCTGACTCTGCCTCCCGAGTGCTGGGATTAAAGGTGTGCGCCACCACCGCCCGGCTCCATTACTCTTACATAATTGCTCACTAAGGTAGTTAGTTGTAAAGCTAAGTTATGAATGATTAAAATACCATGCAACATTTTCCAAAAATCTGTTGGTCTTCCTGGAAGTGCTTTAGTGATGACTTGTGTCAATGCTTGATTGATTTGATTCATATTATAGAAAGTTTTAACCAACAGAAAAATACATGTAAAATATCTCAAGGGCTGTTATCTTCACATACTCTTGATGCAAGGGGTGGTTTCTTCTGCTCTTCTTTCTTTCTTTCTTTCTTTCTTTCTTTCTTTCTTTCTTTCTTCCTTCCTTCCTTCCTTCCTCCCTCCCTCCCTCCTTCCCTCTCTCCCTCCCTCCCCCCTCCCTTCCTCCCTTTTCCCTTCTTTCTTTCTCTCTCTCTCTCTCTCTCTCTCTCTCTCTCTTTCTTTCTTTCTTTCTTTCTTTCTTTCTTTCTTTTTGAGACAGAGTTTTTCTGTATTGTTTTGGAGCTTGTTCTGGAACTTGCTTTATAGCCCAGGCTAGCCTGGAACTCCCAGAGATCTGCCTGGTTCTCCCTCCTGAGTGCTGGAATTAAAGGCGTGAGCCATCAATGCCCAGCTTTGTCTGCTTTTGAAATGAACTCAACCAGATAGTTTGGTTTGGTTTACCGCTGTACTTCTGCAACCTAGAAAGTGCTTTGATCCCATCTCAGTGCTGAGCAAATGCTGGCGAAATGAATGAACGAAGCATAAGTGTTCAGGCAACATTATGCTCAGCTACTTTATCCCCTGGGAACAATTTCTGTTAGCAGTTTTCAGTGTGCTCCTCTCGGACTTAAAAATGCCTATATTTACGTGCATTTCTTGGGACGAGGTCTTGCTCTGTGAGTTCTGCACAGCACTGTCTTTCGCCAGTCTCTACATTCACGTGCACACCAACCTTTCTGTCTTACACACCAACTACGTAAACATGGAAGATGTTTTGGTTGTATTCTTTTTATTCATAGGGAGTTATTTTTAATGATAACAAATTCAGCTCTGTAATGTCCTGGTTCTGGCAGGATAATTGAAAAGATGTGAACCTTCCACGTCAGTTTCTGGTGTTCATTCTCTTTTCTTTAAAAAGCTACAAACCAGTGCAACAAACGTTGTGATGTTGTGTATATATGAGTGCACGTTTGTGTATAAGTCTATAATCAACCCACCTATGTGTGTATTTATGAATCTATATGCAGTTGATAACATTTATGGAAGTAGAATTTATGTTACAGTGGAAATCCAGAGTATGTATTCAATATTATCTATATAATATGCAGTATGAAATTTCTTTCCCTCCAACATTACTGTGTCATGAGAAGTTTATCTTAATTAAAATAGAAATAAGTGGAATAATTATCACTTAACCAGATGACTGACATTTAAAACATGACTGATATATGCTAGGAAAAAAATTACCTGATAGACGCATACTTAGCTTCTTTTGTAGGGGTCTATATAGTTAATATTTTTTGTGGTAGACAACTTTTAAATTTATATTGTGATGAAAGTTCCATTCTAAGAAATAGTGTTTTGATTATTTAAGCTGAAAACTCCGAAAAGAAAACACTGTGCCAAACTATCTGGTACTGTAATATCAACAGATTCACTGCTCAAGGGACTCCACATACAAGCTCACACTACTAAAGCCAACTGATTGTTAAAAATGTGGCCTAAATACAATGGAACAATAAAAGACATAAAAAAGAAAACAATGTGCCCCAGGAATCATTGTTTTAAAAATTGTAGAAATAATTTGGCAAATCTAAATTCTCAGCATAAAGGATATTACATGATTAACATTTTCTTGCTTGTCACAAAGATTACATAATTTAATGAGCAAAAGTTTTGCCTTGCATGAAGCAGAGTAGACATCAGCCCTGCTTTTCAGTTTATGTAGAAATCAATAATAAAATTAACATTTATATTTTATATTCCTATTCTCTCATTTATATGTTATTAAATTATAAGGAAAAGGTACAGGTATAGTAAGCTATATGTTTTTTTTTTTGCAGTTTGGTGAAAAAGCAAGGACAGCATTTGCATCTTTCATTGCATAATAAGAACAACACAAAGCGATTGCAGCTCATGCTAAAGACAGGGTGGCATGTTTTCAGTTTTAATGGGGACACTGAGCAAAGTTTCAATTCTTCCTGACATTTCTTATAGCCAAAGAAATGTGGTCTAGGTTGGAGTGTCTATTAGGAAAATAAAAGAAGAGCAAGTCAATTATATTTCAATGGCTGAATAGCCAGGGGTCCTCATTAAAATGATCAGGAAGATTGCAGCCTTGCTCTCCTCCGTGTATCCACTGATTATGTTGTCTGAGAATGACATGGCCTTTTGGGGAGCAAGCCAGAGTGCATATGAAGTCAGAAATTGTTGTTCCTTCTGAAAATGAAATGCTTACTAAGCTAAGGAAGAAAAATGTTTTCCCATATAGGATGATGGCATTAAGAACTATGTGTGTGAAACAGTTAAGGTGAATGTGTAGAGAAGATTTTATCTATGCTTTGCTGTAAGCAATGCCTGGCCATACAGTATGACACGGGTGCTTCTCAACACAATTAACACAGTGTGTAGTAGCAATCAAGCAATGAAGAAATATTTGGGTTATGAATTCACTATTGTTCTTTTATTTCTAAGCATTCTAAACACCGATTTTAGGGGTTTGTGGAGAAGGTCTGAAATACTCTAAAAAAAGAATCATTATCAGGGTATCGGGGTTCTGTCCCATTTACAGGTGGGGAATGTGGCTTAATTTAGCTTTAAGCAGAACAAGTCCATAACTTAGGAGAATAGAAGCATTGCTTGAGTTTCCTATTTTTTTTTAAGCAGGTGCAAAGAGCAATCTCAGACCCTGTCATCTTTCAGGATTCAGGATGCCAATGGAACCAGACACTTCAAGTAGGCATCTGGTATGTGCTAAATTTGAAGGCCTTGATGCTCACTATATTTGAATTTCCAATAGAGTGTGTGTGTGTGTGCGTGCATCTAAATGGAATATTACAACATTTACAACTGGACTTAAGTTCATGTAAAAAGCAATAGGCTTCTTAGTTCTCCAGGAACAAGGACGTGAGCTGAGGTTGAGTTTTATGATATCATCTATCTTTTCACAGTCAATTGAGTCTATTGTTTAACATTTGGAAAAAGAATGATGTCATCACTATAAATATAAACAGCACATGTTAAAATTTGTCAACTTCAGTTGGTGTGGTTCAAAGAAGTGAAAAATTCTCTTTAATAGTTACACTAGCTAAATAATTACCCCTAACATTGAGTGTGTGTGTGTGTGTGTGTGTGTGTAAAATGTACCCGAGACTATACTTGTCTCTTTTAACTTGATTGGTCAAACGGTAGAACCATCTGTTAATTTTGATGTAGCAAAAAAGAAAAGCAAGAGAACTAGCTTAATTTTGTTTCCATTTTGGCTTAATTTTAACATTTATCATTACCATTATGTGGGCTACATGCTTACACAATATTTTATATAATACTGTGAATGTCATTGATTATGTTGAGGTTGGGGAATAATCACAGATTTAAAGTGAATTAAAAGTTTTAGGATGGGTTTTCTTATTTTAAAATGAAAATTTAAGTTGGGACCCTCTCATGCTGTATATAGTATTGTAGTTTTACTTCTGCATAACCGATCTGCAGAATCGACAGCACTATTAAGTGAGTTTCAATATGATGGCATAACTGCTCTAGAGAAGTGGGGTTTTCAGGATGGTGTGTGTGTGTGTGTGTGTGTGTGTGTGTGTATGAGTGTGTGTGTGTATATATATGTGTGTGTGCATTCTAAAATGCAACTCAGTTTAAAGAATGGACATAATGGTTTGTGCCTGGAGAAAAGGAACCCATTATATGCTTCCCAAATATATGCAAGAATTTAACAGTCCCCAGGCTGATGATAATAATTTTCTTTCATCTAATTTATGCCTTGAACAAATAAAAATTAAATAATTTTTGTGTCCTTTTGTGTTGAAGGGTAACAAAATATCAAAATAGGGTCCCATATCTTCTGATTTTAGGGTACTCGTGTTTCTTTTAGTGAAATATTTTTATATAGAATTAGGAGAATTGTTGCAGAAACACACCTCATAAAAGTTTTGGTTTAGGAAAAATGAGGGTGGATAGAAGGCCAGTATTTTCCAAAAGATACTCAAAGTGTATCTTTCTTTTGTCACTTTTTATTTGAAACAGGTCTTCCTGTAGGCCAGCCTTGCCCTTGCTCAACGTAATGCTCTTGCTTCAGCCTCCAGAATGCTAGGATTATGGGCATGAGCCACCACGCCTCTACAATGCATCATACGCTTGCTCGTGAGCTAAAAGCCTCTGCTGGGGTGTTGTTGTGCCTCCCCCCACATTCATGTTTCAAAACCAAATTTTAATGAAAGCATGGAATGTCTTGTTTAAAACTGCACATGTATAACATGCTGTTGCTGTGAGTTGCCACAAAAGAAATCATGAATGACACCTTTTCTAATGTTGTGAGCACTTTAAGTGAGGAGAGGCTAGAGACACACATGAGCTAAGGTCAGGGCAGTGCCTGCTCATGGGGAAAAGTGAGACTTCACCTTGTAAACATGACAAAGAAAAGGGAGCAGTAGGTAACTCCACAGAACAGCAGCAGTGAATGACCGTGTGACACATCGCTATAATCTTGAACGTATGTGTGCTTAGAGAATACAGTATTATGTCACACCAGCAATTATTACTGTCGTGTTTACTGCTACTCTGAAATCATTTAATCCTTTCCGTACTGCTGTTAGGGATTGTAGGGATTCAGCAGTATACTGTGACAGACAAAAGGTGTAGAAAGATTGCATAATGCTATACTTTATCTTTAGGAATGAAACTATCTTCAGGAGACAGAGGCATAATGGTGTGGTGAGATAATTCAAAGGAACGAATAAGTTAAACAGGTTTCTGTATTGTGGGATTTCTTAGAATTTCAAATGTTGCAATGCTTGTATTTTCCAAGTGTATTTTCTTCCATCCCTTCTTTCTATCCTTTCTCTTCTTTCCCCTGTACCTCCTCCTTCCTCTCTCCCTCCTCCTCATTCTTTTTCTCTTCCTAATCCTTTCCCCCCATTTCTCACTTTGGAAAGCACTTAGCTTTTGGTATACAATCTAGGGAAATGGCTGGAAATTACTGTAACGGCTACACTTTCCTTCCTTTCTCTCATTAAACAGAATAGATTGCAGGGGATTGCTCTAATAAACTGTAGCATTCTCTGTTGGTACAGTGTCCTTCACCTCAGTAGGATTACTTGGAATGACTTTAAAAAATCTTTTTGTTGTGGCAAAGCATCTATTCTTAAATTTATAATTTTAGTTATAAAATTTAGTTCAGAGGTGTTAAGTGTAATTGAATTGTCATGAAGTGCCCCTTTAGAACATTTATATACTGTGGAAATAACATCACTCCAGTTGAATTTCTTGGGTGACATTGGTGGTAAAATCGGGAAAAATAAATAGTCATAACAACCCAAACTTTCAATTATATATTTTTCTTTCAGTACTTATTTTTATTTTAAAGGTAGCATCCTATTTGTTGCAAGATGCTAAAAATGTAAACTTTGGGGTAGTTTACAATATAGGAGATTATATGCCAAATGATCTGCTAGGAAATTAATGTATTATAAAAGTAGCCACAACTGTCTCCAGACAACCTAATGGCAACAATGAGCTCTCCATCCTGGGTATTCTTAGAATAATTGGCCTTTTAGTTGATTTGACTATCTGACAGCTGAGCCACTAATAATTACCTATGGCATGTTTTACTTTTGACTTTGTATTAGAATAGTCTCCCAATGAATGAGTATATAGCATATTTAAATAAGCACATTTGACTGTATTTGAGTGCCTTGCTCTTCATTTAAATAATTCTCTATGGAAATATGTTCACACATCAATAACTACAGAAGAGACTCTTTAATTAAAATAAAAACAACATGGCCAGGAGACCTCTTCATGGCTAAACAATTGTGACTTAAAATAGTATATTAATTTTATCAATTTACCAGTATATCATTTCAACTTCATGACAAGCTTTCAGGTTTATTTAGGGGCAGTTATGGTTTACAGTGTTATATTATTAATAACATATGCTTTATAGTATTCTCCTGTGGACAGTGAATTCTAGCCATTGTTAATCTTCTATTCAAGTGTAATAAGGCGTCTTGGTAGGAACTCTTCTCCAATCAGGAGATATAAACAGCTTTTTGATGGGCTTTTGTTGAGTCAAAATGCCTTGCAAGGTAATCTATGAACGTGCTATATTGGCTAACTCATAAACCAGGTAAGTTGATTTCTTTTAAATGAAAGAAAATATTGGAATGTTATTATTTTAGTGATTCTACTTTATTACTTAATTTCACCAAAATATTACATTTTATATTTAATTGTACTTTAAAGTCATAGGTTTTTGTGGTAAGCATATAATGTTTTAGGATAGAGGATGTTTGGAAATAGTGGTCAGTCTCAGGAAAAATATTTTCTTTTTAATTGGTTGAGGTCTAGACACTGACAGAGTAATTGTGATGGTAGACAGAAAAAGACAGAAGGTGCACAAAAATGCGTTCACTGTAGAGGATTCAAGTAACATAAGATGTTTTTGGTGAGTTTAAAAATCACAGTCAAGATCTATATAATGGCCTCCATGTTTGTTTTGCTTGGTTCTCCCAACATGGGATGCTGTTTTTTAAGCTTGTGTGTAGATTATAACAAAGTACACTATTTTAAAAAGTTTGAAGGTTGTTGACTAGTTACTAAGTCATCTTTATTTTGTGGCATTCTTTGCTAGGAGCATGACTGTATCTTTAGATTTCCATAACAAATGTGGTCTCTATCTGTACTTGGACTGTGTGTTAATGTGCACCTTGATATTTTAGATGTTACAGACTGTATCTTATAGAGACAAATTTTGAGCATCTTTATCAGAAAGTCTCATCACAAATCTGTCTGTGTAGATAACTATGACATTTGTTCATCTGTTAATTTACCTTTGGAACTGCAGGCTGTGTAACAATATTCTCTAAATACATTTTGTGACCTTGAGCGTGGAAAGAAATTTATAATCATCTAATCTGGTAGTTGTTAATCAGCAGTGATTTTGCCTCCTAAGAGAACTTTTGCTGATGTCTGGAAACCTTTTTAATTGCTATGTCTGAGGAATTGCTACAGACATTGAATGGGTAGATTCCTAGGGTGCTGCTCACAACTTAAAATCCAGAGGACAGTCTTCCGAACAACTATTTGATCCTGAATATCAGTTTGACTGAGATGGAAAAACCCTAACCATTTCCAGATATTGGACTCTAAAGCAGCACATATTCAGTGTGAAAATGTTTTCCAGTGTTTAGAAAACCCAGTGTCCCAACTGTGGACTTTCCATGCAAGTTATCCTCTGTTTCTCCTCTTAATACATAAAGAAGAAACTGTTATACATTTGCTTGAATGAGTAATGAAATAATAAAAACTTTAAAAGATCTCCAGATAAATATTGCTCTTCAATCTGGTACTATTAGAAGTCTAACACCTTATTCTAATTATGCAAATATCTCAAAACTTTTCTAGAAGTGCCTTCAAAATTTACAGGAAATGCACAAGACCACTTAACACTTAATTTTCATAGAAAAATTGTCATTGATTTTATATTTTGCTTAATATTTAAAAAAATACTTGGCTTACTCCATCTCACCTCTTCTTTCATAGGTGTGAGACTTGTCATGCAGGAGAGGAAAGAATATTTCAAACAATTGTTGCAAAATGTTTCACGAAATGCAGATTGTTATACTAAACAGAAGTTCTATAGACAAGTCTGTTCAATGCCAACAGAATTGCGATTGTATATGTTTTAAATGTTATTTGACCTAAAAATCTAGTTTAATTTTGTATTTTTATGATAAAATACTTTCTATAAAATTTATAAGGTTACTTATTTTGTGCTTCAATTCTTTTTTATTGGAAGAAGTCTAAACTGGTAAATTGAAAGCAAGCTACTAATAAAGTTACAGATTATATGTAGAACTTCACATATCATGCTACTAAATAATGTGTTTCAAATAAAAATTTAATTGTTAAGCTCTCAAAGATCTCATAATAAACTCCAGAATTATTTACACAGTGATACACTTAGTTTTGAGTTTTATTTATTAATTCTGTAAGTAGTTTATGAAGACATATACTAAAAAATTCTTATGGGATATTTGAGAAATATAGACTAAAATAAGAGATAACAGGTTTTAAGTTATTTTTATTTATATCCTTATATTTATTAATAACTTGAACCTTATTTCTCAAATATAATTTAAGATGTTATTTGTGCATATGTTCATGAATCTTCTGTCTTACAAATCAGGATTTGAGTTTTTGTGTCATGGGTAAATATGAGGCATAATAGATTGTTACACAGACTGTCCAGCAATTCGTGCTCAAATGTGACTTAAAACTCCAATGTTCATTACCTGCGTTTGCTATTAAACAACAGTCCCTAGGTTTCTTGACAACTTTTTACAGGAAAATAAATTCTCTCAGTCCTGATAGGGAGTTAAATTATTTTCAAATGACATAAGACTGGAATCTGACTGTGTTTTATGCAGTATGTATTGAACCTAAATATGAATGTTGTTATCTTTTTCATGATTTTATACTAACGCTTAATAAAAGCAGTAAAGTGATCTTAAGCTTTAGTATAGTGTACAATAATTTATGTTTAAAATTGTCTAAATATGTAGCTTGTAGATGCTAACACATCTGTGTCTTAAGAATTTTTTTAACAGAAATAGTAGGTATAAAAAAAGACAAAATTATCATTTACTTTTGCTTGCATAAAAGTGGAAAACAGTTCATGAAGTTCAGATAAAATGCATAGTTTTATTTTAAATAAAATTAACAGTGATTATTTAGATGTTCTTGGCTTTGAAATAAAGCAGTTTGAAATAGAAATACCAGATATTATAATAAAAACCCATGAAAGCTACCTTTGAGACAAAAATATCTTTCATTAAGTGGCTACGTATAACAATGAAAAGTCAAACTGCACAGGGTTTTAGTATTTCTTCTTGAAATCTCATGTAATTTTAACCCTTCCGTGTGGTAAATCAGAATTAATACTGCAGTTTGGACGGATAGAGGAAACGAACTCAGGAAAGAAAAGTTGAAAAGGAAAGTTTGAGGGGGAGAAAGCTGACATGATTACAAACTGAGATGTTAAAATTCCACGATCATTATTCACATGCAGATAAGCTGCCAGTGAAGCTGCTGACCAAGTTGGAAGACCCAGACCCAGTTGGAAGCCAAATGACTGTCTTTAGGGCCAGCGGTCTACCTGCGTTGAGTACTTTTTGCTCTTTTTGGCTATAGAGAAATACAATGAATTGTGAAACATATCATAATCATTTTCAAGCCATTGAAATCCAGGATAATCATTCTTTAATATACTTTCTTCTAGTGCAGACATCTTTATAATTTTTGAATGTCCATTAGGACTTAATGTCTTTTTTTGGCACTTTTATCATTAATTTATTTTTTTACATTCCAAGTCAAGTTTCCCCTTCCTCCTCTCCTCCCACTCCTCCTACTTCCCTCCTTCTCATCTGCTCCTTGGAGAGGGTAAGGCCTCCCATAGGAAGTCTGCTAAGTCTGTCCCATCATCTTGTTGTGGCAGGATCAAGGCACGTCTCCATCTCCACATCCCTGTGTCTAGGCTGAGCAAGGGATCGCTCTATATAGAATGTGCTCCACTAGGACTTAATGTTTTTTTTTGTGAAGCCTTTAATTTGGAAAATGAGAAGCACTTGCAGAATTCTAAGTTGAATCATAGAACTGTGCTGATGCTAGTGAAGTAAAGCAGTGTTGGAAGTAGCTATTAAAATGGAATGTGAAAAATGTGACTTAAAATGTTTGCAGGGATGCATGCCAGTTCCAGTCTTCTGTACACGCTGCATTAGTGCACTGATGGCCATGTTCTAGGTTCAGCATGGGAACTTTCACTTGCTCCAGCTGTCACAGCACACCCTTTGGTTATTCAGCTGCGAGTCACTTAGATCACTATCTATAGATAGCTACTGATTAATGTGCACTCTTCTCTTCTTTTTAAATTATATTTTATCATTTGACATGATTTTTAAATTTAAATATATTTTGACTATATTCTTCCCCTCCACCAAGTCCTTCCAGATCCTCTCCCCTTC
Organism: Mesocricetus auratus; assembly: GCF_017639785.1. Lineage (NCBI taxonomy): Eukaryota > Metazoa > Chordata > Mammalia > Rodentia > Cricetidae > Mesocricetus > Mesocricetus auratus. Next base: position 35,886,045 of record NW_024429184.1, read on the forward strand.
CCTACCCATGCAACTTTAAGTTCTTTCTTGGAAACTGAACACAAATACAATGCAACAACACCTTACCAAACCAAGAACACAAAATAAAACCACCCCTCAAAAACAACAACAAGCCCCACAAAACTGCCGCCAACTAGAAACACACACACAAGAGAACTGTGAAGTCCAGTATATGTTGGTCAACCACGCTTGAGCGTGAGGCCTGCCCTGGAATGGTTAACATACCCAGTGCCACTCTGTTGGAGAAAACTGATTTTATCTTTCCCAGCAGACATAAGTGACAGTTCAGTTGTTAGCCTGTACCCTAGAGGCTAGGTTTACATTCATCCATTAGTTCATTTAAAAACATATAATAAGACGAAAAATGTCATATTGAAATTGGACAAAACAAATCACCAGAAGGAAAAGAGCCTAAAAGAAGTCACAAAAACCAGAGAACCTCTCATGTACACACTCAGGTATCCCATAAAAACACTAAACTGAAAGCTATAATATATATACAGAAGACCTGGTACAGACTAGTGCAGGCCCTGGGCATGCTGCTTCAGGCTCTGTGAGTTCATATTAACTGTTCATGTTGATTTAGAAGGCCTCGTTTTCTTTGTGCCCTCCATTCCCTCTGGCTCATACATTATTTTTAGACCCTATGCTGGAACTCTGAGTGGGATTTGATGGAGACATTCTAACTGGGGCTGAGTGTTCCAAGTCTCTCACTCTCTGTGTAATGTCTGCATATGGGTCTCTTTATTTTTCCCCATCTGCTGCACGAGGAAGCATCCCTGATGACAGATGAGCAAGGCATTGATCTATGAGTATTGCAGCCTATCATTGAGTCATTTTATCACTATGGCCTTTTCTTTTCTTTTTCTTTCTTGATGGGGGGATGTCCTTCTATAATGTTTCTCTTATTGATTGATGAATAAAACACTTACTGCCTGCTAGTCAGGCAGGAAGTATAGGCAGGGAGATGAGAGGAAGGAGGAATGAGAGAGGCACCTTGAAGAGACACCAAGTAGAAACCAGGAAGATAAGACTCACCAGGAGTTCTCTGGTAAGATAAGGCCATGTAGAAATACATAGATTAGTAGTTTTGGGTTAATAATTAAGAGAGAGCTAGCCAGTAAGAAGCCCTAGCCATCGGCCAATAGTTTGTAAATTAATATATGTCTCTGTGTGCTTATTTGGGGCTGTAGGGAGGCGGGACCTGCCCAGAAAGAAACTCCAGTTATACTTTCTTTCTAACCAGTATTATTTGAATTAAAATTAGGTTCCTTGGCTATCTAGTGTCAGGTTCTTGGTCACCCAAGCAGTATGGGTTCCAGCTTGTAGACTCGGCCTTAAGGCAAATGAGTTATTGGTTGGTTACACCCACATGATTTGTGCCAACATTGCTCTAGCATATCTTGTAGGAAGTGCACCATGGTGGATAAAGATCCATGGCTGGCTTGGTGTTTATATCACTCTTTTGAGAGATTTCAGAGTATATCCCTCTACTAAAGATGCTGGAATGTAGCAGTGAAGGTTTTATGTAGGTACCTGTGGTGATATATTGTTTATGATTTATTAAAACCACTAGAGATCAAAATAGCAAAGCAGCCATGCCAACAGATCTTTATTTTTTGGGTGGGGGGTTCAAGTGTGCAAAGCAGCGATACTAGTTAGCTATAGAAGCTAGGTGGTGGTGGTACACATCTTTAATCCAAGGCCATGCTGACTACACAAAATTGATCCAGGCCTACAAAACATCTCAATTAGAGGTGATGCCAGCATCTGGGATCATACACCTTTAATCTCAGCGCTAGGGAGGTGGAGACAGGAGGATATGGCTATGCAGAGAAAAGAATATAAGGAGGAAGAGACAGGATCTGAGAGCCTTTTGCCTCTGAGGATTTGTGGAGACAGGGTGGGCATTTCAGCTAGGTAGAGGTAAGATCTACCAGCTTGGGTGCTTTGCTGTTTTGATCTCCAGTGGCTTTAGTAAACCATAAACAATGTCACCATGGGTACCGGCTAGATATCTTCATCTTCCATGAGTTGTGTGGGTGTTGTCTTCACCAATGGGGCTCTGCTGTCAGTTTGTCTTCACAACAGCCTGGGTTGTTTGGTGGTTCCTGTGGTACCCCTTTGACCTGTCAATTAGATATAAGCCAAACCTGGTACTGGAAGCTTCATTTGGTGACAAGAGATAGTAAGTTGGGACTCTGTCTCCTCCATTATTTGATAATTTCATTAAGATGACATTCATATATGTATGCAATTGAGGAAGCTTCTATTGTATTAGTTTTCCATACAACCCCTCAAATGCCCCTCAATTTTAGCTGTTTATCTCTGTATTCTCACCCCCAAAACCTCTTCTCCTCTCTCTCTCCCCACCTGATCCTTCCATTCCAGCTCCCCATTCATTCATAATTGTTTATTATATTTCCCTTCTCCAATGAGATCTATCTATCTGTTCCTTCTAGTTCCTTTCTATATACCTGCCCTGGGTGGGTCTATGGATTGTAGCTTTGGTTATCATTGACTTAACAACATGTATACACATATAAGCAGATATATACTATATTCATCTTTCTGGGTCTGGGGTACCCTATTCAGGATGATGTTTTTCTAGTTTTAATCATTTACCTAAACATTTCATGATTTTATATTTTTTAATTGTTGAGTAATACTGCATTGTATAAATGTACCACATTTTCTTTATCTATTCTTCTGTTAAGGAACATCAAGTTTGCTTTCAATTTTTGGTTGTTAGGAATAGAAAAGCAATGCACATGGTTGAGTAATCAACATGGTGTTTGTGGTACAATGAAGCATCCACTAGGTATATGCCCAAGAGTAGTACAGTTGGATCTTGAGGTAGCTCAATTCCCATCTTCCTGAGGAACTGTCATATTCATCTCCATAGTGACTGTATGAATTTGCACTCCCACCAGCAATGGATGAGTATTACTGTTATTCCACATCCTTGCCAGCATGAGTTGTCACTTGTTTTGTTGATCTTAGCCACTTTGACAGGTGTAAGATGAAATCTCAAAATAGTTTTGGCTTGCATTTTCCTGATGGCTAAGGGTGCTGAACACTTCTTTGTTTCTCAGCCACTGAGTTCCTTCTATTGAGAATTCTGTTTAGATATGTACTCCATTTTTAAACTGAGTTATTTGTTTGGTATCTAGTCTCTGGAGTTATGTATAAATTTTGGATTATTAGCTCTCTATTGGATATGTACTTGGTAAAAATATTTTCCTATTATGTAGTCTGTCACTTTGTTCAAATGGTAGTGTCCTTGCCAGTAAAGAAGATTCTCAGTTTCAACATGTTCCTTTTTTTTTTACCATGTTCTTTTTATTAATCTTTGATTTTAGTGCCTGTGCTATCAGTGTTCTGTTCAGGAAGCTGTCTCCTGTGCCAATGTGTTAAAGGCTATTCCTTACTTTCCTTTCTATCAGGTTTAGTGTATCTATTTTTATGTTGAAGTCTTTGATCTACTTGGCCTTGAGTTTTGTGCAGGGAGATACATATGTATCTATTTGGATTCTTCTACATGTGGACATCCAGTTTGCCCAGCACCATTTGTTGAAGATGCTTTCTTTTTCCTCTTTATCAAAAAATCAAGTGTCTGGGTTTTAAATTTGTTCCCATTTACTTTATTTTTCAATTTAAATTAGAAACAATTTTATTTTACATATCAATCTTAGTTCCCTCTCTTTCCCATTCTCATATGCTCCCCACTGGCCCTCCTCCCACCCCCCTTCTGCTCCCCAGGGAAGGTGAGGCCTTCCATGGGACATCATCAAAGTCTGTCATATCATTTGGAGCAGGGCCTAGGCCCTCTCCCATGTGTCTAGGCTGAGAGAATATCCCTCTATGGGGAATATTCGTACGAAGTCCGTTCGTACGCTAGGGATAAATACTGTTATATTGCCAGAGGTCCCGTAGACTTCCAGCCCTCCTAACGGACACCTATGTTTAGGGGGCCTAGTTTGGGCCTATGCTGGTTTCCTAGCTGTCAGTCTGGGAACTGTGGTCTCCCTCTTGTTCAGACCAACTGTTTCTGTGGGTTTCCTCAACCTGGTCTTGGCCTCTTTGCTCATCACTCCTCCCTCTCTACAACTGGATTCCAGGTGTTCGGCTCAGCACTTAGCTGTGGGTGTCTGCTTCTGCTTCCATCAGCTACTAGATGAAGGCTCTAGGATGGAATATAAGGTAGTCATCAGTCTCATTATAGGGGAAGGGCATTTAAAGTAACCTCTCCACTATTGCTTATATTCTTAGTTGGGGTCATCCATGTAGATCTCTGGATATTTCCCTAATGCCAGATTTCTCTTTAAGCTATAATGGCTCCCTCTATTAAGGTATCTCTTTTCTTGCTCTTCTCCATTCTTCCCCTGACTAAACCTTCCTGCTCCCTCTTGTCCTCCTTCCCCCTCCTCTTCTCTTTTATATCTCCTAACACCCCCTTCCCCATGCTCCCAATTTTCTTACTTGATCCCATTTATTAATGTGTCTGCTTTTTGTGCAAATTTAGAGCACATGCAATGAAATTTCATGAGCCTCGTTTGTCTATTATACCACTCTTTAAAGTGATCCCTATCATTCTATTTTTGGTTAAGATTAGATTTCATAAGGATAGAATACTTATTTGAGAAATATTAAGTGCATACAATACTTTAAAGTGCATAGAATAAACACCTTTGTACATTCAAATTTGGTAACTGTTAACTTTTAGACCTGAATGTTGGGAGTTTAATCTAGGCCCTTGAACATGCTAGGAAAGTTTTCTATCACTGAGATACACACCTAACTAACTGATAATTGTTAAGATTTCACCATTCTCTTTGTTTTCTCTCTCTCTTCCCTGTCTTTCCATTTCCTCTTCCCCCATCCTCTTCTGACTCTGCTTGCTTATGCAAAATGCATATACACATTTTGCTGAACCTTTTAAAAATTTAATTAGCTGTAGACATCATGAAACTTGAACATTGTTCATTAGGGACACAATGACTATACTTAAGAGATGACTAATAATTACATTAAAATAATCTTTTTGATATTAAATATTTGCAGTTGGCTCCAAAATACCTTCTAGCTGTTTCCCTCTTTTTGATCCAGCACACAGTCAAGGTCCATGCACTGCAAAGTTAGGTTTGTTTCTTCTGAAGTGATCTTCACAATTTTATGATATGTTCTTTGTGAAGAGATACTTTGTTATCAGATTTTGAATGGCTTTCCACATTTGCATCTTGATTTTATAATATTATAGGATCTTTTATCCCAACACTTTACATTTTCGAAGCATTTTAAAACTAAACACAAAATTACCCAGCAGAAGGTTGCCACATATGGAGCTGATTACAGAACAGTGGCTTAATAGAGTTAGTCGTGTGACCTCATTTCAGAGTTCCATTGGAGCATCAATTGGATACATCCAATTCCACATGGAGTTTAAGAAACATGCTAATGTTCATGGTAGTCTTCATTTTCTCTCTGGTTCAGATAATCAAGTTTAGTGATTTTCCACTTTTCTAAATACTATTTCTGTTGTCACTAATACATGCAAAAAACCACAAACCAGCCAAATGAAACAACTGTTAGACACAAAACTGAAGTTCCATTTATTTTGTAACTAGTTTTACCATGATGTATGAGTACTGTATTCCAAGAGATATCAGGAAAGGACAAATTGCATTAACCTTTGTCTTCTCAGTTCTAATTGCCCCCAGTCCTTCACATTCATCTTCTGGCATGACAGTCCTGCAGAGAATATTAGTGTAACAGTTTCCATTGTCTCTGTGAGAAAAAATTTGGTGTTATATTATGATTTAATAAAGATTGCCTGAAGGATCAAAATGAAAAGCCAGCCAAACTAGTTAGATATAGAATCTGGGCAGCTCTGGCACATACCTTTAATCCCAGGACTCAGGAGACAAAGGCAGATGGATCTCTGTGAGTCCAAAGCCACCCAGGGCTACACAAAATTCAATCAGTCTAAAAGAGAAACAGTTCACACTAAGGAGATCTCAGCACTTGGGATCACAGCCCTTTAATCCTAGCTCTAGAGAGGAATATAAGATAGAATCAGATATTCAGCCTGGGGCACTTTGGTCTCCTGCAACAGTTTGGGCAATTAGTCTCTAGTCTCGTTGAGAAGAGGTAGCAGTCTGAGGCTTGGAGGGGAGCTCGTGGAGACAGGATCAACCTTCAGCCAGAGGTAGCGGTAAGAGCAACTTGACTGCTTTGCTTTTCTGATCTTCATCTTGAAACTTGAACCCCAATATCAGTCTCTGGGTCTTTTTATTATTCATGTTGCAAAAAAAATCTCAGTCTTTGAAGTCCATTTGCATCTTTCCAAGTCTGTCTTGAATATTGTTTCTTCATGGACACAGTGCAATGTCACCTTACTTTAAACTCAATAAGAGCTTGAATTTTATCTGTTGGGACCCTACACATCCCATACCCATTATGTCCACAGACTTTTATCTATTTGTACTGTCTGGTAAGATGTTCACAAAGCACCTGCTCTGAGAAACCCTGCTAGGAGACTGAGGCATTGCCCCATTTAATTTCATGGCAATCATATGTGAAAAAGATCACAAGATTGATTTTATTGCTTAAGAAACAGGAATAGAGAGGTGATGTGGTTTGTGAAGATTATTTATCAATTCGAAGTCTGCTCTGTCTTGATCAAATGATGTGTGATTTCCATCATGAGTACATGGTTGGGCAAGAAGCTCCAGGGATGTAGCTTGTGTGACTCAGCCCCATGGTGGTGTGGGCTTTTGGGGGGATACAGGTGCCTTAGAGTCACTCATGTTTACTTATGAGTAATCCATGTGCCTGATCTCAATTGGTTCATCAAGATAGACTCAGTGGATTTTTTTTCTTGTCCTTGGTGCCCTATTTGGGATGAATGGACACTTGTTCATGTCTCCCTAGGAAAAGTCTTGCAGTGTGACTGGTGCCCGAACAGGACTAGCAGAGCAGTGTACAGTTCAATCCTTGAAAGTAGTATGTATGGACTGCAATTATCAGCAGACTGTGGTGGCTCTTTTATCTTTTTTGTCTGTTGGTGAAGACATGCAACTGAGGATCAGCTCGTTTTTTTCCAAAAAGAACTTGCCCTTTAAGGGAGGAATTACAATGTGAAAGAAACAAGTCAATACTGTTCTGCACAGCAACGTCTGATTTGGCAGGGAAGACTGAGAAAGCAGAACACGAGATGGAAGTGTTGGCTTGGTTTTCCTTTCAGCGGGTGGGGTGCAAGGGAGAGGAGACTGCAGATTTGTTCTGCACTAAAGATCTTGCTTGTGTTTCAAAAATCTGGAACCCACTGGAAGAATTGGACAGTAAGGGATAGAAAAAAAAGATGAAAGGGATAAAAATATATCCCTGATGTCTGAGCTTTAATATAGAAAAGGGAAAATAGGCCGGGCGGTGGTGGCGCACGCCTTTAATCCCAGCACTGGGGAGGCAGAGGCAGGCGGATCTCTGTGAGTTCGAGGCCAGGCTGGACCGACAGCCTCCAAAACAATACAGAGAAACCCTGTCTTGTAAAACCAAAAAAAAAAAAAAAAAAAAAAAAGGAAAATATACAATCCAGCATGCAGATGGAAGCTTTAGTAATGGCCCAGTACAGGAAACGGTAATCATGGAATAGTTTACATCAGAACTGCTTGAATTGGGGAAGAGGCTCTTGGAGCCTGGCTCCTGATGCTGTCGGAGAGACAAGATTAGTCTGAATGCCGTGAAAATAGAATTACCCTTCTTTCCTTGAGACAAAGGCAGTGCAACCCAAAGCATTGAAAAGAAAATCAGTTTCTGACTAACTGGCTTTTACAAGCCATGAAAGACACTTGGTTATGTATATTTTGTCACTGCTAGTTGGGGGTGGAGATGATATTTTGATGAACTCAGGAGCAGCCGATGGAGAGGCAAGGGCTACATTCCTGACCCAAAGCTTGTCAGACCCAGACTTGGCTTGAACCTCAGGAGATGCAGGTAAGAGTGTGCCAATGATTCTTTACCCTGGCCAGACTGAGAAGTACGAATGAGCATTACCAAGCTTACCAGTGGTGGGGAGCTGTGTGGCAGTGCCCCGGAGAAGAAAATGAGATGGCTCATGGAGAATGGCTATGGACTATGGTGTGCTTTATGGGAACTGTCCTCACAGTTGCTTCTGTATCCAATTGCTCTTTTGAGAAAACAATCAATACAAATGATAGGATATTTTCATGTTATGTCGGTCTTGTTGACATTTTAAAAAATTATCCCAATCACTGTAGTCTCAAGAATGAGATGGGCATTCTGGAGATTCTCCCCATTCTTTGAAAAAAGAGTTCATTATATTATAGTGACCCTTGAGTGTCTGATCTGTTTGGAAAAGTATCTAGAAGGATAATAAAAACATCAGGTAAAGGGTTAGAGTGAAGGAACCATCCAGAGGTGGAAAAAGAAATTCCCCAGAACCATAATGTTGTTCAATGAAAATGCCAGTGCTAGGGGTAGATTGCCTCCTTAAACATTCTTTTCCAGGGCTGTCCCTGAGACCCTTTCCACACACAAAAGGCTGTGCACACTTCTGCTGGTTGTGTGTCAGAATGATATGGAAGGTCTCTATTGCTGAAGACCCTGGATGTGTTACTGTACAGCTTGGGAGATAGAACCTCCTGCCCTGCTACTTGGCTTTTGTAATGTCAGAAGATGCTATGCAGGTTGCTTAGTTATGGACCCTGTATACTACACCACCAACATGCCAGGAATTACATGCCTGATGGTATAATAGTGTGGCACAACTGTTATTGGTGCAACCACTTGCCTTCTGATTCGATTTAAGGCCTGCCCCACATAGGGAGTATATGTGTGGTACTGTAATCTAGGGGAAAAGCCCGTGGCTGGCGGGAGAGGTCATAGGTCCCAGTGAGGAAGAGTTGCTATTGTACTGTTAAGTGGACAAGATATGCTTTCAAATGGACTTTTAGGCATTTATTTTTGCAGGAATACATTACTTCCACCATGGAGCAACATATTTACTTATCTATCTATCTATCTATCTATCTATCTATCTATCTATCTATCATCTATCTGGAGTGGTAACTACTGAGACCCTTGGTAAAGCCACTGAAAATATGACTCTTGTGACAAAGTGGTCCAAAGATCAACCATAAGTATTTAAAAAAATTGGATGTCTATCATCCCTTTTAAGATCTAAGAAACATTAGGGACATAAATAAAGTAAGAGCTGTAAGAACTGGTGGGTATTATGTGTCTACTGAAATAGTCTGTCTTAGGGAAAAAAGTGACTTACAAGATTCAGGAAAGTCACAGAAACAGCTGACCTGAACAAGGGGAAGCTCTTGGACCTCAGATTGATGGCTGTGTGGAAAGCATGGGACTGATCCAGATCCCCTGAAGGTGGGTGTCAGTGAGGAGGCCTAGGTAATCTATAGGGCCCTAGATAGTATTTATCCCTGGCGTACAAATAGACTTTGAGTGCTCATGCTACAATATGGGAGGCTCTCTCACCTGGGACTCTTGGGGGAGTTCCTAGGCCCTGCCCTGGATGAAATGACAGTCACTGGAGATCAACCATGGAGGGCCTCATCCTCCCTGGGGATCGGAGTGGAGATTGGGTGGGGGACTGAGGGATTTGGTGGGGAGGGCAGAGAAGGAGGAGGGAGAGGGAGCTGGGATTGACATGTGAAACAAACTTGTTTCTAACATAAAGAAAACAAAACAAAAGATTCAGCAAAGTCAGAAAGCTACATGAATCATGTGTCTCATCTTCAAGGTCATCCAAGCAATAAACTACTGTTAGGAAGAGGAGACTGTTTTTGGTGGAGCTGTCTCCAGGTTACACAGGGCTCCAGTGATGTAACTCACACAAGTTATCATGATAATGGAGTGGACCTTTTCAGTTATGCAGTCTTCTACATTCCTGTAACTAACCCTTCACCCATGTTTCTGTAAATGACCTCAGTAAACTCATTGGTTCATGAAGCTAGACCTGGATGGAGATAATTTCTTTGGTCTGCTGTAAGTGTCCTAACTGGATTGGATAGACATTTCTTCCTGTCTCTCCAGGAAACGTCTCATAACAGCTCATGAAAAGAGTTTGGAATTATAAAGAGCCTTAAAAATCTTAATTTTTGTATTAGAGAGTATGGTTTTGCACGCAGGTATGTGTCTGCACACATGGGTGTGTGCATATGTCTTTACATATATGTAGAGGCTAGAGGTCAATTATGGGTGTTATTCTTCAGACACCATCTACCTTTTTTGGAAATTGGGTCTTTCATTGGTTCACAGCTTCAATGTAGGGTAGACTTGCTGGCCAGCAAGCCTAAGAATATATCCGGCTTCATCTCCTCATCTGGCTTTTCTTAAGTAGGGCCTGAGGGTTGAACTCAGGTCCTCATGCTTGCATGGCAAGCATTTTACCAATGACGTCACCTTCTAGCCCCTATTGGAGCATTTGAGTTGAAAAGATGTATCCAGATTGCATTAATACTTCAATTCTTTCATTATGCTGGAAAATATTTTGTAGTACTGATAGATCACATTTTGTATGTTTTTTGTTACGATTTGAATATCAAATGTCTCCTGTGGGTTCATGTATTCAACAGTGGTCTCTAGTGATTTCAATATTTTGGAAGGTTCTGGAATTTGTAAGCAGTAGGGCTTAGCTATACAAAGCAGGTTACTAGTGGTTTGTCCTTGAAGGTTATATGTATAGCTAGTTCTTACATGCTTTCTGTTATCTGCTCCAATGAGATAACTTCCTTTGCTACAAATGGCCTCACTCTGTTTTATCAAGGACATGGTATCCAGAAAGTATGGTCATTATTTCTCCTTTTACATTGTTTTCTGAGGTCCTAGCAGATCAACATGACTACATACGGAGATTTTCCCCCTTTCTCTTTCTGTTTTGGCCTACTATAAGACTCCCTTTCATTTTTTCTCTTTATTATGTTTGATAATTTATGAAGGCGGGGTGTTAATGAGTTCACTATACCCAAGATAAATGTTTTATTGGGGAACAACTTATGCAGATAATAGTAAAGAACCACCGTGGCATTCCTGCTCCAGAAAATGCAGTCTCTGCCCTTCCAATCCCATTGTGACCTCAATGTGTGAGAGAGAGAGGGGGAGAGAGAGAGAGAGAGAGAGAGAGAGAGAAAGAGAGAGAGAGAGAGAGAGAGAGAGAGAGAGAGAGAGAGAGAGAGAGAGAGAGAGAGAGAGAGAGAGAGAGAGAGAGAGAGGGAGAGAGGAAAGAGAGAGAGACACTACTCCATGCTTCTCTACCTTGTATAAAGCCATGCCCAAAGGGGTGTGGCCACTAACACAAATTCACTGGCAAGGAGATTCTACTACATTTCCTCTTTTAGTGTAAAGAAGGTTTTAAACCTGATTCAAAAACTATATACAATGATAACAAATGTCAAGTATATTCCAGGAAAAGGAAAGGTAAAAACACACACAAATTAAAACCTACAACCAACAAGAGCAACATTGACCAATAGATACACAACAAATTTCAATTGATAGAATGTTAAGTTCACTGATTCTTCTATTTGTTCAAATTTCTCTGGTGACACTTTTGTTTCAATTAATATACTTTTCAATGGTGAAATTTCTAGTGTTTTAAAAAATCATTCCTTGCCTGTATCATAACCATCTCAATGGGAATATTTTTGTGACATTATACTACAATTTTACCTATTACTGTCAAGGAAAACCGCATCCAAGACACACTGGTTATATACGTATTATTTCTTAGCTGCCTGTGGATCTACACTTTTATTTAGAAGTTCAATTTAATTAAAAAGAAAATATTTTTCTTTAAAAAATTCATTCCTTACTGAAAACCTTTCATGGCTAAAATAGTATCTTAATATGTAGCCCTTTTTATTTTTGTTACACAGACATATTATGGAACTGAGGCTGGTCTTGAATTTGTCGTGGAGTTTAAGCTGGATATGAACCTGTTATCCTCATCCTGGAACTACAGTTGTGCACCACAATGCTTGGCAGTTCTTTAATTCTTTAAATGAGGTTTCATTTGGCTCTTAGAGAATCTTTAACATAAACTTTTTGAGCCATGGAGAGTCCGAATAGTGGATGGGGTAAGTTTGTCCTCATTGCTGCAACCCCGTATATGAGTCATACATTTTTGTTTCTATGGATTGTCCATTCAAACAAGAATTAAATTTTTCCTCAGGTCTCTTTCCCTGACTTACAGTTGACTATCACTTCTTTATGTCCTTATATACCTTTTCCCCAACTAATATCACTGCCTCTATGCGGTTACCCTTTCTGTTGGATCAAGATCTCACTCTCATTGCTTTATTTAAATGTAATTAATTATCTCAGTAATGGCCTTATTTCAAAATATATTCATATTATAAGGTATTGAATGTTAAGGATTTAATATAATAGTTTGGGAAGAAATACAATTCACCTCGATGATACATTATTTTCCAGATTTCTCTTTTAAGCTTTGTGGTTAACATATTCTCTGTTCCAGCTGTATCAGATATGTCAGAAAAACATGATTTTGAACAACTATTGCTACTCTCCTTCCTTCCTTCCTTCCTCCTTTCTTTCTTTCTTTCTTTCTTTCTTTCTTTCTTTCTTTCTTTCTTTCTTTCTTTCTTTCTTTCTTTTTTCCTCCACCTCTTCTTGGCAAACACCCTGGAAAAAGGGCTCTTTGTAGTAGGCAAGCTGTGAGTCAGACTAAATAAATACAATTCTATGAGTAAGGTCACACAGTGAACCTTCAGACAGCTAGGGTGATGGTGTTTCTTTACTAAGGGGTCCAGAAGAGCTCTAGGTCTGCTCTGTCTGAATTGTTAGTTTTCATGACTACTGAAGAACAGAGTAGAGAAGGAAGGAAATAGAGTGAGTTAAAAATGCCACAAACTCACTGGCTTATGGATATCCAGCCATTTTTTCTATTTAACAAATACTCTAAAATTTATTACAAGTCTTTGGTTAATTTCCAGAGGTCCAAAATGGTGATTGTGAAATATTGAATTATTTCTCTGCTACAGACTCAAGGATATAAATGTTATTTGGCTACATTTAACATCCCTTTTTGAAAAAAAAACTTTGAAGAAACCAGAAATAGAAGGAATGTAATAAAGGCTGCATACAATAATGATGGGGAATGGTCTTCCGTGTATGTGTTTGTCTTATTGGTTGATAAATAAAGCACTATTGGCCAAATAGGGAAGCAAGATAGGTGGGACTAGGAGTCGAGGAGGATTCTGGGCAATGTAGTCAAGAGTAGAGAGTGATTCTGGGAAGAGAGGACACATGAGGCTGTTGTCCTTGGTAAGATAAGACCTTATAGAAACATATATGCACATATATATATATATATATATATATATATATTAGTAGTTATGGGTTAATACTTAAGACGGAACTAGCTGATGAGAAGCCCTGGACATTGGATGATAGCATTGTAACGTATAGAATCTCTGTGTTATTTGGGGTTGATGCGACTCTGGGACCAGGCTGGAGGGAATAATGCTTGTTATATAATAAACTTGTAGTGAACAATATAGTAAATGGAGCAAAAACTTGAAGCATTATCATTAAAGTCAGAAATGAGATAAAGATATTCAGTCTCTCCATTCTTTAATATAGCTCTGCTGTGTGATACTATTCTGGCAGATATTGTGAACAAACATCTACTCACCTTGGGTAGGGAACTGATGAAAGACAAAGTAAGAATATCATCAAATAATTTGGTGAACCAATGAGTTTATTGGGGTTACTTACAGGGATATGGGTAAAGAGGTACTGCTAGGGTCAGAAATGACTTTAAAGTAGCTGCATCACTAATGCTTGCCACAATGCGGGTGATAGATTGCATTCAGGTTGACAGATTATAGGACATTTCTTCTAGGCAGCTCACCTGGTCTGAGCCTCTTCCTGGCAGCTTGGCTGATCTGCTCCTCAACAGTCCTTAGTGCCTACATAATGCTGGGGAGGGAGGAGTCTTGTGTATCTGGTTAATTTCAGGGACTTTGTGAGACTTCTGAGGTGTTTTATTTCTTATATTTTTAATGGCTGAGCTATCCATCTAGCCCTAGAGATTTTTTATTCTAAGGTGTTCTTTGTTTGTTTTTTATTTTTTGTTTTTTGTTTTTATACCCTGATTGCAATTTCCCCTCCCTCCTTTTCTCCCAGTCCCCCTGCTGCCCAATTCACTCCTCCCTTTCTGTTTCTCTTCAGAAAAGGGCAAGTCTCACATGATTATCAACCAGCCATGGTATATCAAGTTGCAGTGACACTATGCACCTCCTCTTTTGTTAAGGCTGGATGAAAGCATCCTGGAAGGAGAAACAGATCCCAAAAGCCAGCAACAGAGTCAGAGATAGCTCCTACACTCACTATTAGGAGTCCCACAAAAAGACCAAGCTACACAACTGTAACATATAAACATAAGGCCTAGGTTAGTCCCACATAGGCTCCCTTGTTGTTGGTTCAGTCTTTGTGAGCCTCTATGAGTCCAGTTTAATTGATTCTGTGGATTTTCTTATGGTGTCCTAGTCCTTTCTGTCTTCTACGATCTTTCCTTCCCCTTGTCTGCAGAATTCTCCAAGCTCTGTCTAACATTTGGTTGTGGGTCTCTGCATATGTTTCCATTAGTTGCTGGATGAAGCCTCTGATGACAATTAGGTTAGACACCAATCTATGAGTGTAGCAGGTCATCATTAAGAGTCATCTTACTGATCTTTTTTTTCCAGTCATGTTTGGGTCTATCTTAGGTCTTTGGGCTAGCCAGTCTCTGGGTATTGGCCTTCCAGTCAGTGTCAGGAGTGAGTTCCCTCTCATGGTATGGGTCCGAAGCTGGCCTAATCATTGGTTGGCCCCTTTACCCCAGCACATCTTGTAGGGAAGAAAAATTGTGGGCTAAAGTTTTGTGGCTATGTTGGTGTCCCATTCCTTCTACTGGAATTGTGACCTGGTTACAGGAGATGGCCAGTTCAGGTTGTCCCCCATTGCTAGGAGTCTTATCTAGGGCCACTTTCATAGATTCCTGGGAGTTTCTATTGCACTAGATATTTTTAGCTCTTCCCAGAAATTCCCCATATTCCAGTTGTCTCTCTCAGTACTCTATCACTCCATCCTTCCCCCACCTGACCCTTCCTTTTCCCATCCCCACCCAATCCCCATCCAGACCAATCCTCCATCCACAGGGCAATGCCTATTCTAGTTCCCCTTCACAATGAAATTCATGCATATCCCCTTTGAGCACTCCTTGTTGCTTAGCTTCTTGGGGTCTGTAGATTGCAGTATGGTTATCCTTTACTTTACAGCTAATATCCACTTGTGAGTACATACTGCATATTTCTTCCAGCCATGTTTGATTCTATCCTAGGTCTCTGGGCCATCCAGTCTCTGGGTCCTGGTCCTCCATGCAGTGCCAGGCATAGGCTCACTCTAATGGCATGGATCTCAGTCTGGAGCCATTACTGATGGCCACTTCTACAGTCTCTGTGCCACACTTACCACTGCATATCTCATAGGCAGGACAGACTGTAGGTCAAAGATTATGTGACTGGGTTGGTGTCCCATTCCCTCCACTGGAAGTCTTACCTGGTTAAAGGAGATGGCCAGTATAGGCTATATATCTGCTATTGTTAGGAATCTTAGCTGGGGTCATCCTTGTAGATTCCTGAGAGTTTCCCTTACACTAAGTTTCTACCTTATCCCAAGATGCCCCTATTTCCAGTTATCTCTTTTAATTTTCTCCCACTCACATGATTCCTTGTTTCCCTCCATAGACTCCCTCAGTCCACCCATGTAACCTATTCTATCTATCCAGGGCAGATCCAAGCATCAAGTGAAAGAGCTGTAAGGCAAGAACTTGAAGTATCTGAAGAAAGTAATCGAAGAAGACATCAGAATATGGGAAAATCTCCCATGCTCATGGAATGAACATAATAAAAATACCATCTTACCAAAAGCAATCTACAGACTCAGTGCAATCCCCATGAAAATTCCATCACAGTTCTTTACAGACCCTGAAAGAACAACAATACTCAACTTCATATGGAAAAATGAAAGCCCAGGATAGCTAAAACCATTCTGCACAACAAAAGAACTAGAGATTTAGTTATCCCTGATTTCAAGATCTACTGCAGAGCTATAGTAAAAAACAAAAACAAAGAAAACATTGTGGTATTGGCATAAACACAGACAGGTAGATCAATGGAATTGAATCAAAGATCCAGACAAATCCACACATGTGTGGACACTTGATTTTGACAAAGAAGTCAAAATTATACAATGGAAAAATGAAAGTATATTCAACAAATGGTACCAGTATAACTAGATGTCAGGATGTAGAAGAGTGCAAATAGATCCATATCTGTCACCCTGAATAAAACTCAAACCCTAGTTGATCAAAGACCTCAACATGAATCCAGGTGCACTCAACCTGACAGAAGAGAAAGTGGGGAATAGTCTTGAGGGCATTGGCACAGGAGACAACAATAGCACAGGCACTAAGATCGACAACCAATAAACAGGACCTCATGAAACCAATAAGTTTCTGTAAGGTAAAGGACACAATCAAAAGGATAGACTGGCAGCCTACAGAATTGGAAAAGATCTTCATCAACCCCACATCTGACAGAAGGTTAATTGTCAAGACATATAAAGAACTCAAAAAACTAGACATCAGCAAACAAAATGTAAAAATGGGGTACAGCTCCAAACAGAATTCCCAGCAGAGGGATCTCAAATGGCTGAGAATCACTTAAAATTTTTTACAACATCCTTAGCCACCAGGGAAATGCAAATCAAAATGACCCTGAGATTCCATCTTATACCTATCAAAATGGCTAAGATTAAAAAACAAAATAAAAAACAAAAAAACCGCAAACAAACCACAAGTGACAGCTCATGCTGGAAAGAATGGAGCAAGGGGAACACTCATCCATTGTTGGTGAGATTGTAAATTTGTATAGCCATTTTGGAAATCAATATGGCACTTTCTCAGAAAGATGGGAATTTTTCTGTCTCAAGACCTGGTATTACCAGTACTAGGTATACCCAAAACGGATGCTAATCATACCACAAGGATGTTTACTCAACTATGTTCATAGAAGTTTTATTTGCAATAGCCAGAACCTGGAAACTACCTAGATGTCCCTCAGCTGAAGAATGGGTAAAGAAAATGTGGTACATTTACACAATGGAGAAAGTTCACCTCCAAGGGCCAGGACCCAGAGCAGGATACTCCAGAGATCTAGGATAGAACCAAACATGACTGGAAAAGGAAGTCAATGAAATGATTCCTAATGATATTCTGCTATACTCATAGACTGATACCTAGCCCGAAGGTCATCAGAGAGGCTTCATCCAGAGACTGATGAAAACAGATGCAGAAGAGGGAGAGGAAGTATTGTAGGACCCAGTGGTGTCAAGGGCACTACAAGAAAACATACAGATCCAACTAGCCTTGGTTCTTAGGGGCTCACAGAGACTGAACCGATAACCAGGGAGCCTGCATGGGACTGATTTAGGACCTCTGCACATATGTTACAGTTGTGCAGCTTGGTCCTCTTGTGAGACTCCTAACAGTGAGAGCAGGGACTATCTCTGACAGTTTTTGGGACCTATATCTCCTATGGGATTGCCTCCCTAAGTCTTAGTAGAAGAGAAGGTGCCTAGCTTCATTGCAACTTGATATATGATGGTTGGCTGATATCCAAGGGAGTCCCACCTGTATCTTTTTTATTATCATTTTTTATTTTAATTTTAAATAGCTTGTTTTACATGTCAATCCCAGTTCCCTCTTCCTCCCCTCTTCCTGCACTCCCCTTCCCCCACCCTCCCACCCTATTGCCAAATCCTTCCACATAGGGGATATCTAGAGTCTGTCATTTCACTCTGGGTAGGGTCAAGGCACTCCCCTAAGAGTCCAGGCTGAGAGAGCATCCCTCTTTGTGCTATAGGCACACGATGACTGTTTGTATTCCAGGGATAGACACTGATCTACAGCTCAGGGCCCCATAGGTTGCCCAGGCCTTCTCGCTGACACTCACATTTGGGGGGTCCAGATCAGTCCCATGCTGGTGTCCCCACTGTCGGTCTGGGGTCCAAGAGCTCTCCCCTGTTCAGATCAGCTGTCTCTGCTGGTTTTGCCAGCTCATTCTTTGCCAATTTGCTCATCACTCCTCTCTCTCTGTCACTGGGTTCCTTGGGTTCAGTTCAGTGATTGTGTGTTTGCCTCTGCTTCCATCAGTCACAGGATGGAAGTCCTGGATGGTTATAGACATCAAGTTCATTATCAGGAATGAGCATTCGAGGTGGTCTCTCCACTATTGCTTAGCTTGCCAATTGGTGTTATCCCTTTAGATCACTTGAGGACACTCTGGTGCCTGATCTGTCTTCTATCCTATGATTCCCTCTTCCCCCTATTCTACACCCACCCACTCAACTTCCTGTTCCCCCATGACCATCTCTCTTCCTCTTCACCCCCTCTCTTCTTCCCAGCTCCCACTCCCCCCACCCCTCGCCGTGTTCCCCATCCATTCAGAGGATCTTGTCTCAATCCTCTTCTCTTGGGTACTATGCATATATGCATATCTTTTAGGTTCTTTCCTGTTTCCCAGACTCTCTATCAGTGGAAGTGCAGACTGGCACTATCCTGATCCATGTCTAAAATCCATATATGAATGAGTACATACCATGTTTGTCTTTTTGTACTGGGTTACCTCACTCAGGATGGTTTCTTCCAGTGCTATCCATTTACCTGCGAATTTCAAGATTCCATTGTTTTTTTCTGCTGAGTAATACTCCATTGTGTAAATGTACCACATTTTCTCTATCCACTCTTCAGTTGAGGGGCATCTAGGTTGCTTCCAGGTTCTGGCTATTACAAATAATGCTGCTATGAACATAGTGGAGCAGATGCCCTTGTTGTATGAATTTGCCTCATTTGGATATATGCCTAAGAGTGGAATTGCTGGGTCTAGTGGTAGATTAATTCCCATTTTCCTGAGGAATCTCCATACTGATTTCCAAAGAGGCTGTATGAGTCGGCACTCCCACCAGCAGTGGAGGAGTGTTCCCCTCTCTCCAAATCCTCTCCAGCATAAATTGTCTTCGGTGTTTTTGATTTTAGCCATTCTGACAGGAGTAAGATGGTGTCTCAGAGTTGTTTTGATTTGCATTTCCCTGATGGCTAAGGATGTTGAGCACTTTCTTAAGTGTCTCTTGTCCATTTTAGCCTCCTCTATTGAGAATTCTCTGTTTAGTTCTGTACCCCACCTTTTAATTGGATCCTTTGGTGTTTTGGAGACTTGTTTCTTGAGTTCTTTGTAAATTTTGGAGATTAGCCCTCTGTCAGATGTAGGGTTAGTGAATATCTTTTCCCACTCTGTGGCCTGCCTTTTTGTCTTGTTGACTGTGTCCTTTGCCTTACAGAAGCTTTTTAGTTTCAGAAGGTCCCATTTGTTAATTGTCGATCTCAGTGCCTGTGCCACTGGTGTTATGTTTAGGAAGTGGTCTCCTGTACCAACTCGTTGAAGAGTATCTCCCACTTTCTCTTCTAAAAATTTCAGTGTGGCTGGATTTATGTTGATATCTTTGATCATTTGGACTTGTACAAGGCAATAAACATGGATCTATCTGCAGTCTTCTGCATACCAGTACCCAGTTATGCCAGAACCATTTGTTGAAGATGCTTTCTTTTTTCCATTGTACAGTTTTAGCTTCTTTGTCAAAAATCAAGTGTTCATAGGTGTGTGGGTTAAAATTAGGGCTTTCGATCCGGTTCCATTGGTCTACCTGCCTATTTTTGTGCCAATACCAAGCTGTTTTCAGGACTATAGCTCTATAATACAGCTTGAAGTCAAGTATGGTGATGCCTCCTGAAGTTCCTTTATTGTATAGGGTTGTTTTGGCTATCCTGGGCCTTTTGTTTTTCCATATAAAGTTGATCAATGTTCTTTCCAGGTCCTTGAAGAATTGTGATGGAATTTTGATAGGGATTGCATTGAATCTGTAGACTGCTTTTGGCAAGATTGCCATTTTTATTATGTTGATCCTACCAATCCAAGAGCATTGGAGATCTTTCCATTTTCTGGTATCTTCTTTGATTTCTTTCTTTAAAGACACAAAGTTCTTGATATACAGGTGTTTCACTTCCTTGGTTAACATTATCCCCAGATATTTGATGCTGCTTTTGGCTATTGTAAAGGGTGATGTTTCTCTGATTTCTTTCTCAGTCACTTCATCGTCTGTATATAATAGGGCCACTGATTTTTTTGAGTTTACCTTGTATCCTGCCACATTCCTGAAGGTGTTTATCAGCTCTAGGAGTAACCTTGCGGAGTTTTTTGGGTCACTTATGTAAACTATCATATCATCTGCAAATAGTGAAAGTTTGACTTCTTCTTTTCCTATTTGTATCCCCTTTATCTCCTTTTGTTGTCTTATTGCTGTAGCTAGAACTTCAAGTACAATATTGACTTGCCAAAACTAAATCAAGAACAGATAAACAATCTAAACAGACCTATAACCCCTAATGAAATAGAAGCAGTCATCAAAAGTCTCCCAAACAAAAAAAGCCCAGGCCCAGATGGCTTCAGTGCAGAATTCTACCAGAAATTCAAAGAAGAGCTAATTCCAATACTCCTCAAAGTATTCCACACAATAGAAGCAGGAGGCTCACTGCCAAACTCTTTCTATGAGGCTACAATTACCTTGATACCCAAGCCACACAAAGACACAACTAAGAAAGAGAACTATAGACCAATTTCCCTCATGAATATCGATGCAAAAATACTCAATAAAATACTCACAAACCGGATTCAAGAACACATCAGAAAAATCATCCACCATGATCAAGTAGGCTTCATCCCAGGAATGCAGGGATGGTTCAACATTAGAAAATCTATCAATGTAATCCACCATATTAACAAACTGCGAAAGAAAAACCACATGATCATCTCACTAGATGCTGAAAAAGCCTTTGACAAAATCCAGCACCCCTTCATGATAAAGGTCCTAGAGAGATCAGGGATAACAGGAACGTACCTGAATATAATAATAGCAATATACAGTAAACCAACAGCTAACATCAAACTAAATGGAGAGAAATTCAAAGCAATTCCTCTAAAATCAGGAACAAGACAAGGCTGTCCACTCTCTCCATATCTCTTCAATATTGTACTTGAAGTTCTATCCACCTGTATCTTAAGAGAAACCAAGGAGGAAGAGTTGTTGGGTGGGCTGTCAGGCAGGAACTGGGAGGAGAAGAGGGAGAGGAAACTTTGGTTGCGCTGCAAAATAAAAAAATAAATGAACAGAAAAGTTGTTAATTTCTTAGTTGTAGTATTATGGTTAATATTGCTAACAGCTATTAAAAATATATGTCAAAGCACATATGAGTAAAATCTTTAGGATTATCTTTATGAAAACGTGGAAGATAATAAGTGAATAATAGTGGCAGAAATGACAATAGTGCTTTCATGACAATGTTTTCTTTAGTTTTGTATTTGAAACATTCAAAACAAAATATGTTTCAAAATTAGGGTATGTTTATGTACTTCCCAATACCACAACTAAATATGTGCTTAAATAAATTGTTATGCTTATTTGCAAACTAATTTGTTTTATTTGAAGTTATCAAAATGTTATATTTTTTATAATAGAACTTAGTTAAAATATAAAAGAGATAAAAGACAGTCAGTGATCATGTGAAAAGGTGCTCAAAATTATTTACTATTAGAATAAAATAAATTAAAACTACATTGAGAATTTATCTCATTCTAGTTAGAATGATTAAATGGCTATCATTATGAAAACTAAATAATAGGTGCTGGAGAGATTTGTCAGTGGTTAAAAGCAGGTACTATTTTTAGCAGAAGACCCTGGTTCAGTTCTCAGCATCTGTAGGGGTGGCTCACAATCACCTGTGACTTCTGATTCAGCGGATCTGAAGCCTTCTTCAAAAATCAGTGCTTAGAGGTATGTGTGCAGGTACATGAGTGTAGCTACACACACACACTCTTAAATATAAAATACGTTAAAAAGAAAACATTAAATGCTGATAATGTGGTTTAAAAGCAACCCTCAAACACTGCTGATGAAGATGGAAATTAATTAAACCTCTATGGAAATCAGCAAAGCAGCTCCTTAAGAACCTAGAAGTAGAAAAAACTGTATGACCCAGCCATTTCACTCCTGGGGTATACCAGATGGACTCTCGGTGAACACATAACAGAGATGCGTGCATATCTGTATACTGAAGCACAGTTCCCAATAGACAAGTTATAGAATCAGCTGAAATGTCTGTCAAAAGATGAATGGATGAAGAAAATGTGGTATTTATACAGAACGGAAATTTGTTCAATCAGAAATGTGATTATGTCACTTGCAAGTGATACATGCAGTTGAGCTCATATAAAGAGAAGTGAAAGACACACATTGGATTTTTCTGTAGACACACAAAACCATTATATATATTCTGTGAAAGTAAGGAAAACTATGGGAAGGAATGAAGGGGAGTAGGGAGTTAGTTAAGGTAAAAGGAAGTATGAGAGAACAAATGTGATCAAACAATTATGATCAAATTATATAGTGTACTTGTATGAAGATTTTTGAATTCATCACTATATACAATGCATATATGGCAATAAAATCCACAGAAGGTTGTACATTGTTTAAATACACTGTGGCATGTTTTTACAACAGACTCAAGCACCTGCAAATATTGTCATCCAAAAGGATTCTGAAACTAGTTGTTTGTGATACTGAGGGGTGACTGTGCTCTTTTTGTTTTTAATATCAACAGAATTCATAGTGACTTCATTCCTGATTTCCATTATCAATCTTTCTG
Source organism: Mesocricetus auratus (assembly GCF_017639785.1). Lineage (NCBI taxonomy): Eukaryota > Metazoa > Chordata > Mammalia > Rodentia > Cricetidae > Mesocricetus > Mesocricetus auratus. The sequence goes on from NW_024429184.1 coordinate 35,908,909, forward strand.
TTACTAAGAAGTCCAGATGGAAGCTCATCAATTTTTAAAATACATATTCAAAATCCAGGTACAGACTTTACTGGTTTTCTCTGCTACTTTTTGCTTTGTGTGTTATTCATTTCTGCTCTGATTTTTATTCATTTCTTCTGTTTAATTTGCCTTTATTTTTCCATTTATTAAAGTAGAGTTGAGACTGTATTAATTTCTAATGTAGGTGCCTGCTGCTTTAAATGATCCCCTATATATTAGGTTAAAATAACTCTCATTGCTCTTTTTCGTGGCGCCTCCTAGGTGGTCGGCTGTGTCAAGATGAAGCTGAATATATCCTTCCCGCCACTGGCTGCCAGAAACACATCGAAGTGGATGATGAGCACAAGCTTCGGACGTTCTACGAGAAGTATGGCCACAGAAGTAGCCGCCAATGCTAGTGGAAGGGTTATGTGGTCTGAATCAGTGGCGGGAATGACAAACAAGGTTTTCCCATAAAGCAAGGCATTTTGACCCATGGCAGAGTGCGCCTGCTGTTGGGTAAGGGGTATTCTTGCTACAGACCAAGGAGAACTGGAGAGAGGAAGCACACGTCTGTTCTAGGATGCATCGTGGATGCCAATCTGAGTGTTCTCAACGTGGTTATTGTAAAAAAAAAGGAGAGAAGGATATTCTAGGACTGACAGATACTACTGTTCCTCGTTTGTTGGGACCTAAAAGAGCTAGCAGAATCCGAAAGCTTTTTAATCTCTCTAATGAAGATGATGTCCGCCAATATGTTATGAGAAAGCCTTTAAACAAAGAAGGAAAGAAGCCCAGGACCAAAGCGCCCAAAATTCAGCGTCTTGTTACTCCACGTGTCCTGCAACACAAACGCTATTGTATTGCTCTGAAGAAACAACAAACAAAGAAAAACAAGGGGGCGGCTGCAGAATATGCTCAACTTTTGGCCAAGAGAATGAAGGAAGCCAAAGAAAAGTGCCAGGAACAGATCGCCAAGAGACGTAGGCTGTCCTTGCTGAGAGCTTCTACTTCTAAGTCTGAGTCCAGTCAAAAATAAGTCTTTAAGGGTAACAAATAAATAATCATACATTGAAAAAAACCTCACATTGCCTGGTTGATTTTTTTCCCTTTGGCCTATGGAATGCTTAGAAGTATAATATTTAGTTTTCAAGATTTTAGAGAGTTTTGTGAAATTTTTCTTTTATTAATTTGTAATTTCATTGTGCACGAAGATCATATTTTATTTTATTTGAATTCTTTTATTTTTGTGATCATTGTGTTATGGCCCTGAATATGGTTAATCTTGGTAAAAGTTCTGAACACAAAATGTTAGTGTGCTCCTCTATTGCTTGGTAGAGCGTTTTGTGAATGTCAGCCAGGTCAAGTTGTTTGCTGAATTTTTCAAAGACTTTGAAATTTTTGACAGTAATTGTGGGTTTGTCTGTTTCTCTTTCTAGTTTCATCAGTTCTCTGCTTAGTGTAATCTGAAACCATTGTTATCTGCATAAGTACTTAGGATTTTTTTATTCTAATATCTGTATCTCTTGATTTCATTGTCATTCTGAAATAACCCTCTTTATCATTGGTAATATTCTTTGGGTTTACTTTGATATTAAAATGGCTGTACCAGTTTCATTGTAAATAGGGTTACCAAGAGAAATAAGTTCTATGGTTTTATTTTTCACCTACTTGTGTGATTTATTTGAAGTCGGTTTTTTTAAAAGCAGTGCACACATTAAAAACTAATTGGACAATTTCTGCTTTTAGTTGGGGTTTTGGCTATTTGCATTTAATGAGATTATCGCACATGGTCAGCACTTGTCTGCACCAGGTTCTCTGCATATGTATTATGTCTTTCAGTTTAGTGTTTTACAGGTTCCTGAGTGTGCACACAAGAGGGTCTCTGATTCTAGTGCCTTCTCTTGTCTCCTTTCCTTTTGTTGGTTTGCCTTGTTCAACTTCAATGTCATAGTTTTTTTATCTTATTATATATTATTTTGTTATGTTTTTAAAAATGGATGAGTGAAAACCTAGCCACTAGGGTACAGGTTAACAACTGTACTGTCACTTATACCTGCCTGGAGAGGGGGGAAAATTAGTTTTCTTCATTAGAGTGACATTGGTATTTCAACCACTCCTTGGCAGGCCTCACGTTCAGGAATAGTTGACCAGTATATAATGGACTCCATAGTTTTTTTCTGTGTGCTTTTAGTTGGTTGCAGTCTTGTTTTTTTTTCTTTTGGATGTGGGTTTTTATTCTTTTGGTTTGGTTGGGGTGTTGTTGTATTGTGATTTTGTTTTGTTTTTTAAGAACTTAGAGTTGGATGGGTTGGGAGAGGGTGAGGATGTGAAAGGACTTGGGGAGGGAAAGAATATGATCAAAATATATTGAAATTTGAAAGTTGTTCTAAATAATAAAAGTATAATATAAAATACAATAAAAACTAAATAGGTATACAAGGTCAAAAAGTGAATGAGATCCATAGTTATTTGATGGTCAACATCTTTAATATTTCATATTTTTGAGAAGGAAGCATATACATCATAGTTTACTACTGACAAATTAATTGACCATAATTGTCAAAATTGCTAGTTATTAATTCATTTTCAGTTTTTCTGTGTGAAAATGTAAGCCTGCACAAGTGCCATGGTTAATTACAATACATTTGATGTGACCTAATTAGTATTGTGAGGAACCAACACATGGATAAGCAAATAGGGACACATGCTTTGGACAAAATCTGATGTGATGTGAATACTAATTTTGGCCTCCATTGTTTTACTCATTTAAACCTCCTTTGGCAGAGAAGAGAAAATAGCCCAGACAGTTATTGGATCCTTATGTGACAGGGACTGTGGGTGTATGCTTAGTTCTCATGAATCTGTGGAGGTAGCCTATCCCCATTTCACAGATAAGGAACAGGCTCACATAAGCCGAACTGCCCAATCAACATGTCTTGCATGGAATAGTCAAAAATTTAATCAAGCTTTATTATAGCCAAGTATTCTCAGTGAGTTTAAATATTTTAATATTATTAGAGAATTGATCCCACCTCACGAAAAGAGAGGGATACTTATAATAGATAAATCATATTTCCCAGGGATCCAGATAGCAATCTTAGCCTTAATTCTTGGTTGGAGTATCATGAAAACAAAGCACAACTTAGTTAGAAAAGTTATTCATTGTAAGATCTGAAGTTCTCTGATATACAGGTGCTGTTGTTATACCCATATTGAATTCAATGGAGACAGGTAATTTCTTGACATATTTGCCTATTTGTGTAGCTAGTGGGGTGGATCTTCTGGAGTTTGTCTGTCTGATCTCAGGAGAATAGAAGCACTAGGAGTTGTTTGGTGTTCTTTGTGACTGGGATTTGGAATCTGGGTTTACTCTCAGCACTGCAAGAAATATAAAATTAAAACAAGCATCTCTTAGAAGAAAATAACTCACTTTTTTCTATATGAAATTCTTTTTGGAGCCCTGTCCTTCCAACTCTGATGCTTTGGGCCATTGTTAGGTCCTGATGGGAGCACTGGTGTTTATGTCTACAGGAGCCAAATTCACACTCCATACAACCTCATGTCATTCATTCTCTTTTGTGGAATATAATTTGTCAATTTCAACTGTTATTAAGACGGAGAACCAGTAGCTCTTTACACATTAAAGTAGCACGGAAAGTAGTCTCAATTCAGATCAAGGAATATTCTTTGTAATTTTATTTTGTGTTATTCTAGTAATTTTTAGTTGGTTATCCAGTAATGAATTTCATATGAAATTTTCATAATTATGTCATTGTACCTTGTTCATACTTGCCTCCTACACTCTTATATCCCTTCTATCTGCTCTTTCTGGTCCCCTTCATCCTCTGCATGTAGTCTTTTTTCTATTTTTATGTTACAATTCCTTATAATAATAAGGATTCCACATATGAGACATCTATTTTCTCTTTCATTTATTATATACTCTCTTGTTCTCCCTCTTCCTCCCTTTTGACCTTCCACCCCCTAATTGTTTCCCACTGTTTTTTTTTTGAGACATGGTTTCTCTGTGGCTTTGGAGGCTGTCCTGGAACTCACTTGGTAGTCCAGGCTGTTCTCGAACTCACAGAGATCCGCCTGCCTCTGCCTCCTGAGTGCTGGGATTAAAGGCGTGCGCCACCACCGCCCGGCTTCCCACTGTTTTATAAACACATAGACACACACACACACACACACACACACACACACACACACACACACACCAGGCATACACACATATATCCATAAATCTGAATCCTGCATATAAAAGAAATATGGTATTTTGCTTTTATGAATCTAACTTATTTTGATTAACATAATGATCTTTAATTATTTCTATTTTCCTGAAAATGCATTTTGTTCTTTATAGCTAATAAATCCATTGTATATACACATATATGTGTATGTACATGACATTTTATCTATTAACTCATCTTTTGGAGGACATCTAACATGGTTAAATGTCTTGGATATTGTGATTAGTTCAAACAAATATGCATGTGTAGGTGTCTTTGTGTCATGCTGACTTAACTTCCATCCATAGTATAAGCAGGAGTCCTGCATTTGAATCACATGATAGTTATTTTAATTATAGGATAATTTCAATTAGGGATAATTTTACTTTCCTTTCTGTTTGGATCCCTTTTATTTCTTTTTCTTGGCTTTTTGCTCTAGCTAAGACTTCAGACTCTATATTGATATTGAATATTGTGGTATAATATTATATCTAATTATTTGTGCATGTTG